>NC_058369.1:40438358-41063046 GCF_018350175.1 Felis catus
CGGCCTTTTATGCCTGCTATGGTCTGGATGTTGTGTCGCCCGCCAATTAGTGTTGAAAACCTCATGTCCAGGGTGATGGCATTAGGAGGTGGGGTCCTCGGGAAGTGCTTAGTTGATGACGTAAGGGAGAGCTCATGAACAGGGTTAATATTCTTGTAAAAGAGACCCCACAGAGCTTCCAGTCCTTTCTGCAGGGGGATGATACAACGGCATCTGTGAAGGAAGCCCTCAGCCAGATGGGCTGCCCTCTGATCTTGAACTTCCAGCCTCCAGAGCTGTGAGCAATACATTTTGGCTGTTCATAAGCCACAGGATCGACGCTGTTCTGTTAAGCAGCCCAAACGGACTGAGATTCTACCTTTTGTGGGATCAAATTTGTTCCTATGAGCCTGGTAAACCGAGTCATGGCCAGAGACTCAAATCCACCATGGGCTGAGGAAACAGTTTTGTGTCTTTTCGTTAACCTTCCCCTTTGCTGGGGTGGTGTTTCAGTAGCCTGTCTGAGCCACGTTTAGTGCTTGAACGAGGAGTAAGAGCCGCGAGAAAGCCAAGTGTGGATGAGAAGCACATCACCAGCGCGAAGAAAAAAAGCAGCCGCAAAGAGGTTAGAACACACAAATGCACGAAACCACACGGAACAGCAGCTCTAAGTGCAATTTTGTTTCTGAAAAGCTCTCTAAGCTCAGAATATCTGCGCAGGACCTCAGCTCCTATTTTTATAAACCAGAGCACGTCCTCCCTTTGGAGTGAGGTGATGCTGTCCGGAGGGCATCTGCTGGGCTCCGGGGACCCGAGGAACACCCTGGCTGCCGGCCACCGACAGCTCTGCCATTTTCCCTCGAGGCGGTCGGGAGCCAAGGTGCACACGAGGCCTTGGGAGGGGCCCACGAGGCCAGGGCGAGGGCCACCTGCTGCACCCACCCACGGCCACCGTTCAAACACCACGCAGGCGGACGAGCCCCGGCCACTGGGAGCTGCTTCCCGAACCCCAAAACATGCCACTGGACAAGCCACCAGAGCAACAGGGATCCGTCATGGGGAGGCTGGGACACGCGTATTTTTGTGGCAGGTAGCCAGGGGAAAAGAGCTCCAACAGGCCTCAACTTCGACAGAAAATTCAAGTTTCCCGGTGGGCCTGAAGCCTTGGGGACACCCCAGTGGATGCTTTTGTTCCTTGAAGGCCCCGCGGCACGCTGTGTCCCCGCTGGTGCTTGCTACCGGAAGTGAGTGTGTGCCTCCATTTCCCCAGCTAGAGCTGAGATTCCTGGAGGGTGGACTCCTGACTGAGTCATCTTTATGACCCCTGAAATGCCTAGAACAATATCCAAACCCTCTTCAGACTGAGTTCCTCACACAAAAGAGGGAACACACCCTTGGCCGTGGCTCAGGGAGTCCGGTGAGGAAGGGAGGGTAACGGGTCAACCTAGTCCAGCCCAGAGGAACAACTCGCGGGGTATAGGAAGGACATTCACAACCTCTTGGGACCTTGGGTTTCCCCATCCTGCAGTGTGGCACCCACCCCCCAAACCAGGACGATGGAGGCCTCCCTCCACACACTTACTCTAGAAAGCCTGTAAAACTTCTGTGAACACAGCCTGAGGGGGTACCATAAGCCAAAAGGGAAGTGACAAACCTGGGGAGCCCAAACCCTTCCAGAATGTTCTAGAGCAGGGGGTAGGGAACTTCTACCACAAAGGGCCAGAGAGTAAGTATTTTACATTTTGTGGGCCAAGAGAAGAAATCGAGGACACTACGTAGGAACCATTTTACAGTGTAGAAAACACTCCTCATCAGCAGGCCGTGTGTACACAGGCTGAGGGTTGGATTTGGCCTGTGAACCACAATTTGCCCACCAGACTGTCACAGTCTGAGCAAAGAGCTCATTTTGTCTGTGTAACACGATGAGGCACTGCTCCCTCCTCTCCCCGTGTCATGAGGAGAAAACTGAGGGGCAGGCAGGCAAGGTGACTGACCCACGCACACACGGCGGGTAAGGGCAGAGACGAGACCCAGATTCAGACTGGGTAACCCCCAAGCCCGTGAGCCGCTGCACATCCCTTTGTTTCACACAACCTACCGTGTTCGTTACGAACACTGGTGCAGGCAAAGAGGTTCTAAAGGCCAGGTCCCTGGCGGGAAAAGGAGGAGGAGCCGCAGAAAAAACTCTAAGTCCCACAACGTATTCACATTGATGCTGACCGAGACCCAAAATCTGTAAGTAACTGGCCTGCCTTTTGCTGCAATGGAGATGTGTCTCTGTCTCGTGCTGGGTATCAGTTTCCTTTTTGATGTTTACAACCACCCAGCAGCCTGACCCCAGGTGTCCCTCCTGAGGCCGGGCCTGGGAAACGTGTCAGGTCCTCCCGGAGCCTCTTTGCCCACATAAAAGTGACAGAGTCCTCAAAGGCTACATTCTGAACACCATGAGGCGTGAACAATTTTGTAGCTCTGTGACCAAGCTCCCGGCGACCCTGGGGGTTGTCTCAGGCCTGCTGCGAACCACGCAAGTCTGT
This sequence comes from Felis catus, assembly GCF_018350175.1. Classification (NCBI taxonomy): domain Eukaryota; kingdom Metazoa; phylum Chordata; class Mammalia; order Carnivora; family Felidae; genus Felis; species Felis catus. The sequence continues at coordinate 40,440,872 of NC_058369.1, forward strand.
TCCAACCACTGGATGTGGGATTCCTGACAGCAGGAAAGAGGACTCCAGGCCTGGAGTATAGGCAGGAGATGGAAGAGAAGGAGACGTGACAGAGACAGGTGTGTGAACACAGGGAAGACGACTGGAGAAGACGTCAGGACAGGATCTGGGGGAATTAAGTTGGGGACACGCACATCCTTCAAAGTCCTGATGGGGTAAGCCAGGCTCAGCTCTGTGGAGACTGAACGCAGGTGACCGAGAAGAGACAGCAAGCGACAGGACCACACCGCCAGGATGAAGGACACTGGGCAAGAGGTAGGAGGGAGAGATTTGGAACTCACACGGCAAGAGCACCAACTGCATTGCTGTGGATTCAGAGAAATGACTAGAATAACAGGCTGGGAGAGAAGTACATAAAGGGACAACTGAAGGGGACCAAACCTTGGAGGGAAAGAGGAGGAGAGGGGACTTCACCTCAGTATGTTATAGGTCACAGACTGTAAGCTGGACCCATGCAACATCTTCAACGTTTTGGGTGAGGTGCTAAGCAAAAAACAAAATCCCGAAGTTTCACCTAAAACGTGTAGTTCCTTTGTCAACTTTAGATAAACCCCCCAAATCCGATACACGGGTGGCAAACGTGTGTCCCCTTGAGATGGGGGGGGGTTGCTCTGTGGTCCCCACTTCCCTCGTGGGCCTCCTCACTGGCCGGTTTAAGTGGCCGTGGCAATACGGTAAGATAGAAAGCATAAGCGGGTGGGCGTGAGACCGCGGGTGGAGACTGCAGGCTGGGCTCCTCCGCCCGCAGGGAGGAGGCAGCGCACCCCAACGCTGGTGTCGTGAGCTCACCCGGGAGGGGGCGTGGGAACCAGGCTGCTCCCAGCTCACCAGCTCTGGCCGGGCTGCTACAAGGAAAGCAACGGCCAGACTCTGTGCTACAGGTGGAAATAAAAGCCTTGCTTCATACCTACTACCAGTGATTCACACCTTCGTACTAATTGCCTGCTCTGAGCCAGACACTGTGTAGGGATGAACGAGAAACATAAAACCCCCGCCCTCACAGAAGAGCCACCCTGCGTCTGACCTGTGGCTACCCTGGGACTATCGCAGCTCTAAGTTCAAGGATGGCGCCCAGGTACCAAACATCGACAATCCCAGTAGGTCGACCTTGGCCTGGGTAAATTTTCCTCACCTCCCCTTCCCACTGGGGGGGTGGCAGGTCGGAGGGAGAAATCTTCCCATTTCTACGCTAGTCCATTCCAAATTTCCAGCCATGGGGGAATCACCATTTTTGATAGATGGCCCCAACACAATGTATGTACTTTGTATTTTTCTTTAAAGCTACTCCCTTGTTGGGGCGCCTGGGTGGCTCAGTCGGTTAAACATTGGACTTCGGCTCAGGTCATGATCTTGCGGTTTTTGAGTTCGAGCCCCATGTCAGGCTCTGTGCTGACAGCTCAGAGCCGGGAGCCTGCTTTGGATTCTGTGTCTCTGACTCTCTCTGCCCCTCCCCCACCTGTGCGTGTGCACGCGCACGCATGCTCTCTCTCTCTCTCTCTCTCTCCCTATCAAAAGTAAATGAAATGTAAAAAAAAAAAAAACTTTTTTTAAAGCTACTCCCTTGGTTTTATTTAAATAAAGTATTTTTGAAAACAAATTGATATCTATGGTACACGGGAAACCATTTTAATTTACTGTGTATAAAAATTACCACAAAAATAATCAGGAATTTAAAAACAGAAAAGGGGCTCATTCCCGTACCACACAAGATCTTCTATCCTGCCATGTTTAACATGTTTTTGGAATGAACATCCACTTGGCACTGAATTTCAGCCACACCATGACGTTTCCCATGCCTGTTTTGCCAGTCTTCTCTGTCTCCCACTGTCCCTCCTATGCTTGGGTCTGTTTTATGACGACACCCCCAATTCTTCCAACCCTACTGTCCTTTTATTGAGCCTGTTAGCTCTACCTAGAACACCCTCTGCATACTCTGCTTCCTGAAATTTGAATTCCGAGCTTTTAAATCCCATTCACATTAAAGCCAACCCAATTTCACCCAACAGAATTCACCTAGGTGAATTCGCCTAGAATTCTAGACCCTAGGTGCTGGGCTACAGCTTTGCTGCAATCTGCTGTTTGCTAGTTTCTTGGGGGCACGTCTTTCTGTCTTCCTAACCATTTAAACCAACAAACGTCATGCTAAGTGTTCGCAATGGAATGGTGACTCCAACCAGCTTCTTCCTTCTAAGGGGAAAGCTGCAAGTTCCTAAAGACAGAAACCCCACAGTGTTTTATGACTAATAAATAGCTTCATTACAGTGATTCATCAATAAGCAGGTATTTACCAAGCATCTGAACTGCACATTGTACCTACTGAGGGAACAGAGAAAAACTGTGAAACCTTGTCTTTATATTCAAAGAGCTGACACCCTCCTCTGGAAGACAGGACTGAACTATTAAGGGGGAAGGGTAACTCTGAGCCGAGGTTGAGGAGAACAAGACGATTGCTCCTAATGGCCCCCATGAGATAATTATAACAAAGCTCCTCGGGGCCATGCTGCTGGCTCTGCTGTAATTAAGACAGCCTCTGCGGAGGAGGCAGGGTCTGAGCTGGTAGTGCAAGACGGAGGGAATCTGGACGAGGGAAATAACCTGGGTGGTGCGGTGTGTGCGGAACAGCACGGGAGAGAGCCTGCTAGGTGGAGACGATGCAGGATGTACGGGCCATGGTGGGAAGTCCAGGGGAATGATGGTCTTGAGGACACATACAAGGTGGGACAGAAGCCCCGTCTGAGGAAGCGGTCTGGGACTGGTGTACATGCTGGTGGGAAGGGGGGGAAAGTATACAATGGCCAGAGGGTGACACAGGGTAGAGGCAGGGACGGTGAGAAAGGGCCCAGACCCGAATTCCGAACTGGGTGTCCTAATGGGCAAATTATTCGGTACTTTTCTTGGTGGACGCCAGGTTGAACTACTGCCAAAAGCGGGTCAGGGAAATGCAGCTTCTGCGTTTGAATGTGGGCCAGCCTCTAGGACTTAGGACCGACCGCTGCCGTAGACTGTTTTTTTCCGACAGCTCGCAACTGCGCCAGAGGCTCCCGCGCTGTTCATGTCTGAAGGAATTTGCAGTACAGGAAAGGCGCGAGCTGGATGGAGGGCTTGGGCACTAACGGGGAGCTAATTCTTTATTTTAAAATCACTCAAAAGATAAACAAGTAGTTGAGAAGAAGAGAGTTATTTGACGGGGAAACAAAAAGCCAACGTGGCAAAGGGAGGCTTCCTAAGTCACTTGTACCACTAAGGTTCGTGTGGTATCAAGTCTGACGCTACTTGTCAAGCTTCTATCCTGGATTTACTTTTGATATAAAACAGCACTTCAGAGAATAAGTAGGCAAACAATATTATGACCAATGGCTTGTTTTAAGAGAAAAATGCTCTCACAAATGGCAGTACTAATTTTTTAACATTCTCTGGGAAAATACAGCAACTTGACATGCCTGAGAACTGGGTAAAAACTATTGACATTGTACTTAATCTTTAAAACTGATATATGTGTGTCCAAAAGCTAATAAAGTTCCCTCTAATATAAATGGGGGGGGGAGTAAAACACTAGATCACAGGCCACACTCCTATGCTTTCGATTCCGGTCTTATGGGCAGAGCCCAAGGGCAGAGAAAATTGAAGTGATTTAAAATAGCCTCTGATAGGATATATCTGATATTAGTGGGCTTGCTGAAGCGAAACCGTAATATCGGAGACATACAAAGGTGTAGAGCCCGTTAATGTGCGTCCGAATGTTTGGATGCCTGGGACCGCTACATCTTTCAGGTGACCCGTCCACGGGTGGGCAGAGCTATGCAGGATAGTATGAATGAGAAAGCCAGTAAGTGGGTGCTCCGAAACCGCATTTTATTTTATGGGATGAATGAAGGAGCACTGAGGGCACCTTCTTTCCCTTTACACCTTCCCCCTGGATAGGAGTCCCCGCCAATACACTGAGTTCTGCCCATCTCCTTTCTGGGTCCCCCTGACATGACCTACCTTGGGGCAAGGCAATTCACCGCTGGAAAAGAAATAAATACACAGTAATGTAGATGGAGGATGTTTGTCAAAGCTTTGCTTGACCAAGCCGTCCCACAGTCCCACTTGCCCAGCACACACGCTAACCTATTAATTGTACTGAACATGAGACTGTTAGTTCTCTGCCCCTTGGGAGTGTACAGACCAGTAAAATTATAAAGGGGAAATCATCTGACTAACAGAGTAGCCAAATGTATGTACAACCTTGTAAGGACTTTTAAAATAATCTGTTAGGGGGCGCCTGGGTGGCGCAACTGATTAAGCGGCTGACTTCAGCTCAGGTCACGATCTCACAGCTTCTGAGTTCGAGCCCCACATCGGGCTCTGTGCTGACAGCTCAGAGCCTGGAGCCTGCTTCCGATTCTGTGTCTCCCTCTCTCTCTGCCCCTCCCCTGCTCAGGCTCCCTCTCTCTCTCTCTCTCTCTCTCAAAAATAAATATTAAAAATAAAATAAAATAATTTGTTAGTACCTCAATTGGAAAAAATCCTCAAAGATACAATCTAAGAATTTACAAAACAGAATAAATATGTATTTACAAAGTGCTCACTGTCCTACTTAGCTGTCTGTAGATACATACTCTGTAGGAACGTACTTTCTGCATGCACGGCAGGTGCAGACAGCAACACATCCCCGGGAAGCTCGAGAAGAACATGCAAACCGGGATGCTTCTGGTGACATGAAATTTCCCTGCCTGGAGGGAAGAGTTAACCAGGGTGCACAGAAGGATGGAGAATGAAGCACTGTTTCTTCTCCTTTCCTTCTTTAAAATATCGAATTGGAGGTGCCTGGGGCTTAGGTGGTGAAGCATCAGCCTCTTGATTTCGGCTCAGGTCACAATCTCACGGTTCATGGGATTGAACCCCTCATTGGGCTCCATGCTGACGGCACAGAGCCGGCTTGGGATTCTCCCTCTCCTTCTCTCTCTGCCCCTCACCTATTCTCTCTCTCTCTCTCTCAAATAAACTTTAAAGAACAAGAACGAAATATTGGACTGTAATGCTGCAAGCCAACCCATTTTGTCTTGTCCTCTTAACTTGTGCCTTCCGTGTCTCCCATGTGCTCAACTCAGGTCATGATCTTGTAGTTCATGAGTTCAAGCCCCATGTTGGGCTCTGCGGTGACAAGAGTCTCAAGCTTGAGACAAGCTTGAGACAAGCTTGAGACTCTCTGCCGTCCTCTCTGCCCCTTCCCTACTTGTACTGTCTTAAAATAAATAAAAGAGCTTAAAAAAATAACTCCCCTCCACCCCAAAGTTATCTGAACTGGAAGAGGAACAAACTCGGCACATCCTTGCTCTGACTGTCCTCCCATCGTCCCACTCCTCCAGTTTCTAAGGAAAAGGGAGGCCTCTCTCCTTCTGAACTCAGGTTCTTGGCACTCACAGAGAGGATCTCCCCAGCTCCAATCCCTCCCATTGTGTTGTCCATGCCAGCCCCTGCAATCTTTTTCCTCCCCAGGCCTGTAGACATTTCCTCACTCTGAAGACCCTCAAATCCGCCACCCCCCACCCTATTCCTTCTCCTACTGTTCACTGCGACACTTCTTGACAGAGGATTCTACAAGGAGGTACCTGTTGTTCTTTCTTACCACAACACCACATGATCTGGTTTGCTCTCACCGTCCCTTCCTCCTACAGGCAAACACACTCTACCAAAACCATCCCACCTACGGTCACAAGGACCTGTCAAATATCACAACCAAGAGCCTTTTGTAAGGCCTCGATTGAACCTATCTAAGAAGGAAGACACGGAGCTTCATGGTCCAAGTTTTCCCTCCACTAACTTTAGAGATAATTAAGTTGCAGCTCAAAAAATTGGGAGCCTTGTGGCCAACGTCACCCAGCCACTTACTGGCAGAACTGGAATGTGAGCAGAGCTCTCTGGCCATTATGTTAATGTTCTTTTCCCCCCTAAATACCACCACATGCCTGGCTTTCCCTGTAAGGTCTGACATTGTTGATCATTCTGTCCTTCTGAATTCCTCCTGAGTCCCCCTGATAGTACATATTCCTGCTCTCCGTGAGTCCCTCCAGTGACTCATGATGGTTTTTCCTTCTTCTCCTGCCTTCCAAGTGAATGTAGACGCACTCAAATGTTATTGTCTTTCCAGGAGTCAGCAGAGGATCCGAACAGCCTTCTGGCATCTAAAAAAGTCCTTTCATCATCTGTAAATAAGCATCTATTGTGTGAGGTTCTACAGAGCTGAGGTGCTGGGGCTCAGCCTCTAATTTAGCACATACCCCCGGGACTTGGTGGCTTTCTTCCTAAGTCTCCACATCCTCACCGAATCACATAGGATTGTCAGGAAGACCACGGAGAAAGCTTTTTTGAATTACTCAGTAGAGTGGATGGCTCACAGCATTCAGGGTAATTGGTAGATTTTGGTTTGTTCTTCCTAAATCTTCATCACTAATGCCTGTCAGAGAGGACAGCAAGCCCTAGTTCCTTCTCGTGAGTAGCTCAGCGTCTGTAAGGCCCACAGACACACAGACTAAATGGGACCATCAACTTCACACGTGCCATGAGAGATACAGGAGAGGTAGTGCGGGGAAAACAGGGTAAAGAGTTAATTCCACTTAGGACTTGAGAAAAAACTTTATTTTGAAGAGCCGAACAATGATCTGAACCTTGTTTGCCCTCCTGGGAATTAGGTTCCTCTAGAGGAAACTAAAACTAAATCTAAAACTTTACATGAAAGGAAGCTTCTCAAAAAAGCGCTACTAACATGTCAAGAACCACCCCCCCCCAAAAAAAAACACTTAATTACTTAGACATTGGGGTGCACCCAAATCACCCCTTCCTGAGTGGGTAAGATGGTGGGGTTAAATGCAGATTCCTAAGCCCTACCCAAAGAGGTAACCATTCAGCAGACCCAGGCACCCGTTTTTCACGCAGGTGGTCCATGAGTCATAGGATGAACACGCAGATTGTGACGTGGCCCCAAAAGTCAAAACAGGCATCTTCCTATTTAAAACAAATCACCATGACCACCACCACCAGTGTACAATGCCTATTAAGCACCTTGGATTTCTCGCTATAATGTTGCATGTGGTGTGGTTGGGGTCGTTAGGCTGATGTTCATGAGCTTTTGAACCTCTGCTTCTTGTATGTTTCCTTCCATTCTATTGAAGCCTGGTCTTTGAGACAGAGGAGGAAGAAACCACAGATAATTAAAGCTTAAAATATTCTTATTTCATGGTGGGGATAACAAGTGAAACTACAAGTAATGATGTAATCCAACTTGTCAAAAAGGAAGAAAAGAGGAGACAGAAGGCAGGACAGAGCCTTGGGACCTGGCATGCCATGTCATCTTGTAATTAACTAACTGATCCTTTAAACTGTCAAACTCAGAGAGGAGCTCCATGGCCTGGCGTCTGATTAATATTCATATTTGGGCACTGGATGCTCTGATTTAGGTCCCAGTGGTTGTAGTTAAACATCAGTCTTTAAAAAAGAGAGAGAGAAATAAAAACCTGCCTGGCCAGCCAAAATCTCCAGGTTTTACATTCATAGGGAAATGAGGGGAGGCCACCCTGAAGTCCATAATCCATGGCAAGAACAAATCCTCCACGGATGCATATTGATTTCTGCATCATGATGAGGACTTGTATATTGAAAAAATAATTATTTTGCTTCTTCCTACTGGCAGCCACATTGTTAATCACACTCTGGGCCTCATTGTTAAATAAGCGAACAGCGCGTGTAAAATTACATAGCATTCGGTAATATAATCAAGCTTTTAATTTCAAACAAAAATAATTGAATATGTAATTTAATCAAAACATGCTAGAATCGATCATTTAAACTATAATAAGGGGCAACCCGGACTTTGATTCTTCTAGCACAGGCTGCAAAAGAATATATTTCCCTCCCTCATACGGATGTCCCTGGATGAAAAATATACTTTCGTCCAGGGTAGAACAAGTACCTGTACTAACAAATGCATTTTGCAGAAAAGGCAGTTCGCTTAAGAAAACAAAACCAGCCCCCCGACCCCCCCCCACCCCCCCCATGGTGTGTGAACCCAGGTCACACTCGCAACCATCAACAGCCAGCTGGACACCCTGGGGGTTGCTCTTCCAGAAGGTGGAGTCATGAGGAAGGTTCTTCGGAAGTACCGGACCAACCCGGCCTTTGCCTTCACGCTCGGGTCACGTTTTAAAAATCAAAACCCTTCCAAGGAAGAAAATGATTCAACCCAGCTTCACTGTGACTTCCAACAGCAGCGGCTTTTAGGAAAGATTTCCCAAATTAGGGGCACCTGGTGGCTCAGTCAGTTGAGGGTTAGACTTCGGCTCAGGTCATGATCTCATGGTTAGGGAGTTTGAGCCCTGCGCCAGGCTCTGTGCTGACAGCTCAGAGCCTGGAGCCTGTTTCAGATTCTGTGTCTCCATCTATCTCTGCCCCTCCCCTGGTTGCCCTCTCTCTAGAAAATAAAAAAACAAAAAAACTTAAAAAAAAAAAAAGGTTTCCCAAATTATAATTTGCGCCTTGTCTCTCATGGCATAAGTCCATCCCACAGTACCCTATCCTGGATCGAGACGCCTTGCAGCCCATACACTTTCTCCACTGTAATTCCTCTTCATCCTATAGAACTTACTCTCAAGCTCTTGTTAAACTTACTACTATGCTATTTCAACTTAGATTTGAAAATGGGTGACACTGCTAATGAATGCTCCATCTTGGGATCATAATTCACAAGCGTACTGAAAGTAAGTGGTGTGGAACAGCTAGACTCAAGTTGATGAATTCAGCCAACAGATATTGAGGCCCAACCATGTAATCAGATACATTAATAAGTCTCAGTTCATTTCCATTTGGTGGGAAGAAAGGCCATACCACTCGTACAATCAATATATTTTTAATAAAGGAACAGCCCACTCCTAATAAATAAATATATACATTACAAATGATTGAGAAGAAACTCATGGCTCAGCTGGTGCAGGGCACAAGTTTAAATTCCAGAAGGCATTTATGGACTTTTACTAAGCAGACGAGGACAAGGATGAAAACCACCCAACAGCATTAAGATTATGTTGTCTGGGTCAGAGCCACCTATGAAACATCAGAGCTAAAAACCTCTGGAGCAAAGACCAGCTGATGGCCACCCATTAGGAACCTTGGATCTTTAGCCCCTTTGGATGAGACCATCAAAGTTAATGGTCAAAAATATCGTTCCCTCTGACAATTATTTCTAAGATGACTTGGAAAAGTTCTCACGCTTTAAAAAAAAAAAAAAGCTGACACAATGCCAAATTCACAAACACCCACCACTACTTGGTGGGTCTAGGCCATCGGGGAAACCTACCGTCACTGCCAAGCCTGACCTGTGAACTCCACATGGGGAGGAATCCAGTACCAAGGCAAGGAGAGTCTTGACGTCTCACTTCAGAAGTCAACACACAATGTCAGCGCACTGCTTGCCAGATGACATCCTCTGCTGTGTTCCTAGGAGCTGCAAATACTCCTTCGGGAGGAGAGCAGACTTGGGGACACCGAAACTGGCTCAAATCCACAGGCAATAAAGTAATTAATGGTGTCTTTCAGGGCAAGCGCAGTAAAAAAATAATTGCTCTCAAATTTTTACTGCTAATGAATGATTGGTGTAGTCAATATTTGTGTTGTTGGGAGTGGACGTGTGTGTGTGTGTGTGTGTGTGTGTGTGTGTGTGTGTGTGTGAGAGAGAGAGAGAGAGAGAGAGAGAGAGAGAGAGAGAGAGAGAAACAGAGACACAGAGAAGGAGGAAGAGTCTTTTGGATGTAAATACCCAAACCAGTCTATCAGCCTGGTTAACTTTGAACCTCCAGACCACAAATACTGAATACGTTGACTTTAAATGTCTAGGGGGAACATATGCCATGGATCAAAGAACACACTGATTAATCCAACAGAGACTAAAGTCTGTCACTTTGGTCATGGTGCAAAAATGAGCCAAACAAGGTCACTAAAGAGCGTAAATAGATGGGAGAGAAAGACCAAAGTTAAACTGGTTTCAAAGAGGGGCTGAGCTGCCAACCCCCTGTCTAAACGTGACTGGATGAGGTCCATGTATCTCCTTCCCCGGCTCATCTGCCCGCTTGTGTTAAAACAGCACTTCCCCTTAAGACAACTACCAGCTTGCTGACGCCAGGTAACTCTCACTTATGCCGTAATCATTTACTATTACATTAGGTCATCGGCTCTGCCTCTCCTGAAATGCAGGGAAGCTCCAGCTTCTCATCACACACGCACAGCCCTGTAAACAGATGTAAAGATAACTCCGCTCTTGTTTAATGGGAAATCGGTTCTCATAAGTAACAGGAATCCACTGCGAGCATGAACAGTAAACCCAGAGAGAAAGTTCTGAGAGCCAAACACAATTGGATCTTGGCTGGTGTACCTAAGAAACAAGCTGCCGGGTTTTTGTGTGTTTGTTTGTTTGTTTTTTAATGGGCCAGTTTGCCCACTGGTTAGAACACAGATGCAGCTGGGGCCATGGCAGTGAGCCTGATTCCCATGTGAAGAGGACAAATGGCCTTGTAGCTACAGAATAAATCCTTAATCTCCACATCATTCCAGAAATATGCACTCTTTGGGCGGGGGCAGAGCACATGATTAAAAGACAGAGTCAGTATGGTGGGTCAGTAGCAGGGTCTCAGGCAGAAGTGGGGGGAGGCGGGGGGGGGGGTTAGACTGGGCCACAAACACATTTCATTTCTCTGCTCCAACACGGGGATAATCATTTGTCATCTTCTGCCAAGACACCACAAAATATCTGCCACAGAGAATTCTCTAAAACTGATGTGGGAATATACACCTTGTGCAACTCTGTTTACATCTGCTTCCGTCTCACTGTGCTGAAGACAGAGCTGTGTGCTGGGAACTGCATGCTCTTACAGGGAACAAAATAGGAGGCCGAGTCAGTTCGGGCTGGGCCAGGCTTCTTGGATGCCCTCACTGCCGCCTCCACGGTATCATGATTCATGCGTTGATTTAATACTGGGAATTCCAAATCGCATGCGTTTTTTCCCTTCAGCTCTCTTTCTGGGCATCCTATTTTACTTGGTTCCAAGTTTTGAGTTACTGCAAGGCCACCCCCCACCCCCGGGCAAACCAAGCTAACACTTCACTAAGAGGATATGGTTGAATAATTTTATAAGTTATTCATGAAGTAACAACTGGTCGGCACCAAAGCAAGCTCTGCAAGGGAAATTCTTTTTAACCAGCTACATATCTGGGGTGTTTTTTTTTTGTTTTGTTTTTAAGTCCATGGCAGTTGTCCTTAACTTGTTCTTCTGCATAATTTATTGGGCAGCTGTCAAACATGCATGTTCTCTTGTCGCGTATCTGACATCTGTACGCTGAGAAATGACATCAGAAATGGGCAGCAAACAAATGGACACTCTGAGATTGAATAAATGACAGCAAAGGAGTACAGTGAGGAGAGAAAACAGTTGGGACAAAGTACACTACATCCTTTCCCAGCGGGCAGGCCTATGAATGGATTTACTGTTAATTCTTCAACGGTCCACAGGAATGGGCTTATTTCACAGAAACACTTACTTCACAATGACTGGCAAGCTTTTGTTTAAAAATGCACAATCATTTTAATACATGTGAATTTGTCTTCTTCTTGCCTGAACTATACACACACACACACACACACACACACACACACACACAAACTATATATATATATAAATTATGCATAATTTTATACAGCCTATGATGATTTTATAAAGTCAACAATGTTGATACCATAATGAAACACATGGTTTGAGAAACTCCTAAATCTCCTGAAGAGAATGCCTAATGCCCGCGAATGGGCCAAATAACGCAATTCTGGCAACCTCACCTGCACAGACAATTGATCTCCCTGCTAACCCATGAAGCATTGTTGCTCAGCTAACACACTCATTCTTTTTGATCTCTTTCCATCTCCTGCATTGTATTCTGTGCCTCTCATCTGCATCCAACATCAACAGGTCATTTGCAGAGTGGTCAGTGTTGGCCAATATAAATAAATAAAACCTCTAGCATCTTTTAAATCAACAACCCAAGTGGCCTACACTGTTTGAAGAATAAATTCCAAATATTTTGATGACAGAGGGTAGCCTGGGCCTGTGAAAAGTACAGGTACAAATTATCATTAAATAATCGGATCACAGCAAGCTATTCTAGCACAACGTTCTCTATTTTTAAACCAGCTTGAAAATAAATAGAGATGACACCGCCCCTTGGGCAGGACGGTAAGCCTGAGCTTTGTACCACAGGCAGGTGTGTTTCAGATACGCCTGAAATTACCAGTACATACGTAAATCTACAAGAACCAGAGAATTCGAGAGCTCAGAGCAACTCAGAGCAGGCAGAGGCGGTGACTCTTAGTCTCTAGCTGCCTCTTTCTCTGCCCCACCCCCAAAGCCCATTAGCAATGACCCCCCCCCCCCCACGCTCACCTGAGCAAGGCGATGCATTGCGACATCAATGTGCCTCCAAACAAACTCTCCCTTGACAGAATAGAAACGGGCTAATGTGAACAGTCTAAGAGTTGCTGATGTCTCTCTTTGAGAAGGATATGTATCCTCACTCCAGATTTACCACTTCTGTTTGCCCAGGTTGTTATTGGAATTAATCTGTATTATCTAAGAACACAATCATTAAGCTGGGTGGAGTAGTATCTATAAATGCTAAGGACCAAGTGGGCCAAGAAAAATATTGACCATGACCATGACGAAGATCTACATGTTACTGCCATGGAGAGATGACTAGAACATGGTGCTGAGAAACAGGAGGTTCTAGAACAAGCACAAACAGTGCAGCAGTATTTTACATGTAACTCAAAAGGTGGATAAAACAATGCAGGAGTAAGTAAATATATAACATCCAGAGGATGTTTACTCACATCTCATCTCTGTGTACTGGGATATCAGCTGATGTGAAGTCTCTTCATTATTATTATTATAAACATTTTTTTTTCTATTGATACTTTGGTATGATTGACTTCTCATCCCTAGGATATTGGTCTTAAATTTCTACGCTCTCTTGGTGCACCGGCTGATTTCTTCTAGAGTTCTATCCAATTTTGCATCTCTTATTTCAAGGTTTGATTAGTAGTGTACAACTGAACCCTTACCATTTTGGAGTTCCCTTCCCAATTTTCATAAAAATTTTAAGTTTTTCTAATTGGGAAAAGAAGCTCTTTTCACTGTGAAGCAAGAATCACGCTGAGTAATGACCAAAGACGATACTGAGATCATCATCACAGATAAGCTGTAAGCATCAGTCGGCACCATGCATGCATTATTTAATCCTTATACCTCCACAAGGTAAAAACTCTTGCCTAGCATATTCTTTCCAGTTTGCAGACAAGAAAGGTGAGGTCGAGAAGGTTAGGTAACCTACTCAGAATCACACAATAATTGTTGGAGCCAGAATGTAACCTTACTTGATCCAAACCTAGAGCCTGAGTTGTTGTTGTTATTTGTTTTTTTGTTTTTGTTTTTTGTGGTTTTTTTAAATCTATTTCTGGGAGAGAGAACATGATGTGAGCAGGGGAGGGCAGAGAGAAAGGTGGGGGGGAACAGAGGATCCAAAGCAGGCTCTGTGCAGACAGTAGAGAGCCCAACTCAGGGCTCAAACTCACAAACTGTGAGATTATGACCTGAGCCAAAGCCGGATGCTTTACCCACTGAGCAACCCAGGTGCCCCTAGAGCTTGAGTTTTTAATGACTTTGTGACAATATGTTAACATTACGAAAGAGGTATACTGTGGTCCCCACACTCGTAAAGAAAGACAATTCAGATCAAGGAATTCAAGGAAATTCCTTGAAGGAAATCAAGACTCTGGCCAGTACAAGTCACGTATACAAATCTACTTTTTTAGCCCAAAAAGGCTCTCACTAGCAAGGCATATATGATTTCTGAGCTTTTTTTTCTCACCTGTAAAACATACTAAAATAAATCTTGTTCCAAGGATGAGAATGCTTTGTTTCCAAAATCCTCTGAGAGGATGGGATATAATATCCCACATTTTACAATGATGAGTCGCTTTTCTCTAGCACTGAGCAAACAAAACCATAACACTGCATTTGGGCTTTTCAAACACAAATCGATACAAGTCGAAATGTACATTTTCTTCACTTGTTTTTGCCAGGCCAACTGTCCTCCTCTGACCCCCTGCTAATTTTCCTGATGATGTTTGAACAGAACCTGCTGATTTGGGTAATTCCATGTCCATGCACAAAAATAATTGATGACATCAGCATAGTTAGGGGAATTAGACTTATTACTTAATTACAGAACCAGCAGAGGGAGCACAAACCCTGCATAAATAATAACCATTTCTTCTGAGCTTCTTAATAGTGGCAACGGTCGTAGAGAGAAATACATTTAAAGCTAAATTATCAGAAGATGGGTCTTCACTTTCTTGGAATGGTGTTAGGGCAGAAATCCAACATACTGTCTGTACAATTTACATTTACATAAATGTCACCTTCTTGGGTATCGAAGAGGAAGAAGGAAGTGTTTGTGCACACGTGGACATGTGTGCATGTGTGCCTCTTCGTATCATGGTGAAAAACAAACGACACCCTCTCCACTGGTGAATTCATTAAGGTCAGATGATGAGACTGTCCTAGAGTTGGCAAATATTTACTTGTTCAACCGTTATATCAGAATGGCTTTCATTGTAGCTGTGCACATCCTGACAGAGTACTGAGAGAACAGACCAACTTGATTCTTTTAAGATGCATTCAAGGCTTACATTTACAGTTGAAGAAAGGTTCCACACAAAATAGCATAACATTGTGATGGTAAAAAAATAAAGATAATTGTATTTGTAAAGAACTATCTATCTGCCTTAAGTACGGCGAAGGCTCTTAAGTAATGGTCATATTTTTGAATTTGAAACAGATGTTGTTGACCTTTTTTTTCTGGAAGAATAAATGACCAATAGCCAGTAAAGAGATATGTTCAACCAAAACAACACTTTCAGGGATAAATGGAAGAAATAGGGCACCCATTTATCCTTTATTTGATAGGGTGGGTCAATGGCTTTAAAAATAGCTATGATCGCTCCCCCACCCCACCCCCTGCCACCCAGCAAGATGTACAATTTAGCCACAGAGATAACATAATGGAAGACTTGATTTCTGTGCTATGGATTTCCTCTGTTGATTTTGCCAGGATGGTCTCCCCATCACTAATGTGGGGAAATTAAAAAAGCAAATCATGGAACTTATACATTGAAATTTAGAGGACACACAACCTGACACACTCAAACAAAATGTTTATTTTGAAAAAGTCTCCTGTGGAAGGAGAGAGAGCAATGAATTTCAGTTTTAGCTCATATTCAGAGAATTACCAAGACCCAGGAATAGGGAAATGGTGTTGGTGAAGAAAGGCCCCAGTACAGGTTTGTCTGCCTCAAGTGAGAACCAGGTCAGAGGATGATGGGGACGGCTGTACTGTACCCAGGTGCCCCCAGCGCTTCCGCCAACCTCTTCTGCATGAGGCCTCTGTCCTATGGGCAGTGTTTCCCACCATCCTGTGAGCCTACTACCCCAGGAAAGTGGAACGGAAGAGGCAGCAGCAGACCGGCCATGGAAACTGGACAGGCACTCTGGTGCAGAGACCTGGAGCCTGGTTATCAACAGGGAAAGATGTGATCCACCCTTGCCTTCCCCCCCCCCCCCCGCCCTTGCTTTTTATCTTTATTCACCCATGAAAGACTCAGAACACAGTGGACCCTCCAAATGTGACCCTGGTCAACTGGCTGCAGTTTACTTTGGGTTGGGTGTGCTTTCTTGATGAACGTGATCAGAAAAATGAGGTGGTCCTAGAGGATGGAATCTACTATGGTGCCCACGGTTAGGGCTGTTAGCTGACTGCTTCCACATCTGATACCACCATCAGATGGCATCTCTCTTTCAGGGACTGGTGGCCTCTCAATGGTGCTTTCTTCTACTGCTTTGAAAAAAATCCAAGTGAGTTCATCTTACTGGGACAGGTACTCCCTGTGAATGACTAGTACGTCTCAGAGCAGATGCGTGTGGATCCTTCTTTCCATTTAGTTTTCCTCCAATGTTGTGCATATTCGAAGGTTTAAGGGCAAAGCAGGATTTACTGAATACCTATCATATATACTAGTCCAGTGTGAGAAGCCTTAGCTACATGGTTTCACTTAATCCTCCAAGTAGCTTTATGATTTAAATAAGCACTCCCTTTTCTTGCTAGTTCATAGACTGGGGAACCTGGAGGTCAGAGCAGGTCAGCAACTTGCCTAAGGTTAGTATGCGGTAGTCACGAATCACATCTAGAAGTCTGTGAAAAAAAGGGAGATGGTAGAATCCACCACTCTTAGAATTCTCAAACATACATTGTGGGGATTTTGTTGCTGTTGTTTTATGCAACTAAAGCTTGCTGGCTTGAGAATTAACAGCAAAAGAAAATGTCTGAGCAAAAGAAACCCCCTGGAAAAAAAAATCAACTGGTGAGAGAATAATGATTGGAAAAATAATGATCTAGGCTAACATTCTCTTCAGTGATCTCTAGTACCTGCATCACGGGTTGTGTCCTCCACAGGAGTGAGCTTTCTTTTCCAGCATGATGGCAAAGGTCATTACAGACCCAATCAACAAGCCAACTAGCTCCTCATGTGTCATAGTCATTAAGACCAAAATAAATGGGACCGACAGTCTGAGGTCTGGAATCCTGATCCGTCTTAACAATCCACTGAAAACCACAGGTTTTCTATGAATTCAGAAACTTAAAAATTCTCTTCAGAGAGCATGTTTCTGGCAAGAAAGTCATTTTCTTTATTGATGATACCGTATTTTCTAAATGAAAACTTTAACATTGAAAGTGATATGAACATACTCTTATTGAGTTTTCGTAGTTGATCAAGAATGAGGCAAGAAAATGACAATGTTTATTTTCATCCAAGAAATGCATTTACCATAGCTTGTCTATGGATTACATATGAATATAGGGATTCATACTGTATTTATTACTATAACTCATTAAAATATGTATCAAGTGATCTCAGAATGAGTCAGTCAAGAGAGACCAGTATGGAAGACGGGGGGGGGGGGGGGGAGGGTCTTATCTGATCATGTTAGGAAATGGTTGGAATCCAAACCCAACAATTTTATCAGTGAAAATAGCCAGGTTTGACTAGAGCTAACCATTTGTCAGGCCTATGCTATGTGCACATGTTTTTATTTTTAGCATTTCACAGCCATCCTGAGCCAATTCTACATATAGTTGAGCAAGCTGTAGAAATTTAGGATAGGTAGTACAAATTTGGAGAACCCAGAAATCTTTAAAGGAATTCTTTGGACACTTCCTCCACTTAACTGAATAAACACCAGAAAGACTGTGTTAGTGAAACTCACCTCATGAACGTATGAAGCACTAATTAATAAGCACAAATGTGTTTGTGTCAGAAACAGGTAATCTGCTTCATTCATCTGTTTAGAGACACTGTCTCTGCATTCACACCCCCAAACACAGTTTAAGTTCTGGTGACAATCTGGGAAAAAATGCAAAATGTTTCCAACAGATTACTGGTTTGCTTTTTCAGAAAGACCTAGAGATAATATTAAGTCATCTGGATGGTTCTCTGGCCAGTCGATGTTATATCACAGACATGTCACACACTTGTGAGAAAGTACATGTCAGAGCAACTGCCAAGTCATCCAGAGTCTGAGGTTCCCTAAGGACAGGGGTTCGGCCAGGGGGCGGCCAGAGAAAGGGCCATGATTCACTCTCGCAGCACCACGGCCTGGACAGACTTGTCTCTAATTGCCTGGCTGTCATCTCTGAGATACTCCTGGGTGATATTGTGGCTAGAGTAATGAAGAAAATAAATACACTGAATCCCATATATTCCAGGATCCTGAAATGCTCTATTTATTTGCTCAATATTCATTAATGAGGAAAAAAAATCAGAGTTCATCTTTCATGTTATGCATCGACACCGTGTATCATTTTTGCTTGAGTGTAAATTGTGATGTGAGTTCTTTCAATTATATGAAAAGCAAGGTGTCAAAGAGACGACTAATTTGCAGCAATGCTGTTCTTTGCGCTCACATTTCTGATTGTGGAAGTCCACAGTTCGAACACCAGCGTAATCAGCTCAAACAATCTGAACGGTAATTTTGCTCGAGAGGTGTAGAATCGTAATTTCATCACGGAAGCGTTGCATAGCTTGTGAACCTTTAAAAAGGAACTTGATTCCATTTAAGGTCTAGAGGCTTTCACCTTTTGTATAATGTCACAAAAAGTCTCTAAAGCATTTTAGATTGGGTATAATGACATGTCAAGAAAAAAGCAAGTCTCTACTTGGCCTCCAGATCCTTCTGAGTGTGCCATCAGGGGGCCGTCCAGTCTCTCAATTAACAACAGGAGGGGCTGCAACCATTTATTCAGTGGCCACCACCATATAAGAGGTACCCTGCAAAGCACTTTGCACCCATTACTGTGTTTAGTTTCTACAACACCCTTTTGCTGTCGGCTTTACTTGCCACGCTTCTACACACAAGAACAAGAGGCTGAGAGGGACTCAGTATTAGGCTCAAAGTCAGGATTCACACCCGGACTGTCTTGGTTTGGGCCACCCAAGTAGACCGCTGCCTACGGCCGCTCTGCTTGTTGTGTGACTGCTCACTGTTGGGACCAGCACTGGCGTGAAGGAAATGGCACAGGGAGAGGAGAGGCTGAAGTCTTGGTCTTGCAAGAGATGTGCACTCAAGCGAGGAGAAAAGGAAAGCTTCAAAAAGAACTGGTCGTCTTACTGGGGGAGCAGTGGCAGAATTCTTGCTCTCGGGCGGGCTCACTGCATTCAGTGGCCTCAAGGGAGGCCCATCCTTGCTCCGTCAGACTTAGGAAGGAAAGATCTGGCAAAATCAAGAAGCAGACAGCTGAGATAATCACGTGCAACAGTATTTGGGAGCTGTCTGGTTACTCAGAGTCAAGAGGTTTTTGGCTCTAGGATCCCCAACGAACAGCATGAGACATCACTGGATAATTCGTATGCTACTACTTATTACAGACATTCAATATATATTATATTATACATATATATTGAAGGTCTATATAAATGAATATATATATTTATTGAATAAACAATAAAATAATATATATTTATTAAATTTATGTATAAATTAATATATATTCTTATAATAAATATATATTAATTTATACATAAATTTATATAAATATATATATTTATTATAAGCAGATTTATAACTTAGAGAGTGGGGAGGGGGGTCTCTTTTTTTTATCTGAAACCCAGATTCTGCTCTGCTAGGTTTTCAGAGACCCCCCCCTCATCCAAAGGCGCAGTTGCTAAGTTGTCCCCAGGTCAAGGAATTGTCATGAATCTTGTAATAAATCTTAATTACAAAAGAATAGAGTATCCGCCTCTCTTTCCTGGACTAGAAAGGAAGTGCTCACAGGCAGAGGTGGTGTAGTATTGGCTGTTTTACCCACAGAGGTAGCCTGGCACCTGGCACATATGAAGCCCTCGATAACTAATTCATGAATAATCAAGGGTATTTTCTTTTGGGTTTATTCATTTTTGCATTCTGAACGTCAGGCTCTCTTCCTTTTCTACGTACTTCTCTTTCTTCCCCTCAGGTCCAGCATCCCCTATCGAAAACAAAGCGACTTCCTTAGGCATGGTGGAAGAGGACAGGATCTGAACATCCATCTGCTCGTGTGCTTCTACTAGGCGGCAGAATCTGAGAAGCGGACTTGGAAAACAAAACCCTAATTAAACCAAACAAAATATCCCTTTCTAATTTTCTATGGAAAACCTCTGAAGGGACCAGAGTTGATGAACAAAACCACACTGCCATACTTCACCATGATGAAGCAAACCCTAGTGGGAGGGTCAGAAAACGGCTACTGGGAAGTCACAATTATTGTTGTATATTATTTGTGTTTAGTGCCAGAGAAACGATTTTCTTTTTGCAATATCTCTGTCCCAATAAAATTAAGAACTTAGCGTAGGATCCAAATTCCCCCCAAAGGAGTCAGCTTAAAAAAAATTTACTAGCTCTCCTGACACCGGGATTTATGGTTTCTTCTTTAATAGCAACAGTCTGATACACTAGAAGTTTCTTTGGTCACTACATGGATTCATTTATCTTTCTTTTGAAATACGCACTGAACATTTTAAACAAATTCTGGTGCTCCGAATCGATTGAATTTTGCATCGAGGAATGAATTGTAAAATGGCTTTTCGAATGGGTCTCCGGAACAAGAAGACTTTAAAATAAAAACAGATACTGAAGACTGTATTTTCCTGATTGTCAGTCAAGCTAATTATGCTTTACTCTAAAGCTTTGTCTATCATGCAAGAAAGCAAAAGGCAATTGGGGGCTTTCTCCTTGCACAGCCTGATGTCTGGGAATATAACACCAGTTTATTCACAGCAGGAGGCTGCTGTAATTGGCATCCCATTTTCCCCTACTAGAGGGTAATTCTCAAGCGAAGAAAACACAATGTTAACAAGATTTTACAAATTTGACATATGGTGTTCTATCTGAAATGACCAACACAAGTTCCTGGTCTCCCCAAGCAAACAGTTATCACTAGATAGGACTACAAGAGAACATGACGGGATGTAAAGACACCTGGCATTCTGTTAGCAGATTGGTAAACCTGCCACCATAGGAAAACAACAAATAAAAGCAACAAAAGGTAACACACCCAGGATAGATGTGTCTTAGAGAGGTAGTGAGGACAGAACAACAAAAGCCTCACCCAGAACACCAGGCTTTGTTAAGGACATTTGGTTGTGCCTAAGGCATTCGAGGCAAGGATTCAGACCAAGGAGAGAATGCTTCCTGAGTCCCTTAAGGTGGGGGTAGGGCTGGTCCACAGTGTGAGTGAAAGCAGTAATCATACAGGATGAACAGCACCTAGAAACGGTTCTTAGCTTATATTCATTCCCTCCCTAAACATAGAGAAACTCTAGAATGAACTTATAGGTAAGGTCAGATTGCCTTGATGTGAATCCAAAAACTTTACCACAACATCTTTCTTGTTCAAAATAACCATATACCCCCCAATGGGGGGATTCTGTTTTAATTAAAAAAGGAATGGAAGAAAATATTCTAGTACATAAAAAACAAAGCAGAAATACATAAAAACTTTCCAGGACAACAGGGATTTTTCTCCCCCTTCCCCTTGAGCAACATTTCATTCTTTCTTGGTAAGGCATTGGGTAGATTCCAAAGAAGGGCAAAAATGGATCCCTAGGAATTTATCCTGGATTTGCTACTAAGATACTCACAGTTTATTGTCTATAACTGTTGCCAGACCCCATCTGATGTTCCATCTGACCCCAGCTGAAGAGATGGTGCGAGGACTGGAGATTCGTTTTAAGGTTGATGATCTCAAGGGGATTACACAAAGGGATTAATGAGCATTTGCAACCACCAGGTACTGGCAGTAAAGGCACAGAGTCAGGGCAAGTCCTGATTTTCATGGGGAATTAAACTGCCTTTTGTTACCGCCTGCTGACACATAATTGACAATCAATGAGAATCTGCCCAGGTGAAGGAAAAAGCATGGGAGAGCCACTCTTTTCTTTCAGTGCACTCAATCCCACAGACATACCGCATACTCCCGCAACAACTGTTTCTCCCGTGAGCCTATTCGCGTGTTCCTGCCCATTTCTTCCTTCCTTTCTGGATGTGCTACAGTGGTGATTCTCAACAGCACCTGAACTATTTTTAAGTAGTACAGGGACAGGCTTTGAATTAACACTGAATCCCATCACAAGGAGCGTTCTGCTCTCTGCAATGTCTGACTATCCTCTAGTCTGCAAAAAAAAAAAAAAAAAAAAAAAGTCAGAGGTCTCAGATATAAACAAGTAGGAAGGAATCTCAGTTTGGGGCCGATATGCGTTTTTGACCTTGCTAATACGTGCTAATCTAAAAGGGAGAGGTGAAATCAGAGTGTCCAAAAGATAGTACAACCCAGCTGGCATCTATTAGCGGGCTGTTTTCAGTGTAACTCATTTTTACAATCATTTTTTTTTTATGACAAGTATTACTGATTCTCCATTTCCAGAAGTTAGAGAAAACGGTCACTGAAAACAGCTACTCACGCTAGGCGAAATAAGCTAGCCACAGAAAGACAAATATTTTGATTCTACTTATATGCAGTATCTAGAGTAGTCAAATTCATACAAACAAAAAGTAGCGCTGGTTGCCAGGGTCTAGGGGAAGAAGGGAATGGACAGTTGTTTCCTGGGTACAGAGTTTCAGTTTTACCAGGTGGAAAGTTATGGAGACTGGTTGTACTACAATGTGAATTATATTTAACACCACTGAACTATACACTTAAAAAATGGTTAAGATGGTGAAACTGATATTTTACTGCCACGAAAAAACATTAGAGAAAAGCAGAAGATAATGTGACTGTGAAGAAAGGTCAGAAAATGTCACATTGTGGGCCTGGAAGACAAAAGGAGGCCTGAACCAAAGAATGCAGGCAGCCCGCAAAAGCTGGAAAAGGACAGGAAGTGGATTTTTCTCCATAGAGTCCTGCCAATGCCTTGATGATAGCCCAGTAGGGCACATTTCAGCCTTCTGCCTTCCAGAACTGTGAGATAATAAATCTGTGTCGTTTTAAGCACCCCTTATCTCCTTACCCCCTGAAAAACACAAGCACTCAAATGTATTTTCCCCTGAGTTAATTAAAGCATATTTGGAAATGCTATTCGGATGAAGTCCGTGTCTATGGAAAAACTGTGAATACATATGAACACCTGATGTTTGGTGAACACACACCTCATCTGCTGGGCTATAAAAGGCAAACAAAGTTTTCCAGGATTTATTATATTTAAGAGGTCTCATGACCACGGGGACGGATTCAAATTAGATGTCAATACACTTCACATACAACTTGACTGCAGGCCAACGGTCTTTCATTATTAAAAGCACCTCCCGGGGCGCCTGGGTGGCACAGTCGGTTAAGCGTCCGACTTCAGCTCAAGTCACGATCTCGCGGTCCGTGAGTTCGAGCCCCGCATCGGGCTCTGAGCTGATGGCTCAGAGCCTGGAGCCTGCTTCCCATTCTGTGTCTCCCTCTCTCTCTGCCCCTCCCCCGTTCATGCTCTGTCTCTCTCTGTCCCAAAAATAAATAAACGTTGAAAAAAATAAAAAATAAAAAAAATAAAAATAAAAGCACCTCCCTCCCAAACTTTCTCATCATGCTGACTGACCGAAATAGGAACCAGGAGTTAAGTTGAGGAAAGGAGGCAGCAAGCCTAGATTGGGTTCATCACTTCATCTCCAAGCCTCAGTTTCTGAAACTATGAAATGGGTGAATCAGTACTTCCCTCTAAAGAGCTGCTGTGAGACTCAATCAACATGCAAGGCCACTTTTGGCACACACCTGTTTCCTATTATTAATATGATTATTACCAGGCATTCTTCTGCTACCAAATAGCTATTTTCTTTCTGGGAAAAAAAAAATTAAGAAAAAAAATTCATCACTTTAGCATATATTAAATCTGAGCAACTCCAGCCACCAGCCCTTCGATAATTTGGAGGTCACATTATTTGGAATGATCTAGGACACCGCCATGTTGGGGCAGGCATGTTCTTGGGGACGGCCCTTCCATTTGCTCAGCTCTGAGTGAAATTTGCCAGTGTTGTGTGCCTGTTCACCGGGTCACGACTGTGACTGTAAGGGCCAGCCCAAGAGCTTGAACCATTTAATGTTTAAAGCCCGGCCTGAGCGCCAGGTTTTTCCACAGCTGTCACTTATCAGCAACACAATACCCTAGGGATATGTATTCATCAAATACTTATTGACTGAAGCTGCAGGGTTTTTTTTTTCTTTCATAACGTTAGAAAATATTGCTTCTGATTTAAATAGTTTTCTTTGAGGGATGGAAATCAAAAACAAAGATCCATTTTCCAATTGTACGTGTTGGCGAAAGGTGAGCACTTCTGAAAATATCTTGGGAGCTTAAGGCAGGGTTTCTCCACACTGGCACTACTGACCTCCTGGGCCAGATGATTCTACATTGTAGAGACTGTCCCGTGCTTTGTGAAGATGTTTAGCAGTACCTGTGGCGTCTACCTGCTAGATGCCAGCAGGACCCGTACCCCTAGCTGTGACAGTCACAAATGTCTCCAGACACTGCCCCAAGTCCTCTGGTAGCAAAACTGCCTTCAGCTGAAAACCACTGCATTGGACTATGATACTAACTCTGAGATTACGAACAGCAGCTGTTTCCTTAAAAGAAAAATTAAAAAATACTTAACACAGAAAGAGTCACAGTTATGGCTACTAGTTGTGAATAATTTAAAAGAAGCCTCTTTATATTTTTATAGTGTCCTTCAATCCAATAAATATAAATTAAATGTAATAATAAGTGAAATAGCTTTGTAAATTGCAAAGTGCAGTGCTAATGATTATTAAAATGATATCAGCATGCTCTGGGACTATACAAAGCATGGGCTGCTTGAAGAACTAACTTTTTATTAAACCCATGCTTTGCGGCAAATACTTTGCTCACACCATCTCATTTGAATTTCAGCCTCTGATTTGTATCAATGAGGGAACAAAGGCTCAGGAAATAAAGTAACATGATCAAGGTCATTTGGCTAGTTAAGAGGTGGTGGCAGGATCTGAACCTAGGGCTATAACTCTCCAAAGCCAGTATCTCCTATCCCACCCGCTGCTTGCCATGTGCTGTGGATGCCAGTCTGGAATGGGAGGGAGGCACTCCTATGTTGTTTGACAAGCCCTTCTGGAAACAACGGCACATGTATCTAGAGAAGCCAACCAGGGTTGGAATGAAATCTATAACCTGGAGCTGAAGTCATCTGACCTGGTTAAGTTGGGCCTAAATTCCAAATTCAAGACCCACTGGGCCAATCACCCAACGAGGCAGTCACAAACTGACATTTTTAGGGTCCATTCTTAATACCCACTATCCTTTTTCTCCCTTTAGATAGTCAGAAAAAGCTTTGATGCAAATAGGAGGAACACATGTCAAACTGACCTAAGTAACAAGAAAGAATCTAGGTTCCGTTTTTCAGTTTTTAAACTTAGTATTTGTAATGGGTTGAAGTGGGTGCCCCCAAAAAGGTTTTGTTGAATTCTTAACCCCTAGTCCCTCAGAATGTGACCTTATTTGTACGCAGTGTCTTTACGAGGTAATCGAGTTAAAATGAGGTCATTAGGGTGGGCCCTAATCCAATATGGCTGGTGTCCTGATAAATAGGGAGAATTCAGACACAGATGTGAAAGAAGAGAGAGAGCACACCAGGTGAAGATAGAGACTGGAGTGATAACACCTACAAGTCCAGGAACATCAGAGCCTACTGGGAACCCCTAAGAAGCTACAAAGAGTTAAGAAGGAATTCCCCTACAGCCTTCAGAGGGAGCATGGCACTACCAACACCTTGATTTTAAACTTCTAGCCTACAAAACTTTGAGATGATACATGTCTCTTTTTTAAGTCATCGAGGGACTTTGACAGATGAGGGAAATGAATGTTACAGCAGTCCTAAGAAACTAACACAGTTTCTATTTCAGAAGTTAATCCGTAAGCAGACTTGGGAAAATAAATGCACATGGTATGTTTTCAGGGGGTTCTAGAACACTGTTTGCATGACTGTCAAGCACACGGAGCTGTCTAAGGTGGCTTGTCAACTGAGTCGTGCCCGCCATATGCATGTTTTGGCCCACTGCCATGTAGTGACAGGGCCCTCACCCATGCCAACTGGCAGCTGGGCCCCAGGTGGCCTCTGTCCACATCCTCAAGGCAGATCTCTCCTAGGTCCGAGGCAAAATGGCCTCCTGGCTTCCCGCGGAAGGCTTAGAATGTTTACTCACATGAATTCTAATGGATCTGTAAAAAAAAATTACCATCTTAAAGTTTCTATTATATTTCTGTTAACATTTTCTATTACATAAATATGTTCAGAGGAAAAAGGAGGGCTATTTGCCACACACTGAAACCCAAGGGGCATTAATATTCATGCCCATCTGAAATGTGGGCAAAGGCAAGGATGAAGTGGTGGGCTATGGAAAAGAGCAACAAAAACTTTTCTGGAAATTTTCTCAACTTAGTACAAAGCCAATCTATTGCCTTTAAGATACCAGGGTAGAGGAAAATCGATGTGAAAAGTTAATAAGCTCACATCTGGCATTAGTAAAGCAATGCAGAAAACCACACAGCCCATCTCCTTGGTGAGCTAGGCCAGTGCTATTATTTAATTATTGCAATTCTGGCTTTGTTAGACCTGCCAGCGCAGGATTTGTTTATAGGTGTCCTTTCCTTCAAATCCGCCCGCAGAGGCTCACCCTTGTCATTTGTCAGGGGCTAAATAGCTCCGGGCCAAGAGAAGACATTTACTTACAGAATCTTCAGATTCTTTTAAATAGGCCTTTGGGATTTTGCCACTGACTGTTCTGTGGCGAGAGGCTCTGGACACCTTGCACTGGGTGTTTCTTTTAATTGACTAACCTCGATGTTGCTGATCAAAACCACTGTAACCCACACATGCCCTCAGTCTGAAGCTTCTAATGACCTTTCCCTGGCCCTCAACACATATGGCCGAGACAATGCAAACATCATTTGGAAGATGAGTAAATTCAATAACTCAATTACAGCTACACCAAAGCACCATTTATCAAACTCGGACCACAGCACTTTGTCTCTCTTAGGTCTCTGTTTTTCCACAGCCAGGCATTTGGGGAAAGTCACTAATCAATTTAGGAATGATTAAATTGGAATTTGTAACACTTCCCATTATTAAACCTTCAATCTTCATTACGGCAACTTAATGATTACATCATGGCTGAGAAAAACAAATTATGGGTAGCTGGCATCATTCAGAGAGCTGCAGGAGCAAGTAAACTGTCAGAAACACCACAAGTCTCATACGTGTGGGTGTATAAATGATTGCTTGATGTGTACAAAGACCACCAAACTGCCATTCACTTTAGATAAAAATACACAGGAAAACTTGACCTAATATGTTGGCCTATACTGTACTCTTGCTTTTTTTCTATACATTGAGTTGGTTAACCTGGGATGAATGGATGGGAGCTGGGAACCCTTCAAAAATCTATGCAAATCTATGTGCAAATGAGCTTCAATCCCAGAGAAAGGTCCTAAGATCTTATCTGACCCTTACAGGGGTACAGAAATAGAGATGGTCTCTATTTAGTAAGTTCTATAGCTTTCCACTCTTACTTTCCTCTGATGTCCCTTGTCTTCTTTCAAACTCCAGTGTTAGTTCCCCGATCAAAAACTCTTTCACAGGAAATAATTTTTTTCTCAACTCTTAATAACATGGCCAATACTTCATGAGGGTACTTCGCAATTTCTACCATTAACCATATCCTCAATATTCTGGCAGTCAGAGGAAACTCAGCAGGGTTACCCATGGGGACTTTAAGTACTGACATTCTTGTGGATTCTAATTATGGGCAAACAGGAAAGAGGATGAAATTCAAGGAAGTGAGGGTGATTATTAATGGCGAGGAGAAAAAGAAAACATGAATTCTCAATATATATTAGGCCCATTTAAAAAAGATACTGGGTGCCTTGGTGGCTCAGTAGGTTAAGCACCCGGACTCTCGGTTTCAACTCAAGACACAATCTCACGGTTTGTGAGTTCGAGTCCACATGGGGATCCGCGCTGACAACGTGGAACGTGCTTGAGATTCTCTCTCTCTGCCCCTCCTCTGCTCGTGCTGTCTCTCAAAATAAGTAAATAAACTTAAAAAAAAATCTTACACACTATAGAAATTTACAGGGTAGATACAGCAATGATGATGATGATGATGATAAAAGTAGTAATGAGAGTCTATCAGGCGTCAGATAATGTGCTAAGCACTTTAAAATTCAATCTTCACTATTCACCCCCTGAAGTAAGTATTATTCTCCTCAGTTTACAGATGAAGAAATGGAAGCTCAGAGAAGGGAAGCACCCTGCCTGGTTACAGTAGCCAGCCACCAAGATGGCCCTCAACAGGCCCCCTCTGGTGTTCCCAGTCTTGCAGTCCTCTCCTACTACGTACCAGGGCTGGTCTGGGTGACTAATGGAATACAGCAGAAGTGACCAGATGTTACTTTTAAGGTTAGTGTATTAAAACTACTAAGGCTTCCCTCATCTTGGGCACTCTCTCTGTCTCTCTTTCTTGCTCTCAAGGAAGCCAGATGTAATGTCATGAGCAGACCTTACCATGGGAGAGTAACTGAGGCCTCTTGCCAACAGCCGTGGGAGGGAACTCAGAGATGGAGGCCCGGCCCTGCCCAGCCTCAGATGGCTGCTGCCCCAGTCAACAATCTGAGTACGCCCTCAGGAGAAACCCTGACCCACAGCCACTCAGCCCTAAGCCACTCCGGATTCCTGACACTCAGAAACTGGGTGGCAGAATACAGGTGCGTTGTTTTAAGCTACTAGGTTTGGGGGTCATTTGTAAGGTAACGATCATTAAAATATTAATCACACACCTAGTAAACAGGAGAGTCTGGATTCAGACCCAAACCGGCCTGGCTCTGGAGTTTGTGTTCTTACCCTCCTTCAACATTCCTAAGTCACTCCTTTAGGCACCTAGGACCTCCCTTTTATGGGAAAACAGAAATTTCTTTCCGCCCCCACTGCCACCTTAGTAGGCACTGGTAGAAGGAGCTGTGGTCCTCCTCGGCCTGCCAATCACCAAAGAAAAAGGTCAAAGGTAACACAGCTCATCATCCTGACAGATGGGAGAAATCCCAGCGCTTAGCAGGTGTGCTGTCTCCCTGCTTCTATCAGCTTTGGAAGTTAATTTTATACACACAGGATTTCTAAAGCTGCCCGCTATCAATGGCATTCAGTGGGGAAAATATAACCACATCTCATAATTGCCTATTTAAAAAGGTGGAGCAGATTAAACTCACCAAACACCACCTTCCACCATGGGGTTTACATATTAGAGCAAATCTAATGAACGATAAGGTCACTGTCTTGCATTCGTCTTCATTTAAAAATGGATGCAGTAAGAAAACACCTGCCTTAAAACACTGTAGGTCCATAATCTCCTTGCAGTCCAAGCTTCATTTATGGTGAGAGTGCAGAGCAAACGCTACCATTATGGTGACAGTGTTCACTTTTAAGCTCAGAGAATAGAGAGGCATTAAACAAAAGAGGACCAGTGGGAGACCCATCCATTTCAGGCCCTGGGAAAGGTCCCTCTTTGCCAAGTGAAGGGGGGAAAATGAGCCGTAAGGCATTAAGAAAGGAGCAAGCTGTGAAATGAACCAAGGGGTAGATGGTGCGGTTCATGACCCTGTAGCCTCATAACACAGTCCTTCAGCCACGGGGTCGCTAATGAAGGGCGATGCCTGGAAATTAATGGAGTGGTATGGGGTATTCGGGTGAAAATGGGAGCATGGTGATTCTTCCAGTCCTTTCTGCTCAAAGAGTCAGGGCAGAATGGTTATTAAAGCTTCCAGCACTTTGGTAAGTTAATATTTCACCATTATATGATTAGAATGAGCAAGCCCAGACATCAAGTACCCAAGCATCTTCTTTTTGAAAAACAGAAGGGACCCCTAGTCCTAGAAGGAAGAAAGAGAATAAAGGCAGGTCCATCTGATTCTAAGCTCTGATGTTCTGATGAGGCAAGGGCCTTCATTTTCTTTTGTTTTAATTCAAAAGGCCCCTTTAGCCAAGTGGACCCTGCAAAAATCCTCCACTGGGAGCTCACGTCCTAATCACCTCCTTCCAAAAGCCTCACAAATAGATATTTATGGCAAATACAAAACACTGAGCATGCTGACTTATGAAAGGCGATTTGTTCCATCTGTGAATTGAGACCTGAAACCTTTCCACTTTCATGTTATCTGTCATTTTTCTCCCACAAATGAAATGAATAATTCCTCCTCATGGCAGTCAATTTCAAATTCACAGGGTTCCCCCACCCCTGAACCCATTATATTTTGTTGCATAAAACCCATCTCATAAAATAAACCTCTCAAAGTTGTAAATTAAAAAATAAACATTCTTGAGAAAATGTCAAATGCAGGCCTGAGAGAAAGGCCAAAAAATCCATTTAAGGGAATATTGCAGGGAATCCGTCCCCAGAAAATTGGGAGAAAACACTCAGACTGGTGATTGAATATAAATTCACCGCCTTCAGCCGATTTGTAATGAAATGAACCTTTAGCTAGGGGTTGCTATATACTTTTAGAACGGACTATGAGCCATGCCTGCAGTGGAGGGAAATCAAAAAATATGTACCAGAATATTAAAATAAAAGCGAGGGTGAACAAATGGAGAGGGCAAACAGAGTATCTGGTACCATGTCTGGGTGTGCAAATAAAAAGTCACAGAAAATACTCCCCCCACTGCGTGGCAGGTGCATTTAACCTATAAAATGTACCCATACACCGACTGCTCAGGCTGGTAGGCTTTCAGTGGCAAATCCTGAATGCTAGAGACATTTTCCTAGGGTCTCTGGTCGCTTCCCACCTTCATGGTTTGGCACGTGCTTCAACATACTCAGAAGCACAGTACACAAACACCACGGTGGCAGTCACCTCCAAGATGGCCCCAATCATCATGCCTTTTGGTATTCACACCCTGTGTACTCCCCTCCCACATAGTACCAGAGTTGTTTTGTGCGACCAACAAAATACGGCAGAAGCAGTGGTGTGTCATTTCCAACACTAGGTTATAAAAGCCACCGCATTTTCCATCTGTTGTTCATTCTCCCTCCTTCTTTCTCTTTCTGATCACTTGTCCTGGGGGAAGGCGGCTGGCATGTCTTGAGTAGCCCTTTGGAAAAGCCCACCTGGGGAGCAACTGAGGCCTGGTGCCAACAGCCGGGGAAGACTGGAAGAAGCCTCGGCAACAGCAAATCTCTGTGAGGGAACCACTGTCAACACAGATCCTCAGGTGAGCCTTCCGACGACCACACTCCAGGTGGCCAGCCTGACTGCAACCTCCTGAGAGGCACTGAACCAGAAGAGCCCAGACGAGCTTTCCCCAGATGCTTGACGCTCAGAAACTGTGAGACATTAAATTTTTGCTTTTGCAGACATGGTAAACTTGGGGGATATTTGTTATACAGCAATAGACAGCGACTACACCCACTGATGACACCACGTATTTAGTGAGTTCTTACAATGTACCAGACAATGCATGGAGTGTACTTCATGAACTGTCTCACTTAATAATACATCACACACCCTATGGTGCAGGTCCTACTTTGTTATTCCCAGGTTATTATACAGGATTGCAGGGAGGATTAAATGACATATAAAGCACTTGGAAGAGTGGCTGGCACTTAGTGAGTACGTTCTAAATGTTAGCTATCAAGACTATGACTATTCCCATCAGAGGAGAATATCACGGGTTAGCAAGAGCTTGCTCTGGGCCACACTGCCGGGAGGTAGCAAACACACATTACACATCTCCCAGATTCCAAGGCCCATGTTCTAAAACCAGGATGCTTCTTCCTCTGACAAAAAAGTCTCCAGTAAACAAAACAAAACATATGCTATAAGCAAAAGTAATCAATTCCCGGGTTATCTATGGTCTTGGATTAACCATGATTTTTGGGTCTTCGATTAAAATCCTCTTTGTGTGGGGTGGTGGGTCAAAAATATTCCTGAAGGCTACAAAACTGTTTTTAAACATTAAAAAACACCGAAAGCAAGGACTTGGCAAAAAACAAAAGCCTACTAACAAATTGAGATTTTTATTTGGTGTAAAAATTTACTGAATACCAGCGGCATTTACAACATGAAACTGACTGAATGTTGCCCTGAGTCACTAAGTTGCACCTATCCTTAAGATGAAATCAAATAACAGAGGGGTCTATGTGCACTACTTAGGCCAAATCCTGAACCTGCAGAGAAACTAACTTAAGGGTTCTGTTACTAGGTTCAGAAGTAGTTGTTGAATTAAAAACAGTCAGAGAGGTCCAGCCCTCTGACGAACGTTGTTTTTTTGTCTTGAGCACATCACAGGTAGGGTTATAATCTCTGTGAGATTAAGTACTCTATAAAAGAATAGGAAATAACAGAAGCTACAGGCTGGTAATGTTCAAAAAACTCATTTCAACCAAGTCTCATCCAGTTGATTAATCAACATCCACCTTTTATCTTCAGAGGCAAGCCTTCAGTTCTACGTAATTCGCTGTTGAATGAACATCTGTTCACTGCTGAGATTTACTCAGCCTAAGTGCTTGTGGAATGAGAAACTAAGAAATGTGGCTTTAATCCTATTCCACCTTGAAGAGGTCTCGCCTCCTCTGTGGTTAGGCAGCTTGAAAAAGGTACTGGCTTTCTGCACTCTCATTACTTTATGATGCTCTTGTCATTTACCAAAGTAACCCAGCGACTTCAAGTAACACTGCCAATGAGGGCATCCATACTCTTTGAGCCTGCAAGGGGTCAAAGTTAAATTCCTTCTGGCAGGGTTTTCAAATTGTGAAGGGAGCAATCAGTAGAACCAAATCCCGCGGGACTCTAATGCGAGGAGACGTTCCTTTTTGCCAGACACACTTGTCCACAGTCGACCCGCCAAGTTCCTTTCCCATGGTTATTTTGTGGCTGTATCCAGTAAGTACCCAAGAGCACCTAGGGGGCGTCATCCCAGACTGCTGGAGCCTGGAGAGCAGGCACCTGCTGAAACCGCTCCAATCTAGCAACCACGTGTGAGCTCGGCCTGAGAAGCAGATCGCCACTGGTGTGGCCACCAGAAGTACTTCAAACATGGTCTTTGTAATGACAGCTTGTAAGGAAGGACCCAGGCCTCTCCCCACTCCCCCTCCTGGGACAGTTTAACCAGACACGTGGGGCAACCCAAAGCAATCCTGCCTCCCTTCTTGTACCCTGCCCCATGACCATGCTCCCAATTCATCATGTGGGGAGCTCAACTCAGTCTACACAAACGTTGCAGGTTCTCACCCATTTGCTGAAAAAAAACAGAACAAAACAAAACAAAACAAAACAATACAACCTGCCGGAGGGATAGACTGAGTAGGAGGGGTAGCTTATGGGAGGAAGGGAAGGAAATTAGGTTACGTGCAAGGGACACTGTAGTGCCTTGGAATACAATTTCCAATATAGACGCTGGCACCAGGTGTTCCAATAAACCCTTTTGTTTGTAATGTGATTTTATTGGGGGCAATCCAATTACAGAGAAGTTCAAACCACCATCCTTAGGGTAAGACCTGAGGCCAGAGTCTAACTATTAATAACTCTATTAATACTCCTCTTCACCAAACAAACCGTGTCTACCCTTGGCTGTTGTGACTGCCTGTCAGAGAGTGCCCTGATCCTAAAACCGCTGGGGCATGAAGGCCAGCCAACCTGAGATCAGCCACAGCTCGAAGCCACTGTTGTCAAAACTGTGGCCAAGACGTTATCAAGTCCAGCAGAGTTCGCAGCTCTCAGAACTCAGCAGCTGGGACAGGCCCTTGGGAACGTGGTATTTCCCATTGCTCAGAACTCCAAGTGACCCTCTAGATTTTTCCTCTGCTGAAATGGTATCAGTTCAAGATCCAAGTAGGCTCAAACCTTTGGTCCTCTGCACTCACGGATGGGTCTCTCTGCTCGGAAAAGCTGCCCATGGTCAGTCTGACTTGCTTGGCTAGCTCTCTGCTCAACCATGCTGAAGACAGGCTCTGCTCTGTTCTTTCCTGGACACCATCTCCAGTCGGCTCTTCAAGTCCAAATCGGAAAGGAAAGCTCTCCCGGGACCTCCTCCCTAGCCTGCTCCCCACAGTCCATGCTTGCTTCCGTACCAGCCCTGGGTCACTGACAAAGGCAGTTGGTAGTTGCACCTCTCACTGTACTACACTGTGTGTCCTCAAGACAGGGGACCTTTCCTTGGTCGATCTGCACCCCTCCCACAAGCAGATGATGGATCGGTCTGAAGAAATGCTGTCAGTGCATAACCTTGCTCCCAATTCAGTATGTTTAGAGTGGCTCCTGCCCCTGTGTACACACGGCTTTCTCAACCACACGTCCTACACCAGTTTCTTCCCCATCAGGGTCCCAGGAGAAGCACGTTCTGCACTTGGCACCCATGTAGTTCCTGGGGGTGGCACTACTGAATCTTCCACTCACAGTTCTGTGAATGAGGTACTTGTATTATTCTTAGTTTAGGGCTAGGAATTAGGAATCAGATAAGTGACTTGTCCAAGGCCATGAAAGTGTAGTAAAAGACACACGCGGGATTTGGCCCAGTCTGTCCTGACCCTGAAATCTGTGCTCTTCACCACTATGTGTGCAAACAGCTTATCCTTATGGGCTTTTGGACCCTTCGACATGGGGGCTGTATATGGCCATCTGAGGTGTCAGAGGGTAAAAGGGTCACGCCCTTGCAGGAGTACGTCACTTTGGAGAATAATCTTCTCCTCTTACCTCAAAGTAACAAAAAAATGGAGACAACACAATTTATTAAACTTTATAAAAAGGTCAGATGATAGGAATCTATCTCCTAAAAGGCAAAGAGCTGGGTATATGGAAACCCAGAGTTCATGAGAAGCAAATCACTCATTCTACCCTTGAAAAGAAAAAAATGGAACCAAGTATTCAAATTTACGAGCAGGTTGTTCATAAAATTTATAGTGTCATTTTAAAAACTTAAGGGAAGGGGCGCCTGGGTGGCTTAGTCGGTTGAGCATCTGACTTCAGCTCAGGTCAGGATCTCACACTGGGGGAGTTCAAGCCCCACGTCGGGCTCTGTGCTGACAGCTCAGAGCCTGGAGCCTGCTTCGGATCCTGTGTCTCCCTCTCGCTCTCTGCCCCTCCCCAACTGACGCTCTGTCTTTCTCTCTTTTTCTCAAAAATGAAACAAACAGTAAAAAAAAAAAAAAAAAAAAAAACTTAAACGTAAGAGACATCAGAGATTCTCCAATCCGCTTCTCTCACCTTATGAAGGAGGACAGAAAGGTCCAAGAAGAGTGAAAAAGAGCAGAACGACAAAGCTAGCGAGGGGACACAGCAGGACTAAGCCCAGGTGTCTTCCATCCCCGCCCAATGTCCTTCCCATTATCCAAGCGTGGCAAATTGTTTCAACACGAAGGGCACCTCTGACTGACCGGCAGTGGCTGCCTGGAGTGACAAGCTGTGAAGGCTCTGAAGCCATGGGGGGTGGCGGGGGGGGGGTGTATGAGGATAAGAAGGCAGTGAGTGATTAATCAGGCCTGATGCAGGGATGGGTCAAAAGATGAAAGAGTCAGCTGCTCCCTTCTTAAGGTCTTTATTCACAGAAATGTGTCTATTTAATTGTCGTGAAGTCATAATTTATCTCAAGAGCAATTACATTAATACCATCACAAGAGTCTAGTTCATTAGACTGTTACAAATCTATTTCAAAGAGAAAACGCATTTTGATTTGCAACACGGGATCCCAGAAACCTGGACTCTGCTTTAGAGAAAAGCCACCAGAAAGGGAGATGAAGGTAAGCTCAGTGGAGAGCAACACACTGGAGAGTCTCAACTCTTCACCCTCCTCAACGCTTTTACGTTAGATGTACACGCCATGTCCCACTGGCCACCGTGGCCACCACTCAACTAAGCTGTATCAGAATGGCTAAATCATGCATTTACTACCTGGTTCCTAAAGGCATCTGACGTGTTCTTTTGTTTTGTTTACACATCTCTGACAGTCTTCAACTCCATTTTCTAAAACATCACATACGCGAAAGTACCCGTGCAACGTGCTAAGAGAAAGTTCCTATTTTGTGATGGCTCTGAGCAGGCTCAGCTGAGTACCCTAAGACCCTGCAGGAAGGGAGGGGCCCTAGGATATCCACAGGGCTGGTCTGGAAAGCCCCCCAACAATGAAAGGACCTGGGTTGCCAGATACCATCACATAAGTAATACAGCCTTTGAGGGATCTTGAACTGACAATGTTTCTGAGGACAGGACATTTTTTGGTGTTTCTGCCAGGAAGATCCAGGAACTGTCATACACGCCTGGGTCAATCCAAAGCATCCAGCCTCTCTCCAACACTCCTCATTACACTAGCATGACTGGTCCCTGGACACCAAAGGGTTTAGGGAATTGCTACTGATGGCTTCCTATGCTATTGTAAGTAAAATAAAATGTTCTTGTGCATTAGAGAACCAACACGCCTACCTTGCCTTTGCTTCATAATCCAGAGTAGAAGAGGAAACTTTCCCTCTACAGCAGAGTTTAATGAACAAGACAAGATCACTGTGGTTGTTACAGATATCCCAGGCACCCGAGCGGCTGATCAAAGCACAGAGGGAGAACGTCACCAAGAAAAATGTCCAGGGTTAAGGGAAGAGCTTCCTTTTGCAGCAGTCCAGAAGAAGCCACAAAGATACACCTTCTGGAGCTCACTCTCCCTGCTTGCAAAGTCAACATAACGAAGATGTGAGAAAGAGCAGTTAACATGTAGCTTTTAGGCTAGATGCACATTTGCCATCAGGATGCTCTGTCAATGATGTCTTCACAGGGCTGTCAGTTGTCCCCGGGAAGAAATGTGTCTGGGTTCACAAATGCTGCGCTACTTCCAGAAAAGGACAATTTACCTTCTAGTGTTCACCAGGGGCTATCACGGCAGCTATCGTAATGCTGTTTCTGGTTTCCTGTCGCTAGCTCTTGCCTGTGCTAAGTGTCGGCCCTGTAGTTAACCAAATGTATGCCTATTCTTTAAGATGCAAATACAGAGGTGATGGAACCTATGTGCTATAAAGTGAGGTCACTTATCTGGTTGATCATGTTATCCACAACATACAGCCTTATAGACCAGTGGGGAAGGGTTTAGCAAGAAACTACAAATACAACTGCTTCTACTGAGCAAGGGGTCCTGCTTTCTTGGAACCACAGCCTAATCAAGAATTCGGTGGGAACAAAGTCCACTGATGATATCAGCAAGCGAGGCTTCAAAATTAGCCGTGAAACACTCTCTACCCTTGCTTTTTCCTGATTTGTTTTCAGAGGATGGACAGAATGTCCATTCTCTCGGTCCCCTTTCTAGGAATAAAAACTGCAACCCCATCACTTAAAAGAGGAATTGGGTTTCACTGACAAGGCTGGCAAAGGGATCCCCAATGGAGGAGACAGTGGACAGAAAGGCACAGAAGCCTGACATTCTTGGATGTACCTGTAACACAGGATGGCTGGTGTGTCAGGCTTGGGTTACAGCCAACTGGAGAGGTAAGTGGGGGCTGGGAGGGGCCGGGAAGGGCCCTGGGGACCTATGGCAGCCAGAAGAACTTTCTTCCATGAGGTAAAGATGAATCACATCATGGCTTCAGAAAAATGTTTAATTAACTCTTGCAGGAAGTGTAACAAAAGGATTGCAGGAAGGAGAAAATGGACAGCAGGTGGGAATTAAGGAAAGAGGTACAATGACCCTGGCAAGATAAAGGGGGGTCTGGGGTGGAAATGCAGAGTAGGGGATAGATATGAGAGACAATGACAGGAAATGAGAGCTCACAGGAACTGACAGGTGAGTGAGTGAGCAAGCAGAGTCCAGAACACTTGCAAGATTGCTAGCTTGAGCAACTGGGTGGATGACAATGCTCGGCAGACTTAGAGGGTAAGGACGAGGAGAAGGAGGGAAAGCAGGAGTCTGGCTCATAAGCCTTAGGCTTGACGTATGTTGACATCTGAGCAGAGATGTCCCAGAGACGGGGTGGGGGGAATACAAATCTGGGTTCTGGAGATGGGGCATGGTAGATATGGGAGGTGCCTAAGCAAAGACTGCTCAGAGCGTGTAGGGAGAGGTGAGGTCACAGGAGCACGGGGAGGGGTTGCTCAAATGTCCCAAGACCCAGGGGTTAAGAACTGACAGTGCTTGCTGGGTATGACAGCAGGAAGATCTCACAGTGTCCTGTGCCTGAAGATATTCAGGAGAAAGGTGGGGAAAGAAGCCAGAATATGACACAGAAAGTCAAAAAAAAAGGACAGACTATTCTTCCAAGATGACTAGTAGCTACCAGCAGACAGCGAGGAGGCAGGGCCATCAAGGGGAGGAAGGTGTAGCCTGGGGAGGGAGCCTTGCTGCAAAGCGGGGCCAACAGGCCAGGAGCAGCAGCGCGCCACCCGAGGGCTTG
Organism: Felis catus; assembly: GCF_018350175.1. Taxonomy (NCBI): domain Eukaryota; kingdom Metazoa; phylum Chordata; class Mammalia; order Carnivora; family Felidae; genus Felis; species Felis catus. The sequence continues at coordinate 40,478,990 of NC_058369.1, forward strand.
TTAAAAATTCAGAACCTCAGGCCCATCTCCAGGATAAAGGAGTCAGAATCAGCACCTGAGCAAGATCCTCAGCTGATGTGTTTGCATATTCAAGTCTGAGAAGCTGGTAGTGAAGGAGGCTTGGACTTCCTGTGTGAGCAGGACCCGAGGCACCTGGGAAGAGGGAGAGCAAATGCTCTCCTAGGAGAAGTGAGATGAAGTGACAACAGAAGGAGGGAATTTGACCTTAAAATGAAGCCAGAAAAAGCCAGATATCCTAGTATTTTCTTCCTTTCCCCAATTTCCAACAAATACACCTGGGTGACGGAAGTAAGCTTTCTACTTACAGAGGACTGAGGGTCTCAGTTCTCTGATGCGTGAAACAGGGATAATGGGGATTAATTTCACAATTAATTTAATTTATATCATCATCAACACGACGGAATGGGAAATGCTTTCCTCAAATCCTCTTTACATCTTTTGAGAATGAGGCCCTTACAGAATCTGAACCAACGACAGAAGGATATTACAGGGTTTCAGATATGGCTCCACCTCAGATTCTTCATCGTAGAAGTAGTTTTCCTACCATGATTTGGCTACTAATGGTCTGGCAGCTTCAGAGTCAAATATGGTTTGCATCAGAAAGAATTAAGTCCTCCATTTAGGACAGACAGTATTTCATTCTTCCAGCAACTTTCTGAATGAGATCTCTGTCAAGTAGAAACCTAGAGGGGTAGCAAGACATGTTCATTTTAAACTAGAAGACCATGAAAAATGTTTTTTTTTAATACAGGCACTGTGAGAAACATAGCTAGCATGCAAAGGATGACAATTAAGTAAGTCAATTTCAGGAAAATTGGTAGGTAATCTGATGTGTGTTGATGTATCCGTCTCCACACGTAATGTTTAAGAAGAAATTTGGAAAAACTTACAGGCAAGGCAAGGCTGATAAAAACCTGTAATTACAACCAAAGGGCGGCCCGTGTAGCCTCTTTATCAAGTAATTAACAACATGTCTGGCCACAACGGCATGTGACTCAGTGTTTCCAATTTCTTTAAGTGAATTTTAAAGCTATTACCAACGCCCTTGCCAACACACAGCAAGAGATGGGCTGAGGAGCTTTTGTGCAAAAAACTTTATCTTCATCAGAGGAAGGTAAGTGGATCAAGCTGACAGGGAGCAGGCAAACAGCACGCGGCAAGGACGGAAGAGTGTGGTGAGGGAAACAGAAAAATAATCAACACACTACCAGACACTGGGGTCGGGGAGATGCCAATGGCTGTAAATGGCTTGCTTTTAGGTCAACAGCTTGAATCCGGCTCCGATGGGCAATAACTCCAAATTCTATGGCCTGTGTAAGAGCCCATGGATGGCAGGGGTGGGATTACAATCCAGGCCCAAGTACACAGCTGGGAATTTCCACGGCTTTAGACTTGGCAGGGCACACACAGACTGGAGAGGAGACTGGGAGAAAAACGATCATTCAGCCGACCGATATGATTTTTCAAACACCAAAACAGCCCCATTAAAACCAACAGACAAAAAAAGCCATACGCTGGCTTAGCAGCTGTAGAGTTTCTGTTTGGGACAATGGAAACGCTGTGGATATAGACAGGGTGATGGTTATATAACCCTGAGAATGTAATTAATGCCACTAAATCATACATTCAAAAATAGATGAAATGGTAAATGTTAGGTTATACAGATTTAAAAAAAAAAAAAAAAAACAAGAACAGAAACAAAGGAAAAACCATACATTTAACTTATCCAGTCCATGAAAATTTCCTCAAAGTAGCATCAGCCAAGCTGGGAGGCAGACCTGGGAGGTATTTTGTGTTGTGATTATTTATGAAGCTACCAGTACCTGTTTGTCATTGATAACATTCAGACCTGAGCGTCAGACATGTCAGGAGTCAGAGACGTTTAACTTCACATCAGAAAAACTAAGTATTTTTAAAGTGTTGGAGGGGCACCTGGGTGGCTTAGTCGGTTGAGCATTGGAGTTCGGCTCAGGTCATGATCACACAGTTCATGGCTTCAAGCCCTGCGTTGGGCTCTGTGCTGACAGCTCAGAGCCTGGAGCCTGCTTCAGATTCTGTGTCTCCTTCTCTCTCTGCCCCTCCCCCGCTCATGCTTTGTCTCACTCTGTTTCTCAAAAATAAATAAATGTAAAAAAAAAAATTTTTTTAAATAAAGTGTTGGAAAAATATTAATACAGTAACCTAAGAAATACCCTTAAACCTATGCTCTATTATAAGATAAATATGCTTTGGAATCAAAATGTCTTTTGCTCCAAATTGGAAGTCCATTGTATTTATACTGTCCTCCCTACCACCAATAAACTGGCTAAACATATAAATACTCAACATTTCCAATTTATACAGGAATCAAATGGATTTTCATAGTGAGTATGATTAAAAAAAAAAAAAATTACCAGTACTGAGCACTGACTTCTATAAAGAAGGGATCTAAATGTCAACTTCTGGTACTGATTTTCATCAGCTTCAGTATCTCTGAACTTAGAGATGTTTCCTAAGAAACAGTTTTAGGCTTTGAAAGCCAAGGCACTTGAATAATTTTTTTTACCAAACTTAGCGTTTAATTCTGTATCTTATTATCAGATGGTCAAGATCTTCTTCAAAAAGAAAACAAAGAACTTTTACCCCTGGAAAAAATAACACCAATACAATAAACACTTAAGTAATAAAATGGAACAGAGGAAACCCAAACTATCATTTCCTACATTCACTCTGCACAACTCCCAGGAGAAGGCTGCCTTCCCTTTCTATATTTTCTGGGAGGCCAACTAATCAGTTCATTAAAATACACAAGATGAAGACGTCACAATTACCCAAAGCCAACTAATTACCGCTGAGACTGCCCGGGACACAACACAGCTCTCTCCTCTAGCAACAGCCAAGCCTTCTCTGGCTGAAAAGAAAAACCAAGTTTTTTGCAGAGTCAGAACAAATGTGCCACCATTAAACAGCCAAAACATTCACCATCTTGAATTCCTGCAAGTGTCTTAAGAATGGTTCTTATGTAAGCCAGTAATTTGTGTGTTGCTGACACCCAAGTGTGGAAAACATTTGGAACCCATCTAACTGTCCCAAGGATTTCTCACTCACTGCCTCAAGTGTGGCCTTTTACTGCTCCCTGTTCAAAGCATTCAACTTTGAGGCCATTTCTCAACAGGGCAAAGCCTCCCAGAAATATCACCTCATGAGAAGCCCAGAAACCATTTTCTTATCTCAGAGCAGTGTATAGAAAAACACACACACACACACACACACATCATACACACATCATACACCAACTGCAGCCTGATTTGCTCCAACTTTAGATATGCTCTTTTCAATAAGGGTGTGATGGAGGCATTAGGCTTTTATATTTTATGAGGGCAAATGCAAGGCACGGTCTGTGGCCACATGCCAGTACAGGTCCTATAGCTACTAGATGAAAACCCCCTTTGAAAGAAATGGATGAAAATCTAACTTTTTGTCCTAAAAGTTTCCTGGGGGGGCGGGGGGGGGGAAGCTGAGCCTTTTGGGCAGAAATAACCCAAGAATGAGGTGTACAAAGATACAGGTATAATTTAAGGAAAAGAGTGCTATGAGGAACTAAACTTGTCTCCAAATACCTCTACCAATGCCATATCAACCTTTGCCACCTTCTCCCACACTGCCTTCATTATTCTTTGTGCCTCAACCACAACATCCACTTTCAGTTCCTCCAATAGGCAAGCCCTTTCTGGCCTCAGGGCCTTTGCACGTGCTATCTGTCCTGCTTAGAACAACCTTCTTCCCAAATCTTGCCTTGGTTGCCGCCTTCTCACAGCCTGTGTTCTTGGTTTAAATGACCCATTTCCTAAAAGACCACCTGCCTACCATTTCTAAAACTGTCACCTTTTTGGTTTTTCTTTGCCTTGGTCTCCGTATTTATTTCTTATCTTAGTAAAAATTACATTCATTGGAGGTGGGAGGGTGGACGGACGGCATCCTCTTTTTTACCTGTAGGACCAGCTCCACTCAGAAGAGCCCCATGCTTGGGGCTTAATGCTCTGCAGTCACTATCTTGAAAGTCTTAATAATTTTACCTTCGAATTTGTGTTTTGAAACTGAAATCTGATTATACAATGTATCTGCCGGAGGCTTATAGGCTTGTCTCACGTGGTGTCGCCCTGGGTGCTGCTGGCTTCCTCTTCCCTGCCTCTGCTGCTGACTCCATCCTTGGTGGGGGCTGGGCCAGGAGAGGGTTGGAGTCAGGTGTATGTGACTGGGGCATCTTTAGGTGGGGCATGGCAGTGGAGGTTTCCCAGTATGTTCCGTGCGGGGTTAGGGCTGCAGACCCATGGAGATACGTTCCCTTCCCCGATGGGGTCACGGGGAGATGGGCAGGCAGCTGACGGGAAGGGGACCCAGCAGTTCGTTGTGCGTGTGGCAGATTGCAGGGCGGGCCCCCAGCAGCCTGTGTGGGTCTGCACTTGCACGTGTTCTGTGGATAGCTCTATGCCTGAGGGAGCACAACATCAAACAGCAAATAAAAACCCCACAGTGGGTAGACAGAGACCACGGGAGAAAAGGAAACAGCATTATTTACATGCCTTTAAATGACTGACCCCCTCTTCAGAGTTTTCAAAACACCGTGGCTCTCTGCTTTCATTCCACACTGGTCCCTGCAAATCAGGAAGCTTACCCTGTTTACGACTATATCCCTGGCATCCAGCACAGATCCCGAACTTTTTTTTTAAATGTTTATTTATTTTTCAGATAGAGAGAGACAGAGTGCAAGGAGGGGAGGGGCAGAGAGAGAGGGAGACACAGAATCCGAAGCAGGCTCCAGCCTCTCAGGTGTCAGGTCAGAGCCCGACGTGGGCTTTGAACCCACAAACTGTGAGATCATGACCTGCGCTGAAGTCGAACACTTAACCCACCGAGGCGCCTCCCTACCTCCTTTTGTTTTTTTTTTCCCAACTTCTGTTGAATAGAACCCTCTACACCTTTCTGTCAGAACTAGTTTCAAGGGGTGGGAGGAGGGCTTTCAGAGGGCGCGCTACCCAAGACTGAAGGCAGTATCTGACGTCCTCGCTGGGCTTCCGGGCAGCTTCCTGGATGCTTGCAGGCACCCGAGGCGGCGGTGGTGCAGAATGTTCCCGGCTACGTGAACCCACCAACGTGATTACAGAAGAATGATGGGATCTCATGGGAGCCTGTGGAATCAAGCCCCGTGACTCATGACCACGTCTCTTCATCCGGGAGCCTACGCACTGACTAAAAATCCTCTGCTAAACTGACTTCAATTGCCACTATCTGCCCTACAGAACCTTAAAGACATGAGTTTTCTTCTACACAGCTAATTTCATCTTTACACCCCAGCACCCCTCTCCCTCTGTGAGGATATGTAAGCAGCAATGCCTGCCTTCCTCCCCCGGGGGGAAAGGAGAGCCCTACATGGGCCAGAAGGCTCTGCATGGCTGGGGTAACACTGACCATCCCATCTCAGGCACCGACTGTCACCACTGCACACAGAACCCCAAGTCCCCTGCAGGCCACCAAGGGGAGGGAAAATACCGAGCCTTGTCAGGATTCCTGTTTATGTACAATCAGGATACCCTGAAGCTTTTTGGATCCATGCATCACTCGGCCGAGAAAGACTCCAAGCCCCTCTGATCATTCATGGCAAGAGTGATTCGTGCTTCACTGGCATGGGTGTCTGCACCCAAGGTGGGCAAAAACCTCACAGCCACATTTGTACCTGTGGCCAAAGATTCTATCCTTCATCAATTCTCCGGCTAGAAGTTCAAATGCATGCCACGTCAGCAAAAACTGGGGGTATGTGGTTACTCTTCTTTATTGCGATCAGCATGAAATCCTACGTAAGGAGAAAAGGCTGCTGAGAAGGTACATTCAGACTCCAATGGCCCTTCTGGTGGAGGCCTGCTCCTTTGGCAGGCACGACGCCACAGAACTCTTGCCTGAAATAAAGAACGCAGTCAGGGGCTACTGGTCTCTGCACCTCTGAACTTCAAAGCAATTTAAGCAACAGGGCCCAACTGGCTGCCAAAGAAAACAGTGTCAGAGGACTCCCCAGCCAGAGGTAAGTGCGTGTGTAGCAATCCTGAAATGCACAGCCCCTCTCTCTTTGCCATCTCAGGCTGAAACCACAGTATCAGGAGCCAATGAAACCCTGCCAGGCAAACCCTCCAAGGTCAGGGTCAGTTCAGTAAACTCCAGGAAGGCTCAGGGAGCCGGCTGCGATTCCCAACAGTCCCAGTGGCTAAAGGCTCACACGCCACGACCTTCTGGCCCTGCTGGCAGCCAGGCAGGCCGCGCAAGTAAGTCCCTGAGCCACGAGGGCCCCTGCTCAGGTTACAGAAACTCCTATTTTAAATCCGTGAAAGTCTCTCCGGGGTGCTTAGGAGGAACTCACGCAGCCAGGTCATTCCTGCTTCAGGGACTGCACGAAGATCAGCCTATAAATGACTCAATGGTCCACCAGGGGCTCCTCCCCAAAAGAAAAACTCACAAACCACTGTAAAGAGCAATCTTAGAAGATTCTGAGAACCAGCAGTGAAAACCAGCCAACATTTCTCATGTGCTCGACTCCCGGAATCCTCTTCCTGGGCCCTATCACGTCTGTACACCGATTCAAAGGGTCTCTGAGATGTGTAAACTGGTTTTCCAACACTAAGGAATCAAAATATTCACAGAAAATCCTGGCGTGCTGTCTCCTCTTGCAAAAACGTAGAAGTTCAGGCAGCAGGGGCTTGTGTGTCTTCGAGGCAGTGACCTGTCTTCTTCTGTCGGTCTGAAGCCAGGCTGTGTGCCCATGAGCCCCCTCCCAACAGTGCCCCACCTCACTCATTCTTGTCCTTTGCCTCCTCTGCCCTAGGAGGCGCTTGGGTTTATGACCCTTGTCCTGAACATGCTCTGGAAAATGCAAGATTTACCACCCATCCAAAGCACTGGTAGAGGATATTCACTGAGCGCCTCCGTGCAGTTCCGCGCTCAGCAATATGGGAGCGCGCAGGCGTGTTAGAAAGCCTCCCTTCACAGGACCTGAGAGCAAGGGGAAAGATGAGGCATATTTAAGAAAAGAGGCACTGGGGGAAGCAGTGTGGTACTGAGCTAAGCTGTGCCATCTGGATTTTCTGGGAACCACCAAAAATGAGCATTTCCCTTTCTTCCTTTACTTACACCTTGGAAATATTTCTCATACAAAATTTTATACGAAAAGAAATCTGAAAGCGGGAGGGAGGGTAGCTCTGGGGCCCCCATCTCTTTGGCTTTCCCTTCTTATTCCAGACCTTCTTTTTGGCCCCAGAGAGACCTCTCCTGGAACTCGAGGCTCCCCAAAGCCCAAGCTGAGCCCTCAGGGACCTGCAAGAAGCCTGAGGTCTCTCCATACTCTCCTGCTGTGTCTGTCTGAGATGCCCCATGGAAACAAGCAGGGGGGTGTGATGGGAGAACTCCCTGTTACGCGCCACAAGAATACAACTGGTAAGAGATACGACGACAATACTCAGGACCTCATCTACAACATGGAGCCTATGAGTGACTGGAACTGTAAGGTAAAAGATCAAGTATCGTGGTACATCTCTAAACCATGAACGAGACTCACCACCCAAACATTCAAAATGGCACCCTAGCAGACGAGGAGGATGTCTACGTATGCGCGTGCCTGTGTTTGTACCCACACCCCTCCACACACACACAATATGAGCACTTGGCAACACCCAGACAGACTGCAGGCTCAAATACCTGGTATTTCTGTAATGCGTCTCTCTCTTCACCTATACTGTATCCCCACTTGGTAACAGCTCCTTATTCCTCCCCTCCTTCTCTCAACACGGTTTAGCTGAACTTGACCCCATTACTAGTTCCAGAGATGAGCATGTGCCTGCCTCTGCCCGGCCAATAATACGGCTACAAATCTTTGGCATTAGTGATTGGTTAAAGGATGGCACATGACCTACACTGGTACAATCAGAGACTGCCGTAAGATTTTCGATGGAATTATATATAAAAAAAAAAAAAAAAAAAGAGCTTGCTTTTACCCTGGGTGGGGCTGGGCTGACAGGAACAGTCTTGGAAACGCTGGGGGCCGTTTTTACCACCGTGTGTGTAGAGCATGGCCCCAAATGAAACCAACCAGAGTTAAGCACAGCTACGAGATGCAGACAAATCTACGTCAGACGACAAGATTTGAAGAGCTGGATCTCGTTGAGCCTAAAGCCAGATGCGCTTGTATTTTTCCACTGCTTGAGCCAATGAATTGCCATTTGTTCTTTGTTTTGTTTACTGCTGAGGCCAATTTGGGCTGGGGTTAGACACATGCGTTCCAAAGAATCCTGACCAATATAATCTTCCTTCACTGAGCAATACTGTACTTCAAGCTAGTTAAATATCTTCAGTGCATACTAAGGCTTTCTTACTACAAACCAAGAGAATTAAAAAGTAAAAGGCTATTTTCATGATCTGTGTATTCCTATCTCCAACATTACTCATTAAACATGATTAAACATGATTCTGACTACATGTCCAAATCTGACCATTCCTTAAAGTAACTCCCTTTCTCTTGGTTAACTATGAAGCTCAGGGCACGACAGTCCTGACACATTTATAAACAGCTACTCCTGGGAAGATGTAGGAATAAAATCTATGTGTACCTTCTGTCAAGCCATTTGCCCTCATCCAAAGCAGCAGTAATATAATTCAAATACCTCACGTAACACTTATAAAGGGAAATACTTATAACCTATCAAGTACTATTTGCAGAAGTTTTGCGGCACCTGCTTACGGATTGTTTTTACTGAGATGGAGTATTTAAGAGCTGCTGGTTGTGGACATAAATTTCTTTACTTTCTTCAAGAAGCTTAATTTATAAAGTAATTTTTGCCCTATGACCTTTATCTTCTGCATTATTTTAAAGACACTTATGTAACCACATGAATTTATTCAGTTTCTTCAGTGCCAAAAGACAAAATCCAAAGACTGTAACTTTTTTTTAACAAAGAATATGACTTCTGGCTCCTCGGCCGGCCATAGTGTAAGACAAAGCTTACTTTTCACGCACTAAACAGAAAAGAAAAAAAATCTAGTAGTGCAAAACCAGTAAATCAAAAAATCGCTTTACAGAATGATTTATCAAAGAGTTCCTTTCAACAGCAAGATGTATTTATTCAGCAAGCATCTTACCTTTTATGTAATTTTTAAGTTGTCCAAGTAATATAAGAATACATTTTGTTTGACAAAAAATTAAAGCACGCCCAGCATAGCTAAAATTCCTGCACTCATCTCCAGTTCCGACAAGAAAGCAGTGTTGCCTGTCTGGGATATGCCCTCCCAGATATTTTTCCTTATAGGTCTATACTGCTTGGTATGGATGTGTCTTTCCACAAATGCTGTCAAACATCATGCAGCATTATGTAACTTCCTTTTTTCTCCCAATAGTTGTATTTATTACAGATCTTTCCCTATTAGTTAGTGCACATATATTTGTCTCATTATTTGATATTCCATACTTTATTCTGTTGTTGATTGGCATTTAGGTTGCTTCTGATATTTTTTTTCCTCCACTACAAATAATGTTGCCATGAGCCTCTCTTATGCCAATAATAAAGGCCTTCTCTTGGGTTGATTCACACTCATTTTTCAGGCAAATAGATGTTATAGAACAAAAGGTGGCCAACAGACAAAAATACTGCTCCAAACTATCATAAACCAAAGGTGGTTTTTCCTCCATTTTTAAGGAAACAGATTATTTTGGGGGCACTTGGGTGGTTCACAAGGTTAAGCATCTGACTCCTAATTTTATCTCAGGTCATGATCTAATGGTTCATGGGTTTGAGCCTTGCTCTGGGCTCTGTGCCGACAGGGTTGGAGCCTGCTTGAGATCCTCTCCCTCCCTCTCTCTCTGCCCCTCCTCTGCGTATGCTCTCTCTCTCTCAAAACAAATAAACTTTAAAAAAATGTTTTTTAAAGAATCAGATTCTTTGCTTTTCAAAAATTGTTATAGAACCATAGCTCGTATTCAGTTTTACATGATCAGATACCCTGTTCTGATCACAGATGGTTAAGAAACCACTGAAATATCAATACAGTAGCATCCTCCAAAATGCCCAGTGTCTGGGGTTGGAGCAAGAACAGGGAGAAGGAAGGGCAAAGGGGGCTTCTATTAAATTACCAAAGGCAGTAGGGGACCTGTGGATGCCAGGTGGCTCTGATCTAGGTTTGCCGCTTACTGTAGCTGTATCCTCTGGAGTGAGTTATGGAACTTCCCCACGCTTCAATTTCCTTGCCTGTAAAATAAGGATAAGGACGGTACCTTCGTCTACATTGTTGTGATGATTAAATCACTTAATACATTTTCAGTGCCTAGACAGAGCCGGCCACGTAGAAAACCTAATGGATGTTAGTGAACGTCACTGTTCTTACTGTTGTTATTGTCAGATTTCTTTCACTGTTTGGAAAACAATGTCCCCGTAAGAATGGGGGTTTATAAAGAATATCAGGGGAAGTCCTCGCTGCTTTTGAAGTCTATTATTGAGACTGAACTTGAACTTGGCCTTTTAAACTTCTTTCTGATCTCCCCCCATCCCCCTTTTCCGATGTGAGGTATGTCACATTTCACTTTGGGCCCTGAGTATCTCCTAGCTCAATTACTAGGGCTGTGGGACGTTAATCGCCAAGGCTCCAGTCTATACCAGTGTCATTGCCAGAGTAATCCTCCTAAAACACAGCCTTAAGAAGCTCTGCCCCCACCCAACAATGGTTCCTTGTTGTAAACTGGATTAAGGGAAGGCTCCTCATCCTTTTACTTTGGCAACTCAGTAACCCAGCCTAGCCCACCTGTCAGGTCCCACCTCCGCTCAAGACTGGTCCCATTTGAACCACCTATTTTGATGTTCTGGGCCCTTTCCACCTCTGTCCACCACAGCCACACTTTGCAGAGACAACTCCTCTCTTTCCACATCTGTCTACCCAAAGCTCTGATATCTCCGTGATGTCTAACCTAGATAACGTAGCCCATGTGGATCACTCCATCAACTCTTCTGCTCATCTTGAGCCTTGATTGTTTGTTTTTTCTCGTGTAACATGGCTCGATTTGCGCACGTCTGGTCTACCAAGACAGATTCCGATTTTCTCAGGCGGAGGCAGGGTGTCATACATTCCTTATGTAGTTCACGTGCTTTTCTTCCCAAGCAAAGTCCGTTAGGTGATTCAGACATCTTGTAATCTTCGGAACTATCTGGATAGGTTATTTTAAACTCTTGCTGAAATTTTGCTATGACTTCAAGAACTCGATTAAAGCTGCAAAGTCCACACACAAAAACCACAGCTGCCTTAGTTTGCTGTGGGGCTGTTAACAACCAAACCAATTTCTCCACTTGATTCCCATCTCTGCTTAAATCGTGTCAACTGCCCTCCTGAGCAGGGCATCTTTCCAAGTCCTTTGTACACTCAAGTGGGAAGTAGCTATCAGAGGTGATCCCTTTATTGAGAGTCCCATGTACTGGTGTTTTTTCCTAGGCTCTATGGAATCTGCTTCCCAACTAGGACTCACGCATCCCATCTCCAGCTTCCCTGCCATTTCCCTATACAGGTCACCATCATCATTCACCTTGATAACTGCAGAAGACTCTTAAACTATTCCTTCAATGTTCAGTCTCTCCCACTTCTAACCTAGCGAGGGTTCATTCAACACGGATCTGTTGTGTGCTTACTATGTAAAAAAATAAGCAACCATGTCAGACAGGGAGGAAGGTATAACCCTAGGCTCTCTGGGTGTCAAAGGAAAGCCGTGCAAATTTGACTCTCTGGTTCCATACTTGGTGGGAACAAAGTGGTTGACATTGTCATCTAAACTCGAAAATAAGCTGTCAAACGAAGCTCCTTGGATTATCTCCTGCTCTTAGAGTCGTGTTATTAAGGAAAGACGAAAAGCATAACAACAGCTGAAAGGAGAGAAAATCAGATGCTACCACACATGCATCTTGATTAAGTTGACTCATGATGCACAGAGTTAAGTGTAAAACTTGTTGTCTGAAGTAATTATTATGTTTTCAGTCAAAATTATAACTTGGTTGCAGCCCAAATGATAGGTTTTTACAGCAAAGATTCCATTTCCATAACGGTGTTCTTCACTGTCTAAATAAATGGCTTCTCAGAAGGGGTCTGTCAAGATAGATGTGAGAAGAGAAAGGAAGATACGTAGTTTTCTAGAAGTTTAGGCCACCATCAAGTACAATTATTTTCTTCAATATTCACTAAATATTACATTTAATATCTTTCTGAATGATCTTTTATTAGTGTGGTTCCCCTTCGCGCCCCCCCCCCTCCCCAAACAGACACACCTAAGTAAGGCTGCTTGATCTGACTTCCTTTTTTGCGGTATGTTATGTTCTGGAACCGGCATCCTGAAACCAGGCAACTGAAAAAAAGGACAATTTTCAATGTGTAGCTACAGAGAAGGCAGCTTGGTCAAGGATGTTAAGTGGTCAGATGTACGGCAAGTCCCTCGGGTCCAGGTATTTGTAAAGATCGGCTGTGGGATATCTTACAGAAAACTCTCCAGAGTGGCACAGGGTGGCAAGAGGCTCTCTTCAGCTGAAAGGAATGACCGAGAGGTATGGTATCAGAGCGCCACCTCCTGGCAGAGCTACAACAATGTTTTACACACTGCAGTTCTTTCTAGAGAAATCTTTTTGATCCTCTTAAAATAAGAAAAAGTGAAATTCTTCTGAGGCACAAAAGAGACGCGAAACACAGTTGTGGTTTTGCATTTTGGGGGCTGGATATATGGGTACTACTGGGCAGAGAATATTCTACTTCCGCAGCTAGTTTTATTTTAGATAAGGCATTTTTATTGCAAAGTTTTCTCGATCTCAGTTTTAAAACTTTAACACTTTATTATAAATATAAAACGTCCTCTCAAAGAATTGTGGTAACTGTTTTTTAAAAAGAAAATGAACAAGTTTTAGATAGCTGTGTGTGTGTGTGTGTGTGTGTGTGTGTGTGTGTGTGTGTTTGTGTGTGTTTAAGTAGGTTCAATCTAGATTTTAATGGTTCCTTCAAAAATTTTTCTATTAGGTGCTACTTTTACAAGCAAATGTGTAAGTGGCACATTATTTACCTAGAAGATTCTACTGAGGTCATAAATCTGATGTGAGTTCCATTTACAAGTGACAGGTGGGTTAAACATCTGGGAATGCATAACCACGTTCCAGCATTACACATGGGTAATTCTTTATTTTTAAACCTCAACGAAGTATGATTTCATAGTTTAAATACCGAACCTTAAAAAAAAAGGCAATTTATTAATTTTAAATCAAACCTTTATCCATAATGCTTCATTCCAAAGAGCATTCCCACTGCTGTCTCTTCAGCTTCACCTAACGAGTAACAAAAAAAGTCCTTCTTTCACTGTGTGTTACTTTTTGATTATAGAGGACACCATCTACTGCTTTTCCCCGTGCACGCTGCAAAGTCTTAAATGAGAGAATACGAGTACTTTTCCAAAAATACAACACAGCATTTATTGTGTCTGAACTCAACTGTCTCAGTTCAACCACGACTGTGTCTCAAGAAACGTGGTAAAAGCTTTGAAATTCTTAGGGGCAGAAAAGCATCACAGACTGAAATAAAAAACCTACAATTAAAGCTTTTATACAAAATTTATACATAGATCAAGTTCTGCTCTCTGACACATAGGCAAGAAAGCAAGGGGGGAGGGAGAGAAGTTGGACAGATGCGTTTTTGTATTACGTCTACAACCTCCACATTTGAAACAGAACTCAGTGAAAGAGAAATCCCAGCACGTAACTCCTTTTTTGAATAGAAATGCAAACACGGCATCCCAAAGTCGCAGGGTACATGCCAGGCGTTCGTTTACTCGTATTTCTGTCTTCTTTATTAAACGGAAATTAATATTACACTCGTGGCTGTGTATGCGTGTCTGCCTTTTGTGGGTACATTATTGTTTTCCCAGGATGACCAACCAATGCACCTCATTCTCACCATTAATTAGAACACGTATGTGGTTAAACACACAGGAATACAGGGTTAGTTAGCAAGTGTTGTGTAACAAATGAATTCACATAAAATTTACATGTGATTTAATTAGCTGATAATGGGTCATTAATTGAGGGGCTGAAGAAAGGAAACAATATTCTTTTGGACACATAAAGGCGCCATTCAGGAAGAATAGATTTGTTTTTACTCAGCCCTTCTCGGCTAGGAAAACCACCTGTGCAAATACGGGGCTCAAGTCAGATGACAAGCAGGGTTTTTATGGTACCAGGAAGATTTTCATCTCCATGACAACTTTCCTGGTTCCAAATAGAGAATGTTATTTTTCTGGAATCAACATCTCGGCCCCGCTAGCGGACTCAATCCGAGCCTGGCGCTCAGTTGAACACTCCTTGGGCAGCCATAATGCTGCTTCTGCCAAATCATTATTAGTTGGTGATTACAGATCTGACATATTTTATAAGGACTCTGTCTTCTGAGCCCTGCATTTTTAAGGAATGAAGTAATGCTCTGAGTCAACAACTCACCAGAACGACAAACCACTGCTCCCATCCCCACAGTATATTACTTATTGTTAAGCGGGTCCATACCCATGTTAAGTGGTAAGATTTCATTTATAAAGATAACCGTTTGGGGATCACACATGTGTGTGCACATAATAATTTAAGAAGAAGAATTGCTCAGATACTAATTAACCACAGGACTGGATGATTGGCATGTTGAGAAATGCACAGGGAGGCTTCCTAGGAACTCTACTCAAAACAGGTACGGAAGAAATCAAACAATGGTGTCGCTGTGCGATTGTGCTCATGATACGGAAAGAATGGTTTTTCTAGCAACGCCAGCAAGTGCTTCCGGTTCCTGGGAAACACCATTCCATCAGGTTTCTGCTCTTTAGACAAATCCCATTCCTGTTCTACAGTCTCTCCACACCCTGGAGAGGCAAACGTGGAAATGAAGAGCATGAGACAGAGGAACTCAAGGCAAGGGTTTTGCTCTTTTGATTAAGAATTAAGCCATACTTTCACACGTAGATGTCATTTGATTTCACTGGTTTTCCACGAATAACCCATTTGGGCACTTCTGATACTAAGGACCCCTCAGACAGAACACTTCTAATAAGACTCAAGTCCCTAAAAGTTACAGGCTTGGAAGACAGACTTCAGGAGAAGCACAGACTTGTGTTAAAAATTGCAAGTTACAGAAGTTCATTCAGGCAACTTTCTTCACTGGGTCAGGTTTGTTACTGTTGATTTTAAGAGAACTGAGCCGCAATGCCCTGTGTAGATATAATACTGCACCAAAGACTCCCAGACAAAAATCAGCAAACATTGATTACCTGTATCAGCAAAAACATCTTCCAGGAGACAAACCACTAGACGTATCAGCCTGAAAACCAAAATTTTCAAATAGTATATCTTGTGAAAGATACTCAGTTACAATTTATCAAACCTTTGACACTTGAAACTTAATGCATTATTTATTTTATATGCTTATTAAATAAGCAATGTTTATTAAAGATGGTTTATTTGTATCGCTCGAATCTCTAAAAAAGGCAAATGGGAGTAAATATTTACAACAAAGATGAAAATGTTGCTTATCTTTAATATAAATGAAGCTTTTCTACATCAGTAAAATAGAAGAAGATGAACATATGAACCAAAACATGGGGATGATAACAAGCCTTGCACCAAAGAGGAAATATGATTGGCTAATGACAAGGTCAAACAAGATCCAACTCTGTATGTAAAACAGGTACTAATTTAATTTTAATGTTATTTAATTTTTTTTTTTTAATATTTATTTTTGAGACAGAGAGACAGAGTGCAGCCAGGAAGGGACAAAGAGACAGGGAGACACAGAATCCAAAGCAGGCTCCAGGCTCTGAGCTGTCAGCACAGAGCCGGACGTGGGGCTCAAACTCACAAAACCACAAGATCATGACCTCAGCCAAGTTCAGAGGAGTTCAAAGGCTCCACTAACTGAACCACCCACGCGCCCCAACAAGTACTCATTTAAATAACAAGGTGCCATTTTTTCACTTATCAAGGGAGCAAAGGTTAAAAACAACCCAGTCCTAACAAAGGACAAGGGGAAAATCTGCTCAGATATTACCTATGGGAAAGCAGTGGTGCCCACCTTCCATGGGAGATATTCATAATAATGGGACAAACACTCCACTTCTAGAAACTTTGAGGAAAAATGCATGAATGGACTGAAGGATCCACATATAAAGACCTCCAACACAACATTGTTTATAATGACAAAAAAATGGCAATAATAGTACGAGAAGCTATAACACAGCCATATGTCAACTACATAGCCATTAAAAGCCCTGACGCTCAAAACTACCTCATGACAAAGGATACCATTTATGGTATGCTAAGTAAGAACAGGCTACCATACATCAGGGGAAAAAATGATTTCTTTTAAAACTCTGTGTGTAAGCAAAAATTTTCATTCTTGCTTTCTCTAATGCAGTTATTTACACACCCCTACACACCATCAAGTCCAGATAAGGTATGAAGGAGTAACAGGTTTTTTCTCCACGTTGTCGGGGGACAGGCGACTTCTCTGAGCCATCTCAGGGCTTTTAGAAACCAGACTGTATCACTTCAGTAACTTGGAGAAGTGATGGGAGTTTGGTAATGTCAGGTCTAATTAGAATCAGCCCAATGAGAAAGGACTTTTGGCAGTTGAACACTTGGCACAGAAAAGACAGATTTAAATGAGGCTTTCATCAATCTCAAAACTGTACACAAGAAGGAATGCTCAGGCGTTAATAATTGTAAGTCAGACTTACATTTTATAATCAAGACTCAACTACTGGGGGCGCCTGGGTGGCTCAGTTGGTTAAGCGTCCAACTCTTGATTTCCACTCAGGTCATGATCTCATGGTTCATGGGATGGAGCCCTGAGTCGGGCTCTGTGCTGACAGCATGGAACCTCCTGTGAATTTTCTCTCTGCCTCTCTCTCTGCCACTCCCCTGCTCATGTTCTCTCTCAAAATAAAGCAACATTAAAAAAGTAAAAAAACCTCAGCTACTGCCACCCTGTTCTCCATTTGTCACAATACGCAGGACTATCGGCTAGAAACTTACTTGAAGAAAACCGCTATCCCTCACAGGCTGGACACCCCAGCTGAACTACAGTCACCTCCCACCAATCCCTCTCACCATACAGCCTGGAATAAGTAAGTTCCCTGGACAGAGCACTTAGCAAGGCAGGCCTCCCTCTCTTTGGTTATCATAGCCTCGTGCCTAAAATCTGTCTTGAGTCATCTCTAGAATTCTGGGGACAGCGGCACAGAAGTAGAAGAAAACAATTCGAGTGAAAGAAGTAACACCAACCGGTTTCTCCATACAGAATTCTGCCATCCTGGCAGTCAATTTCACCTCTGAGCAACACATCAGGTTGAGGGTAGTGCCTCAACGGGGACCAGTTCTGCAGCTACTTTTCAAGGACCACCGATGACCCCTGGGACCACCAGGGGGCGACAGAGGAGTGACCAGATTTCCATCCTTAAGATCAGCCAAGAGGCCTCTAATTTGGAGAGCAGGACTTCCGAGGTAAGGCTGGTTTTAAATTTTAATCACAAATATAAGCAGGGTCTCCCTAACTTCTCTGGAAATAAAAGGATAAAAGGCTTTCTGCTGCAGATGTGAGAAAGGGGAGGGAATGACACGTGAAACTGATAAGTTGGAGAATAAATACTTTGCTCTCTGCTGTCCACATCCCTAGCCATAACCAAGGCTTCCTCTTGCAAAGGACAAAATAAATAAACAAACCTCTGGCCAAAGAGCCTTTAGCATCCCTGGGAGGTTCTACTCATATATTATAGCCGTGGTATAAACGGACGGACCTGAAAACTTTCTGCTGCAGCAAAGACAATTTCACCCACTCTTGTGCTCAACATGTGTTACCCATAAACCTTGTGTGGCCATCAGTTACTCAAGGCCTAGTGAGGGCTCTGCTACTGGTGTTTAATGCTCCTAAGATACCTTAAATCCTTTGTGGAAGGAGGCAAGATATAAATAATAATTTTTAAAACACAGAGGCTTACTCTGCTATTTACATTTTTCATGTGTTTGACTTTTCCTTTCTTATTTCCCAAGACCCCCGTGAGGAGGTGCCTCTGCCTTCATGCTCACGTTGGAAACCAGCCACCGTAGGAAAGGAGGATTGCAGGATAACACATTCACTGAGTACCTACCATGTAACCGGCGCTGGGTGCCTTCTGGGAGCGGATCCAGCAGGACACAGATCCCCGTGGGGGTCTCTGCCCTCGGAAGACAGAAGAGCTGGCTCTCTACATTCCATTTGTCCCCTAATTTCTCCACAAGGTGTGAACTACTCATCACTTGATTTCCTCCTGCCTCAGTTTCCTGATCTATAGAAACGAAGGAATCGAACTAGATGACGACTAATGGTTCTTCTGGATCTCACAGTGCTATGGCTCAAGGGGGCATCCTGTCAATATTTATTAGCTAACTGATAGACTGGACTTTGAGCCGTGGGGGGCAGAAGTATCCCATCGGGAAAGACACACCAAAATGTCATTTTAAATCAGGGTCTCAGGCTTTTAGGCCTTGGGAGAAAAAATATCCTCCTAAGCAATCACCAGCCGCAACTTTCAGCTCTGACAGAGTAATCAATTCTTGCCAGAAGACGCCTGAGTAAATACCCAACAGACAACTTCCTGCCTCCAGTCCTGGCAAGGGCAGCTCTTCTCTACGATGTCTCTGCAAATGGCTGCAAATGTTTCCACCTGGGGGAAACCAGGGGCCTCCAGCCACCTTTCCTTGAAAGCAATAGTTGCAAATGTTTTGAAAACAACAGATTATCTTTAAAGAAGAAGCAACAACAAAAAGCCATTTGTTTCTTCTGCCATGACTGATTCACTTGTTGTACACTGGGGGTTGGGGGTGGAGAGGAGAGGCCCTCCAACAAATGTTTCCTATCAGAGGCAAGTATTTTGATAATCAGGGAAACATCAAATAAATGTGCAAGCAGCTCAGAAAACTACTTAGCGTGAAGGTTCAGTAGGATCCCTACTGCGTTCTGTCTGCTGTCTCTTTGGTCTCTTCTCCTATGGATTAATCTGTTGGCCAGAAATCAAGCACAATTACAATAAATACAGTCAGTGGCTATGTCGGTAAATGCAGTACTCCGTACTCTTGCATACAATGTTTACAGTCTGGTCTTGCCCAAGAACCAGCAATTCCATTCCCAGGTCTGTCCCGGACAAGAGCTGGTAAGCACATAAACACAAGGGAAAGCGTGCAAGGAAGCTTGCAGCAGCATGGCCTGGAAAAATGAGTGCAAACAACGTGGCGATCCAGTAACAGGGGAATGGATCCAGTGGGTGTTCTGTGAAGAGGCCTGAACCAGAGGGAAAATTTAAAGGCCCCTAAGTAGAAAATAAAAGACTGAAAGAACACGTATCAAATTCAAAGTAAGCGCTGAGTGGGGAGGGGTTGTGATCCAAGGAGGGCTTTAGTTATATATGTAACATTTTATAGTTCTAACGACGACCTATGAAGAAAAGGATATTCAGGTATTACTTTTCAATATATAAGCAGAGAAAGGAAAAAAATAAAATAAAAACCCCCGCTCCAAGCAAAACGTGGCAAAATGTTCACAGTGGCTACTTTTATGGGGGGGGGGTGCATAGTATGTGTGACTTAATTTCTCCTTTTCTCTATTTTTTCACCTTTTCCCAAAGTCCAATACGAAAACAAATAAGTCAGTCTTTGTCCTCATGTGGTCTCCCACCCGCTCACAGTTAGGAATAAGGAAGTCTACTAAAGCGGTCTCTAGTCAATGCAAAAAACAAGGGCCAAGGCAGGAAGCAGGTAGTTACTATTCCCTCAGTACTTCTCCAAGCTAGAAAAGTGGTCCCCGTTTCCAACCACTCCCACCCCAGCCCTGGGTATCTGCAGACCCCCTTCCACAATCCTTCCAGTCCTTGGATGGATTCCACACTTGGGCTTGCTTGTATACTTGGACATTCTTTGTGGGGCAAGATTCTCCCTTCTCACGTTCCCACTGATACTTAAGGAAATGACAGTGCTGCACATCTCAGCCTTTTCCTTAAATCGGGTCCTTGGGGTGTCAGGCCTGGGGCAGATCGGGGAGGGGGAGCAGATGGAAGGAGAAAATGGCAGCATTTCTCACCGCCCCAAAGTACGGTCCACAGCATCAGCAGACAAAGCAGGGCATGCTGTAAAAAGCAGTTCTGCTGGCAAACAGAAAACAGATCCGTGCCTTTGGACCAAGGCTTCACAGCCGCATCTGAAACAGACATCTCATTGTGCTCAGCTTTAAAAGAAGCCCTTCCCAAGCAGAGGCCTTTCGGGCTGACAGTTAAATCACAACGGCCGGTATTTACACGAACGGCTTCCAACTGTCTGGGCGAATACATAATATTTCTATTTCACAGAAACCAGGGACTGTAACAACACAGAAGCTGGCAAGACCAGAAAGTAAACCTCTGATTAGTACGAATGTGCTTAAGAAGCAAAGCTTATATACTTGCAGGAGTTAACACAGTCCTTCTGCAAACAAGTTTGTTTTTTCTTTAATTAAGTGACAAATGTAATAGATCAGAATACACCCATACATACATGTCTCGAGACGGCTTTATGCTCATTAAATCAAGTATGCTGCCATGAGCGCTTTCAGCCATTCGGGCATTAGCAGGGAAGCTGTGTGGTTCTTAGTTTCTTATTAAAAGCTAGCAAAGCACTGCTCGGTCAGCCCAGAGCAGCAGCTAAGCATTCCAAATGCAGACAGGAAACACCTGGAACTCTGTGCTCCACTCGGACCACACTTTACATTTCAAAACAGAGGATTCGGAATTGTTCATAAATATTTGTCTTGTTTCAATAAAACACTCTTCAACCAGTTTCATAAACCCTTGGTTCAGAAGGCTAAAACATACACGCTACTAGTCGTCCACATTCTTTTAACGTTGCATGTATTTATGTGGACAATATCCTAGAAACATAAAACCCAAAGAAAGGCATTTAATAGCGTCATAAGGGAATTTCAGTGTGTGTGTGTGTGTGTGTGTGTGTGTGTGTGTGTGTGTGTGTGTGTGTGAGAGAGAGAGAGAGAGAGAGAGAGAGAGAGAGAGAGAGAGAGAGAGAGAGAGAGAGAGAGAGGCGGGGGTGGGGGGGTGGGGGGAGGGGACAGCTCTTTGCCCCTATAAATAAAGCCCAAATCACGCATGTTTTCTAAAGAGATTTTAGAAAATACTGACTTGAACTGTAAGTTAAACCTAAGTTTCCCTAACTTGCCTATTGGGGTAAATAAGACCCAGACAAACCCTTCTGGAGGCTCAGAAAAGCTTTAATAAACTGATTATTGAACCTCCAGCTACAGGGGAAGCAGAAGCTAGCGTAGCCAAAGTTTCATGCTTGCACAAACATTTCAAGCCTTTTAAAATGCTTTAAAAAGCTGTTTTTACACACGGAAATGAAATTAGCTCAGCTTGCATGTTGAAAATTCTGTTTTTAAAAGCTATTTTCTTATTTTCAGACTCTTCCAGATTTTCCATCATGTAGAAGACATGTATTGCTTTCATTTAGTTAACATATACTTTGATAATAAGAATACGGAAAATGTCACACAGACATACACACATTTAGACATCAGAAGAGCAAAGGAGACGGAACGAAAAGGAAAAAGATAGGGCTTCTTCAGAGCAGTTTCTAGATGCGGTGTGTCAACCCAGGAAACTGGAATGTTGGAGATGTCTGTGGAAATTACTAAGGGCAGGTTCCAGGTTCCAGGGCAGACTTAGCCGGGAGTGGTGGCCTGGCTGGGAGCACAGCTAACACAAGGGCCACTGAAATGGGACTCCAAAGCGGCACCAGATGAAGCTTCAAGCCCAAACTGCCTGCCAGGGTAGGGTGTCTTACTCTACCCTGCCAATGTTGAGTCTTCCAGAGTCAAGAAGAAAATGCAGAGACCCAGGCTTACACCCAGAGTTAAGCGGGACAGTAGGTCATGAGAATACCAACTTGTGAGCATGGTCCAGTGACTACAATGAGTGAGCTGCTGTCCTTTTTATCTTTCTTTAAGCAGTTGTGATTGAAAATTCCTCAACTGACCATAAACTGCTTACTCTGGTCCAACTAAGAATATCAGCCCACTGGCCCCTGGTTAATGAAGATTAGGCTTGGCGCTGATAAGAGATTTCATAGAAGCTCTTCGGAACCATAAAAGGGAGTAGTCAGAGGTAATGATAAACTAATTCTGCATCCATGGGGCAGCAGCCGCTCAGCATCAGGTTAATGATTAACTTGCTGGACTCTGGCCAGTTAAGAAGTTGTTTAACCAGCGCCCCTGAGAAGCAAACCTGTGAACATTCACATGTCCACATAACAACAGCCGCCGTTTCCTTCCTCCATCTACACAGAGCTTCAACTGTAAGAAAGTTTTCACCTCTCCCTGCCTCAAACCCGGACATTTAACATCCAGGTCCTGAACTCAGCAAGCCAGGAGTCAAGAACGAAGCTCCTATAGTTTTCTTGGATCCCTGAACCTTTATTGCAAAAAATACACCAAAAAACTATCGCTCTCCCACTAAACAAAAACATTTGGACCCATAGTTGAATGCCCCTTGGTAAAAGCTTAGTTTGTTATTCCTCAATGAAATAACTTCTATCGCTCTTGAAAATGGATACCCACAAAATTTAGGCTCACTGATGAGAATGGGCTTACAATACTGGATTGAATAGAAGGATATCTGTTCCTACATGCAAAACTTTGAGTGACCTTTGGGTTGGTACTTTCATAGACTAGCCGCCCATGTTTAAAGGGTCAGGCTGCCTTTGTCAAACCCAAGGGAACTATTTGGGGGCAGTTAATCTAATTTTAGGAACAATGCATTTGAAGAGGGTGATTAGTAATGCAAATGAAAAATCACCTTTGGTTGGGATAAGCAAGACAAACAGGCAACTCCTGTGGGAGGAGGGGACACTGCTTTGATCCTGCAGAAAGATTTCTAAAAAGAATGAAAGGCTAAGTCTCCAGGATGTGGGCTCCGGGGTCTGTTTATCCTACTTAGTTCAAGTTGGAATTAATTCACTGAAAAGTTTGAGATGACCTAAATCACTCTTTCTTTGGGGCAAGCCTAAGAGCAAATAGTAGTAGATTCAGGCAAAGGGACTATACTGAGTATCTGTGCATGTGTCTTACAGTGAAGTATGCTTCTATCCAGATCTTCTTTGGGAAAAAAAAAGAGCTAAGGAAAGGGTAGGATGGAAGGCTTAGCAGCAGAGAAGCGAGGTGGCTGCCATGGGTATGCTCATGACTTTCTATCTGGGCAAATTCTCTGGTCTTGATTCGGGCCATGACGATCATGAAGACACAAATACATTCACATTCCAACAATTCCAGTCAATATCTGACCTAAGAAATTTCAACCGACACATCTGGATCTTTTATATTCTACACTCCAAGTTAGGTTAACAGTCTGAGCCAACTGTCTGGAGTTCTGATTCTTTGACCTGCTTTCCTGTTCTTCAGTGCTGGTTTGTAACCCATTTAATTGTCAGAATCCCAAGCAATAATCTATCTAAGCTACTTGGTTTTCAGGCGGGCAGAACTGCAAACGCTCCTGAGCTACATTTGTGCAGTTGTGGTCCAAGAGAATGACAGGTACCAAAGAAGGCTTGCCAGGTGCTAGGTGGGAAGATGAGCATTTCTCCTGCACTATCTCATTTAACCCTTAACAATTCCGTATTAAGATGTTATTCATAAATCCGTTTTACAGACAGGACACAAGTTATGCTAGAGCACAAGGTCAGAAAGTGATAGAAGACATATCGGATTGAGAAGGAATAACCCCCCCCATACTGCTTCCCAACATGAAAAAAGCAACCACCCCAAAAAAGAGTGTACCCTTTATATGCTCATTAGCTGTATAACACAGAAGGGCTCTAAAGATCCAGGAGCCTAGGTGTTCTTTTCTGAATTGGCAATCCGGGGAGCCTCCTTTTTCACCAATAATCAGCCTTGCGCAATGTGCCTCAAAAAGTTCCTACAAAGGGGGTGCATTGGTGGCTCAGTCGGTTAAGGGTCTAACTTCGGCACAGGTCATGGTACCCCGGTTCATGAGTGCAAGCCCCATGTTGGGCTCTGTGCTGACAGCTCAGAGCCTGGAGCCTGCTTTGGAAACTATGACTCCCCTCTATCTCTGCCCTCCCCTGCTCAAGCTGTGCCTCTCTCTGTCTCTCAAAACATAAATAAAGGTTAAAAAAATTTTTTTTAAGTTCCTAGAAGGAAATTGCCTAATCTACACATTCTTGTTTCCAATGTAACCCCACCCAAGACTTTATTTTTTAATTTTTAATTTTTTTTTTTTATTTTTGAGAGAGACACAGAGCATGAGCAGGGGAGGGGCAGAGAGAGAGGGACACAGAATCCGAAGCTGGCTCCAGGCTCTGAGTGATCAGCACAGAGCCTGATGTGGGGCTTGAACCCACAAACCGTGAGATCATGACCTGACCCCAAGTCGGTTGCTTAACCACCTGAGCCACCCAGGTGCCCCTCCACCCAAGACTTTTTTTTTTTTTCAACGTTTATTTATTTTTGGGACAGAGAGAGACAGAGCATGAATGGGGGAGGGGCAGACAGAGAGGGAGACACAGAATCGGAAGCAGGCTCCAGGCTCTGAGCCATCAGCCCAGAGCCTGACGCGGGGCTCGAACTCACGGACCGCGAGATCGTGACCTGGCTGAAGTCGGACGCTTAACCGACTGCGCCACCCAGGCGCCCCCACCCAAGACTTTTAAAAGATGGATTTCCACAGGTAAGCAGGGGCCAGGATATACCCAGATCGTAATGACCCCCTATTTTTCTCTCCTTAAAGAATAGCTCTGAATGATTGGATTGCACAGATGAAATCAAGACTTAAAGCTAAATGTGGTTACCTATAACTGCTGGAACCACTTTCACATGTATTTCAGTCAAATTTTGATTTGAGTGACCTTTGGGTCAAACAAGATGTATGGAAGAAAAACATTTTTGAAGTATGAAATAAAAAAATAAGTTTACCCACACTTTCAAACAGTAGTCCCAAAAGTTTAGCCATTGTTAACAATTTCTTGCGTGTCCTTCCAGATAAAAGCATATACCAGTATGTAGATATCATTAACAGAAATAAATAACTGTTTCATTAATAAAGCTTGAGATCTAATCGAGCACTTGTAGATCTACTTTATTCCTTTTAACAGGGCAACCCATTGTATAAAATGTATTGTCACTTATGTAGCAGTTATATTTCTAATTTAGGAGAGGGGTATCTTGTGGTGGTGTTGGCTTTCCATTGCCTAATGTTACAAGGAGCACCCTTGCCTGCATGCAGACGTGTGCACGCATCCATATCTTGGCATTCTCTTGTGATTTTATCCACAGACTGATAATGAAAATTTATGAGCCAGAACGCATTATCTATTTTAACAGATATTGCCAAAAGCTGCACCAATTTAAATTCCCACCAATGGTTTATGACGATGTCTACGTCAACACACACATCAATGCTGCATATTATCAGACTGTTACACCTTTGCCAACCATGTCTCAGTTATGAATGAAGTTGAGCACCTTTTCATACATTAACTGATGGTATTCTTGGCTAACTTTTCTATTGGCTAGTTTGTCTTTTCCCTATTGATATGTAGGAGTCTATTAGGAAAGCAGGAAATCGGCCCTTTGCTTCTGCTGGTTTAATTTTTATCCTATTTTTGCCACTACATGTAAATTCTAAGTTTTGTATAGTCAAATTATCAATCTTTTTCCTTATGGCATCTGGGTATACAAGGTAAAAAAACAAAACAAAACAAAAAACAATTTGATTCAGACCTATAAACAGGTATCCATGAAAAATGTAAAAGTAAGCCTGGCCAAAATTACCCTCGAAGCCTGATATTTAAAACAAACACTCCAGAGAGAGGTCTACACTTGTTGCAGTTCAGAAAGTTCTGGACACCTGCCCAAACCTTCCAGACCAGAACTCTGCAAATCCATTTATGGTCCTGCTATGTTGCTGCTTGTGATCATTTGCCTACAGACTAGAGCACTGAGGATTTTCCCAGGTCAGAGCAAATGCCTCACACAATGGAATACTGAGTCCCAGTTGCTGTGCCCAGCTGAGCTGTAACCAAAGCTGTGCTAGCTAGTGTTCAGGTCGAACTCTCACTGATCCTGGTTCCTCAAATTCCACCACCATGAAGAAAATCAAAATGCTTCTTCTTCTCTCCTTTTCTTTTAAGTAGGCTCCATGCTTAGTGTGGTGCCCAACCTGGGGCTTGAACTCACGACACTGAGATCAAGAGTCAGAAACTTAACCAACAGAGCCACCCAGGCACCTCTCAAAATACTTACTTTATTTAATCTTTGAGGGGAGTGTTCATTGGCTACCACAAAGTAGGTGCTAAAGCAGTCCAAATGTCTGAAGAAGCGGGGTGTGTGTGTGTGTGTGTGTGTGTGTGTGTGTGTGTGTGTGTGGTTACCCAATGGCATGCAGCTACAGGTGGAAGAAAACAATGTGTGATGAAGCATCAAGACCCAGGCTTACATTATATATACTCCATTTACCAGCTTTGTGCTTGGAGTAACTTACACAACCTCTCTGAATATCAATTTCCTTGATACTGATAAGGATGATGATAATTCTATTATCTTTGTTATTCAAGTAATAATAAGATCAGACATTTAAGAGTTAGGTGCTTGGGCTATGTATTAATGTTACCTGTTATCCACGTGCGACAACTTTTAGGAAAGTTATAATACAATTCCAAGCATATTACAGTTTTTTAAAAATGTATAATCCTGGTGTACCAAAGATTTTCCAAAGAGGTTTTCCTTCTACACGAAAAGAAGTCTCATCTTGACTTGCAAGATGCAAAAGCATGCATAACATGTTTTCACTTTTGGTACCTAACATATAGTTTATAGAAGAATAAGTTATTTTTAGATAAGCAACCAAAACCCCCCAAACTTATTATCACCGTTAGATTTAGGCCTGAAAGGATGCCACAAGACACTTTAAAAGGCTGGAAAGCCTGGAAGACTGAGCTGTATTCACGAATATACTCCCAAGATGACACACAAAAAACTCAGAGATTATCTGTAGAATCTGTAGCCATGGCAATCAAAATATTCAGTATGCCATATAATTGAATCCATATCTGTAATTTACACATCTGCTTTGAAAACCGGCTTCATATTTCACAGGCAAGACGATGCAGAGTTTCTGCAATGCATTTTGCTAATACATTCTGGGGACCAAAATATTTGCCAGCTCAAAAGTATAAATGGGTGTAAGCACAAGCAGTGACCTCATAGACATGACTAAAATAAGCTCCTTTGATGTGGGATACCATATAGATACAGCAACTCCCAGAGTTAGTCTTTCAGGTCAAAGTAAACAATAAGAGATGAAAACAATACACAATATGGTATATTCTCAAAAAATTAAAAATAGAATTGCCATATGATCCAGGAATTCCACTCCTGGTTATACACCCAAAAGTATTACAAGCTGGGTCTCGAGCACCCAGACTTAGAAGCAGCATTATTCACAAGAGTCAAAGATGAAAACCATTTCAGGGACTGAATAAATAAACGGGTAATAGCAGATGAATAAACAAAATGGGGTATAGATAAACAGTGGAGTATTACTCAGCCTTAAAAAAAAAGAAGGAAATTCTGGGGCATCTGGGTGGCTCAGTCAGTTAAGCATCAGACTCCTGATTTTGGCTCAGGTCATGATCTCACAGTTTCCAAGTTCAAGCCCCATGTCTGGCTCTGCACTGACACTGAGGAGTTTGTGATTCTGTCCCCTCTATGCCCCTTCTCCACTCATGTGCACGCCCGTGCTTGCGCTCTCTCTCTCTCTCAAAAATAAATAAAGTTAAAAAAAAAAAAAGGAAGGAAATTCGGACACAGTAAGTGATAGTTATACAACAATGTGAATGTACTTAATACCAGTGAATTGTGCACTTAAAAATGATTAAGACCGCTCAGGCAGTTAAACATCCAACTTCCACTCAGGTCATGATCTCACAGTTTGTGAGTTCAAGCCCTGTGTCGGGCTCTGTGCTGACAGCTCAGAGCCTGGAGCCTGCTTCAGATTCTGTCTCCTCCTCTCTCTGCCCCTCCCCTGCTCATGCTCTGTCTCTCAATAATAAATAAACATTAAAAATTGTTTTTAAATGATTAAGACTAGGGGAGAGGGTTCAAGATCCTGAGACTCACCTCCCCCCAAGAACACACCATAAGCGCATATGAAACAATTTTATCCAAAAAGACTTGAAGACTCCAGAACAACTCTACCACACCACACCACACACACACACACACACACACACACACACACACACACACACACACACGGGTAGAGGGGAAGAAAAGAAAAAAGCCACAACCAGATCGGTAAGAGGGACAAAGAAGCAGCCTTGCCAGGACCCCCACCCCCTAGCCCCTGGCACCATGACCCACAAGAGGGAGACATAACATAAATGCACAGCTCCCTTCTGAGGAGGAGTGTGAGCCCTACATTGGGCACTCTAGCCATCTGCATCAGAAAGGTGAGTCCCCACAACTACTGGCTTTGAAAACCAGTGGGGCTAATATCCAGGAAAGCCAGAGGACTGTTGGAAATGGAGACTCCATTACCCTGGCTGTGTATGAGGGAGATACACTGATTACTCTTAGGGAGTATACTGAAGGAGCAGGGGTTTGATACAGATCGGTACCAAAAAAGAGGTAACAGTGAGCCCCTCCCCCCGCTTTTTAAACTCTTCTTCTTCCTTGTTAGCACAGGGTGGGCAGATGCTATTTTTGGCATGATCCATCTACCTCCCTAGTGCTGCTTGCTTCACCCCCATATTTTCCAACAGTCTACCAGACCTGGCCTAGTGCTCAACCACCTGGTCTCCCACTGTGCCACATTCAGCACCTGTGCTCACCCTGCTGTTTCCATCTTCCTAAGCCACTGTGGCTTCTACTCTGCCAGACCCCATGGGCAGGACTGGCCCCAGCCCCTTAGCTCCAAGAGGGGGGTACCTGTGAACATGAACCAGTAGGCCTTGCATTTCTGGGCCTTCAGGACTGAAACAAATGTAGACACAAAACTAAGAAAGCTACCACTCCATAAAGTACTCCACAGGCAACAGAATTAAACATCCCTCCCCTCCCCCGCCTAGTGTTCTAGTGACCACTCCTTCAAGACAGGGAGAAATACTTTCTTCAGTTAATACACAGAAACAAAAGAAAAATGAAGAGACAGAGGAAGAACATGTTCCAAATGAAAAAAAAGAAAAAGAAAAAGAAAAAAAGACAAAACCTCAGGAAAAAAAAATAATGAATTGGAAATAAGCAATTTATCTGATCAATAGTTCAAAGAAGCTGTTCCCCAAAGATGTTCACCAAACTTGGCTGAAGAATGTGAAGTGAGATCCTCAAATAAGAAAGAAAAATAAAAAAAAGCAACAGAAGTGACAAAGCTCAAGAATATACTAACCAAACTGAAAAATACACTAGAGGGGTTCAACAGCAGACTAGATGAAGTAGGAGAATAGATCAGTAAGCTGGAAGACAGAACAACGGAAATTACCCAAACAGGGGAGCAAAAGGAAAAAATATTTTAAAAGGTGAAGATTCCTTAAGGGATCACTAGGACTACATTGAGTAAAACATTCACATTATAGATGTTCCAGGAAGAGAAGAAAGAGAAAGAGCCAAAAATGTTGTTTCAAGATATAATAGCTAAAAACTGCCCTAATCTAAAAGGAAAGAGATATCCAGATCTATGTTGCAGAGAGTCCCAAATAAAATGAACCCAAAGATATCCACACCAAGACACATTAGAATTAAAATGTGACAAGTTCAAGGTAAGAGAGAATCTTGAAAGCAGCAAGGAAAAAAACAAAAGAACCCAACTTACATATAAAGGAAACCCCAAAAGGCTATCAACAGATTTCTTAGCAGAAACCTTGCAGGCCAGGAGGGAGTGGCAGGACATACTATAAGAGTTGAAGAGAAAAACTTCCACCACAGAATTCTCTACCTGACAAGGTCATCATTCAGAAATGAAAGCGAGATCGAGAGTTTTCCAGATAAGCAAAAGCGTGAGGAGTTCATCATCACTAAACCAGCCCTACAATAAATGTTAAAGGGACTCCTATGAGGTGACAAGAAATGGCACTAATTAATAACAAAAAAAACCATATAAAAGTAAAAATACCACTGTAAAAGGTAAATAGATAGTAAAAGTAGTGGGCCAATCAACCTTTATAAAGCATAAAGGTTAATAGACAAAAGTAATAAAATTAACTAAAACTACAATAATTAAAGCAAGCATAAAATAAAAAGATGTAATATGTGATATTAAAAATACAGAATGTGGGTGTGTGGGGGGGAGTAAAAACATAATGTTCTGAAACATGCTCAAATTTGTGTTGCTATTAGCTTAAAAAAGACTGTTAGATATACAGGCTGCTATATGTGAACCACACAGTAACCACAAAGCAAAAACTCATAGCAAATACACAAAAGACAATGGAAGAGCAATATAAACATCACACACACACACACACACACACACACACACACACACACACAGGCCATCAAAGTACAAGGGAAGAGAGAAAAAGAAAGGAACAGAAAGGAACTAAAAAAGAGCCAGAAAACACTGAACATAATGGCAGTGAGTACATACCTATCAATAATTACTTTAAATATAAATGGACTAACTGCTCCAATCAAAAGACACAATGTGGCTTAATGGATAAAAAACAAGATCTATCTACATACAGCCTACAGGAAACTCATTTGGAGAGTAAGTACACACAAAGACTCAAAGTGAAGGGGTGGAAACAGATATACTATGCAAATGGAAATGAAAAGGAAGTTGGTATTGCTATACTTATAGCAGATAAAACAGATTTTAAACAAAGGCTGCATTGAAATGTAAAAAAAGACATTATGTAATGATGAAGGGATCAATCCAGCAAAAATATATAATGTTTATAAATATTTATGTACTCAACATAGGCACACCAGGATATATAAAACAAGTATTAATGGACATAAAGGGAGAAAGCAATAGCAATACAGTAATACTAAGGCACTTTAACACCCCACTAACATCAGGAGATAGATCATCCAGACAGAAAATCAGTAAGAAAACATGGACCTTAAATAACATATTAGACCAGCTGGACTTAATAGACACATGAAGAACATTTCATCAAAAAGCAGTAGAAAACACATTTTTCTCAAGTGGACAGGGAACATTCTGCACGACAGATCAAATGTTGGCCAAAACAATTATCAATAAATTAATGACTGAACTCATATCCAGCATCTTCTCTGAACAGAATGGTATGAAATTATAAATCAATTACAAAAGGAAAAGTAGAAAAACCATCAAAATGTGGAGATTAAACAATACGTTACTGAAAACCAATGGGTCACTGAAGAAATCTAAGAAGAAATTTTAAAAATACAGAGACAAATGAAAACAGAAAGAAATCATTCCAAACTCTATAGGACGCAACAAAAGTAGTTCAAAAAGGGAACAGTACAGGACTACCTCAAGAAAAAAGAAAATCTCAAATAAATAACCTAACTTTACACTTAAGGAACCAGAAAAAGATGAACTAACATGGCCCAAAGTTAGAATGAAGAGAATGGTAAAGATGAGAGTGGAAATAAATGACACTGAGACTGAAAAAAACAAAAACACAAAATAAAACAACAAAAAAGGAAAAGATCAATGAAGCTCAAAGCTCAAGTTTGAAAAGATGACAAAATTGATAAACCTTTAGCTAGACTAAATAAAAAAAAAAAACTGAGGGAGGGCTTAAACAAAATCAAAAATGAAAAAGGAGATATTACAATTCAAACTATAGAAATAAAAAGGATCATAAGAAACTATTACCAACAATTACATGCCAACAAACTGGACAACTAGCAGAAATGGACAAATTCCTAAGAACATACAGTCTTTGAGGTCTGGATGATGAAGAAACAGAAAGTGTGAACAGACCAGTTATTAGTAAAGAGATTAAATCAGTAATTGAAAACTTCCCAACAAACAAAAATCCAGGACTGGATGAATTCACTGGTCAATTCTACCATTCAATACCCATACCAGTATCCTTCTCAAAAACAGCAAAATATTAAAGAAGGGGAATGTTGCCAAACTACTTTCATGAGGCCAGCATTACCCTGATATAAAACCAGGCAAGGCCATTACAAAAAAAGACAATTACAGGCTAATATCCTTACTGAAAAAAACCAGGCAAAAATACTCAACAAAATACAAGCAAATTTAATTCAACAATACATTAAAAGGATTATACAACATGATCAAGTAGGATTTATTCCAGGGATGCAAGTATGGTTCAAACATCTGCAAATCAACCAACATGATACACCACATTAACAAAATGAAGGAAAAAATCACACAATCATCTCAACAGATGGAGAAAAATTTGACAAAACTCAACATCCATCTATGATAAAAACTCTCAACAAAGTGGATAGAGAGAGAACATATCTAAAGATAATAAAGGCTATATATGACAAATCCACAGCTGACATCATATGCAAGAGTAAAAAGCTAAAATCTTTTCTTCTTAGATCAGGATCAAGTGAAGAATGCCCATTCTTGTTTTTATTCAACCTCATGTTGAAGTCCACAGGAATTAGGCAAGAAAAAGAAATAAAAGGCATACAAAGTAGAAAGGAAGAAGTAAAACTGTCACTATTTGCAGATGACATGATACTTTATACAGAAAACCCTAAAGATGCCACCAAAAAAACAAACAAACAAACAAACAAAAAACCCCAAAAACCTGTTAGAACTAATTCATGAATTCAGTAAAGTTGCAGGACACAAATCAATCTACAGAAACCAGTGCTGTTTCTATAAACTAATAAACTATCAGAAAGGGGAATTAAGAAAACAATCCCACTTACAATTGGATCAAAAAAAAAAAAGAATAACTAGGAAGAAATTTAATCAAAGAGGTGAAAGACCTATATACACTAAAAACTACAAGACACTGACAAGGGAAATGAAAAATACAAGTAAATGGAAAGATATCTGATGTTTACAGATCAGAAGAATCAATATTGTTAACATGTTCATAATACCAAAAGCAATCTACAGATTGAATGCACTCCCTACCAAAATTCTAATGGCACTTTTGTAAAGATTTCTTTTTTTTAAAAAAATGGTTTTTTATTTACTTTGAGAGAGAGAGTGAGCAGGGGAGGCATAGACAGAGAGGGAGAGGGAGAATCCGAAGCAAGCTACACACCATCAGTGCAGAGCCCGATGTGGGGCTCGAACCCACAAACCATGAGATCATAACCTGAGCTGAAACTAAGAGTAGGATGCTCAACCAACTGAGCCACCCAGGCAGCCCTCCAATGGCATTTTGACAGAACTAGAAAAATCTTACAATTTGTGTGAAACCACAAAAGATCCTAAATAACCAAAGCAATCTTAAGAAAGAACAAAGCTGGAGGTATCATGTGCCCTGACCTCAAACTATATTATAAAGCTATAGTAATCAAAACAGTACAGTACTGGCATAAAAAGACACACCGATCAATGGGACAGAATAGAGAGCCCAGAAATAATTTAGCTACACATACACAATTTATATCAAAGGAATAAACAGAAAAAGGATAGTTTCTTCAATAAATGGTGCTGGGAAAACTGGACAACCACATGCAAAAGAATGAGACTAGACCACTATCTTACACCATACATAAAAGTTAAGTCAAAATGGATTAAAGGCTTGAATTTAAGACCTGAAACC
This sequence comes from Felis catus, assembly GCF_018350175.1. NCBI lineage: Eukaryota > Metazoa > Chordata > Mammalia > Carnivora > Felidae > Felis > Felis catus. Next base: position 40,512,853 of record NC_058369.1, read on the forward strand.
AGACAATTCCTGAAAACAAAACATAGGCAGTAGGCTCCTTGACACCTTTTTTAAAATTTTTCAAAAATGTTTATTTTTGAGAGAGAGAGAGCATGTGCGAGCACAGAAGGGGCAAAGAGAATGGGAGACAGGATCCAAAGCAGGCTCAGCACTGACAGCAGAGAACGCAACGCGGGGCTCGAACCCAGGTAACTGTGAAATCATGACCTGAGCTGAAGCTGGACCTCTTAACCGACTGAGTCACCCAGGCACCCCTCCCTGATGTTAATCTTAGTGATGTTTTTGTGGATCTGACTCCAAAGGCAAGGGAAACAAAAGCAAAAATGAATAGGACTACATCTAAAAAGCTTCTGCACAGCAAAAGGAAACCATCATCAAAACAAAAAGCAACCTGCTGAATGAGAGAAGATACTTTGCATATTACATATCCAACAAAGGGTTAATGTCCAAACTATAAAACAAATTCATACAACTTAAGACCCAAAATAACCCAATTTAAAAATGGGCAAAGGATCTGAACAGAAATTTTTCCGACGACAACTTACAGATTGCAAACAGGCACACGAAATGCTATCTGAAATCAGTAACTATTAGGGAGATGCAAATTGAAACAACGATGAGGTATCAGTCCAAATTGGTTAGACTGACCATCATCGAAAAGATAAGAAATAACAAGTGTTGGGGAGGATGTGGACAAAAGGGAACCCCTGTGCTCTGGAGGTGGGAATGTAAATTGGTACAGCAACTATGGAAAACAGTTTGTGGAGACTACTCAACAAATTAAGAATAAAACTACCATATGATCCAGCTATTCCACTCTCAGACATTTATCCAAAAAATACAGAATATTAATTCAAAAAGATACATGCACCCCAATGTTCAAAGCAGCACTGCCTACAGTAGGCAAGATATGGAACCTCTGTAAATGTCCAATGACAGAGGAACGGCTAAACATGAATGGAATATTACTCCAAGATAAAAAAGAATAAAATCTTGCCATCTGTGACAACATGGAGAGACGTTGATAATATAATGTTAAGCGAAGTTAGAAGGGAAAGAGAGAAACAGTATGACTTCACTTCTACGTGAAATCTAAAACAAGAACAAAACAAAACAAACAAGAAACAAACTCACAGACACAAAGAAGAGAGTAGTGGTTACCAAGAGGGAAGGGGGTTGGGAGCTGGGTGGAATGAACCACGGTGGCCAAACGTATGGTGATAGATGGTGACAAGAGTTCTGGAGGTGATCACATTGTAATGACTACCATTGTCAAATTATTAATTTCACACACCTAAAACGTATACCATATTTTACACTAATTTTACCATAATCAAAAAGAAAAAACAGGTAAAAAGGTGAATATGGTAATCAATTTTATGTTCTGTGTAGATTTTACTACACGCATACACCTAATACAAAAGGAGTGAGGTATATACTTCTGTAGTAAGTAAACAGATGGCATAATTAACACCAACAGGGCTGACTTCCAACATGAGTATGGGGGGAGGACCGCAGGACCAACACAAGCAGACTGTTACCGTGTCAAGGCCCATGTTGTGCAGATTGTGTCTTAAGAGTGCACTAAGCTTCCCTCTACATCCATAGCCGCCCTCAGATAACCTCGCAGGCAGAGGGTGAGAAACGATCCCCGATATCCATTTCCTTCCTCATCCCAAAATCCCGCACAGCCCCTGCTTCCTACCGCCATCCCGCCGTGACCAAACCCGGTTAGAAACCAGACAGCACTGGACTGTCGTGTGGACCCCTGAGCAGAGTGCAGGGTGGAAACAAAGGCCACAGATGTGAGAGGCCATCAAGATTCAGCAAAATCCCTATATACCATAACGGAGGGAATGTCCAACACTGTTGAATGAAAAACAGCAAGTTGCAAACCAGAAGGCCCGCTATTGTACGATTCAAAGATAGGGGGAGGGGGACCACCACAGTAAGTGTATATTCTACCAGGAAATGCAGAACGCAGCCTAACGGGATATACACCAACTGGTAAGAGACACCTGGGGCAGAGATGAGGGGAAGGGACTTTGGGCAGATCTGTAATTTTCCAAAGATTTTTAAGAAAAATGTACTCATGTGCTATTTGTGCAGTTTCATTTTATTAAGAAATGAGTAAATGCAATCATTTCACTGTTTTTTATAAAATGCAGGTGCCTCTAGCTCTTACAAAATTGGATTAGGTAGCCAACGTGCAGACATGTCCTGGAGGCTTTAAGTTAGTAGAATGTTACAACAGAAAAAGTTCCATCATTATCAAGCTCTACCTGTACCAGTGGTTCTCAAAGTGTGGTCCCTGGATCAGCAGTACCACATCTCTTGGCAACTTGATAGAAATACATATTTTCAGGCCCAACTCCACTGAGTCAGAAACTGTGGGACTGGCGTTTAGGTAGAGAGCTGTAAGGGATGTCACGCTGGGTCAAAAGTTCAAGAGTAGATGTTGCTGGGCTCTGTGAGCCAGAACCGTCACGGACAGCAGATTAGGCTATACACTGCACAACTGAATGAGGCACTATTCACACAGACTATGATGAAAATGATACCTCCTAGGTTAGTGTGGTGCACTAACCTGGGAATTTTTAAAGCAGTGGGAAACCCACAGGAGGGTTTAATGCAGAGAGAATACATGATCAGATTTGTATCTGAGAAGGGATCATAAGCACCAGGGTGATAGGAGAGAGGCAATGGAATACAAGTTGTTCTTATAGCCAAACCTCAAATTCAGACTACGAGATACTTGGGTCTGGATTAGCAGATGAACAGGGGGAAGAAAGAAAGACCATCAAAGATTTGCAAGTTCATTTAATACACAAAGATGTGACAAAGATTGAGAGGGAGAGAGGGAGGGAGGGAGAGGGAGAGAGAAAGAGAGAGAGAGAGAAGGAAGGAAATGGAGGCAGAGGAGAGGCAAACTTGGTCTTGCAGAGGAAGAGATGAGCTCTTCGAGAAGACAGCTGGAGGAAGAAACACAAAGCCAGGGGACCGGTCTGGCTGGAGATACTGATCTGAAAGCCATCAGTGCCCAGATGGTAATGAAACTCCAAGTAAGGGTAAGATCAGTCGAGAGGAATGTGCAAACACTGGAAAAGCAGTGTGCTAGGGACTGGGCCCTGCAGAAGTGGGATGCACCTGGTTTGAAAGCTAGGAAGCTGTAAAAAAACCAGCCAGAACACAACCAAAGAACTATTGGCATGGGAGAGTCAAGAATTTAATTCAAGCAAGACACGTCAGTGAGAAAATAAAAGGAGGAGACAAGCACAGGGAAACAATGCCAATGTACTCTGTCCCCAGGGAGCATTCTGCTGCTGGTGGGCTCTTTAAACTGGTCCGTGTGCACGCAGTGCTGGAGCCTCCCCCCCCCCCCGACCCCTGCACAGCCTCAAGTGAGACGTCACGCTTCTGGACACCTCTTCTAGGGCCACTGCACACCCCTCCCCTCCATTCCCTGTTAATTCTCATTTTTGAAGACTTAGATCGGCTGAAGGAAGCTTCGCCAAGCTTCAGAGGACTAAAATGTGCGTCTGGGAGCGGTGGGCGGGCAGATGGCACCAGATTAAAAAGATGCTGGGTTTGCTTGCCGCTCTGTGGTGTCTGAATGGTCTCCAGCATAGCAGTGTGGAATCAGGAACGCCATCACATGACCTAAAAACTTGTGTCTCTCCAAAAAAACTTCATGCCCTACAAGACGCTGAGGAGGAAGGGAGGCAATTCTAGAGGGTCTGAGAATCCAGAAAGCCCAAGATTGACCAGAAGCTCGTTAGAGTCAATGACCCTGTTACCTACTTTGCTGTAAGTCTGAAGTATTTTTCATGTTGTATTGCAGTTATTTACTTTTTACCACTTCCACCCTGCTACCCTTCCCTCCAACCAGACTGTCAACTCTCTGAAAACAAAGGTTGTCTCAATCATCTCTGTACTCTCACTGCCCGAGCTGGGGCTGCCATGCAGTAAGCGGCCCCTAAAAGTATTTGTTAAATCAATGTCACAGGGGGCACCTGGCTGGCTCAGTCGGTTAAACGTCCGACTTCAGCTCAGGTCATGATCTTGCAGTAGTCTGTGGGTTCGAGCCCCGCGTCAGGCTCTGTGCTGACAGCTCGGAGCCTGGAGCCTGCTTTGGATTCTGTTTCCCTCTCTCTCTCTGCCCCTCCCCTACTCATACTCTGTCTCTCTCTCTCTCTCTGTCTCTCTCTCAAAAAAAAAACATTAAAAACTGTTTAAAAAATCAGTGTCACAGGAAGGATGATTTATAGTGCTGGTCAACAGCACACCTCTCCATTTATCTGAAGTTCTAAGACTTCAGTGTGTCAAGCAGGGCTGAGTGAATATAACTCCCTAAGTAAACTTTGGCTGTGGGCTGTGTGGGTACAGTTTATGAGTTTGAAATGACTAGAGAAAATTTTTGTGATGTGTAAAAATTATATGAAATTGAAAGGTTTGTGTTCATCAATAAAGTTTTATGGGAACACAACCACACCCAGTCATTTCTATATTATCAATAGCTGCTTTGGGGCTATCTCAGTACTGTGGAGCAGCTGTGACAGAAATAGCATGGTCTAAATGCTTCAACTTTTTATTCTTTTTTAAAAAAATGTTTATTCATTTAGTTTGAGAGAGAGTGTGTGTGCGCATGTGTGTGTGTGTGTGTGAGAGAGAGAGAGAGCGAGCACGAGCAGGATAAGGGCAGAGAAAGGGGGAGAAAGAATCCCAAGCAGACTCTGTACTGTGAGCACAGAGCCCAACATGGATTTCGAGCCACAAACCGTAAGATCATGACCTGAGCCTAAATCAAGAGCCAGACACTTAACCAACCGAGCCATCCGGGGGGGGGTCTGTGAAATTTTTATTCTTTGATTCTTTACGGAAAAGGTTTGCTGACCCCTAATATCAAAACACTAAATCAGGAGATAAACATGAGACTTATCATGATAATTAGTTGATAAGCAATTATCAGACTACAATCCTCCTAACAAGTAGAGTCCTTTAAGACTTTCCAATTATTGACACGGAAACAAAAGACATTTTAACCTACCGTGGGGCACAAACATCAAAACATCCTAGTGGTATAAAGAAGCAGACTCTGGACTCACAAGACCTTGCATTTATCACTATGCTTATAAGAATGTCTGACAGGTTATTTACTTCCTAAGCTTCAGTCTCCTTGGCAGTAAAATGGGCACTATAAGACTTTATCAGAAGATTGTTCTAAGAATCAGATAATACAGCGTATTTTTTACCTCTCAAGCTTGTACTTGACATCCAGTAAGCATCTCGTTAATCAAACTTTCTTCACTGTCTTTGGAGGAGTGTTTCACTTTAATATGTGCTCTTTGATATTTCCACCCTAAAATGAATTACTTCAAGGGTCCCTGGGTGACTCAGTCGGTTGACCGTCCAACTCTCGATTTTGGCTCAGGTCATGATCTTGGGGTTGTGGTATCAAGCCCCGCATCAGGCTCCACACTCAGGGTGCTTAAGATTCTCTCTCCCTGTCTCTCTCTCTCTCAACCCCTCTCCTGCTCTCTCACTCTCTAAAATAAAATAAATAAATTTAAAATATAATTTAAAATGAATTACTTCTATCAGACTGCAGGTTTTTACACCTAATGATGAAAGCTGAATTATTATGCTAGGACATAAATGCTGACTATGAACTCACTGAAATCTTAAGGATAAGTGTCTGAATAAAATGTTAGATTCTTACAAAGATGTTCTAGCCAATGAAATATGACAAGAAAAAAAGCAATAAACGGTTAAGAGATATTTGAAAGAGAAAAAATTCTCATTATCTAGAAAGAACATGATAGACTACTTCAGAAAAGCTTACAATAAGCTATAAAACTATTTAAATAGTTACCGATTAGAAGAGTTATATGTATGTATACATATACATGTACACAGGTACACGTATATATACATACATACACGCACACAATGTACATGTATATACACACAGATGCACACACATAAAATGTCAAACAACAAAAGAAATGCATAGTAATTCTCTGCAGAAAGATACAATATGTTACTGAGGGGCACAAAGGAATGTCATGAAAAAATATGGATCATAACACTTCAAATACGTGAAAAACACCACCACAAAGGCAGAACAGTTGCCTAAAGGTCCAAAGAGAAATCTGGTGGCTTAACTACAGGGATGGAAGAGCTTCAAACAAACCTCAACCTCGGTATCTCACAGCGGGCTAACGCACAGCCCTCCCATTGCTCCGATGTTGGCCAGCGCTTTCTGGAAGCTGCTTTCATTTAGGCCAGAGCAGATGCAACTGGCAGAAACGAAGCAGGAGGCTTTCAAAAAGCAGCAGGAAATGAACAGGCAGGGAGCACATCCACAGAGACCCTGGCAAAGGATCCGAAGTGTTCTGTAAAAGGAGTTGGGAGCCTGGGAGCTGATTCTTTGGATTTACAAATCAGGAAGGAATAGTTTCAGTAGTGTGAAATATTTCTTACACACAGATAGATACCAGAGGCCACGGTCACCCTTCCCTGAAAGCTTTCTGTTCACAGCGAATTTGTATTATGGTGTTTGGGAAATATCTCAGACTAGAAGGGCTGACTTATAATTTAATTTATACCCCTGCCAAAGGGAGACATGGTGACTGAAGACTACCATTCCTTTTTAGAGGCAAGGCTGCAAACGTACCAAAGGATTTTGGAGACTAGGAGACAGTCTGCCTGACAGACAAAAAAAAAAAAAAAAGTGGGAATTTAAGTAAAAGTAGAAGCATATACATATTTTACGTTCCTGTAATACAAAACTCCTTTCTCCCAAAGGTATCCAAAATCAGTCTTTAAAAAAGGCTTGAAAACTCCAGTGATTCCTATTACTGCTAGCAGCCTAAAGGAAATCACAGGGACATCTAAAGTTCCATGGGATGAACAAATTAGCCGCACAAAACACATTAAGTGCAGAAAAAGCAGAGACCTCTGAAAGCAGGTTGTGACCCACACAGGCCGCTCTTCGCAGGCTCCCTGCGCGGGTTGCGCTGTGGTCAGGTGTGCCCTGGGAGATCAGAAAACCCCTTCATTAAAAATGAAAGAGAACTTGATCTTCTCATATTGCTTTGATCTGAGATCAGCAATTTCTAATAAAAGGGATTTTTTTTTTTTTTTTTTTTTTTTGCCTGGACAGGGCCACAGAACCAAACTCTGTATTTAGAGGGGTATGTTTTCACTGGCAAGCCCTAGTTTAATTAATTATGATTTATAAAGGGATAGCAAGGGTTAGTGACACTGTTACCCAGGCATGCAAATTAAAAGTGAACATAATCCTACTTTACATTTTGGGAAAATAGCCGGTGTAGCTCAGGAGGTAAAAAGTACCACAGAGACACAAGAGATATGTGATTTTCAGTAATTTTTTTAAAAAAGAAATGGCAGAATCAAAAGGCATGGGTAGGTACTCACAAAAAGGTTTTCAGGAAACATTTCTGGTGGTCTCCCTGATGTTGTTCTTGGTAAGAGCAGAGCAAATAAATTAGCATTCATTAATTTTATGCATAGCGTGCTTCAGCATTTACAATTACTCTGCTCTTTTGAGGACTCCCTTGCTCAGAGTTATGACTCTGTTATATCTTTTTTTTTTTTAAAGAATGTATATAAAGGCAGAGGAACATCATTTTTTATGAACACATGTCAGGTTCTAAGGAACCAAGCCCCATAAAAGACCACTAAGGAAATATTTGGAGGCAGAACTTCAAAACTTCTCCTTCCTTCTGTTTTCCCACATTTGGAAGAGGGGAGGGGACTGTGAAATGTGGCCAGTTATGGGCATTCATGAAAAGGCTAAATCTCTTTCATGTTTCTAAATTTGAACACATGTAATAAAAGAGAGAAAACACTTAAAGCCACAGAGGCAGCTGCAGAATCTTCAACTGATTGGGAGTTGTTTTTTTAAGATCTAAGTATTCTTTCCCAGGACCCATGTTCACTCATTTGGGGCAGCTACTTTATAGGAGCCGCTGGCATATAGATTTCTCCCACCTCTAGGCTTACCCACCATGTCCCCTCTGCTGAAGTCCTCAGCTCCCCAGTGGTCACCTGGCTAACGGCCATTCTTCTAGGTCTTAGCTCAAATGCCACCCACTCAGAGAGGCCTTGTCAGATTCACCGGCCTCACTTAGCTTCACCTGCTTGTCCCACTCTCCTCACCCTGTCTCCTCCCTTCATAGCACTTAGCACAGTGTGTTGCTTTTATGCTCTTTATGTTGCTTATGTTCTGTCCTTGCCCCACTTGACTGTGAGCTTCGGGAGGGACCCTGTGCCAGCAGAGCACAGACAACTACAATGGCATGATTAAAACGCAGGTTTTAGAGGTGGATCGTTCGGTCCCAAACCCAGCTCCATCATGCACAAACTGTGTGACCTCAGCAAGTTACTGAACTTCTCTGGGCAGTGGTTTCTTCAACTTATGTGAAGAAAGGGTTAATAATACCTAGCCTTATGTTTTTGATGGTTAAAATCAAATGTGACACTAAAGGACTTAAAATGACCTTTGTCACACAATAAGCCCTTCATAAAAGAGCACTATTATTATTTACCACTGTATACCTACCTAGTACCAGGCACAGCTGTCATACTATAATGTGCACAAATACTAACTAAATCAATACACTTTAACTGTATCAGAGTACTCTCACAACCCATGAAGCGTTCCTACATCCACTTCACAGGTAAGGACTAGAGAGATGACTGATGCCCTCTCTGACGTCTCACAGAACTCTAGAAACGTCCCATTTTTGAGACCCAGGGCCACCAGCAATCAACTCAGGATATTATTTCCAGTACATCTCTCCTGATAGTTTTCGTGTCAACCTGCTGAGGGCAAGAGCGATCAGAAAGGAAGTAAACAAGAACAGATCTATAGGCGTGAGACAATGTTCCTTCAGTTATGAATATGGTGTGATATGGACTGTCTCCCATAAACCCTTTGAACTTCAATTTTTCCCATCTGTGAAATAGGGATAAGAGAGATGAAAGGAGGTAACAATATATGGAGAACATCTCCCACAGGGCTTGGAATTAAGTAGATCCTCAAAAAAAGGTAGCTTCTGTTATTTACTTCCTCATTCTCTCCAGGGAATGTGAACCAGTAAATGATTTTTAAAGACATAAGCTACACTTATCCTGGATCTCATCAATTAAGAATCCATTACAGTGGTGCCTGGGTAGCTCAGTCGGTTAAGCATCCGACTTCGGCTTAGGTCATGATCTCATGGTCCATGAGTTCGAGCCCCACATCGGGCTCTGTGCTGACAGCTCAGAGACTGGAGCCTGCTTTACATTCTGTGTCTCCCTCTCTCTCTCTGCCCTTCCCCCACTCATGCTCTGTCTCTGCTCTGTCTCTCACTCAAAAATGAATAAACATAAAAATTTTTTTAAGGAATCCATCACAAACAGCTATTTTGCTTTCAAATTATAGGGCAGTTAGAAAGCTGAGGTCCTTGGATTTATAGCAGATACTATATGAGGCCTGGAAGTTTCTAAATTGCCTTATGAAATATGAAATATGAAAACCAAAAATCCCATCTGTACTGGAATCTGACTGCCAACCTGGCCATTTCCAATTCCTAAATCTAGCCCCCCCCCCCCAAATATCATACATTCTGAGCTATTCTTGGAATTCTCAAACTCATGAATTAAGTTCTTTTAGGGGAAGTGGCTGTCTTTCTTTAAGCTATCTACAGTAGTCCAACTAATTATTTAAAGACTTTGCCCACTTCTTCTATTAGAAAGATTCATTTTCCAGAACTCTAGTCAACGGGGGGCTAGCACTGTTCCAAGAACACAGGGGGAATCCTAAAAAGTCACGTTTCATCTCACATCCCAGACCACCCAGAAAGACCATGTGACCTAAAAACCAAATGATGCAAATAAAAGCCTATTTACTCGGACTGGGCAAAATGTAAAAAACATGTAACTCTTCCCCATGGTGAGCTGATGAGTAAGGCTCCATTCATGAGGTTGGTTTGCTCACTGGCTTACATCTTTTACACAATAAACCTGGACAAATCACTCAGAACTATGAAGGTCAAGGTCAATGGGCAGAGGGCTGTGAGGTCCAGAGCTGCCCATCCCAAACTAGACAGGCTGCAGCCAACATCACTCCTTATGACTGACACAGTCAGTCACTTTGGATTTCTCCTGGCCTAGACCTGCCAGAAAAACAGGCATGCTTGAGCAGCTGGTTTAAAAATATGCTGGTTGGGGCGCCTGGGTGGCGCAGTCGGTTAAGCGTCCAGCTTCCGCCAGGGCACGATCTCGCGGTCCGTGAGTTCGAGCCCCGTGTCGGGCTCTGGGCTGATGGCTCAGAGCCTGGAGCCTGTTTCCGATTCTATGTCTCCCTCTCTCTCTGCCCCTCCCCCGTTCATGCTCTCTCTCTCTCTGTCCCAAAAATAAATAAACGTTGAAAAAAAAATTAAAAATAAATAAATAAATTAAATAAAATAAAAAATAAATATGCTGGTTAATCCGACGAACGCCCGGTCCTGCTTTCAGACGGTGTGCCAGGAAGGTCATGCTAAATGGCTTCCCTTCCAAAGGTCAGGAAAGCTGGCTAAGGAGTTTGAAGACTACCGCTCCAGAGAAAAACATTTCAATGGGAGTAACAGCCAACGGATCAAGCAGCAAGTGATGATCAATAATATTTAGATACATCATGAAACACACAGTACAGCTCTCCTGAAGTTAGAGTCATACCACAGAAACAGAGTGTGGCCCCAATTCAGCCCAAGGAAGATGAGAGAACTCTTGAGGATACTGTCGGAAATAACAACTCAGAAAGCTGACCATCTTTTACACGCAATTATCAAGTTATAGAGAGGATTCCAAATTCTGCTAATTATCATTCTTCACCCTTTCTGCCTGCATCATTAATTATCTTGGTATTATACCAGTGCCATATAGTGGGGATCAAAACAAAGTAACAAAAGGAACCATTCTTAAAGGCTAGTGAAACAGAATGAGGAATGCCTTCCCAGAGGACCGGGTACTAAAAATATATTTTATATCTGACGCAATTTAACACTGAGGTCTGTGCATCACTGCCTTTAGGAGGAGGGGAAAGGCAGACCGCCACAAGGAAAAGTGGGTATTTTTAGCCTCAAGAACCTTTTCTACACAAACAGCTAACAGGGGTTGTTTTATTTTATTTTTTATTTTTCAATATATGAAGTTTATTGTCAAATTGGTTTCCATACAACACCCAGTGCTCATCCCAAAAGGTGCCCTCCTCAATACCCATCACCCACCCTCTCCTCCCTCCCACCCCCCCATCAACCCTCAGTTCTCAGTTTTTAACAGTCTCTTATGCTTTGGCTCTCTTCCACTCTAACCTCTTTTTTTTTTTTCCTTCCCCTCCCCCATGGGTTTCTGTTAAGTTTCTCAGGATCCACATAAGAGTGAAACCATATGGTATTTGTCTTTCTCTGTATGGCTTATTTCACTTAGCATCACACTCTCTAGTTCCATCCATGTTGCTACAAAGGGCCATATTTCATTCTTTCTCATTGCCACGTAGTACTCCATGGTGTATATAAACCACAATTTTTTTTATCCATTCATCAGTTGATGGACATTTAGGCTCTTTCCATAATTTGGCTATTGTTGAGAGTGCTGCTATAAACATTGGGGTACAAGTGCCCCTATGCATCAGTACTCCTATATCCCTTGGGTAAATTCCTAGCAGTGCTATTGCTGGGTCATAGGGTAGGTCTATTTTTAATTTTTTGAGGAACCTCCACACTGTTTTCCAGAGCGGCTGCACCAATTTGCATTCCCACCAACAGTGCAAGAAGGTTCCCGTTTCTCCACATCCTCTCCAGCATCTAGAGTCTCCTGATTTGTTCATTTTGGCCACTCTGACTGACGTGAGGTGATATCTGAGTGTGGTTTTGATTTGTATTTCCCTGATGAGGAGCGATGTTGAGCATCTTTTCATGTGCCTGTTGGCCATCCGGATGTCTTCTTCAGAGAAGTGTCTATTCATGTTTTCTGCCCATTTCTTCACTGGGTTATTTGTTTTTTGGGTGTGGAGTTTGGTGAGCTCTTTATAGATTTTGGATACTAGCCCTTTGTCCAATATGCCATTTGCAAATATCTTTTCCCATTCCGTTGGTTGCCTTTTAGTTTTGTTGGTTGTTTCCTTTGCTGTGCAGAAGCTTTTTATCTTCATAAGGTCCCAGTAGTTCATTTTTGCTTTTAATTCCCTTGCCTTTGGGGACGTGTCAAGTAAGAAATTGCTACGGCTGAGGTCAGAGAGGTCTTTTCCTGCTTTCTCCTCTAGGGTTTTGATGGTTTCCTGTCTCACATTCAGGTCCTTTATCCATTTTGAGTTTATTTTTGTGAATGGTGTGAGAAAGTGGTCTAGTTTCAATCTTCTGCCTGTTGCTGTCCAGTTCTCCCAGCACCATTTGTTAAAGAGACTGTCTTTTTTCCATTGGATGTTCTTTCCTGCTTTGTCAAAGATTAGCTGGCCATACGTTTGTGGGTCTAGTTCTGGGGTTTCTATTCTATTCCATTGGTCTATGTGTCTGTTTTTGTGCCAATACCATGCTGTCTTGATGATGACAGCTTTGTAGTAGAGGCTAAAGTCTGGGATTGTGATGCCTGTTGCTTTGGTTTTCTTCTTCAAAATTACTTTGGCTATTCGGGGCCTTTTTTGGTTCCATATGAATTTTAGGATTGCTTGTTCTAGCTTTGAGAAGAATGCTGGTGCGATTTTGATTGGGATTGCATTGAATGTGTAGATAGCTTTGGGTAGTATTGACATTTTGACAATATTTATTCTTCCAACCTATGAGCATGGAATGTTTTTCCATTTCTTTATATCTTCTTCAATTTCCTCCATAAGCTTTCTATAGTTTTCAGCATACAGATCTTTTACATCTTTGGTTAGATTTATTCCTAAGTATTTTATGCTTCTTGGTGCAATTGTGAATGGGATCCGTTTCTTTATTTGCCTTTCTGTTGCTTCATTATTAGTGTATAAGAATGCAACTGATTTCTGTACATTGATTTTGTATCCTGCAACTTTGCTAAATTCATATATCAGTTCTAGCAAACTTCTGGTGGAGTCTATCGGATTTTCCATGTATAGTATCATGTCATCTGCAAAAAGTGAAAGCTTAACTTCATCTTTGCCAATTTTGATGCCTTGGATTTCCTTTTGTTGTCTGATTGCTGATGCGAGAACTTCCAACACTATGTTAAACAACAGCGGTGAGAGTGGACATCCCTGTCGTGTTCCTGATCTAAGGGAAAAAGCTCTCAGTTTTTCCCCATTGAGGATGATGTTAGCTGTGGGCTTTTCATAAATAGCTTTTATGATCTTTAAGTATGTTCCTTCTATCTAATAGGGGTTGTTTTAAAACCTTGCAAGAAACATCTCACACAAAGAGGGATAAAATTTGAACAACCTATGTTCACTGAAAGAACTCTGACAAGAGTAATATATACTCAAAAATATTCAAGAGGCTTTTGTTTTATGTTCCCGTGGCTAGGGCTGGGGAGCCAAGATTTGGAATTGAGGTCCACCAGTGCAAATAAAAATTAAGCATTTCTGTCAGAAAGCATTGTACACCCTGTCTTTCTTCATAAGCTGGGCTTCATTCATTATCCCACTAAACTTGAACTCGGCAAACTCAAAAATGTGACTCCAAGGGCTGCTCAGGGTCCCACTCCTTGTTCAGAACCTGTTAGGCAGAGACTGTAGGAGTGTTCTGACTTTTGCCACTGCCCCTTACCACTGGCACGTCAATCTGCTTATCTGATGCATGAAGACAAAACTGAACTGAAGGCAGATGACCTGAACACAGGGGTGCAGATGGCTTGTGGGGTCTGTGCTACATGCTCTTCACTACCCTCAGTCCCCACCCCCCTCCCGATTACTCTGTACCCCTGGTCACTTGCACCGCTGTCTCTGGTGCCCTCCCTGCTTCACTGCACCCTGATGCGGCCCAGATCACCCATTTCCAATGCAAGCCAGCAGATACTGACTCCATCATCAACCCACTCCGTTAAGCGAGGGGCTCCAGGGAAAAGCAAAGATACAGGAACTGTAAGGACACTGCTTATCCCCAAGGGGACGGCAAGGAAAATAAATCTTTTTTGAAACACGTGCGGTGTAACTAGATCATCTTGATGAACTCATTAATTCTTTAAAAAGAAGGGAAACAAAGAAAAGTGGGAGGGGAAGGAAAAGGAAGCATGAAAAGGAAACAAGGAATTCACTAACTGGTGCCTGGCTTAGCCTTTCCTTCGGGAACCCAGTCTATTTCCTGGTGATCCCTTCATTCTTTGGTAAGCCAATTCTGTGCTCTCCCTTCTCACAGCAGATTAAAGACATTATGGGAAGACAGAGGGAAGGGGGAGATGTGCTCTAAAAACCCAGCAATAGCTAACCGCCCATCAGTAAGGAGAAGATGAAAGAAAATGCAAGGAAACCAAAGCCTGCAGATCTGTGAACTCCCAAGTACACGCTGGGAGTTTGAAAAAAAAAAAAAGTGACACAGTAATTCCTTCTAAACAGCAGGACAGTAACCGTCACCGTCCTTCTTGGAGATTCACAGTCATCTCCAAAGATGTGAATTACACTCACTTGATGCTCTTGAACGCAACAGGAAAGTAGAGCACACTTTACGAAGAGTTTCATACAAGTGTTTCAGTGCACCACCCGAGAAAGTGTCTATGAATTTCCCGACAGAGCTATAATGCCTCAAGAGCCAGCTGTTCAGGCCACTGAATTAATGAACAGGCAGAAAGGAATGTTTTTGTGTGTGTCTTTGTTTTCTCCAGCTCTTCTGAAAAGCAGGCACAGGAATTAAGAACATCAACGAGACAGGATGGTCTAAATTCTGTGCCACTTCACTAAATGCCCTACTTGGGGCCAGTCACGTCATCAGCCGGTGCCTCAGGTTCCTCACTTGTAAACAGGGGGGAGGAAGAATACCTTCCTCATAAAGTTGTTGGGAAAATTAAATGAATTAATGCACAGCAAACCCTCAGAGCAACGCGTGCCACAGGTGAGCCCTCTGTCAATGTTTGCTGTCAACACCGGCAACATTATTAGCATGATTTTACTTCTTAGCCATTTACTTAATTCCTGAAACTTGTGATAACCACTACAGAAGCTTACTGCAAAGCCACAGAACACAGATTCTCTTTCCACTTCGGGAGTCAAATTATGCCTTCCCTGCAGTGGTCTTGTTCAACCGTGCTCCCCATCAGCCTGAAGTCAACAGTGAAATGCTAGAACAATGATGACAAAGATGTCTAGAAAGGTCTGGTTCTTTTACTGAGCACAGGGTAGACGCTTTTTATGACTTAATACTTATGCAATAAAAATTAAGTGGTTACATACGACCACCACCAAATGACAAAATTACGATTATGTATCGGTTTACATATGAAATCCTTCACCAACATGGATGCTAGTTGAGAACTACTTATTAACATGAATAACCCAATATCAATGCCAACATATTCACATTTTTGTAAAAACCAAGGTAATTCTTGGTTCCTTGAGAATTAAACAAAAAGCAAAGTAATCAAAGGGATCTTGTAAGAAGTCCTGATGTACCAGGTTATGCTAAATCTGGGTCAAGCCTAAGAACCAAATGGCCTACAAAATTGTAGATGTCAGGTCGCCTGGGTGGTTCAGTCAGTTGAGGGTCCGACTTTGGCTCAGGTCATGATCTCGCGGTCTGTGAGTTCAAGCCCCGCATCGGGCTCTGTGCTGACAGCTCAGAGCCTGGAGCCTGCTTCGGATTCTGTGTCTCCCTCTCTCTGACCCTCCCCCATTCATGCTCTGTCTCTCTCTGTCTCAAAAATAAATAAACACTAAAAAAAAATAATAATAAAAAATTGTAGAGGTCAAAGTAGAACGTGCCTCTTCAATTGTAGCTAAATAACAGAGATCAAATTTTTTAAAGTAAATTCAAGTCTTAAGCCTTGAATTTATTGCTTAGGGGGAAAAAATCAGAAATCTTCAGTTTACATTCATTTCTTATGTACTTCAAAACATAATCAAAATTTTGGAATTCTATGGAAGACATATTACTAATTCACTGAATGGACCAGTGAATCAATTGACATTTCTTCTTTCACTTGTGACAAATTTATAGCAGGCTGTGACGAAGACCAGAAATGTATACAAGCTTTGAAGAAAAGAAAACCAGGGAAATGCAAAAGATTATCACTAGACTGTAATTTTTTTATTGAAGTATAGTTGACACACGTTACATTAGTTTCATGTACACAACATGGTGATTTGACAAGTCTGTATGTTACGCTCTGCGCACCTCAAGTGTAACTACCATCTGTCACCATACAACACTATTATAGTACCAGGGACTATAGTCCGTCCCTATGCTGTTGGTTTTACCCTGGTGTCTTAACTAATTCCGTAACTGGAAGCCTGTATCTCCTGCTCCCCTCCACCCATTTTACTTATCCCTGCACCCTCCCCCTATGGTTCACCTGCAAATCTATCTGGTCCTGTATAATTTTTAATTACCTTACTTTGATCAAGAGTGCTGATCTGTTCCGTATCTTGATTGATAGTGAATTATCCTCCTGCCTGTTTGGAACCAACTGAATCCTGCCTTCTCCATTATAAGCCATATTCCCTATCCTATTGATGCCCTCACTCTAATTTTTCCCATTCACAATCTCTACCATTTACCATGTTTGCTCGTGTGGTACTTGAGACTGACTTGGATGTACATCTATCGCCCCACTCAACGGCTGGTCGTAGGAGCTGATCCTCCTTCCGAATCCCGTGTCCCAAACCCCTTCCCACACACTACTTCTGATTAGTTGCTGTCAAAAGTGCCTGTTTTAATCAAACTGACAGCCTCCTTGGAAGGAGGTGCCTCTTCTCCAGTCAGGGGTGTACAAGGGATTTCCTTTCCTCATCAGAGCCAAATACATCTCAAAGCCCATCTGTAGCCTCCAAACTTCTCCCTGCCACACAAAGAAAACAGACACATTTGCTGAGTCCAGTCAGCCTACCGTCTGGACTGGGGACCGTTAACACTTTAGATGCCGTCAGGGAGCAGGCAGGAACACAAAGGGGCAAGGGTGTGCTCATGTCCACCTGAGGGAAGCCAGCACTTCTCAGCCCCGACTGACTGTTGGCCATGTGGGGAAGAGTAGGGGAAGGGTGTTATTGGCAGAGTTGCAATTTTCGAATATGGCCAGAGACCCAGACTTCTCCATAAAAACCTCATTTTTCAATGTCGGCCACAAATTCCAAACATTTTTAGACACAGTGATAGTTTGAACAAACATCCTCTCGGCCACATCTAGTCTACAGGCTGCCAGTTGTAGAGATCACCACTCTCCACCCCACCCCACCCCCAAAATCAAGGGAACCTGAATAACAACTCCTAGCTCTACAGTATTTGTAAAAAAAAAAAAAAAAAAAAAAAACAAAAAAAAAAAAACTAACCAATAAGGAGCACCAATCATGTGCTAGCCATGGAAGTGCTTTCCATGCATCACCTCATTGTGATTCTCAGCCACCCTGATGATGATGAAAGACACTTAGAAAGTTAAGACCTTGTCTAAGTTTCCCCAGCCAGGCAGTAGCAGGATTGGAACTTGAGTCTCAACTTTAAACACCACCAGCTTTCCCCTAAAACCACAGGATTTGCACCTAGAAACAACAATAGCACAAAAGAGACCTCGCAGGAGGGGCCTCTTAGGCCCTGGGGAAACCACAGAGATGACATTACAGATCTTCGTGTCATTTACTAGGCTCTACACTGCCAAACCTGTTGTTTGGAGGTCAGTGGTCCAATGTGAACATCTCCGAAGTCAGAAATAATACTGCCTTCAACCACATTTCAAATGATTCACCCCTTCAGCATGACACTTGCTAAAAACTGGTATTTGACCTGCCAAAAGTAGTCAGATTGCTGGCCACCAAAGGCATCTGCAAGCAAAAGGGCCTTTGATGACTGATGATGATGATGATGATGATGATGATAAGGAGGAGACGAAGAATTTTTAGACAGTAAGCCAAAAACGTTTTTTTTTTAATTTTTTTTAACGTTTTTATTTATTTTTGAGACAGAGAGAGACAGAGCATGAATGGGGAGGGGCAGAGAGAGAGGGAGACACAGAATCGGAAGCAGGCTCCAGGCTCTGAGCCATCAGCCCAGAGCCCGACGCAGGGCTCGAACTCACAGACCGCGAGATCGTGACCTGAGCTGAAGTCGGACGCTTAACCGACTGAGCCATCCAGGCTCCCCCAAAAACGTTTTTAGAAGTGTTCACTCACTGGGGCGCCTGGCTGGCTCAGTTGGTTAAGTGTCCGACTTCGGCTCAGGTCATGATCTCACAGTCAGTGAGTTCGGATCCTGCATCAGGCTCTGTGCTGACAGCCCAGAGCCTGGAGTCTGCTTCAGATTCTGTGTCTCCCTCTCTCTCTGCTCCTCCCCCACTCACTCTGTCTCTGTCTCTCAGGGATGAATAAATGTTTAAAAAAAAAATTAGAAGTGTTCACTCATTGATTCCCCTTGCATCTATAGGTTTCATGTTTAACAAGTTGATTTGGGGGTGCTTGGCTGGCTCAGTAGATAGAGCGTGTGACTCCTGATCTCAGGGTTTGTGTGTTTAAGACCCATGTTGGGTGTAGAGATGACTTCAAAAAAAAAGAAAAAAAAAAAAAAAAAGCAGATGGGCCACCTGGGCGGCTCAGCCACTTAAGCATCCTACTCTTGATTTGGGTTCAGGTCATGATCTCACGGACATGGGATCGAGCCCTGCCATCTGTCAGCACAAGCCTGTTTTTTCTCCCTCTCTCCCTGCCCTTCCCCAGCTTGTCCTCTCTCTCTCTCTCAAAATAAATAAACTTAAAAAAAAAAACCAGGTTGATTTTAGTCTTATTATTTCAACATCAAAGAGAGAAAAAAGGTTCAACATCAAATGGATCAGAAGTGAAGTATTTTTACAGAAGAAGTCCAATAACCTCATCCAGCACTCTTTCTTAATTAAGTTAACTTAAGCAACTTTCCATATTTTCCTAATGCTTATTTTTTGGCACAAATTAAAGCAAAAGCAACCGAATCCAAAATTAGTGCACAGGCCAGTTGTGATTTTTATTTGCCTTAATTTCACTTGACAATAGAGCCATTGTGAAGGATACACTTCCTCACAGGAGTTCCAGCTCTTTCCTCTTACACTAACCCATTCAACAACAAGCTTCAAATTATTTACAGGACTGTACGACTACAGGAGTTTCTAACCATGTATCAACCCACTGCCAGCTTTCAATTCCAAATGCAAAAAAGAAACAAACAAATAAATTCAGAAAACCTCTAGGCACAGTCTACTATGAATTCAGAGGGCATTTTTTTTTCCTGGAATTATGTGGGCTGTATTCCACTCTACTTGATGCAGCAGACTAAGCCCTGCATCAGACAGGTCTTACAAAGATGGAATATACAACATGAGAAATGCAAGACAGAGGTAAGCAAAGAACTCAGCTAGGGATAGCACTGCCATCTCAGCTCATTCCACTTTGTACTTTCTGTCCCCTCACTCTGGAATATCTTTCACAAATATTACCGCCATTGCCTCTGGGTCTTGTGACCTATTCAATGACACCTAACCTGAACAGTCTATCCACACCCCCTATTTCCTACTGACAGAACTCCCTTCCTTCTTTTATTTTTTATCCCAGCACTTAGCACCACCTGACATCTTGTGTACTGACTCCTTGGTTTATCATCTACTCCTCCCCCGTTAAAATGGCCCATCCAGGAAAGCTGGACTTTTGCCAGTTCCCTTCAATGCTACATCCTCAGCATCTAACAGTTTCATCAGTGAGATCTTTTGAACGTAACTAAGTAATAAACAAGCGAACAAATGATAGATCATTAATGACCGTGCCCACCAGAATGTAAATGCCTGAGAGCAGGGCTCCTGTGTGTGTCTTAGTCTCCCTATAGCCTCCACAGCTCCATACCTACAACAGGTCCCGGCATACAGTGATGCAGGGCTGAAGCAGTGAGTGGATGAATCACACACTCCAGTTCATTCTGCGGCCAACCTATTTCCATTGGCTGGAAATAGCCATGCTTCTCCATGTGCAGTCAAGACTGGAGCGGAGTTTCAAATTCAAATACTGCTTGTTTTTGATGGGGACACCTCCACATCTTTGGAGGTAAACTCTGTAGCTACTTAAGTGCATCTTTTATGTGTTAATATATTGACTCTTAAAAGAGCACTATGGAAAGGAACAGACTCATTCCAGTCACCTCATGGGATGGGGTGTTTGTGGAAAGGAATACGTTTAGGGGAACCAAGGGAAAAATGGTGATCAGATCTCAGAAGGTTCACAGAGGAGTCTGTGAACCTTGAAGCAGAAGGCTCTCAGCCTTACCCTAAGGTAGCCCTACTTCGCTTGCAGGCTCGTATTTTGCCATACTTCTCCAAGATTTCCTAGTCTTGTCCTCACCTCTTGTGAGTAACACCTTTGGACACTGAAAATTCCTGATCACCTTTCTGGCAATGAGGATTAAAAAAGAGTGAGGATTCCATCTCCATGTTTCTAATGGTATGTCATTCAGTCTCCCCGAACTACTGTAAGACATGTCTAGTTTACAAAGGACAGCACTGAGAAAATCAGTTTTGCCTTGCCAAGGGCACGAGGCTGTGTTATTGCTCAGAATGTTTGCTGCCCTTCCCTGCGTGAGGATTCTCCTTCTCTGTCCTAGGGATGTCAGACTTGATCAAGTCACTTACTAATGACACATGGCTGGGAGGGAGCATGCCCCTTCTGAGCAGAAGATTCAGGACCATCACCTGGATCTATGTCGTCTTCTCCTTCTGCCTGCACAGAGACATGTCCCAGGCAGTGGGCCACTCCTTCAGCCTAGCTTCTGGAAGG
Organism: Felis catus; assembly: GCF_018350175.1. NCBI lineage: Eukaryota > Metazoa > Chordata > Mammalia > Carnivora > Felidae > Felis > Felis catus. The sequence continues at coordinate 40,533,782 of NC_058369.1, forward strand.
CTGAGGGCACAGAAAACAGCTGCTGCTGACCCAAGATGGACACATGACAAGAGCAAGAAATAAACCACTGTTGCAAGCAGCTGAGCTTTTCAGACATGCGACTGCAATAGAACTTAGCCTAAGCAGAACGGTACTCTGATGATCCTTTGGCAGTGATCCTCCTACCCAGTTATTAAACATGTAAACAAAGAATTGGTGTCGCCTTCACAATAATCAAGGTTTCCACCTTGATTACACCTGAAGGGAGACTAACTGGCTCAGCAGTGGCAAAGGCCAACATATTTCAGCCAAGTCATGGACCCCCCACCCCACTCCCAATGCTTAAAACATCTGAAGTGAAAACAAAGACCCTAGGCAAGATAAACACAGACACACACCCACAGAAGCGGCTTTTTGGGGATAGAGTAGCTTGTGAAAGTCTCACCTGACAGTTCACATAGGCAGACGGCAGCTTAAGAACAAATCAAGTTCCATACAGGCCCATAATTAGAGTAATTACACACTTAATAACCTGCATTTCCTAAACTGTCCTTCATGTCATCTGTTGCTACGTATGGTGTAGACCCTGCACGTAATGTATACCTTGAAGGTGACTGTAGAATGGTATTTATTATGCACATGTACACAAACAAGCAAAGCAGATTCCAGGTATGCCCTGGAGGCACTTGGCTTAGGATTCAACTGCAGGTAAAGGAAGAATTTACAAGGATATAACTTTGGTGTCTTCTACTATTACGTATTATGTAACACCAGTGTTAAAAGAAAATATGGTATGACCTAGATAGGCTCCGTTAAAAACACGCATGTGCATGCGCGTGCACACACACACACACACACACACACACACACACACACACACAATTTAATAAATGTGACAGATATAAAAGCCAGGATGTTTTTGTGATGCTAAGTTGACTCTAGAAAAACCCCAAGGAATGTTACTGTAATTTCTTTGTTTGGGCTACAACTTTTCATCACGGTAATCAATACCAATGTCTACGCCACAGTACTCCACAATAAGCCAATTCTGACAGATATGGCATCTGTTAAATTTAATGACTCACAGCGTTCACGTGTACACCAAAGAGATGTCGCAAGTCTCCTTAAGTAGCTAGATTAATAAAATCGAAAGATTCCCTGCTCCTTATCAAATTCTCCTGGAGTCCCTACAACAGCAAGGGTTGACCAGATGGAAGAAGAGGAAAAATTCCCACAGCTGGATCTCCAGTAGTAAACTTTGCGGTGGTCCAGAGCCCGCCCAAACAGCCCAGCCATCACTTCTGCCAGGGCAGACGCTCTGAGGATGTGGCTTTGCTGGCATGACAGGTATGTGTGTCATTCTGGAGCCTCTGTGGTACCCAAGGAAAAAAGACTCAGACGCACATCTGAAACCTCTGCCCCCTTGCAAAGATTTCCAGCTGTTTCTAATCCTGAGCACTGAGAAACTTCTTTTAAGAGACAAAGGTTTCTTTAAACCAATATCCATAATTTAGAGACTGGAAGGAGAGTCCTATGTCTAGAATGCCACATGTGTTCTTCAGATGTCCTGTCCTTAAATCCCCCGTGGTGGCAGGTTCTCCACAAGAACATGTTTCCCACACTCAGGAACGACTGCATCAGAGACAAAAAAGGGAATGGACCCAGAGGGAAATTTGACCCAACAGATCTACTTTACTGGGTATAGGGGTAGTGGACACCAAGGTCTTGACCACTCCAGGAAACATGTTATCCTCACAGAGAATTTCTCCTACAGTGCAAGAGTCCTTTTCCTTGCATATCAGCCTCGGGCCACTGGAGAGGCTTCTAGGGCTGGTGTTAAGATGTGTAACCACGTCTGAGGGGGCAGTTACCCTCTCCCTTGGTCCTCCACTGAAAGGCAAGGACCCATACTGTCAGCGCTCAGAAACACTGCATGGTTCTTAGAACTGCACTTCTCCATGTGCCTCTCCTAAAGTCCAATGAGGTCAGGGAGTATGAGTTCCAGCCAAGAGAATGTGAGAAGAGATGAGCCTCACTTCTGAGCCTGGCCCAAAGAAACCTCTCCTTGGATCTTCATTGGCTTTCCCAGGGAAGAGAGAGACTCAGGAGATCTAGAGAAGGTGGGCTCTGCACGGTGGGAGAAGCCTGGGTCCCTCAACTGGGGCAAAGAACAGAAATGAGGGCATCTGGCTCTTGATGTGAACAAGTGATAAACATTTATTGTGTTGGACTTGTGAAGTTGGGGGATTATTTGTTATAGCACTTAGTCTATTCTAATACAGTGATAAATTTGCTTTAATTGACCAGATGGCTTTAATCTACGAGGCACAACTGTCAAATAGCTGGGAACATGTGGAGACCGGGCATCAAACAAACCCCAGGCAACAGTCTTAACTTTCAATCTTTTGTGGAATACTATCCAATCTGGACAGCACTAGTTCAAGAACAGCCAACAGAATCCAACTATTATCTTCTTTAAGAGACACGGGAGGTCTCTGTTTCATGTTCTCCTTGAGTAGAAGCTGCCACCACGGGGGATTTAAGGACAGGGGCATCTTAAGAACACACGTGGCTCTAGACACAGAACCCTCCTTCCAGACACCAAATCACAGTTATTTGATTAAGGAAACCGTGTCTCCTAACTCATGTTCAACATCAGCATTCAATTCACCACTAGGGCTTCAGGAACCAAAATGATTCTTTAAAGCTCTAACACATCTTGACTGGGGATGGTCACACGGTAGACGCGCAAGCTGTGTTCACTTGTCCCGGGCCTGGGCTGTTACCTCACAACCTAGGATATGCCGTGATGCATTCTAGTTTATTTTCCACCTCCATTTTACCCTTCAGACTTCCGGGAGTTTGCATGTGTTTTCCAGCAGCCACAAAGACATCCTCTAATTGCTTCTGAATGAAAGCAGAGACTTCATTTCCTTGCACATAACAGGACGCATTACGCACGTTTCCAGCACAATGAGGCTGTCTCCCTTCCTATGAATTCTGGGCAGGGGCTCGCTGGCAAAGAAGAGCTTTTTCAAATCAAAATAATACTCCTTAAAAAGGCAATCTAGTTTTTTCAAGTTCTTCAAAATGAGCTTAGCCAGAACACCCATGACTCCCATCACATATATATTTACCTGATGTACTTTTATAGGAAACATAATTCAAAAATCGCAGGCCGACTTTGACACCGTGTACTACGCATTTTTAAAATGCACTTATGAAGTCGAGCCCTCTCTTTTGTGGTTTCCTGATGCTACTACCTCTCGCTCAGAGTAGTTCCCTGGTCTTTCCTTAGGTGAGGCAACGCAGTTAACCTGCAGCAAAATAAAGAAAGCACTTGAGGCTGGAGCAAGCCTTATTTTACATCTACTTTTCTCCTGCATAGAACATTTGATTTCTTCATCTGGTTTTAATCTTACACAACGATGTAGGTAAAGGCAAACTCTATGACCTGGTAATTAAGCCCTCATGGCAGCCCAGCAGATGCACACGAAACGCTTGCTAATCACTGTGATGGGCTGAATGTCCTCATCCAGAGGGCTGTATATCTTACAGGGTCTTGAAAGTTACTTAATCGAATTGCTTACACAAAGACACACACCGGACAAATGGCTTTCTTGTCAGAAAGCGTATTCCCAAAAAAGTGTTATTTTTAGCCCCAGTGGGCTTTGACCAGAACAGTATATGGCTCTGCCCCACCTCCAACCCCTATGGGAACACGACCACTTCCACAAATCTGTCCCTAACCTTCAAGGCTGACAAGGAACTTGTGTTTTTTCAAGGGTCAGCTGCACGGACTTTACCGTACTTATTAAAACATAACATAAAGTAATTATTCTTCAGACTAGGCAGTTCCCTCCCATTTGAGCCCTTAAGTAGGTTTTCATATTCTCCTAACTACTTAGTTTTGAACCACAAAATATTTAGGGAAGTGACATTTAGGGACGGTGTGGTAGCCTGAATAAATTTTAAGCACGCGAAGTTTGCCACGTTTATAGACGTCACTATAGAGAATCAGGTTTTTTGTGTTTTTTAAGTTTTAATTTTTTAACTGTATATATTCATTCTGAGACAAAGAGAGAATGAGAGCGCACGCAAGCCAGTGGGGAAGGAGCAGAGAGAGAGAGAGAGAGAGAGAGAGAGAGAGAGAGAGAGAGAGGGAGAGAGAAAGAATCCTAAGCAGGCTCCACACTGTCCTCGCAGGGCCCGATGTGGGGCTTGAACTCATGAACAGTGAGACCATGACCTGAGTGGAAATCAAGTCAGATGCTTACCCGACTAAGCCAACCAGCCAACCCTCAGAGAATCACTTTTAAAAAAAGGTTGTGGTGGGTTTAACATGCCCACAACTTGTCTGTTTCTCCTCTCATCAAGAGGTGAAATTGATTTACTCACTGCCAATCTAGGCTGGCATTATGACTAACTTTGGCAGAGACCTCGCACCTTCTACTCTTCCCTCTCCATGTTCTGAGACTGCCCCATCAAAAAGCCTGTTAGCCTCGGTGAGCAGGAAAGACTACATGGAGAGAGGGACCCATCAACATCTAGCACCAATCGCTAGACTGCGAGTGCGGCCATTTGGACAATCCAGCTATTATATGAATGAATCCAAGTAAGGCCAGGGGAAAAACGGCCCACACAATCCACAGAATTATGAGGAATTATACATCAATGTTGTGTTAAGTAACAGACACAGAAATGGTTCTGTACACAGCGAGAGGTAACTGAAACCAAAGGCAAAAAAAGGGACAAGAGACTTACTTCTTATTCCTAGTGGGTAGATCTGTAATTCCAAGAGTCAGATTGACTGGAAAGCAGTCTTTTAAAGGTTAATTTTGAAAGCGATCAGTAAGTGGTTAATTGTGGATAGGACAAATATCCTTTTATATGGTGAAAGGGAAAGTATGTTGAAATGCTGTCTGGATGAGGATTTACGGCTCAGAATGAAACACCCTGTGATATACAGGATTCAAGAAGGGCTCTGACTCTAACAAGTCAGACAAAAGTCATGATGGTATGCTCCGGAAAACTACAGGATGAAGAAAGGAGCTCTCATGAAGTGACAAAGACACTGGTGTGAACTATGCAAGGGAAGTTTTAATAAGACTGTTTTATAAAATAAGATAGTAAAAAGGCAGTATTTCTAATTTAACATGTTATTTTGTGTATGACTCACCGGAGATCATAAATGTGTAGAGCTGAAACATTTTATGTTATGAGTTAATACTTCACTATTTCATCTCTACCTGTAAAAGTTTACATATTAAGGTTGGCCTCTTCCAAAACAAAACAAAAGTTGTTCTCTGTTTTTCTCATTGGGGAAATGCTAGAATTTGGCCTCCATTTGGGTAGGTATTTTATATGGTATTTTATAAAATGATAAAGCTCAAAGATATAATAAATGGAGACTACAATTTGGCGGAAGTTACTCCGAGGAGGTACAAAAACTATCATTTTTTGGAAACAACTATGGTTAATTAAATTACCCACCAAGATGCCTTTTTATCCAATTCTCAACAGAGAATTGCCCATTACTAGTGATAGAGGCAATGAAATGGTCTATCCTAAGGTACGCTAAAATTCCCTGTGGAGCAAAGAGGTTGTGGGAATTTGTGGTAAACCTGAAATTCCATTTATGGAGATGAATAAGAGCTTTGAGTTAAATGTCAGCAAAAATGTTGCCTAACCTCATGAAAATATGCTCTGCAATGATTTTTCGTCATCTAAGTGTGACTCACCTGTGGTATATATATTTGTAAACCCTACGAAGAGATCCTGCTTTAAAGGCACATGTTCATTGTAGAAAATATGAAAAAAATTAAGACTATGATGAACAGACTGTTCCCATTATTTCGCCATTCAAATATGCCCAATTTAGCTAATACTTACTGAGTGCTGACTGTAAGCCAGACAGTGCAATTCTTCACAAATATGAATTCATTTAATCCATCTAAGTTTATGAGTTATACATGAGATTGACTGATTTATAAATGAGGAAACCAAGGCAGAGAGAGCTAAAGTTAACTTTTATTTCCATGGTCCATGGTCTGTAATTTCCATGGTCCACGGTCCGTTATTTCCAAGGTTCATGGTCCGATAGCCTTAAAAAGGAAGAGTTGGATGTTCTGGCTCAGGCTCTCACTACATACGGTGCTGACAATGAGCTGGCATTCTCCTACTTTCCTTCCAGTCTTTTTTCTGTATGGTATCTATGATGTACGCACTCCAGACTTATACTGAGATTTTTTTTTTCAGAGCCCTAATAACCTTCTGTCAAAGTCTCACCTTTGCCACAAAGTCTTTCCACGTGTCTCTAAACCCACACTGATTTCTCCTAGGTGGCTAATTTAGCCATTTCAAACATTGAGTATTTACACTGAGGAGTTAAGTTCAATACATTTCACAGGTCATTAAGCACAGGGTGCAGGGACCACATCTTACTTTTTGTCTCCCAACTTTCTGAAGAGGTCTAAAATTTTGTAAATGCTAGAAACATCTGGGTGCTTGACATATTTTCAGCAGAGGAGGATATTAAAAGAGTAGTATGTGAGTAACTGATTTCCAAAAACTCTTTGGAAATATCCTAGACCTTGGATGAAAGAGATGTCATGGAAAGTGAACTTGGGGGAAAGCAAATAGAAGAGTAATCTCAAGTTTCTCTAGAGAAGAACTATGAACAATGCGGTCGATGTTGGGATGGGTCTCCAAAATTCTAGAAATGACATGGGCAGAAAATACACAATAAAGTTCTCACTTTGACGGCATTATTCAATATGGACAGAGAAATGCAAAGCACAAGAGAAATCAGCATGTTTTACAGGTCTCTCTGGATGACCAGAGAAGCAGAGGAAGCAGCAGGTCAGCAGGGCCTGGGCAGGAGCACACTGGGGTGTTTGTGTTGCTAAGAACAAAGGCCCCACCATCACACAGCCTGGGTTTCAATGTCAGCTCAATCACTCCGTACCAGTAAATCTTTAGCAATGGATTTTTCTAGAAGATTTCTAAGTTAAATTCAAACAAGTCATTCCCATGGATCAAGGCACCATAAAAGGTCATTCTAAGACCCACTTGCTGACAATCACTGTATGAAAAAACACACATACTATCTTCACAGAGCTGCATGCAACGTCATCTGAATTGGTACTTTGTGAACCCCAAACACGTCACTTCCAAAAATGGAGTCAGCCATGGCAAACGCTGCTACGGGCACCAGAAGTGTGGGCACTTCTGGTGACTTCAAGTTATTCTTTTGGATTCACGTTCTACAGATTTAATTACAAATATACACAGCACGTATTCACGGAGAGCTTTAAGAAGGTCAACACGACACCCAGAGACAAACGTCAAGGGCACATATTTTCCGTTGTTCCAAGTATCACTAAGCAGAGCCAAGAGGGGTCTAGGATCCAATTCAGCAGGCAGGCAAACCCAGAGCGCTGCGCTGTGAGGCGGGCACCTAGCCTATGGCATCTTCCAACGGCCCTCCACAGAACTGCCTTATCCACATTTGACTGACCCACTTCTTCCTCAAAACCGCAAGATGAGGCAGCATCTGAGAGATAAGGGAGTTGCCTTTTATACACATTAGGCAAAACTGAGTCTTGTACTGAAAACAAAAAGGACATCTCATCCAGACTTTAGATCGAGTCTTATAAGTTGCAAATGAGATCTGGCCTTATGGGTTTGTTTGTTTGTTTGTTTGTTTAGTCTTAACTGAAACTTTAAAAATAGAAGCAATTCTTTTTTCCTTTTTTTAAGTTTATTTATTTACTGTAAGAGAGCAAAGGAGGGGCAGACAGAGGGGGAAGAGAGAGAAGCCCAAGCAGGCTCCTTGCTGTCAGCATGGAGCCCAGCATGGGCTCGATCTCGCCGACCCTGACCTCATGACCGGAGCTGAAATCAAGAGTCGGGTGCTCACCCGACTGGGCTGCTGGGCACCCTGACATTGCAAATGGATCAAGGATTCAGTATTGCCTTCAGACTCCTGCCTCTTCCACAGTTATTTCCAGGGATAGCTCTCAATGCACCTGGCACTGACAGACACCACAGGCATGTTTTAGAAAACTGGGTCAACTATTTCACTTAGAAATGAAGTTCACTGTAGATGGGAAGTAAGCTCAGCACAGTCCATCCTTGGGGCTAGAACACAGGACACTTCATACTGTAACAACCAAAGCAGACTATTAAAACTGTAGACTAATAAGCACTCTGAAAAGAAAGAGCATCACCTGCCTAAATCAGATTCGGTACTTTTAGCTGTCACTATCCAAATAAATGTATGTTCGTCAGAAAAAAAACTGAAAGAATAAAACATGTGTAATCAACTATTTCAACTAATTTCCTGTGCTTTCCCAACCCCCTCCCCCACTGCAGTTAAGCCTGTGCTTCTTCAAATTGTCCCCTGCACAATCTACCCCCATGGATGTTATTTAATGCGAATGAGACCATGACACCTATTGTTTTAAGCCTTGCTCTTTTTAACAATGCATCTTAAAATGTTCTGCTTGTTGTCTCTGTTTTTTTAAGTAGGCTCTGCGCCCCAATGTGGGACTTGAACTCACTACCCTGAGATCAAGAGTCACTGGCTCTACCAATTGAGCCAGCCAAGCATCCCTTGAACTGTTACATATATTTGAATAGTGAACAATGGAGGTTATCTTAGAGAAAGACATTCAAAGGTACCATCACTCCATGGTGCCAACGTACTAAGTTTCGCTGCATTTTTTTCCAGTGACTACCTTGAATCGCCAACTATCTGGATTTTTTTCCTGGAAAGAGTCTGTAAGATGGCTTTTGAAAGAATCCAAAAAATCTCAAAACATCGGGTACTTTATTTTGAGAAGGAAGGAACTAACCGTTAGAGTTACTGTTAAAAACAGCATTTTCTGGGTTATTATGTGCCAGGCATCAACCTGCGTGGCAGGTTTCCTTATAGATTTCATAATGTGCATGTGATTTGATATGAAAACTGAAGCCAATACTGTACCTTTTCATCAAAATGTCCACGTCATATTCCCCACCTCCAAATACTTACACCCATACAAACAAATCACAAGACAACAAAAACAATTTTTTTTTTAATTTTTTTTTTTTAACGTTTATTTTTGACACAGAGAGAGACAGAGCATGAACAGGGGAGGGGCAGAGAGAGAGGGAGACACAGAATCTGAAACAGGCTCCAGGCTCTGAGCTGTCAGCACAGAGCCCGACGCGGGGCTCGAATTCACGGACTGTGAGATCATGACCTGAGCCGAAGTCAGACACTCAACTGACCAAGCCACCCAGGCGCCCCAACAAAAACAATTTTCAAAGGACATTTTTTTTGGAAAAAATCCACTTAGATATCCTGTTCATTTCAAAGCATGCGTACCTACAATGACCTTTTAAAATTATTTTTTGAGTAGCTTTGATACCGTGTTGCATTAGTTTCAAGTGTACAACATAGTGATTCCACAAGCTTATGTTATACCATGCTCACCATAAGGGTTGATATCATCGGTCACTATAATGCCATTTATCATAATATCATTGACAACACTGACATTTAATAGCAATGATAAAAATAACTGCTAACATCTATTGAGCCCCACTGGGTGCCAAACACCTGGTATTTCAGGACAGGGCCTGGGAGGCAGGTAAGCCCAAGCGGTAGGCAGGGCTAATGAAGTTGAAAACGCACCTGCTTTATCCTGTGCCTTCAAGACGCCTCTCATTAGTACCTTCCAGGATGAGGATACCAACAACATCCTTTTCAGTGAGGTTATAATGTGAGGATCAGAGAGTTTAAGAAACCCTTTGGAGAAGGGAAGATCGCACTGTGAAAAATCCTATAAACTACTGCTATGAAGTTGATGAATAGTAAGTTTTAACAAAATGTTATACAACTTTAGCTACATACAAGAACTGCAAAATGGACAGAAAACAAATATTTTAGACTGCTCAGAAGTGTCTGAGTACCTGGGATATACATAGCAATTTTGCTTACATTTATTAAGCACTTACCACATACAAGGTACAAAGAGGAAGAAAATCTATCAGACTTTTGGAATGTCTGATATGAGGACAGACATGAGGAATTGCCAGTATTTGACCATTCTGACCTATACCAAAAATAAATTTCATATGGCTCACCCTCAAAGTTCTAGTCCTTGAGACATCCTTGACTAGAAATTACTCACAACATGTTGCCAAAAACCCCTGGATCTTTAAACCTCTTGGCTATACCAAAATTCTGATAAAAATGCTTTTTCCCTCAAAGTCTTCAATTTCAGTGTGGTAGAGAATGCTGTGACAGAGTTTTTTCCATAGGATGACGGGAAGGGCCATTCTAAGGGAAGTCAGCCATAGCTCAAGTAGGAAGGAAAGTCACCACTCTCTCTCAGCGAAGTTGAAGGCCTAAGTTCACCCCTTGGCTCTGTGACTCCTTGGGTGAGCCCCAGAATGTAAGCTGTACCCACAGGAACAGAAGCTGTGTCAATGGAGAAGTTGCATGTGTCCTAAACGCTACTTCCCAGCACCTAGAATAAGTCTCCACACAGGGAAGGCACTCAGTATCTGCTTAAGGAGTAAATCAATCAATTAATCACACTGGGCACAATTCACTGGATGAAGTGTGACTTCTATTTCTCTGCCAGAAAGTAAAGTACTGGAACACTGAGGGGAAATTAACAGACAATGTGTATAGTGCTTGGTTATCTGTAAACCTGAGGACCCACATATCACTGAAGAGTGAAGACCAGCAGGAGGCAGGACAAAATGAACAAAATCTTACCCACTGCTCATCGAGTCAAAGATCCTCACCGTCTATCAGGTAAACTTCGACCCCTTGAAGGCATTTTTGCAATGGACTGACGGCTATCTGTCCTTGGATCATACAAGAGCAGGCTTACGCACTTTGAGAAATAACTGAGTGCACCCAGGACCCTGGTGCAAGCCCTTTCACCTGTGACGGGGCAGCTTCAACACAAGTATTGCTGGTAATGGATTTTTCCCTGCCATGGGGTTTCAGGTGATGCTCAGACTTCAAGGTGGCACAAGACCTAATCTACACTTTTCCAACTTGCCTAAAACATTTTATAGCTGCTATTTTAAAATTTCCGCTCAGAATGGCCCCCCCGCTTACACACACACACACACACACACACACACACACACACGCACGCACGCACTCACAGTATACATAATATTTAATTGTATCATCTTCGTGTTGAAGCTAAACAAGGACTTTATCTAATTCTATGCACAAGAAGACAGAGCACACTTCTCCAGACTCATCCTCTGAGTCAATGTCATGTATGAATGAGCGGATGACTTTTACTACATTGTATGTGTCCACGTGAATAAATAAACACACTCTGGAAAGAGCCTGAGTTCAGCAGCTAGAATGCAGGGTGAGGGCTTCCAGGTCCAGCTTTCTTTCCCGCTCCTTCCAGGCCTCTGCATTTCCATGCGCCCAGGCTGTGGCCCCTGAAAGGCCCAACACCACCCTGACTGAGGGAAGTGACATGAGATGTGCAAAGAAGAGGGCAGAATTCCTCCCCCGCCCCCCTCCCCCCCACGACAACAGCCCAAGAGAGGAATCCTAAGCTCTCGAGTGGCTGTACATAATCCATCCCCTTTAGGATCACAGAGGACAAGCGAGAACCTCTCACTATCTGAACTCTGAAAACAGGTTGACTCCTTTCATTTTTGGGGGTGTACAGAGTAAAAGCTCTAAAGTCCTAATGGCAGTAGTTTCTTCCTCAAAGCTTATAAGCTTTTCTCGCTGAAGAAAAACACTCAAAAAGGTCATTAAATGACAGCAGTGCTGCCCTAAAGCCTAGTTTATGGTCCCGGATGTTTCGGTCACCATTCCTGCAAGACAGAAGTCACTGGTGCAAAGGAATTCCCCTGGTAGGAAATCCATGGCTGAGAAAGTCAAAAAGACTTAACTTAGCGACCGGCCAGCGGACGAGGTGGGCAACACTGCCAGGAAGCCCCCCCTCCCCCGAGCTTCTGCAGTGGGCATCGTGCTCACCCAACGGGCCAGAGGGGGGAGGTTCAGCTGTGTAGATCACTGGCTCTCTCCAGGAGAAGCTGAGGACCAGACCAAACCCACTGTCATGCAGAGTTTAAGTGGGATTAGCGCCACTTCTATGGCACCTTCAAAAGGGTAGAGAGAGAGTCTTTTCTGTTTTTGCTGAAGCTGTGAGTGTGCTCAAGTTTGGTGGGTCAGACTAGAGACGGAGTCAACCCTGAAGCTTGATTTTATTTAGTCTTGGCAAGTCCCGACTTCCTGGTTCTAAGGGGAAAGGGAGGGAGGTGTTTAAAAGTCTCATAAAAAGGCTCCAAATGCTTCTTGGACACCAAAGAGCTCTTACAAAACTACATTTTGATGAGCTACATGTAAATGAATCAGAAACATATGGATTTCATTTCCTTTATAATACACAGGGGTTTAGGAATGAAGAGGTGGGGGGAATGCTCCACAAGATGAGTCTGGGCTCTGGCGAAAATGTTAAAAAGGGGAGGGGGGAATGGGTAGCGTCAGACATTTGCTAAACCTAAATGAAGACTAGGACAATAACCGCCCCATCTCTTCCTCTGTGGGCCTTTGGTATCCAGCAACCAAGCTTAGATGTTAGTGAGAACAAGTACCACATACCTGGAGGCTGGGGCTTTCTTTGGTGACGTTTGGGGACCTGGAAATTTTCCGTAACAGGCCAAAAAAAATTCGATATTTTGTGGCTGTTGGGAATCATGAAGCAGCATATATAAAAACTTTATATCCCTGGGATTCCACTAAAGGGAATGCGGGTGGTGTTTCCATAAGACGGGCAGACTCAATGTGCCACAGCAAACAAGGAATCCTTCTCCCAGGCATGGGCTAATTGGAGGTTCTTCATAGCACCACGTCCTGGAGGCTTGATGTTCCCAGGGGAAGCTCAGTCCTCTCCAACCCCTGGCATAGGGGCAGAGGATGGAGCAGGCACGCATGCACACTGGAGAGCTGTGGTTTCGACCGCTGCCCTTTCACACGTGTGTTTTATTAAGCTAATGAATTATGAGGAGGTAATAAAGAAGCTAGGAGTAAATGAGGTTTCTGGAGTGAGCCACTTGATAGGATCAATCACTCAACACCTGTTTTGGCTAAAAATTAGACTGTTTTCATTTTACATGTCAGAAAGCCAGTGTGTCCAAGTCAAGAAAAAGTGATTCTCACCCTAGAAGAAAAACGAAATATAAAAGCAAAAGCAGGAAAGCAGATGCTGGAAGGCCTAAAAAGAAACGGCCAACAAGCAAATGTTACAAAGACAGTCCCAAGAACTGATGAGAAGGAACTGGAAAGCAGCAGGATGAGAGAGAGAAAGGCACCGAAAACGGCACCTGCCCAACGTGAAACGCAAAGGTAGCTGGCTATCGGTGGGAGGGAACCTCCTACATCACAAGAACCAGTTCTTTGTCTAAGTCTCTTCTCGCCTCTGAACACAAGCACAATCACTTTCTGTTGATAATAATGTTAAGCTTAATTATACAGAGATTCCACTTGAACATTTCCTTCCTTTTAAAGCTGAAATGACGCCATTATTTTTCATTTCATTGCAGAATAAGGGGCGCTCTGTTTGTAAAGTCCAGGAATTGCTAAGACAACAATGGTGAATGCCGTGGCAGTGCATGACTTCAGTTTTCATGATTACTATTAATTAAGGGTCTGTCAAATGGATAGAATGGGCTCTTTTCTTCTCTATCAGCCAGCACTGGGCACTTCAACCAAGAGAAACTACATCGCAAGAAGGAAAAGTGAGTCGAGCCGCGCCATCGCTTGGGTTCAAAGCCCTATCCTGGAAGGCCGTGAGCATGTGACACAGAACAGTTGCTTTTACAAGTTCACTCCTCCGTTACAGTCAGGTGTAGACACATGGGCAGCAATGCAGTAAGAGGAATCCCCGGACGAGGCTGAGGTGGAACCCTAGAACTTCAAACATTTCATAATGGGTTTTTCACTACAACACTGAGACAAGTATTTGGAGAGTGAAAGGGGACTAGGACAAGTCCCAAGAATGAGATAAAAAGAAATTTCGGGTGTCCATTTAAAGAAGAAATCTATACGTCCAGTCATAGACCGTACATTCTGCAGCTAAGGGGCCCTCTTCTGGGGGCCAAGCACCATGTTTTTTATTCTTGTTGGCACTACAGTCCCACAGTCCAGGCTGCCCAGAGAATTGTTAGTGTTGCTGCCACTCATGTGTTCCCCAGCTACCGGTCTCAGTAAAGCTCCCCCATCGATGGGTCATTTGCTAGCCCGAGTAATAATTCCATAGGCCCTTGCAATGTTTTCTTTTCTTTCCAACTCTTACCCGCCTCCAATCCAGTTCCTTTCAGATCCTGGGGATCTAGATGCCTTCCAGTTAGCATACTAGTTTAAAAAAAAAAAAAACCTAATGGCCCAGCTTACTTAGGAATGGGCAGTATAAAACTTTAATACTTGTGCCTAATGCAGTTGTTCTACTAAAAGCAACACTGGGTATTTGTGTAGGCATCACTTTTTTTTTTTTTTTTTACTGTAATACAATCTTATAAAGCAATTGGAAAGATCCTTCCACACCAGGTCCTTAAAGTGGGTTCCCAGAACCAGCACATCAGCATCACTTGGGAACTTGCTAGAAACGCAAACTCTCCAGCCTCACCTCAGACCTACTGAACCAGAAATTCTGAGGGTGAGGCCCAGTCGCCTGGTTTTAACAAGCCCTTCAGGAGATGGTACCACAGACTCAGGCTTGAGAATCACAGTTACCTGGCCCTGGTTCTCCATCCTGGCTGTGCATTACAAACCCCTGGAGAGCCTTTCAGCCTATCAATACCTGGTCCCACCCTAGGCAACTCAGCCAGAATTCTCTGAGGGTGGGGCCTGGGCTTCACGCTTTATTTACAAGTTCCCAAGTTGATTTAGTGCCCTGTCAAAATTGGAAACCACTGTTGTTGCTGCATAGCCCTGCCCTGCACAATTTCAAGCTAAACCTCACAGCAGCAGACATTTCCAGCACTGCAAGCAGTGACCCTGAAGCAACTTCACTGTGGTGGCCTCAGCGCTGCATTCTAAGCATAAAAGCACCACGGCTTCCGCGCAAGCGGGTCTTTTCGTCTAATATCCTATTTGGGCATCAGAAAGAAATATACAGGTGACAGTGATCAGGGCAAGGGGAGAATGAATTAGTTGATGTTCAAGAAAACAAAGTCCGCATCTGGGCCCACCTCTGAAACCGGAAGATTTGTTACAAGGGTCAGACGGGCATCAATGCTCCAAAGGGTCCCTGCCCTACAGAAGCCGATGTTGCAAAACGTTCTTTTTCATGTTCATTTTGAGAATATCAGAAAGAAAACCCATTAAAGCTGAACAGTATGGAAAAGTTGCGGATGCTCTCAAGGAGTGATGGTTTATTCCTCTCCGCCTGCCATTATCACAGTTCATGTTTGAGGCAGTAACAACTGTACTGTCATTCACTTAAGATCAAGTGAAACAAGAGCGCTTGCACAAGGTCCACGCTGCCCCCCACCCCCGCTCTGTGCGAGGCTCCTTGGGTTCAGAGAGTCCCGGGCAACTGAGGGCAGAGGCAGCCGCACCGCCATCTTCCCACGGGTTGGGCACGCCTGAACACACCCATTTCCAGCATCCTAAAACACAACCCACGAGGAAGGCGGTCACAACCCAGGAAAGGAGCCCTGGTTGGACTCTGCTTTGCCATCTGTCAACTGGGATGGCCACCTCCTGGCAAATTCAGGTCAAAGGAGATCATGCTGGAGAAGCCCTGCTCTTAACAGTCAGGTGCATATCTTCAAGCTCCTAGATCAGGTGCACATGTCCAAAGAGTAGTGCCTTCCCTTCTTCCTTACTATGCTTTGTCAGGGCCCTAAATTCCGCTTTGAATATTCCACCCCACTAAATACATCGTCTCTGGACTGCGGACTGTAAACTTGCCACTATACGCTCTTCAGTCTAGTCTACGCTCTTCAGTCTACGCTCTTCTAGTCCACTCTATTTTACATTCATCTTCGCATCAGAGTTCACAAAGAAGAGGAACAGTTACACCACATCCTCAGGGCGGACTCTGAAGTCAAACCAACAGGGTTGGCCTGCCCACCGCTCCACTTGCAAGTTTTGTAACCTTACTAAGTAAGATCATTCCGACTATCTAGAGCTTCAGCTTCTGCACCTGTAAAATGGGGATAGTTATGTTACCTACTTGGAGATTAGAATAAGGAATGAAGGGATCTGGTGGGGTTTTTTTTTATCTGAATTTTAACCTAACAAAACATCCATCTTAATTCCAAAAGAAGTCTTTAAAAAAGCAAAGAGATAGCAAAGTCACACACCAACATTAGAACGCTCCTTCCACATCCGAGGACAGAGGGAAAGGGATCAATCAGAGTTGGAAATGGGAGTCCTATCTGTCTTCCACAGTATTTACCCCTTAAAAATGTTCCAAGCCATTATGGTAAAAGGTCAACACTTTTTAGAACACGCCCACATCTGTGTTTTAGTCACTACTCACTGCATTTGAGGATATTTAAATCTTGAGTGTATTAACTGATCAAAAATAAATTTAAGGGAAGGAAGCGCAACAAAACCCGTACACAAATAACCTTTACAGTGATCACTCATAAAAAACATAACGTCATCAACTAGACAAAGTGTGTTTTTCAATTTTTTTCCAACGTTATGCTATCACCAAGTTTTAGTGTTTTCATTTTGTCACTTCCATTGTACCTAAGTAAGAAGATGTTTTCTTTAGAGATGGATACTCAAGTAAGCTGCAGTAGAGCGAGAAGAAAAGGAGAGAGAGGAGCCAAAGAAAAGCCAATGTACCACAACTTATGACCTATGCTGAATGTAAGTAATGGCTACCATTGTTCCCGTTTCTTTGGCTACATTTGAAACTTACATAATTATTTTCCTAATTGTAATATTAGAAGCTCAACGAAAGAGTCCTGGAAGCGTTAAGGGACTTATTTTTGGATGTCATGCCCTTGAAGCAGTCAACTACTAACCCTCTTGTTACACACGGTTTATTTTTCATAGCAACACAATGGCCATTACCTTTCCCCTAATGTACCAGTGAAGAAGCTGATGCTCAGAGAAGGTACCTCACTTAAGGCCACATTGCTAGGAGGTGGCTAGGCTGTCAGACCCAACCATGTCCAAGCAACTGATGTCTATGGTCTCCCAGTCCCTTTCACAGCTTCTCCTTCCACGTGGACACCCCTCTCTACTTGAGTGCAGGGTCAGTTCTAGAAAGGCAGAGACTCCAGTCACCTGGAGCACGTTTATGTTCTGACTTCTTTCTCCAGCACTCTCTTCTGTCCTCACGGTTACTCATCTTCTCTGGGGCTCATCTTCCTCACCTCAACGCTGCCTCCTGGATTTCTTATGGGAATGAGAGGGGTGAACAGGTGCATGTTTAACTACATACCTTAGAACAGTCACTGGATATAGTAAGTGCTATATAAATAATGTTTTATTAGCAATTAGGGAATAATTACCCTGGTACCTTCCTACCACTCACAACTTGCCCATTCCTCATGAAGTGTCCTAATGACTAATTTTAATTGGATAATAACTAGATCTAGACGGTAGGTTCATGAGGATTTCACACAGTTACCTTACTTAACTCCTTATGACCCCATAAAATTAGGTTATTCTCTTCCCTGGGAGAAACAGGGAAGGTAGACATATACAGAGTGTACAAGTTGTGTGTGTCTGCCTAAAATAGCTTTCAAAAGGACAGTTCATTTTGATCAAGCAGATCCTAGCAGAAACAAAGCAAGACTGCATAAAACATGCTGCTAAGACATCACTGTTTGTGTTATTCAACAAGTTCTAATTGGACTGATCTAGATGTCTGCCTACAGAGTATCTGCCCAGGGAAAATAAGTGCCATTGTTTGTAAGAAGTATGACTAATAAACTGTTTGGAATTTGAAGATACTCAAATATGGTGTTTGGAAAACAGCTCCCCAGAATGAAGGTAAATGTTTTTATTCACGGATAAACAGAGCACAGCTTACAGAGCACAGATGCTCGACATAATGAGTCAGTCACGCATTCTCAGCAATGTTTTATTCGGTAATAGCCAACACCTACTATCTGTTCCCCACTCTGGCTTGATTCTCTGGTGGACAGAGAGGATCAGGTGACCCTAGCCCCCATAATTTAAAGAGGCAATGCTAACACATAAAATAGAATAATCAAGGGCCAAGGGTAAGACTATAAAGAGGGGAAAGTGTTTTGAGAATGTAAAAATAGCAGTAAAAAGGTAACATTTTTTTTTTACAAAATTATCTTATTTACTAGCTGTATGAAATAATAACCATTATCCCAATTTTATAGATGAAGAAACTAAAGGCCAGCAATCCAGACACTCTGACCCCACAGTTCACATCCTTAAGCATTCCACTGTATGGTTTCAGAAAACACAAGAGAAAAACGTCAATATAGGTTGGAGCGGACAGTTGGCAAAGGTAACAGGCAAGAGATTATCTTGTGCTCTGGCAAAGGACTGGTAGGATTTGGACAGATGAGAAGGGCATGGACAGGGGGCGGGGGGGGAAGATGAAATGTGCATGGCACACAAATGACAATGTAGTTGATCCTCACCCGAGGCATGAGGGGTTAGAAGGGAAACAACAATGAGAGAGCATGGGGGTTGGGGAATAAAGATACCTACAAGTGTATGTAAATGTCTCACTGGCAGCTGCAGATGCAAAACAGAGGCAAAGAGCCATTTTAGCAGTTTTATACAGATAGACAGACAGATAGATAGATGATAGATAGATAAACAGATAGATCTATCTATAAAGTTCTATCTGGATTCATATGCCAGCTATCAAACTTAGTAGCTCTGTTACAGTTGTCGAATTAGAAAATGTCTCTGGATCTCATTTTATTCCAATATAAAATAGGAATAATGAGAATACCTTTCTCACAGGATTGTTCTGAGGATGAAAACAAACATACCAAGGATGATAATAAGAACAATGCCAGGCACATAAGCACTTTCTAAGCGTCCTTTATTGTTTCGGTTGTTGTCATCATCATGGTTCATGTTAAGTACGGTCTGTGTATCACCTGAATGTACATTCATGGAGAAATAGCTACCCCATGTTATCCCCAGCAACAGTTTAAAAAACTGGAGTACTGTTCTGTACATCTCAACCTGGAAAGACCTTCAAGACATAAAAGGTTAAGAGAAATAAAGAAGCCAAATTCTGGAATTCCCATCCATAGTCACTCATTGTGACAAGGCAGTGACCATACGATCTTTCACACAAACATCTTCAGGGTCTTAGGAACTATTTCTCAGTAGAAAAAACCTTTGCAGACCCCCCACATGGTAGGGAGAACAGTTTTCTATACCGATGCATTGAACAGGGCCAAGCACATCGTCAGGGCTGAGCCAAAGCCCTCAGTGGCAGCGAAAGGACCGGACTCCAGCAGGCCTGACTGGCTGTCGCCTGTTTTAATCACCAGACAAAGCAGATAAGTTGCAGAGGGGAAAGAAAAATTAAACATGTCTGTTTTTGCGTTTTAGAGGCAATTAGGGATTTATAGCCAAAGTGTTGTTATTTTTTTGATTCAGAGCCAGTAATTATTTCTTTCAGTGTAGATAATTATACCATAACCACTCACATTTTAAAGGAACATTTTAGAGCCACTACTTTATCCCCCTGGAACAAGCACTACTTACTAAAAAAACTAGCCATGTCCCTTGGGACCATCAAGCAGCTATGAGCGTAAGGCCTTGGAGAAGCTTCCAGAAGGAGAACCTTTGTTTTCAGAATAAAACAACAAAACACAACGGCTACAATGGTTATCAAAATGCAGAGCCGAACTCTGAACCCACAAACCCATAGGGAAAACCCAAATTTTCAGATTCCTCTAGTCCAGGATATTTAGAACACTTCAATTCTCTTCAGTAATTAAAATTTTCCCAGTGACATTTTGCAAAAAAAAAAAAAAAAAATCATTCTCCTTGGCATACCCTTTCCTTATGAGCAACAAGGGTTGTCTTCAGACTTGTTCCTGCATGATGACCTCCAGCTCCACATTACTTGAGTCTGAATCAATGCCATGTCTCAAAGTCCTCAACTTTGGAAAGATAAAGCTGACAAAAAACATACACAGTGAATACACATGGTCCAAGAAAGAGAAACTCTAAGATAAGAAGGAGCTTCAGGGCATGGGAAGATGGCAGGGAGGGGCTAATGGTAACCTTGATTCTCCACGTCTGAATTTAAAGCAACTACTGTTTACAATGTATTAAAGTAAAAAGAACAGGCTTTAATACAAGACTGTTCATAGCTGGATTTATGTCTTCCCTCCATGTTCGTACCCATAAGTAAATACATACGTTGATTCAATACTGTGTCCAAAACCTAATATATGCTGGGTGCTGTGCTCATCACTGAAGGGAGCAAAGTGACTCAGAAAAGGCAATAATTACAAAATATGCTTCAGAATTCACAAGAGACAATTCTGAAGATGTCTGCTAATCTCCAATTTTCCTTCCCAAATCTACCATAATGAGAAATGCTCTCAACTTTCAAAATCCTCACTTTTAAAATGAGCCTAATAATACAAACTCACTCTTTCATCTTTGAAGCTGAAATAAACACCAAGGAAATCTCAAACATAATAAGCAATAATCATTATCTACAAATGTAAAAAACAATTTGAAAATTAAGACTTAGCCAAAAATGGTTTCAGAAAATGTAAAATATAAACGTTATTTTATAGTAATATAAATATATATTCAATATCTGGAATAAAGAACACTGTAATTCTGTTCTTTTCCTGTTGACAAATGTAATGCTATGCCCCCAAAAGAGTGCTATCAACGTTTACATATATATTTTCGTCAAGAGATTTCAGATATCTAAATAAAGCAATGAGAGGTAAGGTTAATTCTCAAAATAAAAGTCACCTTTTCCTTTATTGACTATTTACCAAGAGCTTCCTGTGGGCCAGACACAGTGCCTGGCGCTGAGGACAAAATGGTGACTAAACAGGAAGGAGGTGACATTTATCAAATAATCCTACTAATACTAACTATAAACCCTGATAAGGAAAACTAGCCAATGTCTGGAGAGGAGTTGATGCCAGGAATCAAAGGCAATCCTCAAGAAATGACACCCAAGCTACTCTCGTAGGGACCCTGAGGTCATAGGAAGTTTGTAGAAGCAGCCCAAGAACGGAGGTAGCTTCCAGCCCCAGGATCTTCCCTACTCGTCCCTCTGGAGAATGCTGGGGCCAGTGGATCACAGCACCCAGTGCAGAACTCCACGGCTAAGCCTGAGTTCTGTGCACCTGACCAGGGAACAGCCTTCCCCACCCTGTGCTGCCTCCTCCCCCAAACCCCCACTCCGCCCTCCCTCCACAAGGCCTACAGGACTGCCCTGCCAGCCTGTTCCTCACATTGCTGGGGCCCCGTGGGCAGGGTCATGGTGGTGAGACTCAAAGCAGCAGGCTGGCCCTTGGGGAAACACAGAAGGGGCAGAGGAAGGAGGGCCTGTCTGTCCTTCTTTCCTCTGGTCCCCACAGTGCTGCAGCTGGACCCTGCACAGGATGGTCAAAGCCACTTCTCCCCTCCTCCCAGCTCCTTTACAAGAAAAACATCCAGAGCCTGGGGTTTCTCAACTCAAAAACAGCTCAACCACGGGAAGCCAGCTGCTTTCAAAAAGAAACAACAAAAGTATTCTTTATTTTATAAGCCCTTTTCCTTTTACAGAAAAAAAAAAAAAAGTACTGTATTAAAGACCACAGCTGCTTCACGTTAATAAAATCTGAATTATCTTTGCTTGGAACCTGATCACTAGCTTTAAGTTAGGAAGTTGGATTTCTATGACTATTTCTCATCTTATGATTTGAATCCTTCCTTCTTGTGGTGGCAATAAAACTGAATATGTGGTCATTCCTTCTTTCTAATTCAGGTGAATAATGATACACTTTAAATCCAAGGCCTCGTATTTAAAAAGCTATGTAATCAAACAAGTGGTTGAAAATAAAAGCAATTCCAAGTCTGGAATGTATCTCAGCATTTTTAATCAATTAATCTCACTGGCTCTTTTCTTCCACTTAATATTTAAATGTCATATTTTATGCCTTATGATTAACATATTTCTGAAGAATGTTTAAAGATACGGGAGACTGGGGGTGCCTGAATGGCTCAGTAGGTTAAGCGTCCAACTTCAGCTTAGGTCATGATCTGCAGGTTTGTGAATTCAAACCCCACATCAGGCTCTGTGTTGACAGCTCAGATCCTGGAGCCTGCTTCGGATTCTGTGTCTCCCTCTCTCCCTGCTCCTCCCCCACTGGTGCTCGCTCGTGCGTCCTTGCTCTCACTCAAAAATAAACAAACATTAAAAATTTTTTGAAGAAAAAGATATGGGAGACTCTGGTCATAATGATTCAAAAAGGCAGGCAATATATTAACATTTTAAAGCATCATTTCAAATCATTTCACTGACCCTATTGAGTTTTAGAACACTAAACACCATTTAATTCAACTTGTGTCTTACGAGCAAGAAGCAGAAATATGAAAATTCACAGAGTAACCTAAATGGTTTAATCACAGTATTTTTCTCCTATGGTTAAGAGTAGGAGAAACACCAAAATACTAACAGTGGTTATCTCCTGTTGGTGGGATTTCACTGTCACATAGTTTTCTGTACGTTCTATAAAAGGAAAATGCATTATTCTCACAATATAAGAAAAGTTTTTATCTTTACTATGGTTTTTTTTTAAGATTAAAGAAACCAAATATAGACACTCTGCTACCAAAAATAGGCCTCTGCAGTATAACCAGTTATTTTTATATAATGAAAATGAAACTCTTGGCTAGCACTACACTGGGAGGGAAAACTCCTTGGGTATATTGGGAAAAAAATCTTCAGGAGCATGTCTGGAAAGCTAGTAGACAATTTTTTTTTTAATTAAGTACTAAATATTCATGTAAATGTCCTATTCTTTTGCACAGTGTACGAGAGGTCTTTGTAAAATATAAGCGTTATTACAATGGCTCAAAAATATCTTTCTTTTAAAAACTAAAATTTTCTTCCTTGACCATATAATAAACCCCCACTGCCACCACAACCATCACAAGAAAATTTATGCTAAGCTCCAGAGTATCCACTCAATCAAAACAGAAACGTAGACAAAAAATAAATGATTTACCCTTCAGTGTGTTTTGCCCCATCCCAGGCACAGCCAGCACCCGGGCCCAGAAGTGTGAACATGCAAACTGTCCTTGCTATCCCTCTTCCTGCCCAGGCTCTCTCCACTGGTCAGGGGGCCGCATCTTCCAGACTGATGTTAAAGTCAGGAGAGAAGTGGGCGGTGGCTCCAAGACTGTAGAGAATCCAGTCCAAGGCAAACACAGCTAGCTTCCTCAGCCGTTCTAAATACAAATGCAAGGGAGGAGTAGACTAAAAACTTTACCTAAAACATACTATGTAAGCTTTACCATAACGTCTTAAACCATGCACTCTCAGAAACCTGTGAATTTCATCACTGTTCCCCGAAGCCAGGAACACCTGAGGGCCACACTGTTTGACAGCCTATGCAAGACAACACAAAACAGTCCCAAGGACATGGGAATGCTCTGCTTGGCCAGCTGCCAGACGGCCCAAGTGTGCACAGCAAGTGATTATGGCGTATGCTATATGCACATCACCAGGATTACACCGCAAGAAAAATGCTACAGGAGTGTTAAGACAGGGCTCCTAACCTCAAGAAGCCTGTAGGTACTCCCAGCAACCAGAACAGAACACCCAGGTAGCCACAAGGAGCCAGGGGCTGTGCATGGCCATTCTCTGGCTAACGTCTTTCAGTGGGTTTGGATTTAACACATTCTACCTGGTTGACAACAGCTTTCTGAACCTGATGGCTGAACTGGAGAAGTTACTCAGATCTGGGTTCTTAAAAATTACAGTTTCACACCAGCAACATACTGAACTTTGATTCCTCTTGGTTCTGATGCTATTTTATTTTATAAGTCAGGGGAATGGGACCCTCAAATGATAACCGTGTTAATAAAAGATTAGGCTATGCCATTCAAGGAGGTCTTATTTATTTATTTAGGATTATTTCTTTTTAAAGTTTGTTTACACTTAAAAAGAATGAATTTAGGGGCACCTGGGTGGCTTAAAAAGAATGAATTTAGGGTGGCTTAGACAGTTAAGTGTCTGACTCTTGGTTTCAGCTCAGGTCATGATCTCGGGTTCATGGGTTTGAGTCCTGCATCAGGCTCTACAGGGATGGCATGGAGTCTACTCATGATTCTCTCTTTCTCTCTCTCTCTCTCCACCTCCCTCTGCCCCCCATCTCTCTGCTCCTGCCCTACTTGCTCTCTCTCTGTAAAAAATAAGCCTTAAAAAAAGAGAATGAATTTAAATAAAAATATTTTTTAAAATAACAATACGGACAGAAGAACTGTGGAAACGTGCCACACCACAGTATCATCTTAGTTTTTCTTTGGGATCAATATTTACACTCACAGAGAACATGCGAGCACACAGTTCACTGTCAAATCACAGTTAATATTTTTCGCCAAAGGCAGAAGCTGTGGCCCTGCCCTGCCCCCCATCCCTGCCTGACATGGTCTAATTAGTGCCATGAACCCTGGAACTTCTATCTCTGCGGGGGACAGAGCCTGCACCAAACAGTGCCTGCTTTCAAGACAACCAACAATCTGAGAGTATTAACATGACTTTAACCCCAAAGATTTAAAACCCTGTCTGTTAAAACTGTGAAACTTTTTTCCTTAAAATCTCAAGAGAAGAAAAACACTGTGCACAGTCCTTTTTAGGTGCCAACGGCTACACTGTGCAATTGATTTTGATTCTAACACAGGTCCTGTTTTTTTGGCTTTACTGATGACCCTGTTCAAGAGTTTAAGAAAGGGAGACTAAATAAATAAGACAGACTGACTCAAGTAGGGGCAGGTCAAAATTCAACCCTAAAGCTGGGTGCCCTTCCCTCACCCCACCATGGGAATATAATCTAGGGAGCCTAATTTTTATTGTCAGGTCGAGAAACAGAGCATACTGTAAGAAAACCTGTGCCACTGTATACATGGTAGAAGAAATGGGAAATCATGTAAACATATCTGCTCAACGGCATGACTGATACATTTTGCTCCGTAACGGGAAATACCCAATCAATCTACTCATTCAAGGAGTTTATTTTTTTATAATGTTTTATTTATTTATTTTGAGAGAGGGAGAGATACAGAGCCAGGAGGGGAGGGGGAGAGAGAAAGGGAGACACAGAATCTCAAGCAGGCTCTGCACAGTCAGCGGAGAGCCCAATGCAGAGCTCGAACTCACAAACTGTGAGATCAAGACCTGAGCTGAAATCCAGAGCTGGACGCTTAACCGACTGAGCCACCCAGGCGCCCCTGAAAGGGGTTTAGATACAGCTTTGTAATGTCTGCTCCTCTTCTCACCATCTTGGGATGGACTGTGGCCTTTGGCAGATGGATCCCCTGGCATAACCATCAGATTAAGTGTATAGAGATGGAGGTTTTAGAACAGGGATGTTTCTGTGTTAATACAGCCAAGGTTGACCCTCACTCATAGGCAGGAATACTGCATTAAGATTAAGAATCCTTAGGACAGAGGGGCGCCTGGGTGGCTTGGTCGGTTGGGCGTCCGACTTCGGCTCGGGTCATGATCTCACGGCCCGTGAGTTCGAGCCCCGTGTCGGGCTCTGTGCTGACAGCTCAGAGCCTGGAGCCTGCTTCCGATTCTGTGTCTCCCTCTCTCTCTGCCCCTCCCCTGTTCATGCTCTGTCTCTCTCTGTCTCAAAAATAAATAAAAACGTTGAAAAAAAAAAAAAGAATCCTTAGTACAAAAAGTCCCTTGGCTCCAAGGGGACAGTGCTCATGTGTATGAAGTAGGTTTGGCACATTTGCAACTACCCGACTCTATCTGCTAAATCTAAATGATGTTGGTCAGAGAGCAACAGGGAGAGGAGCAGGAAAAGAGAAGGACAATCATGTAAACAGCTCCTCTGGGGAAACCATTTGAAAAGTAAGTGAATTCACCCATTAGCACACCATGTCCCACTACAGCGTTCCAGATAATAAACTTCAGACAATGACTTTCTTACCTTGCCTGCAGTTAGGAACACTTTACTTCTAATGGATTATTGGATGCTTGGAAAAAAAATGTGTGGTAGATTTCGTCGATACATGGGCTGGATAATGTTTTCTTTCCACATCTGCTAAAATGCTTTTGTGGAGCTGTTTTCAAGAAAAGTAGCAAATATTTTTGAAAGCTCTCCACGTTTCATGCAATAGCACTCACCCCTACTTTGGCAAACCCCACACCTTCTTCCCTCTTTAGAATTGCTCTGAGCACAGCAAGCTGTCTTTCTGTCCGGGGCTCCGATGGAATGAGTGTCCCTGCTCTGATTACTCAGCATTTCTAGAGAGGCTGCTGGACACACGAGTGAATGCTGGGCTGCAGGGAGCAAGGGCGTCCTGCACAATGGATGCTTTTCTTCTACTCACCAACGGAGATCCCTCAAGTGTATCCAACATGTAGGCACCTGAGAATGGAAGCTTTATACCTTAGCATCTCACATTACTAGTCCGTTCACCTCTCAGGACATGGCTATTATCAGAGAAATACTGGACTACTTCTGAGGAATCACACATTTCACATGATCAACACAGGAAAGGGTGCTGCAGTTCGTCTTTGAACTGGCACATGTCTGGATTTTTCTGAGGCCAGGGTTTGGGAAATTTCAGCCTGAACTCATTAAGTCCTAGGTCTCCATTCCAGGACAAGCCAACCTAAAAGCCAACTCTTTCCTCATTTCTTTGTGCTATTTTAAATCGTCACAGCTTGGTACCATTAATATGACAGAGAAAACCAAATCATCTTTTTTTGCTGGAAAAGCTGTCTTGCTGTTTTCTCGAAATACCCACATAAGCTTTACGAATTTCAAGAAGATCCATTCTGCTCACCAAACCCCACTGACAGCATCGTCAATTCTGGTCAGAAACATCTTCTATCTGGGTGGATTTCAAATCTTTAAATCGGTACAGAAAAGCCTCAGTCTTCATGACATTCACATTCAGGAGTGAGTGGACTGCACATAGTAGGAACTAATGGGCACTTGATGAATTCATGTCACAGACACATACAAAATAGTCATGAAAACTTCCTCACGATAGTCAGGGTCCAAACTAATAAAAAGCAATCTAAAGATGTACGTTATGCAGAGAGTGTGTGAATACTGGACATTATGTTACAAGATGACCGTGGGGTGTGATTCTTAGAAAACACTGACCTGAGAAACCCCTGATGTTAGGTTCCATTAGACTGAAATTAGAAACGCTTTCCAGAGTTCTTTTGAAAAATTAAAGAAAAAAGGCCCCATTCCCTGCAAACTGCAGACGAAATAGGTCATTACTCAGACCTCACTTTGCTTTTGCTTTTGGAGAACCTTGTTACAAAATATCTGCCAGGCACCAAAACCTGTATTTACCACGGTCAGCCCCATTTAGGCTGGCCATTTACGCTCCCTAACCTTTATTTAGTGCAACAGCATCTAAAATTTACAGAGCTCGAAGAGACAGCACCCTAACATGGCTTTCTGCACGTTCTTCACTTCTTTTTCTTTTTAATTTCAAGACAGGGTAAGAGAATACTTCACCGAAAAAGGTTCCAGGAGCCATTTCTCAGCTGCTTCTCACCTTAAGGATGAAGTATATCTCCTTTAAGTGTTACTGGCAACACACAACATCTCTAAGTCAGCTTAACTCTTTTCCTTGTAAATGAAAAACACATTTTCAGACTTTTTGGTGGTACTTATTTAACTATGGGCTGCCACTTGCCAAATTATATTTTCTATTTAAAAAAGGGTAGATGAGATAGATAAATCAAAAGGAATGTTAGAACAAAGGTGGGTAGACTTGCAGAAAGAACATGCCTCATATTATCACACTTAGGCAGCCTAAAACTTTGTATTAAAAAAAAGGGGGGTGGGGAGCCTGGATGGCTCAGTCAGTCAAGTGTCTGACTCTTGACTTCAGTTTGGGTCATGATCTCACAGTTCATGAGACTGAGCCCCATGTCAGGCTCTGTGCTGACCACATAGTCTGGTTGGGATTCTCTCTCTCTCTCTCTCTCTGTTCTCCTCTGCTCACGTTTTCACTCTCAAAATAAATAAACGTTAAAAAAAATAATAAAAGTTAGCCATTCTTTGCATTTGACTGTGTTGACACTCTGGAGTCCAAAGTCTAACACCTATGGCTACCATTTTATGCAATTCCATTTATAAGCCAAGGGCCACTCGTCTACTGCAGGCTTTTCTGCAAATTTCTATGACAAATAACAGACTTTCAAATGCCGGAACTTTCCACCAGTTTACAGCAGCATGGAAGAGTCTCAACAGAGACCACATGGCTCCCAGTGCCACAGATATTCACCATTTGTCCCTTTACTGATACCTGCTGTAAATTCTGTGAAGCATTATTATTATTCCAATTGTACATGAGAGGCTATTTCCTGATAGCCACTACCAACTGCTACTTCTACAACATCGAAGCTATCTAAGTACAGAATTGTTATAGCAACAACATGTATGATGCCATTTCTGGAGGCCCAGAAAGGGAAAGCGATGTACTAGAAGTAACGAAGCAAGAAGATACAGGAGCTGGTAAGTGACGCAATCTGCCTCCATGGCTCAAGCTCACAACCTGGTGTAGCCTCTCTGTCATTGGTGTTGCCGTAATTATGATCACCAACAGGCGCTATCTGGAACATCTACCTTCTTCCCTGGGCTTCTGGGCTGCCATGAGAGAGGTTACTGGTTCAGAGGATGTGGCTCTGCAGTCTTTGATATTCCGCCCTCTTCCTGGCTCTGGGTCTTGCTTCCTGAGCTACGCCTTCTAGAGTCAAACCTGTTTAACTCTACATCCAAAATCTCAGAGCCAGGGCTGGCAATCCCAGCTGAATGACTTATAGCTGCTGACCTGAGCCTGACGTTTTTTTAAAGTTTATTTATGTTTGAAAGAGAGAGAGAGAGCAGGGGAGGGGCACAGAGAGAGAACAGAGGAGGGGGCAGAGAGGAATAGACAGTGAGAATCCCAAGCAGGCTCTGCACTGTCAACATACAGCCTGATGTGGGGCTTGATCCCACAAACCCAATATCAAGAGTCAGATGTTTACTGACAGAACTACCCAGGTGCCACTTGATGCTATCATTTCAAGTCTGTAAAATTTTCGTTTCCCACCTGAGAGTTTTCTACGATCCCGAGACTCACCCACGCGCCTTGCAGGGCTGTGGCTACTGTCTCCCCGTGTGTCCGTGTGGCCTAGTCTCACCTGTCACCTAAGCCAGCATCTGGGTCTCTTTGCAGCAGCAGCCATATGGCCTCAATTTGGGATGTGTGTCATGGGGAGCTAGGATCGCAACCCCAGCCCTATCTGCATTCCATCAGCTTCTTCCAGCACCTGGACCAACATGTCCCACCAGGGCCTAAGTCTTTGAGGCTCCTTCTCTCCCCTTCTCTTCCACTGGAGGGTTGAGTTCAAGTTGCCACCTGATCGACACAGCAGCCCATGCCGGGGATGACCCATGCCGGGGATGACCCATCCCGTCCTATGGCTGCTCACTCTTCCAGGTCACACCTGATGCCAGTCAGGAACCTTCCTTCTCAGCATCACCACGACAACAGACCGGTTGTCTGAAACCAGGGGTCTGAGATCAGCCCAATGTGGGCCGGAATCCTAGGCCTGATGCTGGCCAGCTGTGGGAGACTGGGCAAGTCTAATGCCTCAACTCCCCTTTCCATGGCTGTAAAAAGGGGAATACTAACATGACTGTGAGGTTGAAGCCATGATGCCAGCACAGGTCCTATGTGCGCTGCCTGGCACACAGTAAGTGCTCACTAAATGTCAGGGGGTGCTATTTCCTGATAGCCACTACCAACTGCTACTTTTACAACATCGAAGCTATCTAAGTACAGAATTGTTACAGCAACAACACGTATGATGCCATACAGGATTGTGTGTGCTGTGTGTTTTCTGGGGCCACAGGGAATGAAATACCCACCGAAAATCAACAGAAGCGAACAGATCACTTATTCTCCGTAGGCCCACGTTTCCTCTGAAAAGGAGAAAAGTTGGATGCACTCAGAGTTCATGTTCCTGAATACTGTCTCTAAGAATAAAGCTGATAAACCTATAGGCTGACTTCAACTTCCTCATTACCCTAGGAAGATAGGACAAATCTTACAGGTTCCCAAACGACCCTGCTTGTTAAAAACTTTATTTCCGATAAAAAGCGTTCCTGTTATAAAAACCAGGTTTTGTCTTTATTGCTCAGACCATTTTCTGAAGCTTATCCTGTGAGATAAGGATTTTTATGTCAAAGAAATAAGTGACAGCTGAGAAAAGTAAAAATAAACTCAGTACCTTTGTCAACTTCAGAAAGGTCCAACAATGGAAAGCAAAAGGTTCAAAGTATTCACATAATTAGGGAAAAGGACAAGGTACCAGAAGCTTCAAATTTCCAGATGCCACATGATGACTGCTTGACAATTTTAAGTTACCTTCCAAATTTTCTGGGGTGACAGGAAGGAGGAGGGATGGTGTGCTGGGCAACTTTGCAGTGAGACTTACTCGAACCTATTCCCTTTCCTGGTTTACACAAAATGACATCTCTTCTAACACAAGGACTGTAGAAAACCCCAACTAGGAAACAGTCATGCTCACTCACCAGATTGAGACTAAAATGTGATTTTATAATCTTACTGGAATATTCCCATGACCTGTGAGCACTGGATTCATTTCATAGAATACTGAACGACTGGCTTTATCACAAAACTACCAGAAGGCATAACTAAATCTATGTGAGAATTCCACACCGAAAGAACTCTCCCTTTGTTCCCATTTCATAAAATGCTCATTATCTGAGGGCAATAAATACATTTACGAAGGGGGCTTCCAGTCGGAGAAACCTGGAATGGTAGTGACCATTTACTGCCCACCCTTGTCTTTCACACCTTTTCTTTAACAGGACAATCCAGAGTTAGTCACCCTCAGAGACCGTGAATGAATCCCATTGGGGCCAAGCCAATCACAGGAAAATTATGTCTTATAATGGAGTTGGGGTGTGACCCACTCTATTTAGCAACTCAATATAAAGGTACAGTCTGTTTCAGGACTTCTAGGAAAGCATCTTTGTCTTGTTGCTGTCTCTGGAGGCTGTCCAGATGTGATGTTAGGACCTGTGGCAGCCATCTTGTGACCATGAGGAGACCGAGCTGACATGCTAAGAATGACCAAGAAGAATGTGGCTTTTTGACAAGGTCACCGAACTACTCAGCTCACTGACCTGACAATCACTCAGTCCTTTTACTTAACACAACATGTTTAAGCTGTTTTGATTTACAAGTTCCATTATCTATTGCTCAGAACATCTCTACAGTAATAGAATTGGACCCGTGGAAAAACGTTAGACAAAAACCTAGTTCTTCATTATGTGTGCCCTCCAAAGGGCATCCAGAAATGGGTTGCTCTTCCCCACCCCAAAAGGCAAGATGTGAAAAGAACAAGTTTCAAGAGCCTGTTAGCTTGAACAGCATGGACACTGATCACTGAGGGCACAACTGGCACAACTCACTATGATGTGTGTAGATACTTCCACAACAAGGGCACAATGTCTTAAACATCCTTCTGTGTTGAATTCTGCAAATTGTGAAATGAGGATTTAGGAACAAGCCTTGTAAACTACATATGGAAATGATATAAGAAGATTTAAAAAAAAAAATCAGTGACTACGACATCCCTCAACAAACACCAGGTACGGTTGTTATTAAAAATCACAGGCCAAAATCATGGCCTGGGATTTCAAAGTTCTTCACAAATGCCTGAGGGGTTCAAAACAAAACTGATGATTAAAAATTTTTATCAATCGCACACAAATAGAACAAACACTGAAATTGCTTCTTATTCAAAGTCCATTTAATTACAAAAAAAGCCCCCCAAATTAGTCCTATTTATCTGGCAGACATAATTCAGAGAACTCTACATATATTAAGGTAAAAACCAGGTTAATTTATGAAAAAAAATTTTTAACAATGCTCACACCTCAATCAACCTTCCTCCAGACTGCTTTCTGCCTTTTAAACATAAACTTTCAATGAAGTAGGCTTAATATCCAGCGTGGAGCCCGACACAAGGCTTGAACCTATGACCCTGAGATCAAGACCTGAACGGAGATCAAGGCTCAGGGGCTTGGGGTGCCTGGATGGCTCAGTGGGTTAAGTGTCCAACTTTGGCTCAGGTCATGTTCTCACAGCTTGTGAGTTTGAGCCCCACGTGAGGCTCAGTGCTGCCAGCCTAGAGCCTGGAGCCTGCTTTGGATTCTCTATCTCCCCCTCTCTCTGCTCTCTCAAAAATAAACGTTAAAAAAATATATATTTTTTAATGTCAGGTGCTTAACCAAAGGAACCACCCAGGTACCCCTGAAAGGCTTACACTTTTAAAACTTCAGCTACTACCTTCCTTGCTTAAACAGTAACAGAGAGCCTCAGGTGTGTCGGGTACTAGACGAGGGCAGCAAGTACAAAAACTGGGGCCTCTTTTCACGGAGTGTATGGTTTAAAGGTGGGGACAAAGTTACATAGTAAATACTAGTAAAAAGAAACACTAAAATAAATTTTATTTCAAGAAATAAAATTAAAACTTGGGGCTAATGCGGGATGCCTAGGTGGCTCAGTGGATTAAGTGTCCGACTTCGGCTCAGGTCATGTTCTCAGAGCTCATGAGTTCGAGCCCCATGTCGGTCTCTGTGCTGACAGTTCAGAGCCTGGAGCCTGCTTCAGATTCTGGGTCTCCCCCTCTCTCTGCCCCTCCCCTGCTCTCTCTCTCTCTCTCAAAAACAAATACTAAAAAAAACCAAAAAAAAAAAAAAAAAAAAAACTTGGGGCTAATGTTAATAAGGGAATAAGGAAGGGGCTAAAGGAAACGGGGTAGGGAAGGCAGTTTTACTTCCAATGGGAGAAGCAGTCAAGGTTTCTCAGATAGGTGACAGAGCTGCTGTGATCCCAGTGAGACAAAGGCACCAACCAAGGGACCAGCTATGTGAAGCCAGGAGGCGACAAGAAATGGTAGCTGGCACCAAAGCCACAGATCACGCCAGCAGTCATATCTGTAAAAAGATACAGATCTTCACTAACCTGCTCTTCTGCGTGGAGCTGGTTATGATGACAGAAAGTCCTCCTATTTTTAAACTCAAGGTTAGAAGCCCTATACATGGTAAAGTGCCCTTGTTATAAACCTCCCAAAAAACCATGAGGCTTTAGGTGCTCCAAAAATAAACTTGCTGGTGTCCTATGTTTCATGCTGCATCTCTGAAGCAGTAAATTAAAACTACTTTTGACTTGAGACATTTTACAGCCTTTGAGCTACCTGGAGATCCACCGGGCTCTTCCCACATCGGAGCAGAGAATCACTCTTCCTGCAGAATTTTGATAAATGCATGCCGGTGCCCTGATGACCGACACATTACACCGCAGAACTACCCTCTAGTGACCCAAGTGAGAAAGGCCAATCAGCAGCGAGCTGAGGATTCCTGTGCCGGGTCATCTGATGCACCAGCACGTGGCAGCAAAGGTGGCCTGGAATCAGCTGGCGAAAAACCAAACCCTTCTTGCGGCATACCCTTTTCATAGCCCTGGCTCCTGATACGTGGTGTTTGCCATGCGATTTCTTAAAAATTAAATAACCAGCCACAGCACTAAGAGGAAATTGAAATCCTGTGACTGGAACAAGTGACAGGCACATTGATAAGCCTACAAGCGTTGTTTTGGACCCACCCAGAGCACTGTGCTGGAAATTGTCTCTATTTGATGAAGGTAAGCCAGCCACCCAAGTTTAAAAAAAAAATTTTTTTTTTTTTTACATTTATTTTTGAGGGGGGCAGGGTAGGGGCAGAAAGAGAGGGAGACACAGAATCCAAAATAGGCTCCAAGCTCTGAGCTGTCAGCACAGAGCCCGACGTGGGGCTCGAACCCACAAACTGTGAGATCATGACCTGATCTGAAGTCGGACCCTCAACCTGGGCACCCCCAGACCCCTAGTTTTTAAAAGAGATTTGCTGGGCAGCAAGGGAAAGGCAATGGAAGTTAGGGAGCCCTGACAAAATTCCTATTTCGCTCCTGATCTATCAGGATGTACATGTCATCATCCCGTTTCCAGATGAAAAAACTGAGGCCGTAAGAAGTCAATGAACTTGCCCAAGGAACGTACTACGGCCAAAACGTTAATCAAATTCATGTGGTTCCAAATCACATGACCTTTTTCCTCATCACGTTGCCTCACCCCGTCAATTATGTTCAATTCTTCTTTATTCCTGGAGTCATCACAGGACACAAGACTTTAGAAGGTCCTTCCTCAAACTTTTAGTTCCTAGAGAAGAGGAAGCTGAAGAATGTCGCATGAAATGAAGACTTGAGTTTCCCTCAAAATCACCTCAGGTGAACATCCCGACAAGCAGGTTAAGAATCTCTTCTGAGGAGGAGTGGAGGGAGGGGCCGCAGGCACACCTCATACCTATACAAAGGCACCTATTCCTGCGTCTTGGGGGGTCACATTCTTTCAAGCCTCTGGTTTCTACTCTGACAATTCCTACTGCACCAAATGCCTTTCTCTCCTTTACTCTGTGCCAGCTCCTCCTCAGTGACGTTCTCTGAGAACCAGAACCACCATGCCACCACTGCACCCCAAAGCCTGCAGTGCTCAGGGCTCCCGGGACATTCCTAGCACGGTGGCAGTGTTCCCAGGCACCCTCTTCACTGCTCTGGGACTTCTCCAGGCAGTACCCAAGTTCAAGTCTCTTTCCTCTCCAGTACTTGGCATGTTGCCTTTGAGTTGCAAATTCAAACACATACCCACCGATCCTTCACCGGGTCCTGGGATAGAAACGGCAGCTGTCAAGATGAGGGACACTGGAGGGGTTCAGAGCAAGGGCTCTGGGTAATATGACATGTAGCTCCTACGTCCCCTTAGGAGGACATAAACATTGTGCCTTGGTCTCCTCATCACTAAATGGGGATGAGGGTCTTGCTGTTGTCAGGGTAACAGGCAGAGAAGGTTAGGAGATGCTGATACCTGAGGGTAGCTGGGAACATAATGGAGGCTATGTTAGCATTCCCTCACTTCCGGTCCCCCTACCCTGCTTCATTTCCTTCCAGGCACTCACTGTCCAGCCGACACATTATATACTTGGTTTGGCTTACCGCTGGCTCTAACCTCATAGGATAATAAGCCCATCAGGAAAGGAGGCTTGTTTACGTCTCTTGGGTATAGTGGCACCTAAGGCAGTAACTGGTACGCACAAGGCCTCAGATATTTCTTGAATGAATGAATGCACAAACTAACAAATGAACAAATGACTGAACTAACAAATCCTGACTGGCCAACTCATAGAGCATACAGTCTAGAAGACACATGAGGAGGGGTGGCGCCTGGGTGGCTCAGTCGGTTAAGCGTCCGACTTCAGCTCAGGTCCTGATCTTGCCGTTCCTGAGTTTGAGCCCCACATCGGGCTCTGTGCTGACAGCTCAGAGCCTGGAGCCTGCTTCGGATTTTATGTCTCACTGTCTCTCTGCCCCACCCCCACTCACACTCAGTCTCTCTCAAAAATAAACATTAAAAAAAATAGAAGACACTTGAGGAACATTAACAAAACTGAAGACCTTGCAATGGCATTTGATGTCAATAACTACAGGGGTATTCCATTTTTTGTGTTAGTCGCCAAATAAAAGCAGCACATCAAGAAAATTCCTGGACATGAATTTATTGTTCATATCATACTAAGTGGCAAAGGAGTCCTCACCTCACACCCATACCTTATCTGTCCCCAGCCTCACCATTATTAATGCTGTGTGAACCCACACGCTCACCCAATGATGGAACTATGCTTTAGCAGAGCCCTTTAAAAAGGACTAAAGCCTCTGTAAGAAAATCTACCACTCCAGTTGGCCAGCTGCCTAGCTTCAGGTTTCCCCAAAGGCTAGTCTTTGACTGATGAGGGGTCAGGGCCTTCCTACCCACAAGGAAGCATGGTGGAGGAAAGTAGGAGCCTCAATGTGTCCAAGGGGCAATGGCATCATTTCCCCTGGGGACCAAGAGTGGGGGAGGAGGAGGACCCCCACCTCCCAAATTCCCCTCTGGACTCGTGCCTTTCAAAATGTCCCTCAAAAATTTCTTACAGTGCTTACTTTGTTCTCACCCTTAGCGTGCTGTAAATGAGTCTTCTTCCTGTTTTTTCTGATTTACCTAGTAGTGGGCAATGTCAAGAAAACTTGTGCAGGAAGTAAAGACAAGATAAAGGTCCTGAGTTTTAGGATCACCATAGTTACCTGTTCAACTTGCATGAAAACCCTAAATCAAAAAACATCATTTGACTCCATTCAATGTATGGACTGAGTTTTTAGAAACTCTATGTCTAAAAACTTGTATTTTTATAAAAGCTTTCCTCATAATTGAATTACAACATTTCACCTCACGCCATGCATACCCACAATCTTGGTTCTACTGCAAACATTCTATATCATTTATAAATGCTCCGGAGCACTTCTTTTCCTATTTTTTAAAAAAGGTCTTTGCATTCCTTTCTTCTCAATATCCAGTGGTGAGAAAAGTGATTTATCACCTGCCATGGTCCGCTACTCAGTATTCCCACCATAAACCCTGGCTTTGTGACAAAACCCTTATCTTCAAACAGAGATAGCATCCACCATTACTGCTTTCTGTATCAGCATCCTTTTATTTAAGAATGACTCTCTTCGTTATAAATCCTTAAGCATATTAGTTGAAGACACGTTCACAGCAAATGCCTTCAGTGAGGGGCAATCCAGCTCAAACCACATTCTCACTTCTAAGCAAGGGCAAAATCCCTAAGTAAACACGTTCCACAGAGACTGTGTGCTGAAGTACATTTTTCAAAGACCAATGCCATTTGGTTGCAGTCAGCTCTGGAGAGCTGCATACCTTTTCAATCAAAGCCACAGCTGCCAGAGGGTGAGCCCTGCCCTGGGGAGAAGGGCCTTGAGAACTCCATCCATCTCCAAGAGGTGGGCCCCACCTCATCAACAGACTCTGCTCCCAGGGTTCACTTCTAAGTCAGCTGGTTGGAACCCTGAGAGCAGAAGCCAAGCCCTGAAAGTTGGGACGGTCACAAATGCTTCCCAAGTTCTGTTTGGTAAAGACAGACACATAGCTTCCTCTCTCACAGGGTCCAGGCAACGCTGAGACCGAGTCTGGCCAGGACAAAGACTGCAAGACCGGGTTAGGTTTGGTGAAAACGTCCCGGGCAATGCTTGTACTTGACGTGAGCAAGGGACAGCATGACTGTTCTCAGAAAATTAATTAGGCTTGTTGTTGACAGAATTTTGACTCACACACACATACACACACACACACACACACACAAATCTTAAAAATCACTTCATTTAGCATCTTACTTTTACACGTAAGCCAGCTGGACTGAAATGACTAGGATTCAGGTCCCTACAGTCATTCCACTCTTTTCAAACTTGGTAATAAAATAAATAAATAAAATATCCAATCTGTTTGCTCACAGCTATGTGTTTTCTAAGTTTTGACCCATTTAATGTGTGGTCCCATGGACTGATTCTCTTTCTCTTTTATCTCTCTTTCAAAAATTTTAATAAGCTCTTCCAATGTATCAAAGTTTATGTAGTCAGATTGCTAGTTATTAACTCAGTGTCCTGGAAATCCAATACTACGTTCTGTTCTAGTGGAGGAAAAAAGTAAAGAAGTCCTGGATCGAGGCGCCTGGGTGGCTGAGTCGGTTAAGCGTCTGACTTCGGCCCAGGTCATGATCTCACAGTCCGTGAGTTTGAGACCCACATAGGGCTCTGTGCTGACCGCTCAGAGCCTGGAGCCTGCTTCAGATTCTGTGTCTCCCTCTCTCTCTGCCCCTCCCCTGCTCATGCTCTGTCTCTCTCTGTCTCAAAAATAAAAAATAAAATAAACATTAAAAAAAAAAAAAGAAGTCCTGGATCGATTAATCACAACGCTTAAAATATCATTAACTTCCATCTGCTCCTTCCAGTATGTTTCTCTTCCTCTTCCATGGGCCTCAAGACCTCGCATGGATGTCAGGGCATCAAGCTATCTGGTGATATCTATGTGAACAACTTCCATAAATCACACTGTGCATTCCGTCTGTCAATAGAGCATGCAACTCAACTACTGCTGGTTGTTTCACCAGTCCAGGCACACCTGAGATCCTGGGAATGGTGAGACAGCAATACTGAAAAGGAGCACAACTGTCCAGAGAGAGCAAATAATTAGGTACTGACTGAAATAATCTGACCAACCCTAGAGGGGTCAAAGAGAAAGAAGCCTGATTTTCTAAGAGCGCCCTCCTCCCAACTTTCTAATAAAAATGCAGATTCCTTTCTGTATTTGGGAAAACTATATATAACTTGGGTTCCGCTAGTTTAAAAGGAAACTTGGGAAAACTTCTGGAGTTTTGGAAAGATTGTTTCTGGAGCTTTCGTGCTGGAGACCTTGGATAAATTAAGTAAATGCCACCAGCTCATTAGCAAAAGGGAGGTTTTCAGCTTTTCTTTTGTATCCCACAGGGTGCCCCAGGGACTATGGCTTATCTCAAATTCTATAGCAAGATACAGAGCTTGTTGACAGTTGGCTGGAAACCAGTGGTGGCTTGCGTAAGTGCTGATCAGTTTTGCTGGCCCCGAAAGCCTCTCTGAGGTCCTAAGTGACCATCCTGGCAGTACTACAAGACCCCAAAACTGATAGCTAGGGCCTTCTGTTGCCTGCGAACGACAGAGCATGTACAATGCATCTCAGGAATGATTGTTTTTATTATAAGGCATATAGCAAGTGACAACGGAATGTAGGGGACGAGGAGGAAAATGAGGGACAACAGCCTCTAAGATGAAATCTAACCACAGAGCCAAACCTATGTATCAGAAGCAACACTTTCTAGCCAACATCAGCCGACCACAGCCAGCAAACCAAATGTGGCTCACTGTCTCTTTTGTTTTTGTTTTTTAATAAAGTTTTATGGGAACGAGTCATGCTCGTGTGTTTACATAATGTCTCTGGCTATTTTCATACTAAGGCCAGGTTGAGTAGTGGCAACAGAGACTATGTGGCCCCCAAACCCCAAACATTCACT
Source organism: Felis catus (assembly GCF_018350175.1). Lineage (NCBI taxonomy): Eukaryota > Metazoa > Chordata > Mammalia > Carnivora > Felidae > Felis > Felis catus. The sequence goes on from NC_058369.1 coordinate 40,572,992, forward strand.
ATGTGACCCTTGACAGAGAGTAAACCCTTTTCAGTGATAAAATGCAAATGTCCTGGGCCATGTTCTTTCATCCAAATCTATACAACCCTCCAAAAAACACCTTATGAGGCTTTATAAATGGCCAAAATCATATAAAATTGACCTCCCCATACACAGGGGTCATTACCACATTAACCCATGTTGTAACACTTAAAAAAATCATAGCAAATACTCAAGGGAGTTTTCACCACACTCAGGATAAGCTGTTCACTTCTGCCTTTTCACAAATGCAAACTTTTGGCTGCCAGGAAGAATATGTAGCTAGACTCCTGAGTACACCCTCTAGACATAAGTAGACTGTGGGCGACAAGAAGGCCTAAAATTAAAAGGGCAAATACTCTACATTCTAACATCACAGAGAAGTAACAGTTGCCAGGATTAATGAGCTGGCTCTAGCCCTGTCCGATATTTGACACTCAGCCTGTAAAGGGAAAAAATGTCCAACATTAATTACCTTCTAGGGCTAAAGGCTGCCCTCCGAGTACATTCTAACTGCCGCTCTCAGAGCCTCTTGACTGCTAATCTCCTCAGCATCAAGAAAACCTGCCCCAGGACAGAAGGGCCTTCTTGGCTAAAGCTCTCCAAAGCTTCGAAAACCAAACTGAGTATTTGACCATGCTAATTAGGCAGCGAGAGGCTGGACAGCTAAGAAAGCTTTCTGAGCTCACTCTCCCTCCCCAACCCTTGGTTAAAAACCTAAATGAAATCACTGAGTTCAGTCAAGCAAGCACAATTTTATTTTCGCAAAACAGCCAAAAGGCAGCAGCCGATACTGACTCCACCTAAAAGAAGGGGATTTTTAAAACAAATTCAAGTTTTTCCCCTCCTCTAGACCATTGCTATCTCTGGCAGTTCAGTCCTGTGCTCGACAATCGCTTCATTCACAACCAAGTCATACTAGGGCATGCCATCAAGTATAACTAACTGGGTTTTATACCTCTCGGTTCACGGAAGGGCTGTGATAAGATGCCTCTTCTTTCAAGTGTAGTATGAGAGAGCAACGGCATGGTTTACAAAGAAAAAGTTAGTAAGTTCATATACAGAAAACCTCTCAGCTCGGAAGGATTTCATCTTGCAAATACTCGTGCTTCTGTGATTCAACATGATCGCCTAAGAACACAATGAACACAAACAGCATTGGACTGTACTTAAAAGGAAAAAGAGGGCTTTATAATTACACAGCAAAGTCTTCAGGAACCTGACAAACAAAGAGCAAATACAATATGTGTGCGGTTCACCGATCACCAAGGTGCTTGCCACGTTCTGGAAAAGCCATGTCTGCATGAGCGACTCCAGTGATGCTCACACCTCCGAGCATCCCGTTTCCAAGGCAAGTGTTCTTTCCAAAGTGACATCTGTGGCCGGCACAGCGATGCTACACACAAGAAAACGTTGTCCCTGGAACGCACATCTCATCTTTGGCTCCCAGAAATCAAACGCGGTAACTGTCTCAAGGAGAAACCTGAAAGGTGGCGGGCAAGTCACAGAGCAAACTCACCACCAAAGCTCATAATGTTTACCGTGGGGCCAAAATGCGATGTGTGTTTAAAAGACAAAGGGCTTACAGAAGCTCAAGAACATTTCAGGAAAAGGTCCAGAATGAAGAAACAGAAAAGCATTTGACAAGAACACGTGTTGGGGTGTGGGCAGCGCGCTGCGGCAAATGAGGCCTCAGCCAGTCCCCAAGTCTTCCACCTGTCAGATGACGGGATGGGAACAAGCCCCTCAGCGCTTCCTGTGTCTGTCTTCTTGTTATACAAGCAGGAGATGAAATGGACCAACCTCCAAGGACCCTCAGACTGCTTCTGTGGCTCTCTACTCATGTCACTCAAAACCAATTTTTATATAATAACTCGGCAGTAACCCTCTCAACAAAAGTATGTCTGGCTGCCAAGAATACTTACAAGGTCATGGAACCTGAAAGTCTGGAAGAAATGTGACAGAAAGAGAGGTAAGGGGCAGTATGATGGGAAAGGGAGGGAGGGAAGAACACGGGGAGAAAAACCCAGTGAAATCACCTTTAGTTCTTTTGCTGTCATTCTGCAAGGAAGATGTCCCTTTGAAGAAATGACACACACATGCACTGAAGTACACTGGGCTAAGGAATGGCCCACTTTCTGCCAAAGTCTTTCCTTTACCCTTCCTCCCCCCAAACTGGGAAGTTCAGCTCTTCAGTTAAGAACTGGCGAACAAAGTCTAAGATGAGACAGATTAAAATAACACAGTTAGCAAACCTGACGGTGTTACCCATTGCCATTCAAAACTGAAGCAGATATGTAAGGACAGCCACCCACCTCAGTAAGTGCTAGAAGCTGAGCCAACTATCCTCAAGACCTGAGATGTATTTTGTCCCCACTGCCAATGCTCAAGTGAAGACAACTGGTGATCTCTCCAAGTTGCCCCATGCCAAACATCAATGCCACAGATCTGAAGTTTTCGCGGCAAACTTTCGTGTGTTTTCTGAACGTAAAAATACATGATCCAAACTACAAAAATGTAGAGAAACAAGTTTTCAGGGTGATGCAAGTCAAATTCTAAGACCCCGCCAAAGAGTAAGAAATTTCTCTTTTTAAGACCATTTACTGGTCAGAATACAAGCATCAGCACCTACCACAAGCTCCCGGAGATGCCTGCTGAAATCCTCAACCTTTAGCCTTTTCAAATTCTGCTTGATTCAACTCCCTGACTACTCTTGTTGACAGAAACCAATACCCATTTATCCTATGTCCTGCAAAAGTGAGACTTCATGGAATTGTTATCTGGTTGGTGTGGGTTACTATGCATTTAGTGATAGCTTTGAGAGTTATAAAGAAGTCAAAGTCCTAGAGATAAGTGGAATTTTTAGAGAAAGAATCAAGAAACTGAATTATAAAGAATACAAAAAAGTGAGGATAGAACCAAGCACAACACATACTCTCAAGATACTTATTTTCAAGGCCTCTATTAGTGTGGATTGCAAGGTTACCAAAGACACTCACTTTTGCTGACCTCACTTTAATCCACGGTGTGACGTGATGTTTCAGGACATGACTAAATTAGTACTTTCCTTAAATGGAGTCATTCACTCATTCTGGTTGATGCCTCATTCTATTAAAGGTCAATATTCACCCATTCATTCAAGCAAACAGGGTTTCCCTGCTTTCAAACACCAAAAGAGACCTTAATATAGTAACTTTCCAAAATCATCCTTACAGAAAGAACCCTGTGGAGAGCCGTGGAGAGCCAAGGAGAGCTTGAGTGGCCCCAGGGATTTGAATCAATTCTATGACTAACTTCTGCACAGAATGGGTCTCTGTACCAAGTTCTCTTCAAGCTCCCTGGATTCATTTACCCTTCAGACTGTAAAGTGAAAGAATGCACATAAACCCCACACAGAATCAGACATGTAGATGTTTATGAGATCTAGGAATAATAAATAACAACAGGAAGCAAACGTTTACACAACCCGCCTTGGAACTGAGAGAATCCAGGTTCATTAACTTCTCACGTCAGACAGCTTCCTTCTTTCGCCACCCTGTTCTTTGTTCCCAGGGAGGGCACTCTACAGAATAGGTCAGTGTGCTCCCTCCGCTCTGCTGGCTTAAGTCAACGGGGCACACCAGAGGAGAAGCAAGGGAGGGAAGACAAATGAGGCGTGAGTTATTTGTCCTTCCTCATGGGGTGGTCTCTAGACAGCAGTGTCCTTCCAGGGACGACTGTTCCTGTCTGGGCAGTCCCTCTCCGCAGGGCCCCTTCCTTCTAGGATCTGGTAACTCCTTCCTACCCTGCCCTGCTGGCCCAACTAGGTCACAGCACTGCTCTTAGCACAGGATCCTGCCCCACCTCTAGGCTTCCCCTACACCAGGGGTCAACAAATCAAGGCCCAGGAGCCAGATTCTGCCCAAAGTACGTTTTGGTTAATAAAGTTTTATTGGAAACCACAAGCATTCATTTCTGTGCTGTCTATGGCTGCTTTCTGCACTTAACAGCAGAGCAGTTGAAACAGAGGCCACATGGCCTCCAAAGCTGCAGATATTTACGATCTGGCTCTTTACAGAAAAATATGCCCCACACTCTTACCATACCCTTGAGAGTAACCCTTTAACTTATCTCTCTTGATTTATCTTAAGTTATGCTATCTATTTATTCCTGGGATATTGCATGATAGCCTTAATTACTCCTATGATGTCGTTTTAGGTATGGTAATTATTCCCATTTCATTCACAACAAAGAAGTTTAAGATTCATTTTGGAGGAAATACTTAGGTAAAAGAGAATGAAACGAGTTAAACAAACAAACAAAAAAAAGCCAAAAGCAGTTTACAGAGAGAGAGAGAGAGAGATTGATTGACTCATGGGTGAAGTGCTTAAAATTTGTCAATGCGTTAATGATCCACAGGATTTTCCCCTTTATTTAAAAGATAAATTAATAGCAGCCAAGAACCTAAGTTTGCTTTGGTGACTGATGAGGAACCTGCCCCCACTTGCCATTTCCTGCCATTTCCTTGCATTATATGCTTGGATATGAGACACATGAATACTTTGCTGAGTGAACTGGAAAAGATTTTGCTACAGAATTCTTTCCTCATTCATGAAGGATGTCAAACAAGTTCATGGGCTCTTGATTGGTGAACAGAGAGAGCTACATGGTTAAACACAGGTCCCGGTGGGCAGCCCCCAACCCCTAGATTTTAGATACGAACTCTGTAATATGTGAATCCTGTCGAAAAACAGAAATCTTTCAAGGTACACTGAATTTGGAAGGCCCCACCCTGTGGGGTCTGAGACCAATAAACGGCTACCACTAGATAACAACAAATAGCCATCAATTCAAACTTCCAGTTACTTAGCACTTTAGATGTGCCAAGGCCTATACAAACACTCCATGTTCGTTTTCTCCATTTACTGAGGCCTACAAGCTTAATTTTAAATGTACTACTATTACTTTCATTGTTGGGTGTGAGAAAATGAACGTTAATGGTATTGAGAACTCGCCCCACTCTGTGAAGGACAAAATTTAAAGTTTATAACCTGCCTTTCTGAAGGAGGCAGGCCAAAAATTGCCCCTGTATGAGAGGGGCTGTCACTCCAAGAGAAATAAGAAGCCTGCCTTTGATGATCTGACTATAGTAAGAGTACAAGTCAGAGATTATTTCATCAACCACTGCCATCACTATTCTTGGAGCTCCTGGGAGTTTCAAACTATTATTGTGGTCCTGACCTTAAATGTCAGGTACAGTGTTTGCTCTGGGGGTACATGCTCTTAGGTATGGAGCTAGTTTGGGAGGAGGCCATATTTACATTCACACTAAGCTTCCTCAGACCTATGTAGAAAAAGTGACAAGTTTCAAACCCCACTAGAGAAGCAAGGGTCGCAGATGAACTTATCCCAAGAAAGGAAGGTCCTTCCTGTCTCCCTCAATCACCGTCTATTGTTTCCCACATTATTTGGCACCTCGTATGCAGGTCTACAGTGTGAACTCTTCCTACGGATGGTCATTTATCAAGTGGGAAAATGGAAAGCCCATTTTAGGACGGAGTTAGTCTTGGCTGAGGGACAATAAGGATTTTGAGAGCTTTGTCTAGGACCCTACAAACACAGAAATTCTTAACAGGTTCATGGATGGGTTCCAAGGAGTCTGAGTCCCGTAAAATTGTATGAGCGCACGCATGAAAGGAACGAGCAATGAGAAAGAATGAGAGAAGAGGAGGATGTGCATTTTTTGGCAAGAAGATCCAAAACTCTCATCACATCCTTATTGAGGGGTCTGTCTCCCCTGAACCACAAAGCATTACTGAGATGAGAGCTAACACAGTCCTTGTGCCTTGTGTGCAAATCAAGCTCACGAGGCATGCTGAGGTAGATGGGCAAACGTGTCAGCAGTTAGCTCCTCCTCCTCCTAAGCTGAGAGCATGTGCCATTACTCTTTGACTTAGGCCTTACCCACCATTTACTCACAATGACCCTGTGACATCACTAATCCCCACAGAGTGGAATTCGACACAAATAGGAGAAGGGTGGACTGGACTCCATCCAAAAGGTTTAGTTACTGGGGCACCTGGGTGGCTCAGTTGGTTAAACGTCTGACTTCGGCTCAGGTCATGATCTCGCACTCTGTGAGTTCGAGCCCCGCGATGGGCTCTGTGCTGACAGCTCAGAGCCTGGAGCCTGTTTTGGATTCTGTGTCTCCCTCTCACTCTGACCCTCCCCCATTCATGCTCTGTCTCTGTCTCAAAAATAAAAAAAATAAAAAAAATTTAAAAAAAGGTTTACTTACCCAAGTAACACCAGGGTCTTTCCTGTGGCCATTTTACCTACAAGGCAGTATCCTGACACACAGCCTAAGTCTCAAAATAGGGCTTTTATTTCATCTCGACCTCAGTCCGACTACACAAAGTGCACACGGACCTCCCCACGTACCCTATCTGTGGGTTTGCTAATTCCCCATAAACGACTGTGTTCTGTAATTGTTATTTTTCCAGAGACTGGTTTGAATTATATCTTGCTGCATAACAATGAAATTTACCTCAAACCAATTCAGAAATCCAATACGGCCGACTTTAGAGTATCCAGTCAACAACTTCAGAAGCAACACCCCAGAAGCAACCAGCCATGGGTTTTATTTCAGTAAAATGCCCTTTCTGGGGGGGGGGCAGAAAGAGGATGAATTCTGGAGTCTGAGGTTTACCTAACTATACATTTTTAAGGTCAAACCTACTCCCATATACAGAACAGCCCTTGAAAAAGTATAAGTGATGTAACTTTGGGATTCTTTTCAAGAGGTTTGTGTGCACACGCACACGTGTGTGTGTGTGTGTGTGTGTGTGTGTGTGTGTGTGTGTGTAGCTTTCTTCCACTCAGCTGAGTAGGCAAAGAGAACTTATGGTCTGCTCACTGTGTTTGCCAGTTTCCCCCAAATTTTAAAATAACAAAAACACTCTCTGTGCCATGACCATATGTCTTTACACATTTTTTTTTTTTTTTTACCACAGAAACCCAATGCTGAACACCCAACAATGTTACATTAATCTTTGAATAAATGTGACTCTGCTTTTGGAAGATAAATCCTTCATGCTGGCTTTGGAGTTTGTGTGGTATGTCTGTGTGTGGGTGTGAATGTGTGAAAATCGAGCTCTATGTATTTTACTTGAAATCTTTCTGATTATAAAGAAATAATCTGCTCATGGTAGAAAATAAAACTGCAAAATTATATGAATGTATACAGTACACGTAGTTCTTGGGGTCCAAACCCTAGGACCAAAGGAAGTACATACGTACAAAGACATGCTTACAGGACTGTTTGCAGAGGCAAATGTTGCAAAATAATTGAAGGATCTGTCAATACATGTGCCAGAGAATAAGCTGAGGTTACATTCATATGATGAAATCACATGCGTCCATTAAAACCAATGACTTAAATCTGGATCTATTTATGGTATGTGCAGAACATACTGTTAAAGAAAGTAAAAAATGAGTACAGTAGGATTCCATTTGTGTAAAGACAATGATCTAAAAAAGAAAAATCCAACATCCCATATGCGTGGGTATGTTTCTATTTTTGTATAATGATGCAGAAGGCTGTGGAAGGATATGTGCCAGGCTGAAACACTGCTTACCTCACAGCACAGAGTAGGAAAAGGAAAGAAAGGTAGGCAGAGAATGGTCTTTCTCATTTTAAAACTTCACTGGTTCAGGGGCACCTGGGTGGCTCAGTAGGTTGAGTGTCCGACTTTGGCTCAGGTCATGGTCTTGCCATTCATGAGTTCGAGCCCAACGTCAGGCTCTGTGCTGACCACTCAGAGCCTGGAGCCTCCTTCGGATTCTGTGTCTCCCTCTCTCTCTGCCTTCTCCCACTGGCACTCTGTGTCTCTGTCTCTCTCTCTCTCCCTCAAAAATAAAGATGAGAAAAATTAAAAAAAAAATAAAACTTCAATGGTTCAATGATTCGGGCAACTGCACATAACTTTACAATTGGGTGGTAGTATGTTCAATAAAAGAGTCTTTTTAAAGAGAGAGAGAAAAAGACAACTAAATATTATAATAGAAAGATTTCGGAAGCCACCCCTTTCCACCCTCTAAAGTAAGCCACTGCTGACAACCTGTATACAAATTTTGATCATTCCCCTTACCTACACTAAGTTTTTTTTTTAATGAATTCTTTATACTCAATATAAAATATACAAGTGACATATATGTCACAGATGTAGTTTTTTAATATGTGTATTCATTTAATGAGGCTTAAACAGTTTGCACTGGCATGGGTCTGGCTGGACAGAAAAGCGACAGAGCCAGATGGGGACTCATTAATGGCTAGATATGGCACTGAGCTGAGTCTCTGTGGTGTCTGCCGTAAAATGGAAACAGCGTGAAGGATACAAAATTCATCAGGATAACCAACTTCACTCCCCGACACACAACAGGTGCTCAACAAATGGAAACTGTAAGAATGACTCAATAGTAACAACGTCACTGAGTACTTGCCATGTGCGAAGAACTCTTCTGAGGGCTTCTAAAAACTTAAGACATATTACATGATTGAAGCCACACACGTAACTTCTGAGATAGATGCCCTCACCCTCATTTTTCAGGCAAGAAAATGAAGGTTCCGAGAAGTTGGGTAACTTGCCCAAGGCTAACACAGCTAAGAGTACCAGAGCTGGGATTCAAACCCATGCAGCTAGTTTACTCTTACCCACTACAGACACTCTGCTGTTCAAATACTGCGGCTGTGGAAGGTCTTTAGAGAAGGTAAGTTCTATAGGACAATCTGTGTGTACCACGTAACAAGTGATACAGCCAAAACAGCCTCGAGCCAGCAGTCAATTTTCTCAGCACCAGTTCCCAGGCCTTTTCGTGTGGGGACATACATGTGCACTCGCTTGGATACCCCAAACTAGCCCCTCTATGACGTTCAGCACCCTCTGCCCATCTCTCCCCATGTGTCCAGCCAGTTACGCCCCACAAAAAAGCCCCGTCGGCCAGGAGCTTCTCTTCACCCAGAAGTACTTTCAGCACTCAAAACAAAATTTAATCAAAGAGGAGGAGGAAATGCCACAAGTAAAATAGGACAAGGTAACCTCAAGGGCTCGACTCACCTGAACCACAGGGCTCTTCACTGAGTGGCCAACAGCATTTGCATCCCAGATGCATGGCTCAGACAGTGAGTATCCCATTAGCTTATGAATGAATGAAGGGCCCCACACCAGGCTCTGATCATGGGAGTCCCATGACCAGCCTATTAAACCTACAGGTGACCCTAATGTCACAAAAAAAAACTTCTTTCTAATCTCCAGAAACCAGGGATGTTTAGCAACGTGTCTACCACCACTTTTAGGACTCTCTTAAATTAAATCAAAATGGCATTTCTGTTTCCCCCAAGATCTAACAGACCTCAAGTTCTGGCAGTGTCTCGTTGGTGGTCTGTAACATTACACCATCAACAATTAGCTTTATGTTTTCACTTCCAGTGCCATGGCACTTCTTTTCTCTCCCTGACAAGGCCAGGACATTCCTTCCCTCTGTCTGGTGTGGTGAATGGGGGGGGGGGGGGGGGGGGGAGAAGGACAGGGGGAAAAAAAAAAGCATGCCATTTATAACCACAGAGTTTGCTTCAATGCTCTTAACAAGCAGAATCTGGCATTCCTGTGACAGGAGCATCTTCTGTGGTCACTACTGAACTTTGGGTGCCATGGGGTTAAAATGACAGAGGAGAGAAATAAGAGAAGAACCACCTTCTCCCAGGAAGAGGGTACTGTTTTCCAACAGACCGCTCCCACTCTGGAGCTGAACGTCAGCTCCTGACGCGTTTTGCTCAATTAAGGCAACAGCTACATTTCTAGCAAAAGTCACCCAGTTTTATTTCGTGACTGGATGCTCTATTTAATGGTGTGTGTGCGCATGTCTGTGCGAAGAAAATAAATGGAACCTGATTTAGAAGAAAAAGAAAAAATTATTAATAAAACCTCCTAGTTGTTGTTTGTTTTCTTAAAGTTCCTTCAAACATTTACTTTCAATCCGTCTAGAGTTCTTCTGGTTTAGATTCTCGTGTTACTTACAGGACCTCCTTAAACCACATTTCATGGCAGTTTCTCTAAAGGAGATACAAACATCATACTGCATTCTATTCTTAATATTGTACATTCTCATCCGGGTATCAAGCTAGGCAAAACGGTACATCAAATGCATTCAAAATCACCAAATGTCAATGAAAGTGGCTCATTATGCACAGAGCTTAGTATTATCCTTACAACCTCTGTAACACACATCACTTACTTTTAAAAATGTCCCTTTCAATGAACTCTGCCATTCCCCCCCTGCCCAAGAGAAGAGAGAAACTGCACTGTTCTTGTTTTCTCCTTCTGAAACCTCTAACAAAAAGTTATGTTTTTGTTGTTGCTGTTTTCAAAGTAAACTTTCAGGATGAGATTGCCTCCACCTTCCAGAGGGAACATTTCAGGTTTCAGCTGGCCGGCATATAAACGTACAAGCAGACGCCCGACTCACAACAAATTTAGCTTCTTTTCTTGGCTCAAGTGTTCAAATGAAAAAATTAAGATAGCTGTTCTGTCTTATTACTCTTAGCATTCCAAAGCATAGGAATTCATGTTTTAAACTTTCTGTTAGCAGATGTTACTGGGAAACACAGCAGGAAATGTCTACTAAGAAATTTCTATCTGATGTCTTCATGTATATTAACATTCACACCGTTTTTAGCCTTTTATTCATTCTATGAGGACACTCATCTATTTCCAGCTTGTCACCTTTTTCTCATTAGTTCAGCACAGAACACAAATCTCAAACGTCTCAGAAGAAAGGTTAACAGGAGAAAGGTAACATATATCTGTTTAGTCCAACAGGCTTCAAACATCACCTCCCTCATCAGATCCCTCCTGGGGAGTGGGACTGATGGTAAAGGAGCAGTGAAGACCATTCCCCAGGCCTTTCTTTAATGCTTCATTTCTATTCCCCTCCAAAGAAGCCCTCAGAAAGTTCCACTGGGGTTTACTGCTTCACTGGCAAGTTGGTTTAATCAAGCAATTGTGGTAAAGGAATTATTTCCTGGAACACGTATGAAAATTCCATGGCAACGATAGTGGCTAAACTTTCATCTAAGAAAACTGCACACTTGAAAAAGGAGTGAAGGCATCTTCCAGAACTTGCTGGAAGTTGCTATCAATTTTATGTTCCTAAAATGGGGCCCTTTAGGAAGACAAGACCAAGGCCAGCGAGACAGAAGACAAAGATGACCAGAGTTATTTATTATCCAAACAGGATAGTAAAGACTTCAGCTTCATAAGCAAAAAACACATACAAACAAACAAGCTAACTTTACTGCACATAAATTTAATTAACTGGAGGTAACACAGTTTACTAAATCTTATTGCTAAACATGACTAATAAGAAAAAGGGTTTACTTAGGGGCACCTGGGTGGCTCAGTTGGTTAAGCTTCCGACTCAGGCTCAGGTCTTGAACTGGTGGCTCGTGAGTTTGAGCCCAATGGCCTCTGTGCTGACAGCTCGGAGCCTGGAGCCTGCTTCAGATTCTGTGTCTCCCTCTCTCTCTGCCCCTCCCCCACTCCAACACACACACTCTCTCTCTCTCTCTCTCTCTCTCTCTCTCTCAAAAATAAAAAAATAAAAGTAAATTTTTAAAAAAAGGGTTTACCTAAAACATAAAGATTACAATTCATAAATGCTGTAGAGTTTTTCTTAACTTTAGTTTATAAAACCTAATGTGTTATACCAAAAATTCAACTCTTTATTTTTTTAGGCTATCTTTATATTTATCTTTTAAAAAAAGGTGGGGGCAAAATAGGGCTTCTTCACGATTTTCCTCTGGCAAGCCAATTTACTCCCTTGTTTCCAAATAAAGGAACTCTACTCCTAAATCCCCCTGGCACTGACAGCGAGGTCTATTTTAAGCCACTGCTATTCTGGGATGGACAACTGGCAGATTCCACCTGTCTGCAGGAGGTGTTGTCAAAGTCTCCAATTCCCCGGAGACCTCATGACATAGTGTCACCTGCCTCTAATGCTTCTAATGTTAGACCTCCTGCAGTTTTACCCTCAGAAGTGGATCGTGTGACTTGAAAATCTATTTCCAACTCAGGAAATGGATATTTACTGGTTGAATACTCTGCAGCAGACGCAGTGGTAGGTCCCAGGAACACAGCAAATACACGGCTCTATCAATGTGTCTCCCATCCCGGGTGCTTATCCTCACACGGGACTCTCCTTGGTCCTTCATTAATGACCTATGAACGTCACAGGGACACCTGACCAGTAGGGTCTAACAAATGCTGAATTGAGAAGCCTATCTGGGTACAGCTTACCCACTTCTCCATAGACTCTGGAAGGCAATGATGACCCCTACCACACGAAGCATCCACCCTGAACATCAGTCAGACACAAATCTCATCAGAGAGATGACCCTGCACATGAAAGCTTCACTCTTAGAAACAAGTTAGGCTTCCACAGGCTGCACTTAGGTCCCTGTGTGGTACGTCTATTATAACACAAGTGACCACTAATGCCATCCGTCTGTTGGTGGACGTGCACAGCCTGTGAACTTTGCCTCAGGCAAGAACTTTGTAAGGGGAAAGTTGATAGGTAATGAGACTTTTTTTTGCAAATATGGTCATACATTCTAATGTCACATTTGACTCCATTCTTCTTGTAAGAGCTGAGACCTAGGCATGCTTTCAGCAAATCTGACAGATTCCAAGGGATAATATCCGAAAAACACATCTGCTATCAACATGGAAGTTATCAACATGCTCTGTCCTCCAGAGCAGAAGGTTTTTAAACTGCTGGTCACTGCCCTTTAGTGAGCCATGCCATCAACTTGGTGGGCGGCAAAGAGCATGAAAAAAAGACAAGAATAAAACAGAAATACCAGACTGCTGCATCTAGTCAAGTATCTCTCATCAACATTTTTTCAATTTTTGTGCATATGCACCAGGACCCACTCTCACTTGTTTTTACATAAAACCTATTTCTTACTGTCAGTCTTTGGAAGAGCAGTCTCCACAAGCTGTTCCAGGTGTTTGCATTACTGAAGTGTAGGTGACACAGTGTTACATTAATTGCAGGTGTACAACATAGTGATGCTCTGATAAAGCTATACATTATGCCGTGCTAACCCCAAAGTAGCTACCTTCTGTCACCACAGTCCTAAACAACACCACTAACTGTATTTCCTATGCTGTACCTTTCACTCCTGTGACTTATTCATTCTGTACCCCAAGCAGTTCCTAGATCCATGTTTGGGTTGCATCAATCGACAAATGTTCATACTACAAACTATGAATGGAATGGAATTCAAACTACAGCTACGATTGGAACGCCTACCCACAGCATGGTTGTTGTTGTTGTTGTTTTTTAATGTATAAAGACAAATAAAAGTTGATCAACGATGGAATCCCTGATTTGCAGCTTATGACACTAATATTCACCTTTTGCCTCTGAAGTTCTTTAACAATGATGGAATTATTTTTCTCTGTAGTGGACTGTAATCTCTAAAAGCTCCTCATTCCTCAACCAAACAAACTTAAGTAGCTGCACAGAGCAGTTAGCTCAGACTGGCTCATGGCCACACAGGAAAGATGAAGTCACAAACAGGCGACATGTACTGTAGGTGGTTCTGGGCTATGCTTTTCAAGGACCTTGACGGACCTAATGAGCACACCTTTCTGTTGTAAATTTCCAAGCAATGTGGACGGGACAGAAACAATATGGGGCCTAAATGCGGGTAACATCATTTTTAGGAATAAAACCGTCTAGGTGTGACATACGTATAGGAAGTCAATAAACCTTACGTGTACTACATCATTATGCATTTTCACAGCCTGAGTCCACTCATTAACCATGACCCAAAGGAAGATTAGAATGGGGTCCACACCCCAAATCTCTCCTGGGGCTTGCTTCCAGTCATCATCCTTATGAATCCAAAGAATAATTTTGCTCTCATAGAGAAAACAAGGCTCAGGATCAGTGATCAGCCAGTGATAGTACAAGCTGAAATTTACCAACTCTACCCTTTCATTGTTTTTATTTTTATTACTATCTTCTCTTTACACCACATGAAAATGACTTTCCACTTACAATCATGACACAGTCTCCTTTTTAAAATAAGTTTAAGTTAGGGGCGCCTGGGTGGCTTAGTCGGTTGACCGTCCGACTTCGGCTCAGGTCATGATCTCACGGTCCGTGAGTTCGAGCCCCGCATCAGGCTCTGTGCTGACAGCTCAGAGCCTGGAGCCTGTTTCAGATTCTGTGTCTCCCTCTCTCTGACCCTCCCCTGTTCATGCTCTGGCTCTCTCTGTCTCAAAAATAAAATAAACGTTAAAAAAAAATTTTTTTTTAAATAAGTTTAAGTTAAACAAATGTATGTTGCTTTAAAACAATGTTAGGTATTTCACAAAAACAGGTGGCACAGAGATGGTAAGAAGATAGATGACTGAAGTTTGACAAACACTTGTTTCAGTTTGCTGATCAGTACGAAATGCTACACAGGCCTAACTGACCATCCATCACTCCGATTTTCTGCAGATGAGGGTGCACTCTCTCTCCTGCCCTGCGGTGTATGCCAAGGCCTAATTTCCTCTCCCACGTATGTTCATGGAAGTTTCATGGCTGGTCCTTCAGGGAAATAATATGACATTGTTTTTACACCCTCTGGCTTGTATTTCTCCCATGTATCACGCTTAACAAGACTGGAATAAACGGATTCAGAACGAATGGAAGCTTATCAGATTTTTCTCTCCTTAAACCTCTATTTTAAGCTTTGAGAGCTCACTTAGAACTGGGATCAGTTATAACAAAAACCTACCAACAGCTCATATTGAATGCCTTTAATGTTCTAATTATGGCAAAAAGCAAAGGATGCTTATATGTACTTAACTTTCAAACTAACTAAAGGGGGAAAAGGAAAATATTTTGATAGAAAGAGCAACTTCCTTTCTTCTCTTCTTCTCTCTGAATTAGTGTAATTCCCTGTATGTTCTATTAAATCTAGTGAGTTCAGCAGATGAGACTGCATTTCACTTAGGAGACTGAGTATATATGGCCAAGTAACCTACATTTACCTATGAATAGGCTTCACAGGTAATTAAGTCACTTTGTCACAACAAAGATTTCCTTGCCTCTATTTTACATAATACCATCTGCCCACAGGATTCTCCTTTCCTTTCTTACAGAGTATAAACCAAGGTTACCTACCAAACAGGGATTATATTAAAAATAGCTTAGACCTTCAATTGGTCTTGAGTCTCCATTGAGTGACTCATACAAAATAAAAGCAAATCTCGCAAGTGACTCACGTTAATTTAAGGAAGGGCTATGTATTCAGGCATACACACTTACCCAGAGATTCATACATTCATAGAGAGTCACACAGATACATATATGTAAAACCTATTACTTTACAAGCTCTTTAGGCAATCAAAAACTTTTATGTGTCAAAACACAGTAAATTAAAGGACTCTGTCTAGTAATATAAGTTAAAGTGTCATTTAGAACTTCATTAAAACCCCAACGCCAAGATTAAGGCAACATTTCTGTGAACATGATTCCATGAAACTTAGCATTTAACGTCCTGTGTGATCACTTTCCTTCTGCTGGTTCATACAGCAAAGGAAATTAGTTCTCTAGATACCAAGACGCTGATTAGGACACCAAATGGAGAAATTAAAACCGTCACCAGCTTGTGATACCATCACCACTAGTCCTCTAGAAGGAAACAATGAAGTAGAAGGTAAGTCAAACTTACCTTTCAATCACGGAAGAAAGTTCAGATGTTGCTCTATTGATAGTATCAGGAGCTTTCAATAAAAATATGATGAAATACTTTTTTTCTTGCTTGATTCCTCCTCCTCTACAATTCCTTTATCACCCACAATCTCTTCTAAGTCACCATGAACATCAATACTCACCAAACGTTCTGATAAGCGTATTTCCAAAAATGATATAAAGCATTAGAAATCCATTAACAATGCCACAACAAAATCGTACTTAATCCTATTTTATTTGGCTGTTCCCAGTTAAGACAGTTTAAAAACAAGTAATAAATATGTGTCCCTTATGGAATTTCCATGCCCCATCAGATCCTGGCACACAGGCGATTGTATCTCTTCCTCTCTTTTTGTCAAGACAACGCTTACTGGGGCGCCCCGGAGGCTCAGTCAGGTAAGTGTCTGACTTTGGCTCTGGTCATGATCTCACAGTCTGTGAGTTCGAGCCCCACGTCGAGCTCTGTGCTGACAGCTCAGAGCCTGGAGCCTGCTTCCGATTCTGTGTCTCCCTCTCTCTGCCCTTCCTCCACTCACTCTCACTCTCTCTCTCTCTCTCAAAAATAAACAAACATCATTAAAAAAAATTTTTTTAAAGAGACAATGCTTACTATCAGTAACGGTTTCTAGTTTCATCTCTATACTTTATTGTATTTTTCAATTTTTCTACACTGGTGTATTATATTAGCATCAAGATACAGAAAGAAATTAAATGTGACTTGTAATCTTAAGGGATGAGGTAGTCAAAGAAACCCTTCACAGTTTTAAGAAAATCCCAACATTCTTCATGAGTCAACTTAAAAATGGAAATCTTATTCTGTTCTGGCATTTTAAAAATAGCTGATATTAAACACGCAATTGTTTTACTTTATTTTTAGAACACTTAAGTCAGCACATATGCAATGAATTACCATGTTGTTCACACTATGATGTAAATTAAGAATTATTTCTGATTGATCAATTACTGTGATTTATATGGCCTTAGGAAGTGACAGCTCTTTCTCAATCCAGATTCAAAAGGTCACTAACTTAAAAAAGAACTCCAAACCAAATTAAAATGATCTACTCACAACTGTAATTTCAGGCTCACGAAACTGTGCCATACAATCATCATCAAAGCTTGAGCTCGCTGCAAGGTCCCTCCAGGCCAGCCTCTACACAACTACAGGAAACAACCCAGCAAAGCTAACCACCTGGCGAGTGTTTATTCTGGGGCCAAATTTACAGTATTCAGACACATGCATTATTTTCTTTACTAGAGCAACCTTATAATATATGAAACAGTGTCCATATTTTACAGAAGAAAGCAGTGCCCGGAAATAATAATAAGCTTGCCCAAGGTCATGAGGGTAGTGTGAAAATTTAGACAGGGAAACCTCGCTAAAGTAGACTTGAGATGGTAGAAGGAGAAGCGGGTAGGGAGAGCTGTACCACCACTCAACGTCAATTACAAGAAGAACTGTCAATTACAGAACTCTGTAAGAAAAACCCCAGTAGGGGAAGATACATGTTATATCTCCTACAGGAAATCAAATACCCCTGGCAACTTAGCCAAAGAGAAATCATCATCACCCTGAATTCCTGATTCCCTTTAATGTAATTTTATTCAAAACAACTCTTCCCAACTTCCTCCTCCTTTTTCATACAATAATGTTCCTCTCTGGTTTGTTGAACTTGCCTATAGATTTGCTGTAGCTTGCTTATCCCAGATTCCAATTCTCTACTCTTCCCAGATAAACCCACCTTTTTCTGGAAAAATAGCTGGTAGTTTTAAGGCTAGCAATAGCAAATGGCAGGACTAGAATTCAAAATTTGCTCTAATTTCAGAGTGTGTGACTCTTAACCATTCTATGTACTGACCGGCTTTCTTATAACCCTAGTGTCAGCCATCTTGTTCTATATACTGGCCTTACAGGTAAACACCCTACAGTCAGGGACCACAGTTTAGCTCTCTATGGATCCTGATCTCTCTCATAATAAGGGGAATTTGATTCACATCCACAAAGAGATAAAACACTAGCCAAGGATTTCTCTTCCACTACTATCCTAAGAATCACACAACATCAAGATTTTTTTTAAGATTTTATTTTTATTTTGAGAGAGAGAGAGAGAGAGAGTGAGCATGTGAGCTGGGGAGAGGGGCAAAGGCACAGGGAAAGAGACAATCTTAAGCAGGCTCCATACTGAGTGCTGAGGCTGACATGGGACTTGATCCCATGACCCTGGAATCATGACCTGAGCTGAAATCAAGAGTTGGACACTCATCAGACTGGGCCACCTGGGCATTCCCACAACCTGAAAAATTTCAATAAGCCACAACCGTATCATTCTATATAATCACCTTCCTCCCAAATTTTTAAACAAACACCTAATAATTTTTTAGGTAGGAGTTCCAAGTGTCTGCCTAATAAATTCTCAAATTGTTGTGTCTGGCTTTAGCCTCTACTACAAAGCTGTAATCATCAAGACAGTATGGTACTGGCACAAAAATGGACATACAGACCAATGGAATAGAATACAGAACACAGAAGTGAACCCACAAATGGATGGCCAACTGATCTTTGATAAAGCAGGAAAGAGTATCCAACAGAAAAAAGACAGTCTTTTTAGCAAATGGTGTTGGGAGAACTGGATAGCAACATGCCGAAGACTGACACTAGACCACTTTCTTAAACCATACACAAAAATGAACTCAAAATGGATCAAATACCTAAATGTAAGAAACCATCAAAACCCTAGAGGAGAAAGCAGGCAACAACCTCTGTGATCTGAGCCACAGCAATTTCTTGCTCGACACACCTCCAAAGGCAGGGAAGGGAATTAAAAGCAAAAATGAACTATTGGGACCTCATCAAGATTAAAAGTTTCTGTACTGCAAAGGAGACAATCAACAAAACTAAAAGACAACCGACAGAATGGGAAGAGGTATTTGCAAATGACGTATTGGATGAAGGGTTAGTATCCAAAATCTATAAAGAACTTACCAAACTCCACACCCGAAAAACAAATAATCCAGTGAAGAAACGGGCAGAAGACATGAATAGACACTCTTCCAAAAAGACATCCAGATGGCTAACAGACACATAAAAAGATGCTCAATATCACTCCTCATCAGAGAAATACAAATCAAAACCATACTGAGATACCACCTCACACCGGTCAGAGTGGCTAAAATGAACAACTCAGGAAACAACAGATGTTGGTAACGACGTGGAGAAATGGGAAACCTCTTCCACTGCTGGTGGGAATGCAAACTGGTGCAGCCACTCCAGAAAGCAGTGTGGAGGTTCCTTAAAAACTTAAAAATACAACTACCCTACACAATAGCACTCCTGGGAATTTATCCAAAGGATACAGGAGTGCTGATGCATAGGGGCACATGTACCCCAATGTTCATAGCAGCACTTTCAACCACAGCCAAATTATGGAAAGAGCCCAAGTGCCCACCAACTGATGAATGGATAAAGAAGATGTGGTTTATATATGCAATGGAACACTACTTGACCATGAGAAAGAATGAAATCATGCCATTTGCAGCAACGTGGGCGGAACTGGAAGGTATTATGCTGAGTGAAATAACTCAGTCAGAGACAGACAGGTATCATATGTTTTCACTCATATGTGGAACTTGAGAAACTTAACAGAAGACCATGGCAGAAGAGAAGGGGAAAAATAGTTACAGAAAGGGAGAGAGGCAAACCATAAGAGACTCTTAAACACAGGGAACAAACTGAGGGTTGATGGGTGGAGGAGAGGGGAAAATGGGTGATGGGCAGTGAGGAAGGCACTTGTCGGGATGAGCACTGGGCGTTGTATGTAAGCGATGAGTCACAGGAATCCACCCCAAAATCAAGAGCACACTGTACACACTGGATGTGAACCAGTTTGACAATAAATTATATTAAAAAATAAATAAGTAAAATAAAACAGAAAGTCTCACAGCAAAAAAAAAAAATCATGGTGTCTGGAAACACGGTATTTCTTAGTAACAATCATTCTGTGAAAAGAATAAAAATTGTTTTCTTTGATTAGAGACTGTCAAAATTGATTCCGTTCCTAGAGTTTCTCGAAGGATTGAAAAACAAAAAACATATATATTTAGCACATTTTAAAACGCAGCAGAAGGTCTCTTTTGAGAGGTGGAAGAGGAGTTGGAAAACCAACATGCGTAAGCTCTCAGTTCCCCTACCCGGCAAGAGCTGTCAAATGACTCCCTAGCACCAGCAGGCAAAGAGGAAGCGATGAAAGATGGAAGTTAAAAGAATCAGAGGAGCCAAAAAGACAGCAGGGAGTGCCACCCTCAGGAGAAAAGGGGTGGGACACAGACTCTGTGCAGTTCAAACGGCTACCAAAATAGACAAAGATGGGTAAATGGTAAAAAGGTCTCCTTGGAGCGGTGTGGCACTCGGTGTGGCAGAGGGAGACAGGCTCTGTCCCAGCTGCGCTTCCTGGTGAGGCTCCTGGGAACCATTCATCATCATTAGAGGAAACGCTGCCGCCACTTCCCACCCCCCCCCCCCGGGGTATTCAGAGTCCCCAGTGAAAGTGGCATAATGGCAAATCAGCACACACAGCTGCCATCCGCCCCAAG
The DNA here is from genome assembly GCF_018350175.1 of Felis catus. NCBI lineage: Eukaryota > Metazoa > Chordata > Mammalia > Carnivora > Felidae > Felis > Felis catus. Next base: position 40,593,389 of record NC_058369.1, read on the forward strand.
TCTTCCCATTTGCAATTTGCACTGACAATTTCCAAATCAACGCTCCCTCCTCCTGCTCACCGCACCCTAATCTACAGGCAATAGGCTTAGTTTCTGTTTCCAAAATGATGTCAGTCTGGTGCTCTGAAGGGTCCCCAGACCTGTGTCTCTCCAGCTCTCTTTGCCTTATAGTGACAGAAAGACAAAACCTAATTTTAAAGAAAATTGTTCTCAAAACCCCCCCCCAATACTTAAAGGTTAAGTGTCTAGACATCATGTGTAAAGAAGATGAGTGAATATAAAATGCATTTTATCTGTACAGCTATCAAAAGGTTTGCGGTTTTATTTTGTTTTCCTTGGGAAATTACCAAATTATACTTTTTTTGGCCTAATTTTTATTCAGAAAATTTAACGGGGACACCAGTCCCTTCTGATTTATTCTAGATTTTCAAGTACTCTGTGGGTGATCTAATTAAATCTTTTTATTAAAAGAGGACCATGAGGGATAGATTTAAAACTTCAGTAGAGCCGGAACTCCTGCACAAGTACACAGGCCAACATCAGCGAACTTTGAACTATTCTCAACTTAAGCGAACTATTCTCAACTTAAGCTGAGAATAGGGGGGAGGTGCTCTGCCAAAGAGGAGTGTCCAGGGCCCTGATTCCAGAGTTTCAGCATAAAGCTAGCTGCCTGCACGTGTCCATACATGGGGCAGAGGCCATGAGCTTTCAGACATGAGAACGTCAAATAACGTTTTCAGGAACTATGAGCAGGAGCCAGCCTTGTGACATTCAAAACGAAGAAGAAAGTCACGCCTGGGTGGCTCAGGTCATGATCCCATGGTCATGGGCTCGAGCCCTGCATCGGGCTCTGTGCTGACAGCTCAGAGCCTGGAGCCTGCTTTGGATTCTGTGTCCCATGCTCTCTCTGCTTTTCCCCCACTCGTGCTTGGTCTCTCTCTCTCTCTCAAAAAAAAATAAACGTAAGAAAAAAAATCTTTTTAATAAAAAAATTTTTAAAAAACTGAGAAGAAACTTCCAACATCACATGTTTCATCTTTACTTATTTATGGATTACCAAACTAATGCTCACTTTGGAGACTTCCAACATTAATGTTACTTGAGAAATTTATTTTTTTATTTTTACTGTTTAGCTTTGCCATCTTTTTTTTCTTTTTAATAAAACTTATTGTCAAATTGGCTAACATCCAGCGTGTACAGTGTGCTCTTGGTTTTGGGGGTAGATTTCAGTGATTCATAGCTTCCATACAACACCCAGTGCTCATCCCAACAAGTGCCCTCCTCAATGCCCATCACCCATTTTCCCCTCTCCCCCGCCCATCAACCCTCAGTTTGTTCTCTGTATTTAAGGGTCTCTTATGGTTGGGGCATCTGGGTGGCTCAGCCTGTTAAGCATCTGACTCAGGCTCAGGTCATGATCTCACAGCTCTTGAGTTCCAGCCCCGTGTTGGGCTCTGTGCTGACAGCTCAGAGCCTGGAGCCTCCTTCAGATTCTGTGTCTCCTCTCTCTGCCCCTCCCCTGCTTACACTCTGTTCCTCTCTCTCAAAAATAAACAAATGATTAAAAAAAAAAAAAAAAAAAGAATTTCTTTTGGTTTGACTACCTCCCTTCCTCCCTCTCTGTTTGTAACTATTTTTTCCCCTTCCCTTCCCCCATCGTCTTCTATGAAGTTTCTCAAGTTCCACATATGAGCTGACTTCAGAAATTTCAAGTCTCCCCCCAATCCCCCACAAAATTAAGAACTATAAAATGTTTATTAGCTCAGAGGATTTTTCCTATGAAAAGACAAATATATAGAAATGCTTTTAAAATACACAAATTGCATCATGCCATATGTTCTGTTCTTCATCTAAGTTGTATGTTTATCTGGCTGGTGTGCAGGGATGTCTGTTACAAAGATGTTCAGTGAAAACCTACTTGTTCTTGTTTTTTTTTTTTTTCCAAAAACTAGTTTTAATAGCCCAATAGTAAGACAGCAACAACACTAATACACATAACAAAGTTAATACATCAGTACAGTCATTAGAAAGCAATTAATATAGATCAGAGAGGGTATATTTGGTTTTAACTGGTCACAACGTTAATTCCAAAGACGACTACTCCTTGAAACAGGTCAGAGTTTTCTCAATGATCCTATAGCAGCACTATATCCTTGCCAAAACACGTAAGAGGAAAACAGATGTCAAAATTATTTTTGCTGACTTCTATGTTTAGCTTTGGTATTAAGTTCTTGGGTCAGAAGCTAAAATTTTAATTTAAAAGAAAATCAATTCTTCCTATTTGTACTTAATAGCAACAATCTTTCGACCTGCATTATCTCCTTGATCCACCCACACAGCATGACAGGTAAGGGAGACAGTAATGCTCTTCCTCTTTTAGAGATGAAGAAATCAAGGCTCACCACTGAGGATACCAAGACCACAGAGTCAGTAACTGGGCACAACTTCAACTTGGGCATCTTGATCTAAAACACAGGGCTTTTTCCACCATTAGGATGAAAGAAATTGGCTGCATTTTAGAGGAACATCATTTTGCCAGTGTCTTCCATTGCTTTAGTACAGGACATTAGGGTAAAATGAAAATGGTTCAACAGAGGGGCAGGAGAAGAAAAAAAAAACAAAACCAAATACTATGGAGGTGTTCGCTGCATTTTACATGTCAACACCAAAAAGACTGACTTTTAGCAGGGGAAAGAGTACTCTTTTTTATAGTGGAAAGCCAACTAATAAACACAGAAGGAATGCAGTTAGAAAATGACCATTTGTCAACCACCCTAATACTGATCAATTCAAGTAAAAACCATAAAAGAATGCTAAAACCAGTGTATTAAAGTTTGAGGAGCAGCGAAATATTTACATAGCCACAAAATATCCCCCTGTAAGATACGAGGTAAAGGAGAAAACAACAACTGGATAGTGGAGAAGTCTGGCAGACAGGACTTGAACCAAGCAGTCCAAATTTATGTCACCAATTGACATCATGTGACTCCCAACAGGATGTGCTGAGAAGGACACACTATCACTTCTGTGGTACTCCCATTCAAAATATATGACCTAAATCCATATTCATGAGCAACAAACAGATCCAAACTGAGAGGCACTCTACAAATGACCTTTTCTGTAAAATACAAAAAACTTCAACAAATGCTGTCAAGTAAGAGACACTAAAGAAATATGACAACTAAATAAAACATATGATCTAAGATTTTCTCTCACTGTAATGGACATTATAAAGATTATTAGTGAAATCTGAATAAATTTGGTAGATTAAGGACACCCCCCCATGTGAATTTCCTGATTTAGACAACTGTACTACAGTTCTGTAAGGTAACATCTTACTGCTAAAAAAAACACACACACTGATATATTTAGGGATTAAGAGTAGATAGAGAAAAGAATTCAAGTAAATGTAATAGATGTCAATATTTGGCAAATCTGGGAAAAGATTATGCAGGAATTCGTTTACATATATCTGAAATTATGTCAAAATAAAAGTCAATATGATAATTAAAAAAGTCTTAATAAAAGACAGTAATTTTTTTTTAATTTTTTTTTTTTTTGAGAGAGAGACAGAGACAAAGACAGAGCGTGACTGGAGGAGGGGCAGAGACAGAGGGAGACACAGCATCCAAAGCAGGCTACAGGCTCCGAGCTGTTGGCACAGAGCCCATCACAGGCCTCAAACTCAAGAACCTCGAGATCATGACCTGAACTGAAGTCAGACGCTAAACCGACCGAGTCACCCAGGCACCCCAAGTTGTTGTTTTTTTTTTTTTTTAAATAAATGCTTCATCAGGTGAATGATAGGCCATTCTGCAATTTTTATTGGTCTCAGAACAGTATCTTCTAACAATAACAAATGGTAAAATCTCGTGTTCTATCAAAGCCTGGTTCTGGAAGGGAAGGTATTGTTAAAGCTTTCTGGTCCGTCCTGCAACCCAGCCTTATTAGCAATGACAGGCTAACCAGACCTACAGCAAACAAAACAGAGTAACTGGAGTACACAAAAGCCGCTGAGGTCTCACGGCCTCTGTGACCACAACCGTGGGTCTTCATATCCTCACGCTTTCAAGGGGAACCTGTATTTACAGGCGACGGTACAAAATAATGGCTCTGGGCCACCGTCCACTTTCACTGCACTCCACATCTGCACTCTCCAAGTACAACAGGACACTGCATTTAACCCAACAACTGTCACACAAGTATGCTCACTACCACAGGGGAGTCTCGCACAATGCAGCTGTGAGCTCAGTTCTCCAGCCTAAGAAGCCTGAAAACTGGCCATCAATAAATAAATAAATAAATGTGGACAGCCTCTACAAGTGGTTTAAGAGTTGCTCTGGAACTACATCATGTGGTCATGCATTTGCCATGCCAGCCATGTAGCTACAAAAAAAAAAAAAAAAAAAAAATTGAACCAAGAAACTAATATACCAATAGCACATGCCTCCAAGTGAATTTGCCAGTTTCCTAGTAGGCTTTGGTTTTGCTGTGCTTTTCTTGGCATGAGCACTATGCCCAATGAGGTATTTGCATAACAAGTCAAATACCTCATATGGTAGTCAACTGAGGGAACAGCGAGATGCTCCAATGCTAGGGAAATCGGCTGGATGGACTCAGGGAGAGATGTATGCTCCCCACATGGAACATCCCTAAGGGATTTTCAGGGTAATATCAACCATATGTGATTTTTCACCTTTTGGTTTCTCCAAATCACTTACAGTAGAATTGGGCAGAATGTGACTGGTGGTCCAGAGTCGACTCTAGAGGTCACAGAAAACAACACTCTATTTGTGATGGATTCTGTTTACATTGGTTAACACATACTCAGCTGGCACTGGGCAGATTTTTCCAAAGGTTTCAAACTGTTACAAAGGACAAAAGCAAAGTTCCTTTAAGAAATGTGGTGGTACTAAGATATGAAGAGTAGTGCGTTGTCTTTGAAAGGGAGTTCATAAAGCAGACTAGGCTCTGAGGCACAGAAACTAAACCACTGGGGTATTTATGGTACACAAAAGGTACTGTGGGGAAATTAAATTTCTAAAGAGGAGCTGACTATATGCAATCAAAGGTGAGGTGAGAAGTTATGAAAAGGGTCTGAGGCAGCTCATAATTAAGGACAGGGAGAAAACACACACACACACACACACACACACACACACACAATCACAAGGAAATACTGAGTAAGTTGGAGCTTGCTGTATCTCAGTGTCAGATGTGAGGTAGGGTGGGCACAACAATCTGTCTGTTCCAATCCAAAGCAGACAGGAGGACACGGGATGCAAATATTGGGTGTGGGCTCCTGGAACAGTCAGGCTCCAAAGCTGTAGCTATGTGGGCTGGGAAGACACTTGATCAGAGGGGGCCCAAGACTTCTAGCCCCAGAATGAGCCAGCTCAGGCCTTCTCAGGCCTTGAGGGCCCCCAGACAGAAAAATCCAGCAGTCAGGCTAGAAGGGGGGGCACATTCACAGCTCTGCTCCTGAGCAACTCACTGTGCATCATAAGGTTTTGGAGTAAGATAAATCTCTAGTCCAGTGATTCTCTCTGGTACCCCCACCATTCCCTGAGGTAGTGCTGGAAATCTGTGAGGGCATTCACTGGCACAAGGATTGGGGAGGGGGCCAAGGAGGCTCCAAGTCCTACAATGCACACAGTCCCATGCAATGCACATTAAGCCTCCAATGCAACTGACACAAATCCTGCCAGACTTTTGTGAAGGTAAAATAACAGACGTTTTACAATTATTGGAGTGGAGAACCTAACTCTGTTTCGTATTTACACACTAAGGGTTTTTTTTTTCAGTTAAATATATACAGATTGTACACCCTTGTTCATAGCAGCATTATTCACAATAGTCAAAAAGTGGGAGCAAACCCAGTGTCCGTCAATACAGAGATAAACGAAATGTGGTATAGGCATCAATACACAGTGGGATAGTATTTAGCCATAAGAAGGAAGCAATTCTGATATATCTTACAATAGGGATGAACCTAGAGGATGAATCATGTCAGATGGAATGAGCCAGACACAAAAGGAGCAATATTGCATGATTCCACTTACACGGAGTGCCTACAGAAACAGAAAGTAGAATGGTGGTTGCCAGGAGCTGGGGGCAGAAAGAGCACGGAGTTGTTTCACGGGGAGTTTCACTGAAGGAAGATGGGAAACCTCTGGAGATGGATAGTGGTGATGGCTGCATGACCGTGTAAATGCCACAGAAGGGTAAGACTAAAAATAGTTAAATGGTCAAGATTGAGTTATGTTTATTTCAGCACACATTAAAAATACACACACACACACAAACACGGAAGTGTGCAAGTCACAAGAAGACTGGACTTGGTTGTGCCAGAACTCAACCACAATCTGTTCGCCACTGCAGAAAATTCAATCTCGGATGGCGACAGGGCTCCCAGTGCCAGAGCCCCCAGCACCACCTTCCCGCTCTGGCAGCCTCTCCAGCTGGTACATCAGGTTGGGTCTAGCAGGGGGCGCCAGCACCTGGCACCTTCAGGGTACCTTCAAACGTCACCGTGTCTGCACACATACACCCCGATACGTGGGATTTATTATCAGTTATCTTCATTTTCAGTTTTCTATTACAGTACATAGAGATCTTACAAGTAGGGGTGTATGCATCTATTACTTTCTTTGTAAATTTCGTTTCACGATAGTATCGGGGGCAGTGAAACACTATTTGTTAGAAAAAAACTGAAGGGAGGCGGCCTGGCTTTGGTCTCAGGGAGCAGACAGCAGCAGCAAGAGCCTAAAGACTGCAGTAAAGCATGAGACTCAGTGAGTCTCCGTGGATTTCACAGAAGTACCCTTTCATGAGAATGAAAGTTCTTACGGGGAAGGTCTGCTGGTAGTTGGCCCACTCCCCCGAAAAGGAAGAAATATGGTAGGAAAGTAGAAAGCGCCTGACTCTCCTTAGTGATGAAACACAGACACAGTTAAAATCATCAAATTCGTGCCCAGTAATCAACTCCAACACAGACGAGGTGAAGCAGGGTACACTTTTTTCAGTCACGGGAATTACCGTATCACGTCAAAGGAGATCAGGGTTTAACAGAGAAGGGCACGGTGTGTCGATTGCAATGACACATATGTTGTTTCTCTGTTGCGATCATCCTTCTTTCCATCTCAACACTGGGACATGATTCATATTTTACATACTGTCCAAAAGGGGAATGTGACTTACCAGAAACCATCCTCAACATTTCAAATACAGATCCCCCCTCTGCCAAGAGAAAATCCTGCCCAGCTGTAGATTTCTCATTTGCAAAACATAAGAGCAATGAAATTCCATTACTTAGAGAAACTGGCTGTTCCACCAAACCCCTGGCAACGGAAGCTGTACTTATCTTTCTGAACAATAGCCTCAGAAAATGTATTCTTTCTCTCTCAGACAAAAAGAAAAAAAAAAAAAAAAAAAGACAGTAAGTATGCCTTTGAGCTCTTGAGAAAGTGCTCTTGTCCAAGCCAATTGCTCTTCGGGAAAATCCACTCCCCTGACCTGGGAAATACAAAGATTGACCCTAAAACATGCAGTAAAAAGAGCTCCAAGTTTAAGAATGCTTCAAAAAGTCAATGGGGATGTAACAATATTAATAATGTCCTTAAAACAAAATCAAGTATCCCTTTAATACATAAGTGACCACGATGTACCCGCTCCCGCAGAAAAGTGACTCTTAGACCCTAACATCTTCAGTTTGTTTTCCTGGTGACGTTTAACTGCATGTTTTCCTGAGGACATAAATGATCCTGAAGTGTTCTGCTTCGCACATTGCAGAATTCATTCAAACAAGAATGGAAAGCCAGACTTTGTTCTCTGTCTTCCTAATGTTCCTTTCTCTGGGGAGAAGCATGTGGCCAAATTCCAGTGGGTTACATGAACTCCACTCATGGCTTATCTCATAGAGTTCCCACTCAGCCCAAAGTTTTGAAACGGACCATGAAAACACTCAAGAAATACAGACGCTACACTAATGTGTTTGGAATACCAACAGTGCTGCTTTTCCTGTTCCCCGTTTAATGTGCCGTGTTACATGGCTATGGCCTTGGAAAGTTTCTTGTGGGATTCAACATATTACCTAGGATTCTCCTATTTAGTTTCTTCCTCACAGGACAACCAACCACTTAGTCCATGTATTTACCCATTAAAAGAGCAATCAAAATGATCAAAAAAAGCAGCAGAAAACAGTCATTTGTATCCAACTTTGCACCAAGAGCCCATACAAGGAGACAATGAGTAACTGTCTCCCTTTGGGCAACCTGGGGCATCTGAGGCCATCTATGTGACCCTATTCCAGTGTGTTGGATGGTGGGCCAGGAGATCTACTTCCTCCATAGAAAATCCACAAACCTGCTCTATAAAACCTTAAAATGCTCCATGAAGAACTGAATAGAGAGAGTTGGGAATGATGTGAGTGACTATCCTATCAAACTTTGCCTGCACATCCCTGGACCATCACTTGGTAAAACCGGCAACAGAAGACAGAACGATGCATTTGTAGCAGTAACTGTGTGCCGCGAGCTGGGAGGACATGAGCAAGCCCCAGAGCTGCCACGATCTTACCCTGGGAACCAACGTGAACACCGACACAATGTGCACAACAGGGGTTGCTCATCTGGTTCTAACTAACAGACAACTCTCCAACGGCTTTCGCACAAAACTGTAACTGAAGCCCACAAAACAGATGCAAGGCTAAAGGAAGAGAGCCAAATTGTGAACATGACACTCATAATCTGGCTTCTCTATATTTAATATAAACAAAAACTTAACACCAAGGCAATCAGCACTCCATAAAGTCCCACACAATGGGAGAGTTCTCCTGCCCAACCATCAGGAGGGTTCAGGCCTCCCTCCCTGACCAAACTGAACCGGACGAAGACGGGATGGCATTCAGCCTATTAAAAGACACTGCCCAGCATTCACATACCTCAATAATCCTGTCATGAATTTGCAGGCCTCCGTCCTTGGCTGCGGGCCCACTGTCAACTATTTTGGATACAAAGATTCCTTCAGTGGACGATCCATCTTGGTTGTCCTTTGGGTTAAAAAAACACACACATGAATGCTAGGCATTAACTTGGTTAAAGCTTACACTCTTAAACTATGATGGACTCGAGCTTATGTCAAAAGTGGCAATGGGGTGAAAGCCCATCTGTTACCCCTAATTTCTGTTTTAACCTAAAATTAATACATGCACATGGTACGATGTTTCAAAACCTATCAAAATGTGTAAGTCCTTGCCACCTCCTACCCAGGGTCCTTTTCCCCTTTATAGCATCTATTGGCAGTTTATATACCCTTTCCAAAACATTTTTCATAGATCACCTTTCTTCAACATGTATCTGTTCCTTTTTCATGCATACAAACGGGAGTGTGCTCTCTCAATTCTTGTGCGCCTTGCCTCTTTTGCTTAACTTCACAAATCTTAGGGACTTTTCTCCAGTCTTCCTTTCTACCTCACTCCCTTAAATGGCTGAACGGTATCCCAGTAATGGGATAGTAAGCAGCTTCCAGTTGTCATTCTCAGAGACAATGATGTGTCTCATAGCTTCTTCCAACCTGTACAATGAAATATCTTTTGCGGTATTTACCTAGGGCACATCCCTAGCAATGCAACCGGTGGTCCAAGGATATGTAGATTTGACGGGCATTGCCAAATTAAGCACTCGTAGCTCATGAGAGTGTTTTTCCATAGCCTCACCAGCACAAAGTACTATTAAAACTTTTAAGCAGCCAACAATTTGATTGTGAAAATAGGTGTTTTATGCGTGCTCTGATTTACATTAGAAAAGCTCACCACCAGCACCCCAATCCTAATAAATTCTCATCTCCAATCTCCAATCCCTTTAGATCTTTCAAAGTCTGGACTGAAACTTTCTGGGAAAAGCGACGGCTCGCTGCTCAAACTCCTTCCTTTATTTAAAATCAAAAAGCTCCAACAAGCTCATAAAAAAAAAAACCCTCACAGCTTGTTCATGAACTTCTTTCCAAACAGCACTGGGATGAATTCTCTCCAAGTGTGTGGATTAAATTTCTACTGATTAACAGATGGATTTATAAGTTAAACGGCCCAAGTATGTGTTGTTTCCAAACAAAAGCATTTGAAAAGTAATTTCAGGATCTTCCACAGAAACTCCAAATTCTGGAGTTGCCATAAGGCCGTAAGATGATCTATTTTAAAAATAATTTCTGTATACAGAAATACATATAAATCCCATTTGTTAAAAAGGAACAAGGAAAATATAAAATTTTTCTCTTTAAACAGAAAAGAAAAAACCCATATTCTAAAGGAGAAAGGGAGGACTTTAACGTAGTTCAATCGACCGCTTCAAGTGAAAGAGCAATGGATAAGAATAAGCAAATGCACACTCTGTACCTCTTCTCTCTCTCCCTCCATCCTCACCCTGTCTCTCCAACACACACACACACACACACACACACACACACACACACACACACACCCTGTAAGGTCATAAGTAGGATTCGAAAGAAATCAAAATCACAACCTAAAATGAGCATTAAGTGTTTTCCCCAACATTTATCCCCCTGTGACAAAGATAGGTCTCCAAACTGACATCTGGATTCTATCAACACTCTTTCAAGAGAGAAGGGTCAGCGAGACTGTGGGTGCTGTGCTAGATCAGCCCTCCTCAACAGGCAGCCCTGCCCAGCATCACAGCACCCTGCATGGGGCCACTGCAGACTAACCCTTCACTGTCTGGATTTCTCCCTGCCTCCTTTCTCTCTCACAGCCGCCTCACTAATGCACTAATCCCAGCACATTCATGTATCTCCCCACGTGCATATCTCAATTTTAAGTACACAGTTGGGCAACTGCTTCTATTTACTGACTACACGCTAGACAGCAGGCAGGTAGGGAGCACCCTGTGTCCACTGTTTCATCCTTCCAATAACTAAAAATGGTTGAGTACTATATTATTCTCCATTTCATAGAGGAAAAACCTGAGACAGAGAGGTTAAATAACTTAGCAGAGGTCACAGAGCTAAAAAGTAGCACAGGTCAGTTTCAAAACTAAAGGCATTCCCTTACACAAGCTCAAAGTGTAATACTGCCTCCTATGGAGAAAAATCTCAACAAGAAGCATTAATTCGGAAGTTCCACATTCCAGGCTATGGAATATTCCACTGGAGAAACCTGAAGAATCTCAATGGACCACTCGGGATTTGATTTGTGGGCAATTGTGGGTTCCCTACGAGGTGATGTCAATATACCCAATGAAAAGAGATCTGCACTTACTCTGAATTCATTGCTTTGCATTTCTTGCCAGAAGAGGGAGATGGGAACAGGATTTTGACGCTGGTTTGTTTTGCAGAATACTACTTTGTGTACAAGTAATTTTTCTTAGGACAATCAGTAAGTTCAAGCAAAAGCAGAGGAACAGGCAAAAGCAAACAGCACAATTCAGGTTAAATTAATAAGACAGTGGTAGGAGGTGGAGAAAGAATGCAAAAAAAAAAAAAATACAGCAAGGACAAAACCCAAGAAAACCAAAGCAATCCCATCCTGGAAAGCTAGATGTGTCTCTTCAAAGACATTGCTCGATTCTTTGTTTGGCCCCTCTCTGAACACATTTTAAGTCCAAGTTATTTATCAAGGTGAACTAACACGGCTCAGGATTTGTTTTGTTTTGCCAGCTTGAGAAAAGGAAAAATCAAAGGGATTGTTTCCATCAGAGGGGTACCTGAAGATGAAGAATACCCGCCAAAGGCCGAAGTGACAGGTTTGACACACCAGACTGGCTGCTGTGTCTGAAGGGATATAAGAATTAATGAATGAATGATGTGACTCTGCGAAGGGCAGTGCATCATGCAAGGAAAAGACTCGTGTCAGCGCCCCCCGGCTGGGCTTATGTCACAACCCAACCAAGCATCTAACACAAGAATCCCTTGGGAAACGCACACGTCATGGGTACTGCTTTCCACTTCCAGTTACTAACAATGAGTGTGCATTGTTGCTCATCTTGGCTTTTTAGCGTGTTCTCAATGACCTGCCAGATTTCCAGGCAACAGTTCAGAATACATTTAGGGTTCATTATGCTATTTCTGCTAATCAGGACAAGTTTTTTAAAAACACTATTGTAACCACATGCATATGGAATTAAACTTTCCTCCAGGGGACATGCACGCAGTTCTTGAAAAAAGACCACAGGAACTAAGAACACTTATGAATGCTACAAAATTCATTCTGGCTTTCACTTCAATCAGCTTTTTAAAGGAGAAAGAAAAAAAAAGTACCTAAAACATGTACTTTGATAAGCACAAGAAAGAACCATATTCCAATGAGGCTGGGAGTGGCCTTTCTTCCCAGAGAGGGACAGAAAATAAATACGATCTTCACGGCCTTTCACGTATCAAGTTCTCCAACCATCCCCAAGACACAGGCATGCCTCTCCATTTCAAGCATTTTGCCAACCGTGGGCTCCTTTTTCCTACATATGCTTTGGTGAGGCAGAGAACAGACCTTCCTGGTTTGGGCTCTTTCTGCTGTGGAAGTTGCTGAAACATCTAACGGTGAAGTGCATCTTAGCTGGTTGAAGTCATTTCTTGAAACTATTAACAGTGAGTAGGGACAGGAGAAAAAATATTTACGAGGCCAAACCAAGGACGGCCTCTGTCATTCGCCCTAAGCAGCAGAGCACAACGCATTCTAAAACAAGTTGGGGAACACGGACCGCTCGTTTCCTGGGACCAATTACTTAGACATCCGAGCCCCTCCCTCAGCCCTTCTCTTTGCTGGCGAGTGTGGACTCCTGGCAGCAAGGACTCAAGCAGAGCAGCATTGCAACATGCTGCCAAGCTGTTCAGCCAAATGGCTACAGTCAAAAGGAAAAAAGTACCAACGGGACAGAATTCTACACTCTAAGAAAGTCACCGAGACAAGGAGACAAACACAACCGTGTGTGCCCATCTCAGCAAAATGTCCCCACCCCTCTTCATTCTCACAGTTTAATCTAGTGGTCTGAAGGGTTCTTCTCTGTATGTATGTTTTATAGGACAGATAATGGGTCAGTCCGTCATTTAATGGCTACATATCACCTGTAAGTTAAGTTGTCATTTCTTAAAATTAACCCTGTGTGTTTTTGAAACTGTGGCTTTGGCCTAAAGCCAAGGGAACTCAACCCTCATTTCTCCTCACGCTAACTCCCCCATCTTCTCCCAGTCTCTTTCTGACCACTTCTTGCCCGTTCCTCTACTCTAGCCACCCTGAACTCTTTGCAGTTTCCCCAAATGCCAACTCCGACCCTATTCTAGGCTTTGCATGGGCTTCCTCAGGCCTGTTCACTTGCCTCTAGCTCAGTGGTCTTCAAAGATGGGCCCATGCAAAGCAGTGCACTGGAACGATCAAAGAACATACGAGAAATTTTATTCACACTCACATTTTAATTTCATCTTTTAAAATGCTTTTTGCATGAAACTTTTTTAAGTCACGTACCATAGTTCAGCAGTGAAAATATAATTTAGAGCTAACTAAATAAGCTCAATTTTTTACAGTTAAGAGCACTCAACTAAATACAGTATATCTGGGCCCCAAGGGTGAGCCAGACCCAGGCACACAGTTTAGCCACATACGGATGCCTGGTATCTCCTTATCCTTCAGGATTCAGCTTAACATCTTCTCCGCTCTTTCTTGATCACCCTGGCCAGCGACACCCCTTGCTGCTTGGTCTCTACCACCTGCCATGCTCCCATTTTTTTTCCTGCATCACATGTCCCCCAATCTGTAACTGTTATTATTTACCTGTTTCTTGCTTGATGTGCAAGAAATCACACATCCCCACACGCACATTGTGGGGACCAGGACACAAACTCCATGACCACAGGGACCCAGTCTCCCTGGCCTCTACAGCATCTCCCAGCTCCTACCAAACAGCCCCTGTTCACGATTTTCTTTTCCTTCCCTTGGACTATTTTCCTTTTACACTAATAGATGAGGAAATGGGGAGCAGAAGAAACGAGCAACAGACGATGCACATTCAGATAACCCCACATGAAAGGGGAGATCCTGCAACGCACCCTTTGCCATGTCTGGTCCCCAGAGCCGTCAGCGGCCATTTTCCTCCCAGTTAAACCTACTGGTCTGAATTTGACCTCCTCTTTCTGGAGGGGGAGCTAATGATGAACGGGGTGAGCTGCAGTGGGAGGAAAAGCAAAGGGACGCAATCGTCTACAAATGAGGAACTGCCCTGACTAATGAAGAGCTGACAGAGCAGAGCTCCAGATCAGACTTCCAGGCACAGAGTCCCCGCTCCAGCTGGGTTACTCTGTTCCAACTGGCCTCATCTCACACAACGTTCTTCACTCAACTGCTACCCAACCAGACATGCCCCCCCCAAACCTAAATGGTTTAGATAAGTTGTTGTATTACTAGGACGATGCTATTTTAGGAGACCACAACTAAATAAAAACTCCTGAGGGTGAAGATGTTAGATAAACAATGAACTCCCTAATTAAAGAGAGCAGAATGAGGTGAGCGAGGTTTCTACTTCTCACTCCCCAAACCTTGACCCGTCTTCCTCGTACAGCAGGGAAAGGAAAACTTTTAGTAATTAACATACCACACAAGGCCGGCCACCGATAATATTGAATCCCAGGGAGCCAGAGTCTCGATGTAGGACAAGAGTCAGACTTTTGGTTTCTTCTCCCTGTAGAGAACAGAGGAGTTCAAAATTTTATTTACAAACAGGGAATAAATGGTAGCAATTTCCTTTCTATCTAAGCAGACTCACGGGCTCTTAGCTCATCATTAAAATCCTACGTCTCTGGTAATTTAAGCAAGGCAACTTTTAGGGCCCAAGCTGAAACCGTGTCCTGTATTGAGGAGGTTACGAACGTTTCTAGATCCCAACCCTGCAGTGCCCGCATAAGAATGTCTGGCGATGTCCAGACATGCCTAATGAACATTATCTATCAATGACTCCTTGGTCTGCACACACGTCTTTCCTTTGACTGACCCATCGCACGCCAGCTGTCTAGACAGCTACTTTCTCTTTCTCAACCATCCTCAACAGCGCCATTCTTGTTTTGTCACGAGAGGTTCAAGGAGGAACGCTCTCGGAAGTCTGAGCACATGTATGGCCTGTCAATAGTCATCTGTGTTTGAGAGACTTGGGGGAAAAGCAGTCTGTGCAAAGTCAGACACGAACGTGGAGGGGAAAGAGAAAAATCCTGTATCTCACTGCAAAGCAAGGGGGAGGGGGGCAATTTCACAAAGTAATTACTGTCCAGTCCACAGGAGATGCCGAGACGTTTAACAGAAAACACTCTGTTCAAAGGAGGCTGGTCAATGTGAACCCCTTTAAATCAAACAAGCAGAAGTCACCCAGGCGGGTCTCACAGGCAATGGTGAACAGTCAGAAGGGACAGAGATTCCATGGCACCTTAGCGAACACTCTCAAGTAACAGACAGATGAATAAAAATAGGTTTAACCTTAGGTGCACACTGTCACTAAACAGGCATTGACATCAACATTAACCTCACTGAGACACCGCTGAAATGTTTCCACTTATTTGAATGATACACAAAACTTTACACGTAGGGACTGCAGAGACTTGCAAACGCTTCACTCACGTTTTCTGTTTAAACATGGTATTATTTAAACACTACATTTTTTTTAAGATATGAATACTTCGTTAGAAGCTTAAAAAAAAAAACAAACCCGTAACAGCTTATGACAAAATAGATTTTGTTCTGATATTTACCACTTCCTGATCAAACCTTTGCCTTCTCCTTTTTCTGTGGAAATAAATGACAACATTTGAATGGCATGAATGCCAAGTATCTGACCCAGCTACACTGGCAAGGGAAACCACTCTTTCTGACGGGCAGTCAATGGCTTTTCTGAAGCACTGCTCCATTTAAAGCTAGAGTTGTCAACAAAGAACTGTGGTTCTGTATTTGGGCAGCAGAAATGTGCCCAACACTGGGGTGCCTGGGTGGCTCAGTCAGTTAAGTGACTTCAGCTCAGGTCATGATCTCACGGTTTGTGACTTTGAGCCCCGCATCAGGCTCTGTGCTGACAGCTCAGAGCCTGAAGACTGCTTCGGATTCTGTGTCTCACCCTCTCTGACCCTCCCCTGCTCACCTTCTGTGTCTGTCTCTCAGTAATAAATAAATGTAAAAAAATTTTTTTAATGTGCCCAACAGAACCAAATGTGTGTGTGTGTGTGTGTGTGTGTGTGTGTGTGTGTTTCTGTGTGTATGGTTAATGGGCCTCGATATACAAAATTACCTACGTGCTTAAAACTCTTTTTTTTTTTTTTGGAATGTTTATTTATTTTTGAGAGAGAGAGAGAGAGAGAGAGAGAGAGAGAGACAAAGCATGAGCGGGGGAGGGGCAGAGAGAGAGGGAGACACAGAATCCGAAGCAGGCTCCAGGCTCTGAGCTGTCAGCACAGAGCCCGACGCGGGGCTCGAACTCACGGACCATGAGATCATGACCTGAGCCGAAGTCGGCCCCTTAACCGACTGAGCCACCCAGGCGCCCCGTTTAAAGCTCTTAGTAACCACAACCGTTTCCCCTGCCTAGTGTACCGAATTTAAAATATTAGAATTTTTCAAAATTTTAAAACTGTTACATAAGCCTAAGCATCAACTATTAAAATCCTGTAAAAACAAAAATCACAATTTTTCATTAGAAAAAGACAGTCTTTAGGGGCACCTGGGTGGTTCAGTCAGTGAAGCATCCGACTTCGGCTCAGGTCATAAACTCAGGGTTCATGAGTTCAAGCCCCATGTTGGGCTCTGTGCTGACAGCTCAGAGCCTGGAGCCTGCTTCCAATTCTGTCTCTCTGTCTCTGTCCCTCCCCCACTTTCACTCTATGTCAGTCTCTTTCTCTCTCAAAAATAAATAATAAAAAAAAAAAAGAAGAAAAAGACAGTTTTTAATGAAAGAACTAGGTGTCCTCTAAGCACAACGCAATAAAATACTCACTTCCACCTGCTCGCTTACTTGATATGTAAAACAGAGTGTTTTAATGTAAAAGGCAAACAACTCTCTTATCAAGCTGCTGTACCTAAGCAAAAACAGAAAAGCTTCTATAATAACAAACTACCAATTTTGCAAAAAAAAAAAAAAAAAAAAAATCTCCAATCCCTGGTACCGCCATCCAGAGTATCCGTCTGTCAGTGGTACTGATACAATTAAATTTGATCTACACAAGTTACCGGCCAAGAACGTCACTGTTCTAACAGAATAAACATTCGGGATCAACCAGATAGTTCTGAAATGTAAACGTGAGGATTCGCAAACTGAAATAGTTTATATCTCTCTGCCTTGGAAAAGCAAAATCCTGGTAAGTCCGCGTCTCACTTTGCTATCTTAGAGGGGTGAAAAAGTTAGAAATACATTGGAATTTGACGGAGTTATCACACATATCTTGCATTTCTGGCTTTCCTAACTAATGATAGAAACTGCACGGTTACACAGTAACCCGAGGCAGATGGCTCTAGTCTGGCAATCTCAAATGATGTACGGAAGAGAACGCACCACGGAATTTTTTAAAAGACTAGTTTCAAACCCACTGTGTGATAACCCTTGCTCTAAAAATTATAGAAAAACCAGGAAATCTTATTACAGGGCATTCACATTTACTGGCTGCTTACCATGTCCCAGAAATTATATTAAACATTTATTTAAACGCTTTATTTTCTTCAATAAATCCAACCCATCTCTTCCACTGGCACTCTTACCACCCTCATGATATAGGTGGAAAGAGCTAGTAAGAGGTCTAGCTGGGCTTTAGACCCAGGCTCTCTGATTCTAGACACCATTTACTCTTCTACACTACTCCCTTTTCATATTGAATACAGAAAAGAAGGCCATGTGGGTTGGTAACCTCTTAGGTCTCTCTCAAGATGGTTCAATGGTTGGAGTTCCATAAAGGAACTCCTCATAGGAGCTCTCACCCGGGAAACCAACATCAACACAAAACTCCCAACTGTGCACTGAACTAATTATCTCCAGAAGACCCAATCTGAGATGCCCAGACACCTAAGTCTATACCTAGACTCCCAGATCTCTCTCCAGGGACAAGCCAGAAAATGCCTCAGACACAGCATTCCTCAGCCAAACAGCGATTTGCAAAGAACATTTTGGAACAATCAGTTTGACCATCTAAACTTCCCTGCCAGATGCAATCACTGGAGAGAAAGAAGGGGTATTCTCATTTCTACAAGCATCTTGATGTAGTCTGCTGTCCAGGAAGGTAAGAACTGGCTTCAAGTGCCATTGCCTATTTTAGGACTGATTTGTAATAGTGAGCCAACGCAGGCAAGACTCCCCACACAATGCCGGGAGCAACAAAAGAAGAGAAAAGCTGCGTCTGGGCTGAATTTCTTTCATTTCTCCATCTAACTTCCAGAGGTCTCTTCGCCTCTGACACCACGAACTTGACTCTGGTTTTCCCTTTCTATTCCTCTCCCCACAAAGCAATCTCAACTACTCTACTTTTTAATTCTTCACCAAGAAACATTAATCGAGAATTTAAACACTGGGCTTCACACAATGTATTTAACACGTTAACGTTAATTCCTGCTTATATCATTTAACCTGGTACTGAGCTGAAAATGCTTCAGGATGGAGGGCATTCAAATGATTCTGGCTCAATTATGCTCTATGTAATTAAAGAGACATATATAAATGGGACAAGGGCAAAGGCTCCTGTCAATGCCACTTTGCTGACTTTTCACGGAAATGTTAACAAAGGGTTCTTTCGTCTAAAGAAAAATTTAACCGATATTAATCTGTACGGGGAGTTTATCATAACCCATGCTTTGAAATTTTCTTAATGGCCTAATGAAGTAATACAAACAAGGGGAAGAGCTCTATTTCACATAAACAACTGACTAAAGGATCAGCTTTCTGAAGCAGGCACTGTATCCACACTCTAACCTGAGAAACTGAGGCTTCAAGAAATTCAGACACTTGCTTAAGATCACACAGCTGCAAAGAGGGAGAGCCAAGAATGAAGATCCATGGGACTCCAACGTCCGTGTTCTTTGTACTCCGTGGGTAAGTTCTGGCACTGTATCTTAAATCCTTTTGCCTCACAAGAGTGAACCTCCACATTAAAATGTCATGAAGGATTAGACATCTAATTAGTTTTGTAATCAGAGTTTTAAGCAAGGTTTCTTTGGACTATGTAATAACAGTGGCAAAGATTAGAGTGTCTATTATACCGTGAAGGGTATCATAAGAGTATTACGCCCCTGACAGGAACGGGGTGATGGTTAAGATCTCGGACTGCACAGTCAGAACCTGAGGTGAGTTTCCTCATCCCCAGAATGGGCATAATAATGGTTTCTCCTCACATCACGGGGTTATTATAAAGCATGAATGAGATAGACAACCGCCGACCAGTGCCTCAGTACAGTGTCCGGCCAACAGACTTGCTCACAAGACGAACAGGGCACAGTGTGTGGTGAACGCTATGACACTGAGCACTGAGGGCCCTGGTCCTCTTTAGCCTCGTAAATTACTCTGCCCCAAAGTCCAAGGAAATCCCAAATTAACTCAGTCCATCTAAGGCAAGTTTGGGAGAGCCTCAAGTTAAGCAAAATACGATAGTTATGTATTCATCATACCATCTGGCCGTACGATGGGAATTCTTCCACGTATGTGTCTCTGTTTTCCCCCCAAAGTCTGGAGACAGAGTGGCACGTTCTAGGAGGGCTGGTTAAGTGCCAACAGATAGTCGGTATTTTAGAGATGGTAGCAGGACGACAAGTAAACACAATAGGAGCAGCTGGGGTTGAACCTTCAGTGCAGTGAGCTAGGACGGGCAAGTGATACTGTCCCGGTGGGATACGGGGACAAGGAGGGGAAGTCAGACACATGACGTACCCAGGCCTTGAGGGAGGTGGCCATGAGAGAACGGGGAAACAGGTGTTGGCTCACAACGGGACAGGACAAACAGTAAGTCCAAAAACGTGTGGACTTGGATAGGGACAGCAAACCTAGAAGATGCTGGGGAGATGGAAAGGGAGGGGTAACTGGCGACCACTGAGGCATGTGGACTGCTCCACATTCTACCAGATCAGTGGGTCCTGATGGGCTGGGAAGAAAAGGTGAAAAACGGGAAAATCAGCAACAAAAATGTTGGTGACATGGCATCTCCTTGGCCGCTTTCCCTAGAACTGCCCCTATCCTGTTCCTCTTCTCTGGTGGCCTGTGTCTCTTTCCTTCAGGAGCCAGGACCCAGGAGACAGGCATGTCTCACCAACAGCCTGGGCAGCAGATGGAAAACGATGCCTCCAGTCATTCTCTGGACCCCAGATACAGCACGGGCTCCTTGGGGTGGGGGGGTGGGGCTGGAAGCTCTAACAGATCCTCAGCTCCCCAGCCTCCACCCAAGAACACAGCTCACTGCTGGGTCTCTAGGGCAGGGGAGGACCTCTTGGGGAGGTGCTTAGGTCTTTAGGATTAAGAAAGAACAGAGATATATTAGCCTTGGAGAAGGAGATGTGGGCACCAAGCCCTAAATAAATGGCATGAAAAGTCCACATAACTTACACCATTAAGTCAGCAGAAATGGAAACTCAATGTTCACGTAACACCCTAGTTGATTTCTCTGAAAATAAGCTTTGCTATCATATTCGAACAAGTAACTACTGGATCAATGTTTAAATTGTCCAAAACACAATCTGCTCAAATTTCAACTCAAGGTCTAAGTGGACAATATGGGAGGAAAAGTCAACGGTGGAAAAGGCAAAAATCAAATTTACTTTGTCAAAGTCACCTTACACGGTGGCTGGGGGGGGGGGGGAGTCTTTGTTTTTTAAGTGTCCAAGGACATGAAGTGTCTCCTACAGGAAAAGTCCCTTTTCCTTAGTATTACTCTGTCACCACCCTCCTCCAAACAATCTGGCCTCAGAAGCTTGGATGTGTGCCATCTCCTAATCCATGCGGTGGCCTCCAGAGCCCATCCATGCCACTGTCAACGTGGATTCTTTCTAAACACTCCTTTCTGCCCAGTGACGGGTGTTCCCCAATCACTGGTGTTGTGGGACTCACAGCCGAGAACTGGCTGGACTGGAAAGCTGCCCAGCGGGTTCTGAGAACTGTAATTGACTGACCGCCAGTCTATGTAACTGGGGTGACAGGACACCTCTCAGCCTCGGATTATGCAAAGCTTTCAGAGAGTCCCACAGCTGGGAAACAGCTCTGTCTGTGCACTAGTCACAAGAAAGCACAAAAATGTACAGTGGTGGGGGCTGGGAGACCAGGAGGCAGAGCTGGCTGCCAGAAATTCCCTACTGAAGAGATGAGGGTATCTTCACTTCCTTACACCGAAATGTGTTTGTCCTCTTTGCCATTCAAACTATGTTTCTAATGGCTGGCTGGGGTCAATCTCCTCCCTGTAACTCAACCTCCAGCTCTAAAGAAGGGATATTCTTGGGGGAAGAACAGGGGAGGACTGTTCAAGCCTCAAACTGAAGGCAGTCATGAGGTTGATGCAAACGAACTGAAAATGGATGAGAGGCGCCCGGGTGGCTTAGTCAGTTAAGACCCACTCAGGTCACAATCTTGCGGTTCGTGGGTCAGGCCCCATCGGGCTCTTTGCTGACAGCTCAGAGCCTAGAGGTTGCTTCGGATTCTGCGTCTCCCTCTCTCTCTCTGCCCCTCCCCTGCTCATGCTCAGACTCTATCTCAAAAATAAACATTAAAAAAGAAATGTATGAGACAGTCAATGTAAGTATCAGTGGTGTGCATCTGTCACCAAAATAGAAGTAAGCAAAGATGAGAAAGGCAAAGAGGACGGAAAAACAGGTGGAAAGAAATACAAAAAGAGCTTCTCTGAAGTCATACTATCTACAGAATAGTATACATAAACCCATCCATAGGCCAAACAAGTTATTTTTGAAAAACAGTATAGAGAAACAGTCCCGAGGTTCAAAGGTACATAAGTAGTGTCTACTGTGCAATTTTACTTAAATAACGTAAGAAATCCCTAAAAATTTACTTCTTTATTCCCATGAGTTTCATTTCAAGTCTGCACCTTTAACTTTTATCAACTCCTGTCTCTCTTGGTGAACATCTACAAGCAAGCCTTCACCGGAAAACTAACAAACAAGAACAAACTTCATTTAAGGAGCTACCAAACTGTCACATTTCCATAGGGTAAGCAAGCAAAAGTTACGCAGCTGGAACAGGGTTAAGTTCTCCCTTAAAGGAAGGCAGGGGCTCTGCCCAGCCAACCTCTCCTGAGCCTTGTTACTTTCAGTTAGACAGACACAAACACACCTAACAATCCCCTAAGCCTCATTTTATTCATGAGCTTTAACCACCTCCTTTACATGTTAGCCCAGAGGCTACCCTGACACAGCGAAACTGACCTGGCATGTTTCTCTTCTACCCAGTGGCCACCAGGGGAAAAGAGTCAGATAGGAACCCAGAGAACTAGTCACTCAGGGCAGCACGACTCTCACAATGAAACTGTGACCCTGTGAGCAAAAACCCCTGCCCATCTTCTCCATTATACCACTTCAAATTTCTCACGTTTCTTCAGCAATTCCTTTTAAAAAGATTTAAAAAACCTACAGGTGCCAGGCGCTCAACAGATGTTCAATCAATGCTCGTTAAGGCTTACTGTGCACCTAACACCAATCACCTGGTTTAATCCTAAAGCCAACTCTATCAGCCCAAATAGTATCCCATTTTAGAGATAAGACAAATAAGGCTTACAGGAGGTTACAAGATCCTCCCAGAGGCCCTTAACAATGAGCCAGAGGAAACATGTGAATCCTATTTTCACCGACTCCAGGACTACATACAGCAGAGACACAGACACCTGAAAACAGCGCCTAGAAAAATTCTAAGGGTGACCTCTCTGCCCAGGACTCACTGCTGCTTAACCACTGCCCAAAGAATAGCTCATCCCTCCCCGTTCCAGGCGACACTGCTGCAGGGCCCACTCACACACAGGCTGCACGGGATCTCTGTCCCCTAAACTCCCCACGAATGTATATATGGAACGGGTGAGAAAGGTGGATGCCTGTGTCCATCTGTTAGTTATTTTCTTTACAAGACTAATCATTATGTTCTACCACTTCCCTTTTTTATTGGAACAGGCTTATTAGAACACCATTAGTTCAGGGGGGGCAGAAGCTAAGCCATAGCAAAAGAGCTTGAGTAAACAAAGAGTAGGAAGACTTCTGTCGTGTTTTCAAAGACTCAAGTGGGTGACTGACCCCATGGGTTAAAGCTGCTCAGGTTGACCTCTGTATCCAGTGGTGCCTATCATGGTGCCTGGCACAATGTGTCTAAGAATGTGTGGAGCTAAACAGCAAGAATACACTCGGAAAAGATTCTATTTTCTTTCTACCATCAACCACTTGGTAAATTATTAGCATGAAAATTAGAGAAATGAGCCACTACTCCATCCAGGATTCCATTTCT
Organism: Felis catus; assembly: GCF_018350175.1. NCBI lineage: Eukaryota > Metazoa > Chordata > Mammalia > Carnivora > Felidae > Felis > Felis catus. The sequence goes on from NC_058369.1 coordinate 40,616,821, forward strand.
TAATTCTTTTTTGTTTTACTGGATTCTCTTTTCATAGGATCTGTTTTATGTTCTGTGTGTTCTACACCAGACCTATGAAAATGGGAGTCACGGCATGGGAAGAACACACTTCATCAACATGGACCAGAAGCCATCAAACCAACTAGAAGGAGCCAAAGGAAGAGGATGGGAGATGTTTAATCTTCCAGGCCTCGGTTTCTCCGCCTGTAATATGGAAGGTAATGGTTTGTTGTACCTACCTCACGGGGTCTGAGGATAAAATAAACACCTCCAATTAACATAGTGCCTGCATATATAAATAACAGCCCTCTAGAAACATGTATGAGACCTCACAGGAAACAGTGCCTCGGAAGAAAATGCTTTTCTTATTGTGGCCATAGTGTATGAGCCTGGAGTCAGACACTGGGCTCAAATCCCAGTTTTGTACTTGGAATCTCTGTAAATTCTGGACTTTACCTAACTTTTATGTAACGTGTTTTTTAAAAAAGAGAGATCTGGGGCGCCTGGGTGGCGCAGTCGGTTGGGCGTCCAACTTCAGCCAGGTTACTATCTTGCGGTCCGTGAGTTCGAGCTCCGCGTCAGGCTCTGGGCTGATGGCTCAGAGCCTGGAGCCTGTTTCCGATTCTGTGTCTCCCTCTCTCTCTGCCTCTCCCCCATTCATGCTCTGTCTCTCTCTGTCCCAAAAATAAAAAAAAAAATTAAAAAAAAAAAAGAGAGATCTACCTAATGAAAAAGATGGAGAAGCTCATATACATACGTACATAAAGCACCCTAAGTGTATGGCACCCAACATAATTCAATGAATACTTCTTTTCCTTTCAAGCTCCTGGTTCTATACTCTAATGCATAACAGCCTTATAGATTCTTAATTTTTATTTTTTTTACATTTTATTTATTTTTGATAGAGACAGAGCATAAGTGGGGGAGGGGCAGAGAGATGGAGACACAGAATCTGAAGCAGGCTCCAGGGTCTGAGCTGTCAGCACAGAGCCCGACGCGGGGCTCAAACCCACAAACCTCGAGATCATGACTTGAGCCGAAGTCGAACCCTTAGCCAACGAGCCAGCCAGGCACCCCACGGCCTTATAGATTCTTATGTGTCAAATATTTTTACAAACAGGCAAGCATTATTTCCAAATGCAGAAGGAACCACTTATGAATAAATATCAGAATTCCCAATTCAAAAAGTTCAGTTCTAATTATTCAATTAAGAGTAGCTAACATAATGTAAACCAAATCTTAATTCTGTGTATCAAACATTTAAATTAAATGGATTGACAGCCCACAATTCCTTTAGCTGAACTGGGCTGTTTTGTTAGATGCACTAGGAAATGGTTATTCGCTGAAGCTTTTCCAGAAACAGAAAATACACTGGAAGGTGAACACTGTGATAGATACATTTCAAAGTGTTTGCACATCTGGAAAGCCTTCTGATACAATTGTCTATTAGATTCACTTACCTCCAGGAGTTCTGAAATGGACAAAATCGTTTCTGGGATTTGGTGCTTGATACAATTTGATCTGGGTGGATCCAGCAGAACAAAAAGAATGCCTCCCAAAAACCTGGGAACAATTTTGTTAACTTGGGGGTCACGGAAAAACTCATTCTTTTTCAATACAAGCTCACTGTTGGTTTTCAGAAAACTGAAAAGTTGTGATGGCTGACAAGACAGCCTCTCCAATCTTGAATTCACCCACCAAACCAACACATATTGAAAGCTTACAGCGCACATGGCAATCTTGTGTCCAGGGCACAGCCCTGAAGAAGAGGGACGTGCTTCCTCCTGGGGAGACACAATAAACAGCCCTTCCAATTATTTAGTTACAGCTTTGATAAACACCATGCAGGAGGAGGACCAAAGTGAACATCTCAGGGCACCGACCTCATCTACGAGGTGAGAGAGGGCTTCGTGGATGTAGGAGTGCTTGAGCTGGGATGGGAAGGATAGAAAGGTTATCTAGTGATGAGCAAACCTTAAGTGCTGGCATAAAGGCAGGGGCAGAAGGCGGCATTTGTGGATTATCTAGTGATGAGTATTTGCAAAGACTTGTAAGTAGAGAAAAGATCAAGTGTAAAGGCCCGGGGGCAGAAAGGAGCATAGGGTCATATTCATGGAACTTCCTGAGACTCAAGAAGCTGGGAAGAGAGAAGCAACAGGGTAAGTAAGAATGCAAGCAGACAGGCAGGTGGTGGCTGGCAGGATCCAGAGCACCACGGACCTTACAGCCACGCAAGTGAAACTAGAAAACAAATGAAGGGTTTCAGAAGGCTTCAGATTGACATTTCTGTTTTTCTTTGTAAGTTTGAGAGAGAAAAAGAGGACGCATATGCACAAGCAGAGGAGGGGCAGGCAGAGAGGGAGAGAGAATCCCTGGCAGGCTCCTCGCTTGTCAGCACAGAGCCTGACACGGGGCTCAAGCTCACAAACTGTGAGATCATGACCTCAGCTGAAATCAAGAGTCGGACACTTAACCAACCCTCAACCTGACATCTCTAAGAGATTATTCCCGGTGCTAGGTAATTGCATGAGAGCAAGAAAATACGTAGTGGGAGCAGTTGTAGTATAGGCAAGAGGTGGTGGTGGCTGAGATCAAGACTGATTTTGTTTCCAAGGTGACATCTGGCAGTGTCTGGAGACACCTGTGATCATCCCAACCTGAGCAGTGCTACGGACATCCAGCAGATAGAGCCAGGGATGCCGCTAAAAATCCTATAAAACAAGGAACACTGTCCCCGCCCCCCCAACACACATACAATGAAGGATTATCTAGCCCAAGATGTTAATAGCTGGAGTTGGAAAACCGGTGGTTTGAACCAGGGATATCACTGGATGGAGAGGCAGAGCAGTAAATAGATTCCAAAAGTATTTTGGAGGGGCACCTCGATGGCTCAGTGGGTTAAGTGTCAGACTTCGGCTCAGGTCACGATCTCACGGTTCATGAGTTCCAGCCCCGCAATAGGTTCTGTATTGACAGCTCAGAGCCTGGAGCCTGTTTCAGATTCTGTGTCTCCCTCTCTCTCTGCCCCTCCCCTACTTGCACTCTGCCCCTCTCAAAAATAAACATTTAAAAATTTTTAAAAAAGGGTTTTGGATGGAAAATCACTAAGACTTAATGACGGACTGGATACAGAAATAAAAGTGCAAAGGTACCAAGGAGTCGTCCCCGGTTTTTCAGTAATTTTCAAGAAAATTTATGCTCAGAACTTTCCCTTGCCTGGAAAGCCAGAGAAGTCTATGAAATGCTTTTTCTCTTAGAATCAGGTAGGTCGGTCAGGGTGGAAAAACTGAGGCTGGCAGCAAAACTCTTGAACTTATTCAACCAAACCATCATCACCATGTCTGTTGCGGCCCAGAAGCAGCTTCTTATTGGTTAAAGATGCCTGGTCAGGCCGCAGTTAACCACTGTGTAACTGCTGGGTAGGTCTGGGTTTTAGAACTTTACCCCGGTCTTTTGTAAAAGGAGACTAATATGTGTTCATCTAAGTCTGTACTTGAACCCTAACTCTTCATCCAGAAGAGTAGCTAACCCAGCCTGACAAGCAGAGCAGCATCACCTGGGGGGAGCTTGGGAGAAATACAGACTCTGAGGCCCCAAGCCAGCCCTAATGGATCAGTATCTTGAGGAGGTAAGACTGAGGAGGTGGCAATCTGTTTTAACAAGCTATCTGGGTGATTTCCGATCACAGGGATGTTTGAGAAGCAAGCCCTAGTACCCATTTTAGAGCAGGAGAAACAACGTCAATGTAGGTCCAGCACAGACAAATCCTCAACACTCAGCGAGCGTCCAAAACCCAAAGGTTAAGGTAATTTTTAAAATGCCAGATCGGGGCGCCTGGGTGGCGCAGTCGGTTGAGCGTCCGACTTCAGCCAGGTCACGATCTCGCGGTCTGTGGGTTCGAGCCCCGCGTCGGGCTCTGGGCTGATGGCTCAGAGCCTGGAGCCTGTTTCGATTCTGTGTCTCCCTCTCTCTCTGCCCCTCCCCCGTTCATGCTCTGTCTCTCTCTGTCCCAAAAATAAGTAAACGTTGAAAAAAAAAAAAAAATAAAATGCCAGATCATTTTATGGAACAAGGTCTAGGTCTTGAAGGGCTGGTAGGGAAAATCTTCTAAGTGTTTCTTATCTACTTCAGCTTGGGACAGATAAACATTACGACTTATTAAAAAAAAAAAAAATCAAGTGTTGTGCATCAGAGTTTCCAAGCAATATAAATCCTGCCTTTTGGAAGAGAATAAACAGTACCCAGCAGGAACAGAGAGTCGACCCAATGAAATAAACAAGTTCTTAAACAGCTCGCAGTGGGAGAGGTTTTTCTGGCTGATGCAGGTTCAGCAAAAGCTTTTCAGCGAGGGCCACTGAGGGTTAACTTTGGGGCAAGAGGAGCAAGCTTCCCTGAGGCCTCAGTTGAGGCCAGCCAGGGTCTGAAGCCAGAGAGAGGAACTTGTGCAAACTGCAGGCCAGGCCATTCTTGGCTGTCCTTGAGGCTAGCGCTGGGGTGCATAGGAGTCCCAGGGCAGGCTCCAACTCCAAACCCGAACTTTCTCTGTAAGCTCAAAAAGCAACAACATCTTGTCCCTAAGCTTAATACCCTTGATTATCTTACTGGCTCACCCAGCACAGCTCCAAACACAACCACAGTTCAGATTCAAGTATCCTATTTTTGATTCTGAGAGAAGGTTTAACCAAACACTCCAGAAAGAAAACAGAAAGGCAAGAAGAAATAATAAACTAGCTTAACAATGAATGATGTATCAACTCTGGGGTAGTGAATGGCTTATTTATAAATAAGCATCACTTAAAACTACGCAGGAAGTTCGCATGACAGCATAAACAAGAGAAACTCAGGAACTCTTCTGCTGCAAACGCGGTGCCTGCTAGAGGACCAAGTCTTGCCCTCTGTTTTGGTGAGCAGGCTCACACCAGTCTTTTGTATGCCTGTGCGGTCCTGGGTGAGCCTCTCAGTTGTAAATATTTGCCCTTCGCCCAGAGCTGGCCAGCTGCTCAGACTGAGGCTGACAGGCCAGGGGGCCAGGATGGGGAGGGGAGGAGCGGGGAGAGGGAAAACTTGCAGGCCTGGTGTGTGCATAAAGAGGGGGTTGGGAGAGGGCAGAGAGAGGCGAAGCAGATGCAGGCCCCTGGGGCAAAAATGTTCTCCCGCAGCCATATGGAAAGGCAACCACACAGTGGCACCACGCCCCTCCCCGTTTGCATAAAACGTGGCCTTTACAATCAGGAAAACCCTGGTTCTCAACAGGCCATTTTGCACGCGTCCAAACACACACCCCACCCCCAGAGAACACCTGATAATATTTGGAGACATTTTTAGTTGTCATGTCTTGGAGGCAGGAGTGCTACTAGTATCTAGTGGGTAGAGGCCAGGGAAGCTGCTAAACATTTTACAATGCAGAGGACGGCCTCCTCCAATAAAGAATGATGGGACTCAGTATGTCAATACATCCCAACGCTGATAACTCCGATGTAGAACCCGAATCCTCACTCTGTTCCCGGAGTCACAGTATGACTCTGGACAAGTTCTATGACCTCTCTGAACCTGCTTCCTCCACCTGAAAGGATTAAGTAGATAATGCCTGTAAAGTGCTTCCCACAGTTGCTAGAACATAATAAACACTCAAAAAATGGGCCTTGGGTTTACACTGAGAGGCAACACAATAGTGCTTATGACCCTGGGCTGCAAAGACAGGCACATGAGCGTTCAGAAGGCAACTCTGGCACTAAAAGCTATGACCTAGGTACATGACTGCCCTCACAGGGGCTCAGTCTCTTCATCTACAAAATGCGAAGCATCCCAGCTGCCTCACTTGATTAAAAAGGAAACACCTGAGAAGTACTTAGCATAAGGCCTAGAGCAAAGCAAGCCTTCACTCAGGGTGACCGTTGTAATTACACCAACTATCAGCTCAAGGGGATGGCCCCAGGGGGATGTTAACACTTTGTTGAGCACACACTCTCCACCCAGCAGAGGGCCAGGTCTTTGTAACTATTCTCTCCCAGTAGGCTGACAACCACCCATTTTACATTTAGGTAAACTGATGCATCTGGATGTTAAACCTCACAGTCACTCAGTTGGTGTGCAAAACGCCCAAGTTCTAAAATAGTTGCAATTTGAAAGAACTTCCTCTCAATTATTACTTTATGATTGGTGGCACTTTCTTTTTTTCTGGAATCCCCGCATGAACGCCACAGACGGGGCCTGGCTGTGTTTTACCCGTGTCACATCTCTAGGGACCAGTTTCTAACTTTAGAGAGGCTACGCAGTTTGCTCAAGGTCAGCCAGCCAGTTGGCAGCAAAGCCCACGTCTGAATCCAGCTTTCACTCCAGGGGCCTGTCTTCTGGAATCCTTCTGAACTTATTCAGAACTGTGTGTTTCATTTGCTCTTTCTGAAATTCCTAAGGATGCATAGATACAGTTTACCCTGTGTGTCGATAGCTCATGTTTGGTGCCACAGGTATAGAGAACTAGGTTTTTCAACCTTAAGAAGTTAAGCAACTTCCCCAAGATCACCTAGCTGATCTGAGCAGCAAAACGTCTGACTTTGGAACTGCACTCATTCTTACTCCACGCTGTGGGGTCCTTTTAGTCTTTCCAGACCCCCGGAAGCTGCTGTAGCTACATTTCACCCCGTGTATGTGATCTGCAGGGACCATAGTTTCCAAGCTTAAACTGTTTCAGCGGCCCGCTCTTAGTGATACAGCGAGTAAGCAGTGGAAGGAGGCGGCAGGGATGCTCCTGGGAAGTTCCAGGCATCCCGGTACCCAAAGGGACCAGGAGGGGCCCTGGGTACCCAGGGGAGCCCGGCAGGGGGTTGGGGCCGGTGGCGGGCGCCTACCTTGCCGCCGGGCGGCGCGGCCACGCAGCGGCTGAGCGAGTCGAGGCGCGCGCTGTACTCGGTGAACTTCTTTTGGTAGCGCAGTGCGGTCATCTGCAGCTCCAGCTGCGCCGCGGCCAGCTGCGCCACCAGCGACTTCTCGCGCTTGCCGGCGCGCAGCGCCTCCTTCTTGAGCGCCTTGTGCAGCGCGCCCAGGCGGGCCTGCAGCGCGCTGTTATGCGCCCGCAGGGCCCTGGCGCAGCAGTGGCCGCCCGCGCGCTGCTCGCCGTGCGTCAGGGGCAGCCCGCAGCCCTCCTGGCAGCGGCCCACCGGCCGCGCGTCGCACGCGTCGCGCATGTGCGCCTCCACGTCGCGCCGCAGCAGCACCTGGCCGCAGCCCGCGTGGCGGCAGCGCGCGGGCGCGAAGTCGCAGCGCTCGAGGTGCTCTGGCAGCTGCTGCAGCTTGACCACCCGGCCGCAGCCTCGCGCCGCGTGCGCGCACTTGATGTCCAGCTTGAGGATGAGGCGCTTGAGCGGCAGGACGTGGTTGAGCTCCTTGGCCGACAGGCGACCGCGGCAGCGCGCCGGGCAGCTGCCCTCCTGCACCACCCAGGGCAACACGCAGCCGGCGCAGAAGACGTGGCCGCACGGCGTGGTCAGCGGGTCCTCCAGGACCTTGTGGCACAGCGCGCACTTCAGGTCCGGGTCCACGTCGCCGTCGAAGCGGTCCAGCTCGAAGCCCATGGTGGCGGCCGGGGCCCGGGGTCGCCGCCGGGCGGCCGGCCGCCCCCTCCCTCCCTGCGAGGCAGCCCAGACGCGCCGGCTGCGCCTCCCGCTCGCTCGCTCGCTCTCCCCGGACTGAGCCTAATTGCTCCAGACTTCCTCGGAAAATGCCCGAGGAACAGGACTCCTCCAGCCGTATATGCGCGAGCGCGTGCGCACGTACATCCTGCCTTGGCTGTCTCCGGCCCGCCCCCTGCCACAAGGAGGAGGCAGAGGAGGATGGGGAGACCCCGAGAGAGGACTGGCCTGCCCAGGACGCCAGTCTGAGCCCTTCTCTCCGGCGACTCCTCTCTGCTCTCTTGCAGTTTTTGCTATAGGGTACCAACACAGGCCAAGAAAAGCTCACTGAGTTTGGAGCGGAGGCTGCTGTTGCCGCCCAGAGACTTCTCCTGGAGCCCCTTCCGGGACAGATCGTGACTTTTAACTCCCCTCCCCCGCCCTCTCTTTTCTTGGCTGATTGCAGAGAACGAAAAATATTTTGGGGTCAGCTATCTCAGCACTTACGGTCTTTATTTATTTCATTCCGGGGAAAGTTACTGAGCCTGCGGAACGCTCCAGCAACTGCAGTTCCCACCCGGGGTTCTGCGGACCCCAGGATTTGGGCAGGCCAAGGATTCCAGGACCAGAGGGCGAATCTGCAGGGGGGAATCTGCGGGGAAGAGAGCTGCTCACAGGCTGTCGGGATGGGAGAGGGTAGAGTCCTGGCTCGGTCCATTTCACTTAACACCTCTCAAGTGTCCGCGCTTCTAAATCGGTCCCTTTAAAAATCATCAGTACGATGTTGTGAGAGAGTGTTAGCGCCATTTAAAAATTGTTTCACTGCATGACAAGGGAAGTAACGCTGGTCCTACAAAGTGAAAAATCGCACAAGTATAAATCTGAGAGAAGTTCCCCATAACCCACCCTCACATCCCCAGTCATGTGAACTGTGTTCAGTTTTTTTTTTCCCTTTGTTATACACAAATATTACTTTGTTATATTTCCATTTTCCACTTAGGGGACACTCAGGCTGGGAGAAGAAAAAAAAAAGTGCTGTCAGATGTCCTACAGCAGTGTTTCTCAAATGTTAATGTGGAGGTGGATTCTGATCCCGATCCCGTAGGTCTGGGGCGGGGCCTGAGAATCTCCAAGTTAAAAGAGCTTCCAAAAAGAGGCTGATGCTTCAGGTGGCTGTACCTCCACCTGATTGGAAAGTGGCCATCCTTGAACCTGGACTTTTTTCCTTCTACTCAGGGTCAGTTTTTCAAGCAGTGTCGTGACACTTGTAGTTTTCAGCAATACCTCCAATGTGTTGAAAGAATACGTTGAGATTGCAAGTTACATGATAAAATACATAGCATCATCCATGGATTTGGTGATTTTCTTTTTCTCCCAGGGTTATAGACATTGATGAGAAACATGCAGTCCGCACCAGTAAGAAAGAAACCAAGGGAAAGAATTCTCATTTGGACCCTGCTGGCAGTTTCTGAATAGTGAAGTGGAAAAGTTGGATCTCTGTGTTTAGTGTGGCTCTGAGGTCTAGAAAGTGGGATTACAACATCCATTTTGTCTAATTGCTTTTACTTCTCTCCTTTATCTGGCTGCTACAGCCCCATGACCTTCACTAGTTAACTGCTTCACCAGAGTGAAAGGATTCCCTTGATGTCCATAGGATTACTTGTTTTGAACTGACCTTTAAAAAGATGTCACTGACTAGGTTTTTCAATGCATCATTGAGGTCACTGGACAGTGTTCTTTAATCAGTGTTGGTGGCATTTGCTGTTTGTGGTAGAGGCTTTCTTTTCATTGCTGTAATCAATTAACGCATTTCTTTGATAGTACATGGGGTGGAATATAATTGGCCTTTGTTCAGAAAAGCATGTGCCAGGAATCCTCCATTAGTATATTTATTAAGCAGCTCACAGGTTCTCAGATAATGAGTAAGAAACACATTCTTTTCAACAAAGGTGTGTGGGCTTGTCAGTTTCACAGGGTGGGCTAGTGTCAACAGGGGGATAATCTTCAAACCAAACTGGTTTTGAGAAACCGGGGGAAGCTCATCATACACCATAAATGGGAAATCAGTGCTTGCTTTGGGTGTAAGCTTCTTTTAGGAGCCACCCACCACCACCTCCCCCTGCAGCCGACTGAGAGGCTGTTGATAAAATGCTACAGCTGAGGCCTACGAGAAGCTGTGGAGGAGTGTGGATCAGCTTCTTTGGGCAAAAGCAAAGTCTGGCAGAGCCACTCCTTATTGGTTAATTTTAGTATCAAAAATTTTGGAGGTCGGAATTAAAAAACACCTCCTAGAATGTCAGAGTTGGCGGACCATGCATATTATTTAGGGGCTAAATTTAACAGGGGGGCTGAGAACTAGAAAAGTTTAAAACAAGTACAGTTTAAGGCAAGGTTTCTCAACCTTGGCTCTACTGACAGCCAAGCAATTCTTTGTTGTGGGGGCTTGTTCTGTCCATTCAACAACGTTTAGCAGCATCTCTGGTTACTGCCCACTAGATGCCAGTGACAACCCCATCCACACACACACACACACACACACACACACACACGCCAGATTTTGCCCATGTGCCCTGCGGGCAAACTTGCCCTGGATTGAGAACTGCTGCTGGTTTAGGGCAACCTTTCATTAATTGCTGAAGTCAGGCAAGTACTAGCAGCCCACAACCCCTGCTAGCTGTAGAATGACCTAGGGAATGCAGCACAGAGAATGGTGTTAAATTGGAAAGCTGAGACAGCACACTCATAAACGTGAATACAGGCTTAGGAAGGTGAGTGTTGGGTCTGGCAGGCCCTCTGAAAAAAACTAGCTAGTTTTTCTGACCTGGATGAGATACTAGCTCAACAGTTGCAGAACCAGCTGACTGTTCATAAACATGATTCCTTGGGGACAGGTGGATCGGTCATTTTGCAAAGGATCCTTTTTTTTTTTAAATATTTAGTTTGGGGAGAGCACAAATTGGGGAGGGGCGGAGAGAGAGGGGGACAGAGGATCCCGAAACAAACTCTGTGCCCACAGGCTGAGCCCCATGCGGGGATCGAACTCACGAAATGTGAGATCATGACCTGAGCCCATTTCAGACTTGCAACCCCACTGAGCCACCCAGGTGCCCCTGCAAATGATCCTTGTGGCCTCCACCATCTTTGCCATCCCCCTTTCCTCTTACAGTCAGGTTTGGCACTTCCTCACCAAAAGTGATCCCAAGCCTAACTGCAATGCTACGTCCACTATCACCCTGATTTTGGCTTTTGTCCTCACGGTCTCTTCTATCGGATTGCACCAGATGATGATAATGTGTGCCCTGTTGAGAGCTAGTACTCTGTGCAAAGCATTGTGCTCACTACTTGACCTTCATTTTTTCATTAACCCTCACAGCACATCACAAAGTACTTGTGTGTGTTGTTGGCTCCAGTTTACAAGTGAAGAAACTGAGGTTTACAGAGATTCTGTAAGTTATCGAAACAGCAGTCAAGAATATAGACAGAAGGATTCCACAACCCTCACACTTAACCTCTGTGACAACTATGTGGTTTCCTGCATAACTCTTAACTCGGGAGTTACTACCTTACAAATGATGTAGAAAATCACTCCATGCCTTCAACATGACTCACCTGCCTCTTCCCTCCGTCAACCCTCAGCTTCCCCTAGGCTTTAGATAATTTGTGTGTTCGGTATTAGAGAAGGCAAAAAAGTCAAGATTTTTTGCTTTGTTTGGCAGCAGCTTCCCTAGGCTTAACTACTTACATTCTACTAGCTGAAATAGTTCCACACATACAATTTAATTAATAAACCTTTTTTTTAAGCCAACCAGAAGTACTACCAGAGAGCAGTAAGCTGTAGTAGTCACAGGTGAACAGGTGTGACGCATCTCAAGCAGATTACTTGCCTCCTAACATAGCCAATGTCAGCCCTTCTAGGGCCTGGGGCGTTTCATTTGGCCTTGGGCAGGAAGAAGAATGTGTAATTTTTTATCCTAGAGACTTGAAAATTTGGCTAAGTCAAGAAGAGCTACCACAGTGGGGGGCATTGGCTAGAGAACAGGGGGAGTTGTGAAAAAGCTTCTTACAAATTTGTGCAAGACTCTGGTGCTGCACAGTGGTGAGCCCTCCTTTCCTGTCCCTTCAGATGGGACTAGCTTGTACAGCACCACGTATATTCCCATGTATAACATTCATCACACTTGGAATGCCTTAATTTCCCCAATAGTTAATTAATTCGTAGCTTCTGTACGCTAAGAAGGTGCTGTCGTGGCACTGGGGTGACAGGGGTGAACCAGATGGGCAATGGTGCCCAGCTGAGTCCTCGTTCCACGGTGCAGAAAACCAAGTATCAATAAACAAATAAGTGACCGACACCATGATGGTATGTTGGAAGTTCTCTACAGCAGTGCTGATCGAAGTGTGGTCAGAGGCGTGGCATCACCTGGAGACCTGCTGAAACTACAGGATCTCAGGCTTCCTCCTGGATGTACTGAGTTAGAATCTGCATTTTAACAGTGTCCCCAAGTGGGATGTATGCACCTAAAGTTTGAGAAGCCCTGCTATAAACACTATGCAACAAGCTGTTGTGCTAGAGAGAAATTAGAGGAGCCCATTCCAAATAGGGAAGTCTGATGAGAGGAGAAATGGGAGTTGTTTGAAGGGCGAGAATGAGCTGGCAATAGTCAGCAGAGAACATTCCAGGCAGAAGCGGCAGAAAGTGCAGAGGTCCAGAGGGAGTCAAGCACTTGGTTTAAGTTAGAGCTTGCCTAGGACCTAAAACAGGGTGAGAAAGGGGAAGGATAGCATTGAGTAAGGGTAGAGAAGTGGGTAGAATCCAAACATCCAGGGCTGGCAGGCCACACAGCAGACTAAAGGGTTTCAAATGACCTGAGAGTGCAGGGTGGCATGGGTAAGTTTTGGTAGCAGAGGGGCACAGCTTGATCAATGTCCACCTCCCCACCCCCATTCTATTCTAGAGCAGGGCTACTGTATCCATCTTCTTTCCCACATATTTAACACTTAGTAGAGACTTAAAAATGCTGAACAAACTGCTCCCTCTTGCTACTCGATGTAAGTTTCCGCTTCTAAAATTCTAGGCACAGATTGGTGCTACCATACAAGGTATCTGTATCACATTATGAATTAAATAGACTTCTGTGGCCTGTCATCATTTAGAACATCATTCCCATAACAAAATCTATCCTGAATTTTGAACTCCCACAGAAAGAGCTGGATCATTATCTGGTTGTGAACTGAGTGGCTTTTTTTAACAGAAAAGGTCGGTGTGTGTGTGTGTGTGTGTGTGTGTGTGTGACAAATGTGATTCAAAACACTTGTGACATTGTAGACATTTGGAGCTAGAAGGGAGCTTCTCTTTTATCCCACAAATACTGCTCCCCTGTCATGTAGAGAGCATAGAAGACAAGACATATGAAAAAGGACACAGGATCTAGCTCTTACCTTAGTGAGTTCACAGGGCCCCAATGTTGCCAGCTGGATGAACTCACCATTTAGTTTTCGTACTAAAACAAATGTATTAAGTATCATATCCAATGCAAGCTGCACGGTATCAAAAGGGGACATGAAAGCTCAAACAAATTAGATGGCTTTCTTTTAAAAACATTTTTTTATTAATGTTTATTTATATTTGAGGGGGGAGGGGCAAGGGTGGGGGGGAGACAGAATCCAAAGCAGACTCCAGGCTCTGAGCCATCAGCACAGAGCCTGATGTGGGGCTCAAACTCAAGAGTCATGAGATCATGACCTGAGCCAAAGCCAGATGCTTAACTGAGTCATCCAGGTACCCCTAGATGACTTTCTAAATACATATGATGAAACGTATAGTTGCAGATGCTTGGTTATCCTTACAACCTAGTACCACAGAGAAAGGATTGGATCAAATGTCAGGAGGTGAGTGTTAACTCTGGTTCATTGAGTGACCTAGGTTTAAAGTCTGTGATTTCATATAAATGTGGATGTGTATGTATATGCAATTCAGTGAGGGTAAGCAAACTCCAAATTCTCTAAGATTTAACACTAAATGTGTTTCTTACTCTTGTCCAGTATAGATATCCATGTGGTCATTGGGTGCCCTCGTTCCTTCCACCTACTGGCTTTCCCCTACTTCAAGGCCTCTCCTCAGACCTGCCTCCATTCAGTGGATGGGGAGAAGAGAAGGGAAGGGAAGGTGTCCATGGAAGGTGTGTGTAGGCAGGACTGGGAATGCTTCCTTCCACCCACAGCCTCCCGGCTGTAATTCAGCCACAGGGCCACAATGACAGCAGGGGATTGTGGGGAGTGTGATCTACCTATGTTCTCAGGTAGGACAAGAATTAGGTTTTATGTGCATCTAGCCAATCTATGCACGGATGTGTGTGTATGTATACACACACTTATGTGCATAAAAACACAGGTGTATATACACACATACATTTATAAGTGCAGGAGAAAAAAAGATTAAGTTTAGCTGAGGAAAACAGAACATCAAAATAACCATGAAGTCTGTAAGCAAAAAATCTCTTTGTCCCTGAAGTAAAAAAGTCAGATTTAGGGGCGCCTGGGTGGCGCAGTCGGTTAAGCGTCCGACTTCAGCCAGGTCACGATCTCGCGGTCCGTGAGTTCGAGCCCCGCGTCGGGCTCTGGGCTGATGGCTCGGAGCCTGGAGCCTGTTTCCGATTCTGTGTCTCCCTCTCTCTCTGCCCCTCCCCCGTTCATGCTCTGTCTCTCTCTGTCCCAAAAAAAAAAAAAAAAAAAAAAAAAAAGTCAGATTTATATCTAGTAGCACAAAGCTGATACCCTGGCTTCCAGGTCATCGAAGACTTAGGATTCTTTAATCTCCCTCGTCTATTGTCAGTAGGGCCTGGCCTCTCTGCTCACTTTGTGGACCAAGATGTCCACTTCAGAGCCAATCGGTCCAAGAGGAAAAGTGAAGGAAAGAGGGAAAGACCAAAAATTACCCCCCTCCTAATTTAGCCTTCTTTAGGACCTTTCTCAGAATCCCGTCCAAATACTTTCTCTTACATTTCAGCACAATCCCTACATGCAAAGAAGATTTGTGAAATAAAGTCTTTCATAAGGTATATGAATACACTGCTTTCCGGTGTATATTGTGAGATATCATTTCCCATCCACTAGGATGGCTAATGTCAAAAAAATGGACAATAACAAGTATAGATGAAGATATGGAGGAATTGGGACTCTCATACACTGCTTGTGGCTTTGTAAAATGGAACAGCCACTCTGGAAAATTTGGCAGTTATGCAGAATGTTACACACTGGGTGACCAGATGACCCAGTAGTTCCACTCCTAGCTATATAACCAAGAGAACTGAAAATATACACTTGCATGTGAATGTTTATGGCAACATTATTCATGATAGTCATAAAGTTTAAGCATCCCAAGTATCCATCAACTGATGAATGTGTAAGAAAAACTAATATATAGTGGAATATCAGTCACCATAAAAAGGAACAAAGTACAGATTCATGCTATAATATGGGTTACATTGAAACGTTATTCTGAGCAAAAGAAGCCAAACACAAAAGACTACATAATTGTGTGATTCTATTTATATAGAATCTATAGAGACACAAATCAGATTAGTGCTTGTCAGAAGCTGAGAGGAGGAGAAATGGGATGGATATGGGATTTCTTTTTGAGGTGATGAAAATCTTCTAAAATTAATCATACAGATGGTTACATAACTTTGTGAATGTATTAAAAGCCACTGAATTGTATACTTTAAAAGGGTGAATTTTGGGGCCCCTGGTTAGTTCAGTCAGTTAAGTGTCTGGCTCTTGATTTTGGCTGAGGTCATGATTTCACAGTCCGTGAGTTTGAGGTCCACACTGGGCTTTGGGCTGATAGTGCAGAGCCTGCTTGAGATTCTCTCTCTCTCTCATTCTCTCTCTCTCTCTCTCTCTCTCTCTCTCTCTCTCTCCCCTTCTCTCTCCTTCTCTCTGTGCCCCCACTTTGTGCTTTCTCTCAAAATAAATAAATAAACTTAAAAAAACCAAAATGGTGAATTTCACGGTATGTGAAATGTATCTCATATACCGAGTATTCAATAAAGCTGTCATAAAAATACAAAAATATTAATAGCATTCAGTTAATAAGGAATGGATATTAGATACACAGGGAGCACTCTGCATGTGTCTATATACATGCATAAGCTTTTTTTTTCAAAATTATATTTATGAAAAAATGTTTTTTAAGTTTATTTTTGAGAGAGAGAGAGACAGACAGACAGAGCATGGGCAGAGGAGGGACAGAGAGAGAGAGGGAAACACAGAATCCAAAGCAGGCTCCAAGCTCTGAGCTGTCAGCACAGAGCCCAACACAGGCTAGAACTCATGAACCGGGCTGAACTCATGAGATCATGACCCAAGCTGAAGTTGAACGCTTAACCAATTGAGACACCCAGGCTCCCCTCAAAATTACATTTATTAAGCTATTATCTATATCTATTAAACTTGTATCTATTAAACTATTTTCTCATCTATGCCAAAAGCTGTATTTTAAGAAAATTATTGATTCGAATTGCATTAGAACTTGTTTTACCATCAACTTTCTGAAAGTCAATTCAAAGTGACTCAGGCATTTAAAAAAAAAAAAAAAAAAAAGACAAGGCCACATCAATGAAAAGTCCAGGAGGTAGAAATGGCTTCAGGCATCTGAATCCAGGTGCTAACATGAATGTGTTAAGAATCTGCTCTAGTCTCCCCTGGACTGGCTTCCTTCTTAGGCAGGCGCTCCCCATGTGATTAGACAGAAAACCCTTGCAACCCAGGTTTGCATAGCATGAGCTTATCAACCCCAGCAGAGAGAACATTCTCTTTCTAGTAGTTCCAATACATTTCCCAGGCATGACTCTTGGGCTGCCTTAGGTCATTTGTCCATTCCTGAACCAGAGAGTGGGGACAAACTCACCCAGACCACAAGAAATGAAGGCAGGGGAAGTAGCAGTTCCCCAAAGGATGCAGGAATGGGCAAAAATACATGCCCACTAGAGTCTTATTACAGAAGCCATCACTCATCTTAGGGTGGAGGGAGAAACACTGTCTGTAAAATATATGCATAACCATTGTCTAGGGATGAATTTCAAAACAGCCAATCAGCTCACCTAACCATTATCAGTTTTACCCTCCCCGACTTGAAGCAATCGCCTGTGAAGGGAAAACACATACACATAATCATGGCCGTTCAATAAATTCAAAACGGCTCCATGCAACAATGGACCCTCCTCCTTCAGCTAAATCACATGAAGGTACAGTTTCTAAAGTCGAATTTAAGCTTTTAAAGTTTAAAAGACACCTGTCGTGTATATCAGTGCTGGATCCCTAAGACCTATGACAGTGTTTGGCTCACATTTGGACACTCACAAAATATGTTGACTGTCTATGCAACTTACTCAAATGTTTGTTGGTCCAGAAACATTTTGCAGGTTTCTAAATTCTCAGAGACTCTTGATTATTCCTAGCAGAAACGAGAAGAATGTGATCTGAAGAGCGAATCCTTTGATCACATGGAACCCCCATTAAAAATAAGATGACTCAGTCATCACAGGGGTACCGGAGGGTAAAAATAAATCATAAAAAGGAATATTCATAAATGAAAACCAGAATCCCAACCCTCGCTAATAAACATGACATTTTCAATTTGCAAAGTCTGTTTTCCCAATATTTAAGTTTCACTTTGCCGTGTCTCCTTTAAAACAAGCAAGCTCTTTAACCTCCTTGCAGGTCAGGCCTGTGATCTAGGAACTCATTAACTGTGATTCTTCTCCTGGCACCTTCTCCATCGCTCTCATTTACTCTGTCCGTAAAATGATGATAATAACAATCTGTGCTCACCTAACATTCGGTAATCATTGCTAATTAACTAATTTTTATATGCAGAAACCTGTGAAGACTTTTTACACAGGTGCTAAGTTATTATTTTAGGCTTGGTGGGGGGGGGGGGGGGAGAAGATCCGACTTTCTGTTTGCAAGTGTGATGGCTCACACTCCAATGCTGTCCACTCCATGAGGATACAGTATTAGGATACAGTATTATAAACTGCTTTCATGTATCATCCACTGCTGATTGATTTGACAAACAAAACCCTGCAGTGTGATATCACTTTCTCTTGTCACCTTGGGTCTCAAATAGTCAGAGCTGTGCTCAGCGTGTCATCTATCGGGGCCTTTTTACAGCAAAACATAACCACTTCAACACTGGCGTCAACAGAGTCTGAGTTCAAATGATGTCGAGTTACAATTCTCGAACTAGTGATTTCCAGAGTGCCCCTTCCTCATCTAACATAGAACACACAATTGCTTTTCATTTACATACTACTTGATTGTATTAAAATAAAAAAGAGAGTTGCCCATGCCCTCTTTAAAAAGGAGAGAGAGATAGATGCTCATTGTTTAGGGGTTTTTCCCTTGCCTTTCCTTTTTATCATTTTTACAACAAAAGAATAACTTCTTTTCATCTGGGAGGGCTTCAGGCAGAACATTTTTGAGATGTCAGCCAACCGAGAGAAACGTGACATTACCTTTCTTTGAAATCTTGTCTTGAAACTGTGGTTTTGGTACCCAGATCAACCCGGCATTTGGCAATGAAAAAGCTAAAACAAAACATTACTGAAAATAGTCCTACAATGGTATGGTGTTCCTAGGATAATCGTTTGTTATATTTTAACAAATGAAAGTCACTCAAACCTTTCGATCCATTTTCATTGCTGCGCAGGAACAGACACGAAACATTTCACAAAGCTGGCCACGAGCTACTTGTTACAGGCGCAAAAAGCAATCATGGAAAAACCTTCAGCAATGGTAACATTTTTCTCTACAGGTAAAATGGAAAATGTGTCCAAACGCGGGCATACTCTCTGTAATTTTGGCAAATAGCACACTCAGTCTTGACAGTATACACAAAGCCTTAGAAGTTGAATCCAAAAAGATGAAAGAACTCGGAGGACAGTGAGTCAGTTTGTCATTGGTGGGAATCTCTGCAGTAACTTATAATTTATCCACGGGTTGTGTAAGCTTAAAGATGAAGATAAAGCCGCACTCAGAGAGCTCGCCGAGGGGTCTTTAAGTTCTGGGAAGTAAGTGAAATTGTGTTTCTAACTTCTGTAATACATGTTTTGATTTTGTTACTTCCAGAGGGCAGTAATTGACTAGCAAAGACAGGGACTACCCAGTTTGTAAACAGAATTGCCAGTGATAGTCCAAGAATTGCACACAACTCCAGGGACAGCAGCCCCCCTTACCTGAGGGGACACGTTCCAAGACCCCCTCTCCCCCTGGGGGATGCCCGAAACCATGGATAGCTCTAAACCATGGATAGACTGTGGGGTTTTTTCCCTATACGTACATACCTATGATAAAATTAAATTTATGAATTAGGCACAGTCAGAGATTAACGATAACTAATAATAAAATAGAACAATTATAACAATATACTGTCATAAAAGTTATGGGAATGTGGTCTCTCTCTCCCTCAAAATATCTACTTGGACTCACCCTTCTTTTTTTTTTTCTCATTAAAAAAAAATATTTATTTACTTTTGAGAGAGAGACAGAGACAGAGACAGAGCATGAGCAGGGGAAGGCAGAGAGAGAGGGAGACACAGTATTCAAAGCAGGCTCCAGGCTCTGAGCTGGCAGCACAGAGCCCGACGCAGGGCCCACGAACTACGAGATCATGACCCAAGCGGAAGTCGGACACATGACTGACTGAGCCACCCAGGCACCCCTAGCCTCACCCTTCTTGTGACCTGAGATGATCAAATGTCTGTGGATGCCGTAAAGTGAGGTGAACAATCTAGGCATGGTGATGTAGCATCAGGCTACCGCTGACCTTCTGACCATGCACCACAAGGAGGCTCACCTGCTTCCATGACCTTGGGTAACCGAAACCACAGAAAGCGAAACTGCAGGTAAGGGCGGGGTGGTGGGGGTGACTATCGTAACAAAAACTTAGGAACGCCTTTTGGGAAAAGTCAAAAGAAGTTCCACACTTCGCCCTTTATTTGGGAATGGTAGAGTTTCTTCTTCATGCCAAAACCCCCACACATGGACTTCTGACCTTTTTGTTTTGTGGCAGTCGACAAAAATGAATTAAATTAAATAACATATACATATACACTTAATAGTAACACTGACCCTAAGTCGGTGAATAACACCATTCTACTCATTAGAAGGAGTTTCATCAAAGAAACAATACGAGTAATTGTGCTCCATCTTGGGTCTTGGCAAACGTTCTCTGTAAAGAACCAGATAGTAAATATTGGCGGCACTGTGGGCCATGTCGTCTCTGTCACAAGTATTCAGCTGTAACATTGTAGCACAAAAAAGCAGCTGTAGAAAATATGTAAATGAATGGCCGTGGCTGGATTCCAATAAAACTCTATTTTCCAAAGGGTTGGATTTCGCATGCGGGCCTTAGTTTGCCAAAGGCTCTCATGTATGAATGCCCTGCCATTTGGGCAAGACAAAAATCAGCTCAACTCAAACCCATTAAGACCATCAGAGTGAGACAGAGGGATGTGGACTTTATACTAAATAGATGTTCCATTCATGTTGATACTTCGAATGAAGGGGACAGTGGAATATTATAAACTTGGGAATCAGAAAAACCTACATTCAATACTGCTTATTGGCTGTATGACCTTTGCAAGTCACTTACCTCAGTTTCTTCATCTGTGAAAGGGAGATGTTATTAGCACCTGTTTCACAGGGTAGATGTAGATTTGAATGGCATACCGCTGAAATCAGGAAGCCTATGGAAAAGTGCGTGGCACAACGCCAGGCGTTTCCTGTGCGAGACAACATTAGGACTGAATTAATGACCATAAGGGGGGGTCAGCATTCTAGTGGAATTGCATTGTCTGTGTTTCCCGAAGTTATCATCTACAAACCGGGCCCAGATTCTCTGCCCTAGACACCTGCAATTCGAGGACCCAAATGCCTTTGTATACAGACTCTGAATATGGAGTGATGGACTAATACCCAAAAGGAGTTTTGCTGACACATGTCCCCAGAAAGGAATTAGAGGAAGAAAAGTCCCTATCAGAGCTACCTGTGAATCATCACTCTCTTGGCATTATTTATTATTCTGCGAATTAACCAGTGAGTCCCCACAACAATTTTACCAACCCAAGACACAAATGAACATCAGAAGAATGTGAGGTCCTGTCTCGATAAAAAAAAAAAAATGGTGGCAATAGTCATCAAGGCAATCCCTTGAAAGCAAACAGCTGGATGGCACTGTCTTTCAAGGATAAACGTGTCCACAGGGCTAAGTGTAAAAACCAAAGTATCTTTGCCACAGCTCTGTGGTGAGAATAACAGTGAAGATGCCTTCATTACTGGATGCGCATTTTAAACATACCAGGGAGACACTTGTTCCTCCTTTGTTCACAGGGATGAGAGACAGAAACTAGAGAGATATTTTATTGAAGAAAGCATAAGGTCAAGTCTTATTCTCCCCTCTATATCCCCCAGATTGAGCACAGTCCTGGGTATACAATAGCCGCTCAATAAATGCCCAGGACACTCTGGACTGACAGAAGAGAAGGTGCAGTGGCTTTCTCAGGCTTCCAACGGCACGGACACACGGGCTGGAGCAGTGTACTATTCAAAGCCCTTGTGCTGCACTGTGGGGCATATTGGAGACAGTAACCGATTGCATCATATTATATGCTTGGCATAATTATACTGCAGGCTTTTGTCTCCTTTGGTGCCAGTCAGTCTCAAAACACATGCCGCTTCCTCGCTTTGCTTATGTAAAGTGCTGGGGTTGCCCACTTGTTACAATTGGGATTTGTGAACTCTGTGTCCACGGTCTGAGTCACCGCAGCCTGGAGGCTCATGCTTGGGAGAACGGGGATGGCTTTTCCCCAGAGAAGATGGTCAACAATGGGCATTTCTGTCCGGGAAGAAAAAGAGGAAAGTGGCAGACACGGACTGCTTGGGGCCAGATCAGATGGAAACTGTTGATCAAGTTCACCTTTCATTTTTTAAAACATTAATAATCAAGCTGCTTTCCCCCCTCAGTTTTAAAAAGGGAACTCGATCTGAGGAGAGTTACAGGCTCTCCCCTCTAAATCTCCCTCCCATCCATTTACTTCAAGTCTTTGCCACCCTCCTCATCCAAGCCACCAACTCCCTTACCTGGACGATTGCAATAGTTTCCAAAGTTGTCTCTCTACATCCCAGCACACCCCTTTCCATTTCCACATCACTGCCAGAATGATCTTTTTAAGATGGAAAAATGGTTCTGAACCACTGCTGCTTATAACCATTCAATAGTTTCCCGTTTCTTTTAAGAGAAAGAATTGTAACTCTATACCTCGCTTCTCAGGCTGGGCATGATCTCACCCTGCCTCTCTTGCCAGCCTCATTTTGTGCTTCTCTCTTAGTTCTGTGCTGCAGCAAATGCAGGCATTCCCAATTGTCCCTTGGTATCCATTTTCCCTTGTGTTTAAAGAGAGAGAGAAAAAAAAGCTGGGTTTCCCCAGGGCCCATGACTACCCAGCCAAGAGCTACTTTTCTAGTTTTTCTGAGTTCTGGAGTGTAGAACAGAAGGCGAAGTGATATTGTCCCTCAAAAGGAAATAAGCCTGCTCCCCGTATCCTTGCTTTCCCCTCCTACTGGTCAACAAGCAGGCTAAGCACGTAGGACCAGGGGAGGATATCCCGTAGGCCAACCCCAGCATATCATGATCATGTCAGTAAAGTATGGTTGGAACATAGCCACATCCATGGACTTAGGCATTGTCCGTGGCTGCTTTCACACCACAATGTCAGAGTTGAGAAGCAACAGAGACCATACGAGCTGCAAAGACAAAATATTGCCAGTCTGGTCTTCTATAGAGAAGTTTGCCAACCTGTGCCCGAGGGGTACAGAGCAACAAGACAGAAGGGGCCCGGGTTCATGGCCTTATAGAGCTGACATATCAGCTGACTCACTCCATTTGGGCTGATAAATATAAAAAATAAATCTGTCCTGTTGCAACTTTGGTATCTGGGGCTTCTGTTGGAGAGGTCTTCAACCTGAGCATTACTGAGGTTTTGGGTAGGAGAATTCTTTGTTTTCGGAGGCTGTGTTGTGCGTCGTAGGATGTTAAACAGCAGTCCTGGAATGTACTCACTAGATGCCAGTAGCATCCATTGCCCAAGTTGTAACAACTATAAATATCTCCAGACATTGCCAAATATCTCTTGGTGGATAGAAATTACTTCTAGCTGAGAAGCATCGTGTTAGAGCAACTTCACCAGCTATGCTAAGCGTCTCTCTCTCCTCAAACCTTCCAGAACCCCTCCCCCACTGCCAGGAACTCCCCCCACTGCTCTCCCTAGCAGAAATGCTGTGATCCACTTCTCATCTGGTTATCTCTCACGTAACTTTCATGTGTCAGCTTCAACATCACTTCCTCACAACCCTCCACTGATCCTCCCACTAAAGAATGCTCTGAAAGTCACCTGTAGTGTCCTTAGGCAACGATATTGTGATTATTGATATATTGTTTGTCATTCATAGACACACATAATAAATAAGTGGTTCTTAACTGGCTTACTCACGGGACATTGTAATTTTGTGGGAACAGCAGAGGACCAGTAACTGTAGAGGAGGCAAACCTGAGTCTTGCCATGGTCCTGCCTGGGGGCACTGGGTCCATATTGCTGGTTATAGAATAAGGAAGAAGCAGCCAGGGAGAAATGGGGTCTCTGTACTTCACAGCTCTAGCATTCCCATAAACCAAGGGACCTGCCTTCCTTCCGTAGCAGCCAAAACATCTGCTAAAGTTAGTGCATTTCTGCATTTCAGAGCAACATATGGATTTCTACTTTGCCTTTGGTTGTGAAATCACTTGCATTTTAACCCTGTCCTTTTCGGCCTGTGAAGCTGTATGTGATATGATTTATTAACCCTGCACTATACTCTTTTAAGTTAAAGATAATCCCTACAATCACATCTTAAATTCACGTGCAGATAAATATGTGCCCCCTACATTCTCCAGCCCCTCCATTTATCCTAATTGAGAGGCTAAACCTTCAGATAGATCTAGATGCTTCCTTAGCACAAGCCATTAAGAGATGTGTGTGGCCTACCTAAGTCCTTTATATTTTTCTCTCTGTTCAGTTAGAGTTTGTCTTCTCTCTCAATCCCTCTCTTTAGACTTCTGCACTTTCACATCCAGAATCTTTTTCTCAAGATCCTTAGCATTCTGTAAGTGAACTTATATACTGTTGAAAATAAGGGCACTCTCTTCATCCTCTCTTAGAAGAACATACACACTAGTCGTGTGCACATGTGCATGTAATGGTTGCAAGAGATATTTGACCACCATACCAAAGGCATGTCTTTTATAGCAGATCTAGTTTTAAGGTTGAATTCCACAAGTTATTAGGATGCCAGTACATCTGTGAACAGTTGTATAAGCTCTGAACCTTGGTTTCCTCATCTTTTAAATGGGTCTAGTATTGCTTACCTGAAGGTATGCAGGATTAAGGAACACAGTGCCTTGCACATAGTAGGTGTTCAAAGAATATTCTTTCTTTCTTTCTTTCTTTCTTTCTTTCTTTTTCTTTCTTTCTTTCTTTCTTGAGAGTTGGGGAGGGGGTAGATGGAGAAAGAGAGAGAGAGAGAGAGAGAAGTAGGCTCCACACTCGGTGCAAAGCCTGACATAGAGTTTGAACCCACAACCTGGGGATCATGACCTGAGGGGAAACCAGGAGCCGGACGCTCAACCAACTGAGCCACCCAGGTGCCCCAGAATATAAGCTATTTCTATGATCCATCCATTCCATCTTTACCAGAATCCCTGAGACAGGTCACAGACCTTGAGATAACCAGCTGATTCATGGAACGGACAGTGACTGTGCTCTGCTAACCAGACCATACGGGACTTCACCACTTTACCTTGATTCAAATATCCGAAGGACCCCCAGCAGACATTGTAAGGGAGCCCCGGACAGACATTGTAAGACACTTCTAAGAGCACATGAGGTAAGCAATACCCTTGCATCTTGACACTTGCACATCTGTAACGTGTCACTGTATGCATGCATGAACAAGCACATGTATGCAAACTCATGCCTGTGCTAATATAGACACAAAAATACCACCTGCACACCCTCCACTGAACCTTTGTATCTTGCTCGAGAAATCTTCAGGCTTGCCTCTCTCTCTCCCCTCTCCTCTTCTCTGAAGGTTGTGTAGGGTCATGGATATATGGATGGAAGGTGTACATAATGGCTAAGAAAAAGCCACAGAATAAGGAGAGGGCAGGACAAATTGTGGATTACATCAGAGTGAGGATGAGCTGGGAAGATAGGAATATGAAAAAAGTGTCATATTTTTTAATATTTTGAGAGAGAGAGGGAAAGAAAGAGAGAGAGTGAGCAGGAGAGAGGGGCAGAGGGAGAGGACAGAATCCCAAACAGGCTCCACCCTCAGTGTGGAGCCCGACACAGGGCTCGATCCCACAACCTGGGGGAAACGACCTGAGGTGAAATCAAGAGTCATATGCTGAACCAACTGAGCTACCCAGGTGCCCCAAACAAAGTGTCAGGGTATCTCGAGATATAAATAATCAAACTAAGCAGAACTAAACATTCAGGAATTTTATACTTAGTTGCCATTTACTTGGCACTTACTCTATGACAAAAGTTTAGCAACGAAATGTACAAATTATACACAGCAACCCTAACACGGTAGATGCTATTACCTCCATTTGACAGATGAGGAACTTGAGGCCCAGATTTGCCCAAGACTTCCTGTGGACCTGTGAGTGATGGAGCGGAATTTCTAACTCCTGAGTGCTTGATGCCAAACCCTAAACTCACCAGGGGTAGAGCAAGGTCCCAAGGATTCCACACAGTGAGAAGGCTGAAAATCCTTGAGGTAGTAGGCACTAGCACCCACCCCAAATCCATTCTCCCATCCAGGCCATGACGATATGGCGGGGACATGGCTGCCCAGCCAGGGACAACACTCGCAGCACCGCTTGCATTGAGATGGACCTTGTCACTCATATTCACTAATGGAGTAGATGTGGCCTGTGTCCTTTCAGAGCCAACATTTTTAAGAGGCAGGGGTGCCTAGGGGCGCCTGGGTGGCGCAGTTGGTTAAGAGTCCGACTTCAGCCAGGTCACGATCTCGCAGTCTGTGAGTTCGAGCCCCGCGTCAGGCTCTGGGCTGATGGCTCGGAGCCTGGAGCCTGTTTCCGATTCTGTGTCTCCCTCTCTCTCTGCCCCTCCCCCGTTCATGCTCTGTCTCTCTCTGTCCCAAAAATAAATAAAAAATTAAAAAAAAAAAAAAAGAGGCAGAGGTGCCTCCTTCATGTTCTTTTTTCCCCCTCCCTCTAGCTGGATTCCCCAGGCAACCAACAGTGAAGGATGACTGAACTTGGAGATGGAAGGAATCTGGGTCTCTCAATTACCATGTGGAAGCAAGGGAAGCGACAGGCCACCCTCCCTCAGGACACTTCCGTAAGCTAAGCTAAGCAAGAAAACCACTTGTATTGTGATTATGCCATTATCATTTTTAGGTCTTCCTGGTCACAGCCCTTGTACTATCTTAACTCCTACAACTTCTTTCTTTGCCGTGAACAACAAAAATTGTCCCTTGTTGGTCTAAGAAGATAAAAAAAAAAAAAAGCCCCCCAACAGCATAAGCAAATGTTAAATGAATCCCAGCTCCAGGAAATAAACATCTCCATAATTTGGAGACAAAACTCATTCAAACATCACTTATGAGACACAGCTATTATTTAGAACTATTTAGAACTGTTTATACTCTCTCCTCTTCCCTTCCGATAAAGCAAACACAGCGAGATACAGAAAATGTGAATAGATAGCAGACGATGTTCATAATATTTCAAACTCTGAAAGGTGTTCTGACGATTAAAATATCTCAAATTAATAATGGGAGAGGAGAATGAAGTATTTACTTAAAAAAAAAAATCGTTAACTTCTTTTTCCTCTGGCCTGAAATGGTTTCTCCTCATTTTCTTCAGTCACACTTTATTCAGTGGAGTGTCTGGCTTTCTGAGCCAGCTTGTCTTTTATGAATTTTCCAGGTGGTTTGAAATGCAGAGTAATTAAGTGACTCCTGCAAGGTTGCATACAAAGAGCTGCGGCCTTGAATCTGCAGCCTCCTCTCCTGGCCTCTGGGCTTTCCTCCTCCAGGCACCCCACCCTCCATGCACAAAACCAAGCAGAGATGAGGTCTTTTTTTTTTTTTTTTTTTTTTTTGCAGAAACAAGCACAAAAATCTCCTTTTTGAGCTTCACATTGACGTACTTACTCACCATTCCTAAACTATTGCATCTTAAAAAGTTCGGAAATTCATATTTGGTATGCCAAATCCCGAAAGCCTAGAGATGAAAAACTACCTTAGTGGGAGTTTGTGCCTGTTGAATATGTCCAGACACCTGGAAATAAACTCTCTGCTTTTCTCTCTGCTCCACACTTCATACTTCGTGCTCTAGCGGAGAAAGGGAAAGTGCATGGAATTAAAATGCAGACGTGGCACCCGGTTACAGCCCCCCTGTGGTTCTGGCTTTATGCTTTTGTACAACAGGCTCAAACAGAGACAATAGCTAGTACACGAGCCTAATTATTCTGTGCGTGCAAGCCGCAGTCTGGACCTGGGTTTGATTTAGTGCTTTTCAATAGAACTTAGAGAAGACGGTTAAGACTTATTGCCACAATTGCGGTTTCCAAGCTGTCACACCCACACAGAAATGCTGGGTCAGGCTCCACTGTTTAAAGCTACAAATATTTCACCTAGGTCCACACCCTTTCCTGCTAAGCTTAGAAATGGGTTTATAAGTTTTGTCTTGTAAACTTCTCTTAAGGTCCTTACATTTAAAGGCTTCTTATTAGGGCCCAGGTCCCTAACCCTGATAGAATTCTCAGCCATTGACCTTGTTCAGTGGTCAAGGGAAAGCTGTGAAGGTGAATTTGTACAACGTGATGTCACCCTGTTCCTTTAAGAATCCCGAGAGTGACCGCTTCCGTAAACAGCCACCCTCATATCTCTGACTTCTCCTACATCTACCCATTTACATCCTTCCTTTTGAGGGTAGGAATTTGACCTTTTAGTTTTGACCTCTTAATTTGGGGGTCATCCATCAATGGTCCACCCTCATCAGTACCCACAACTACCTTTGACACATATGGCCATCAACTAAAGGTAAGTCAACTTTTTTAAAAAGTATGTATTTATTTTGTGTGGGAGAGGGGCAGAAAGAGGAGAGAATCCTAAACAGGCTCCAAACTCCTCAAGAGTTCATGATCAGAGCCGGTATCAAAGGTTGGGCGCTCATCTGACTGAGCCAACCATGCACCCCAAGTTAACTCAACTTTTATGTTGATTGTCTGATGGGACAAATGGAAATATAAGATGTCTATATGAGTCAGTATATTTTAGAGACAGAAGTGATCTCTAAGTATGGCTGTTGCTCTCCCTGGTCCAGCACCAATATCCTCTTCTGAAAGTGGTTCTCTGATCTTTCCTCTGAGGTCTTGTACACCCCCTGTTTTTAGGCCAAGGTATAATGCACATCTCTTGGATTCAGGGATTGGTAGGGGACCCAGCTTGGCCAATCAGCATATTCTGGGCATAATGTTGACACATGACCCCAGTGCCATAGACTGAGTGGTTGTGTACCCCCTAGGAATCCATATATGTGATAGTATTAGGAAATAGGGTGTTTGGGAGGCAATTAGGTCATAAGGGCAGAGCCCTCATGAATGGGATTAGTGCCATTATAAAAGAGACCCCACAGAGCTCCCTTGCCCCTTCCATCATATGAGGTGATAGCAAAAGTGTGGTCATCCAGGAAGTGGGGCCTGCTCAAACACCAAATCTGCTGGTGCCATGATCTTGGACTTCCCAACTCCATAACTGTGAGAAACAATTATTTGTTGTTTATAGGTCACCCAGTGTGTATTATTTTATTGTAGCAGCCCAAATGGACTAAGATACTAAGGTAGTACAATCAGAAGAAATCCATGAAGTTTTCTAGGATTATTGCAATGGATAAGTTCTCTTTAACATAGGCTATGCTAACAGAAGGATGTAAGTCTGGCCCTCTTGGGCACCAAGGAGAGAGAGCTGGCCTAGAATGAAACCAACATGGAGGAAAAGAGATCCAAGAAATAAGGCATGACTGTGTTCTGGTGACACATATGACCTGGATCCATCTGTGCCTGAAAACATACTGATTGTTGGCCTTAAGCATGTTTGAACCAATAACTCCTTTTTTTTTTTTTTCTTAATACAATTTGACTAGCATTTCTGTCGGGGTGACCAGAAGAGTTGAAAACAAGTTAAAAGAAGGCCAGTGTGACTATATTCAATGATTTTCAACGTGTAAGCTATAGAGTTTTAAGTAATAAAACTAAGATTCACTGGGCTCCTTTCTTTAGTCTTCATCTATTGCCTCATTCGCTCATAGGACTTCAAATAGCTTTTGTACTATGTTGTCCAGTTTTGCCTGGGTGCCTCATACTACCTTAGTTATTTCCTGATGCTCAGAGACATGTCAAATGTCACACTTCCAAAATCGAATTCTTGATTGCTCCTCCCAAACACCCTCTTTTCTTGATCACCCTCATGTCAGTAAAGGCCGCCATCTTGTGTTCAGTTTGTCCAAGCCAGAAACTGGAGACAGGACTGTGCTTTCTCCCTGCCCTTCACCTTGCATGTTCAGGCCATCAGGATGTCCCATCTGTTGTACGTCTTCAATGGGCGTCAAATCAGCACCTTTCCTCCATCTCTGCAGCCTCCAGTGTAGCTCGAGGATCATCACCTCTGTCCCGGGTCACCAGAGCGGCATCTGTCTATCATCTGATTCGTTCACAGTCACTTTCAAATCCGTGCTCTACGCGACAGCCATCAAAAGTCAATTTAATTGTATCATGCCCTACCTCTGCCCAAGATACTTTGCTTCGCGGTAGACATAGAATTAACACCTCACTGTGGTCTAAAGGGGCTCTGTATGCTCTGACCTCATCTAGTGTCATTGTGTAGCCACTCAACTACCAATACCCATCCCCATAAAGTTTTTCTTGCTTTCTAGAACACAGACGGGCTACTTCAGGGTAAGCTTGCGGTGATGTTCCTTCTGCCAAGCGTGCTTGCTCTTCCTCAGTTCTTCACGTGCTTTTGAGCTTTCTGTCGTGCGGTTTCCAGCCTGAATATCAGGCCATTCTGTGTAGAGGTCATTCTCTCAAGACTCCATCTGCTTCCTTCATATACTTCCACAATTTGAAAATACTTACTTATTGGTTTACTTACATACTACATGTCTTGCCACTTGACCAAACTCCATACAGGCACATGGTAAGCACCTGATAAATATAAGTGAATGAAAGAAGTCCTGTGAATCCATCTGCAGACAAGCCATTTTCCACAGACAGAATAAATAACATGTTGCACACACATGGGCTCTTTGTCAAATGTTTGCAGATGCTATAGTGTGTACCAAAACTCAAGTACCTTTACGACGTTAGTGAGTTGATATTGGCTTTTTTTTTTTTTTTTTGTCTTGAGGTATTTTCTAAATTCATCGTTCCTTTACATGAAAATGTCCACCTCCAGACCACCATGCCCTGGTAATTTGTACAAGCTTATTCTCTAGCACTCTCCCATGCTTTTGAAAGTTAAAAATTGATCTTATTAGGGCTTTCGTGGTGCAAAGTTCTAATCTGGTCGTTGCTGAAAATGAGGAGATGTGTTCTCAGGAAATAAAACAATGACAGATTTTGTAAGAAAGTATAATAGACCATAAACCTGAATGGAAGCTAAACACTGTTTCAGTGCTAATTCATTCACACCTCTCCCCACTACCTTCATCAGGCTGTGTTATTTATTCAAAGATGATTAATAAGAAAAAGGTGTACATGGAGCTTATGCATAAAAATTGGAAAAATAAATGGGTGCCTGGGTGGCTCAGTCACTTAAGCGTCTGACTTCAGCTCAAGTCTTGGTCTCACTGGGTTGACAGTGCAGAACCTGCTTGGGATTCTCTCTCTCTCTCTCTCTCTCTCTCTCTGCCCCTCCTCTGCTCGTGCTCTCTCGCTCTCAGAATAAATAAACTGAAAAAAAAACCTGAAAAAATAATATAAACAAGAACTGTATTATATAGATACTTATCTTTATGTAAAAAGAATAAGATGAAATATATAAAAGATGACAGAAATAATCTCCAAGGAATTATATATATACGATATAATCTCACTAAGAAAATATTTAAAATAAGAGATATGAAGATTCAAAGGAGAGGTGCTAAGACAACAAAGGGTGATAAATGGGTTGGGAAAGAAATGAAAGAGAAAAAAAGGCAGAGTGAAATTCACAGTAGACGGAACAAAAAACCCAATCATAACTCCAAACTGATGACTGAAGGACTGAAGAAATCCTGCTAAATACAATGAAATATAATAAAGATGTAAACATGGTTATAGAAAGGATGATAAGTATGGGAGGTACAACTTATACGTAACCAGAATTGCTGAAGATTAGTAATAAATGCGGTGAAAAAATACATGTAAAGACTCTTGAAACACATTTCATTTGGATACAGAAGGGCACACCACATCCTTGAGAAAAGGGATAGATTACAAGGAACAGAAGATACATACAAGGAACAGAAGAACATTAACTGGGAGCAGTTAATGTTATTGCAATTTTTTAAAAGCAAATAAATTTTGAATGTTTTTCACAAAGAATATTCCTGTTTTTTAAACAAGAAAAATGCGGGGCACCTGGTTGACTCAGTTGATTAAGCACCGGACTTCGGCTCAGGGCACGATCTCATGGTTTGTGAGTTGGAGCCCTGCATTGCGCTCGCTATAAGGAGCTTGCTTCAGATCCTCTGTCTCCCTCTCTCTCTCTGCCTTTCCCCACTGCTGTGAGCTCTCTTTCTCTCTCTCTGCCCTTCCCCACTGCTGTGGGCTCGCTCTCTCTCTCTCTCTCTCTCTCTCTCAAAAACAGATAAACATTAAAAATAAATAAAGAAAAGAATTCTATCTTAACAAGAAAAGTGAGGCATTTCAGAAGGGATGATCAAATAAAACCTAACGTGGAAGATGTTTCACAGGGAATGTTTTTTTGCTGTAGGGAACAGAAACTGACTCAAATTGGCTCACAACCTTGCTACTCCTGGTGTGGTCCCTTTGCAGCAACAGTGGCCTCCCCTGGAAGCTTGTAAGAAATGTGGGACCTCAGGCCTTACCCCAGATCTATTGAATCAGAACCTGTAGTTTTAACGAGATTCTCTACTGATTCAGATACACATTATGGTCTGAGAAACACTGGCTTCAATGATGGGAGATTTAGTTTTTGTTGGTGTTCTCAACCTTGGCTATACAGCCAAGCATAAACTCTAAGTAGCTTTAAGCAGTCCTGGCATGGAGGCTGTACCCCTTACTAGCTAAATTAGAAATTCTGAGGCTTGGTCTACTACATTTTATTTCATTTTTTACCATTCCAGGAGATTCCACTATGAAGCCATAGTTGAGAACTACTGCACTAGGGGTTGGAAGTAGGTGGGACTTCAGGGTTGGTTGATTCCACAATTCGATAGAATAATGGATCCAAGATCTTCTCATCTCTCTGCTTGACCATCTTCAGGTTTGGCTTTTGATTCATAATATTTCTTCTTTCCTCACAGTCTGCCTCCCTCCCTTCTTCCTTCCTTTCATTTCCTCCATTTTTCTTTTTAAAAAATTTTTAAAAAATTTTTTATTTATTTTTGACAGACAGAAGGACAGAGCATGAGTGGGGGAGGGGCAGAGAGAGAGTGAGACAATCTCAAGCAGGCTCCAGGCTCGGCACTGTAAGCACAGAGCCCGACATGGGGCTCGAACCCACAGACTGCGAGATCATGACCTGAGCTGAAGTCAGACGCTCAACCGACTGAGTCACCCAGGCGCCCCATTATTTCCCCCATTTCCCCCGGCTTTTCTGCTTTCCTGTCTTCCTTTTCTTTTTGTACACATAGGGAAATATTGAATATAATTATCACCAAATGTTAACATGGTTATTTCGGGGAATTTTGAGTGATTTGGGGGTATAATTTTTAAAGTGTGTCTATTAGTTTATGTACCTCAGAATTGGTTTTTTAAACGTGGGTTGGGTCTCCATCATTAAAAATCCTAAGAACCATTGGCTTACCCCAAACATCCTCCTCTCACACGTGAGGAAACTGAGGCCCTAGAGCACAGCACTGAGGGGAGAGGACTGACGACAAGTCCTGGTGCTACTTCGTGCCATCCGGATCCATGAGTAATGCCCACGGTGTGGCTCTATCTCTCACCTCTTGGGATTAAGTGGTTTCAGCACAAAGTGTTGAGAGCACTTTGAGTCAGCCAAGGTAAAGGAGTGGGAGGGATAGCGCAGCACCTAGGGAAGATTTAGCTAAATGACTGGTGCCTCAGAGAGGCATAACTGCTGGGAGATGTTGATGGCGCAACAGGGAATTACACTCAGGTCTCCCCTCCTCCACCCTCCTCACCCACAGCCACCTCTTTGATATTTGGCTCGGGGGTTAGCACAGGGCTCCCATTGTTGAGGCTGGTTTGTCAAGAGTTGGCTGGCCACTGCTAATCAATGCATTTCCTCTCCCACTTAACAGCGGACGTGGAGCCAAAGTAAACCAACGGAGCTTCTCCAGAGGATGCTTCAAGGCTACGGCAAACGCTGGCTATTGCAGACAAAGGAACGGGCCAGTGGGAGATGTTTTTGTTTAAGTACCTAAGACAGTCACAAATTCTACCGCAAGTATCACCATCGGCTCTGTTTGCACAGACAAACAAATCTCTGAAATCTACCTTTTTAAATGGAGGGTGGGTATCAGGATCTCTTTCCTGGAACACGTTTTCTCAGGTTTTCGCTTTTCTCCTCAGTATTCGTCCTTAGTTCTCAATTTAAATGTCCCCTCACCAGCAGGCCTTCTCTGATCTAAAGAGGGTCACGTCTGAAGTTCCCTTTCTTACATCCTGTTTGTTTGCTTGTTTGTTTGTTTAACATCTATTTCTTTTGAGAGAGAGAGAGAGGGGGAGAGAGTGCGCATACGCGTGCGCACACACCCAAGTGGGGAAGGGGCAGAGAGAGAGCAAAAGAGAGAAACCCCAGCAGGCTCCTCACTGTCTGCACAGAGCCGGATGTGGGGCTCAATCCCACAAACTGTGAGATTATGACCTGAGTTGAAATCAAGGGTTGGCTGCTTAATCCACTGAGTCGCCCAGGTGTCCTGATCCTTGTTTAGTTTAT
Organism: Felis catus; assembly: GCF_018350175.1. Lineage (NCBI taxonomy): Eukaryota > Metazoa > Chordata > Mammalia > Carnivora > Felidae > Felis > Felis catus. The sequence continues at coordinate 40,650,687 of NC_058369.1, forward strand.
TCAGAGTGATTATGGCCAGTATCATTAGTCTTCCCCCCACCCCATTCATCCTCCTGCTAAAAGGTAAGTTCCATGAGAGCTCACTATGTACCTATAGCCTTTATCCCAGAACCTGAAATATATCAGGTGCTCAATAAATATTTGAAGTGTGGATAAATGATTCAAACGTCTTTCTTTACCCTTGCTCCCAAATAGAGACTATACTTTTTATCTGAGAAGACATCCTATTTACAACTTAATTTTAAATAATGCTCACAGCTCCATCAACAGTAAGTTTGTGGCTGGTCACGTCAGTGCTACTACTAAAGATGGGAGAGCATCCAGCTCTGTTAAGTCCTATCAGTGAGACCTGGGGCAAGTTGTTTAGGTCTCTGAGCCTTGGTGTCCTTATCTGTATAATGGGGGTCACGTTCATTGGGAGGATAATATAGAACATACTCTAGAAGCATTGGGAAAACTCTTTAGAGTTACGCCATGTAGGGGGATTGCTTTCAATATACTGTCTATTAGAAGGTAGAACTTTAAGATGCTGTTGCAACCCCGTGGCTTAGGCTCCCTCAGAAGGGAGCTTTGGAGGAGCATTTGTGTGAAAGTGATTCATTAGGCAGTGCATCCAGGGAAAAAGAATGGAAGGGTAGAGTCAAACAAGGATACCATATTATGTACCGTCTTACTGAAGGTGACTCAGTCCCATGGGGGAGTTCTGGACACAGCAAGGCTCCTGCCTCAGTTGTCCCAAATGGGGGGAAGCCCAATGCCCCTCTCTCAGTGGATAGGAGCTGCCCCCGGGAGCTGGGGTGCAGGAATTCCCAGGTACATCTACTTCAGGAAAGAAAAGCAGGCTCCAGCAGCCGGAGGGCAGGATAGTATTCCAAGAACTAGTCAGCACAGAAATGGTAAAAGGATTAAGGGGAGAGTAAACAGGGACAGCACATTCACTAGGAAATTCCTGTCTCAATCACAGACTATTGTCCTTGGCAATAGGGTTCGTGTTATGAGATGAGATTTGGTTTGAGTACACTACCACCTTGTATTCAGGCAGCATTTCTCACTTCTCTTTGAAGTGCTTCTCCACATAACTCATGAGACAGGAGAGCTGAGAGCCGGCTTGGTCGGATCACGTGCGAACCATAAAAAAGTACATTTTCAAGGGCAATAGGTTAAATAAAGGAATGAGGTTCACCGGTTTTACAACCATGAGTGGTTTCTATTTTTCAATAAGTCAAACCCTTTAGAAGACATGGCTGAATGGGCAAAAAGCCCTCTCGGGGAAATGCATGCTTTTACAGTTTGATTTTCTTTGGGGTAAGGGGGGAAAATGCAAGCTGTAGTTTAAAACTATTCATTTCAGCATGACCCTGAAAAAAAAAAAAAACAAAAAAAACAAAACTTGCAGTACTTTTGTGACAGAGGATATTTTGTAAAATATGCTGTGAAAGTGTTATTTTGGGATTTGAAGTGTTTTCCATAATCAACTCTATCTAACTGGAAACATACAAGCTTCTTTACAGGACTAATATGGTTTCTTTCCTTTTCCATCCACTAGAATGCTCCAAGTTTACTGTCAACAGCTGACTCGCAGGGATGCCACAGGCCAGGAGCAAGCTGTCACTGTATTAGCCTCTGGCTTGTCCTTGGCATGGAGAAGCCCTTCTCTTTTCCCTCTGTCTACATGGAAGCTTCATGGCTCAGTGGAAAGAGACCAGGTTTGGACACAGGCACAATTCAGCCTAGGTTGGTAAACTCGGGCCAATGTACAAATCCTATGTGTTGCCTTTTTTTGGATCACCCCTGAACTAAGAATAGATTTTGCATGTTTAAATTTTTTTTAAAAGTTTATTTATATTCGAGAGACAGCAAGAGACAGAGCACGAGCAGGGGAGAGGCAGAGAAACAGGGAGGCACAGAATCCGAAGCAGGCTCCAGGCTCTGAGATGTCAGCACAGAGCCCGATGCGGGGCTGGAACTCACGAACCCCAAGATCATCACCTGAGCCGAAGTCGGACGCTTAACTGACTGAGCCACCCGGGGGCCCCTAGATTTTACATGTTCAAATGGTTGAGGGTTACCTGGGTGGCTCAGTCGGTTAAGCATCCGACTTCAGCTCAGGTCGTGATCTCACAGTTTGTGGGTTCGAGCCCCACGTCGGGCTCTGTGCTGACTGCTCAGAACCTGAAGCCTGCTTCGGATTGTGTGTCCCTCTCCCTCTGCCCTTCCCCGCTCACATTCTGTCTCTCTCTCTCAAAAACAAATAAACACTGAAAAATGTTTAAATGGTTGAAAAAAGTCAGAAGAAGAATTGTAATCCAGTCCCGTGAAAATTATATGAAATTCAGATTTCAGCGTCTATACAGAAGGCTTTATTGAAACCCAGCCATACCCAGTTGTTATGCTTTGACTGCTTCTGCATGACAAGAGCAGGACACTCAGTTGTGATAGAAATGGCCCACAAAGCCAAAAATATATATTTTCTGGTCCTTTACAGGAAATGCTGGCTAACTCCTGACCCAGGATAATTCATTTCTCTGAGTCTCACCTTCTTCGTCTGTAAAACGAGTTAATAATGAGACCTATCTCCCAGGCAGGCGGCTTAGTGGGGCAATATAGTAAGTAGTCAAGAGCACAGACAAGTAGGATTCTAACCCTCGTTCTGCCTCTTACTTAGCAGGTAACTTTGGGCAAGTAACTTAATCTCTCAATGTCTCAGGTTTTGCTTCTGTGAAATGGGGATAATGAAAGCCTTTGCATCCTAGTTGTGAGTTTATTCTAGTCACACCATTTGAAAAGGTGCTTGGCACTTGGCATTAGGTGTTAGGTAAGTCAGCCGTTGCTACCGTCACAGGGTTGCTGTCAGGAGAAACATGCATGCTCTTAAAAATCAAGAAAGGTGGGGGTGCCTGGGTGGCTCAGTCGGTTAAGCGTCCGACTTCGGCTCAGGCCATGATCTCACGGTCCGTGAGTTCGAGCCCTGCGTCGGGCTCTGTGCTGACAGCTCAGAGCCTGGAGCCTGCTTCCGATTCTGTGTCTCCCTCTCTCTCTGCCCCTCCCCCGTTCATGCTCTGTCTCTCTCTGTCCCAAAAATAAATAAACGTTAAAAAAAAAAATAATAAATAAATAAATGTTAAAAAAATTTAAAAAAAAATCAAGAAAGGTGAAATTATGGTCTTTCTTTCAAAATGCTCTGGTATATGGGTAAAAGGGCAAAGACTCTGGAGCCAGATTCTGTGAGTATAAATCCAGGCTCCCTCCCCCACTAGCCCCATGGCCCTAAGTGTGTTGCTTAATCTCCCTGGACTTCAGTTTTATTATCTGGAAAATATGGGTGATAATAATAATGATCACCTCTTTGGATTTTGGTGAAGATTAAATGAATTTGAACATGTGTAAAGCACTTAGAATGGTGGCTGGCCCAAAGGAAGCAAGTATTGCTTTCTAATACCTATTTTATTATTTTTTTTATTAATTTTTTTTAACGTTTATTTATTTTTGAGACAGAGAGAGACAGAGCATGAACAGGGGAGGGGCAGAGAGAGAGGGAGACACAGAATCTGAAACGGGCTCCAGGCTCTGAGCTGTCAGCACAGAGCCCGACATGGGGCTCGAACTCACGGACCGTGAGATCATGACCTGAGCTGAAGTTGGCCACTCAACCGACTGAGCTACCCAGGTGCCCCCCTAATACCTATTTTAGAATGCTATTAAAATAGATGCATAATCATGAAAAAAAGTTTATTCAACAATTACCTAAAAATCACCTCTCATGGACTAATGATACATATGCACCATGATTTGGGAAATACTGACCTGATGGGTGGTGGAGATTTGGGGAGGGCAGAGGGGAATAGGCAATAGCTCATCTCTGCCCTTTTCCCAATCAGGATCAGCCTCTCAAAATATCTGTGAGCAGAAGCAGCCGTGGTTACCCGTCTCCATACCCTGACCTCACAGGAAATTCCCATTCACTGCTGTGTCCCACTGGCCCCTGATCACATCTTTTCTGATTATGTAGTCCAGATTGCGAGCCACTTCTCCCGTTTCTCAGCTACTGTCAATGCGGCTTCAACCTCCATCCTGAGGAAGCTTCTCTGGCTCAGCTTTTACTGTCTCTCAGACACAATCCTGGCCCCAGAGGCTGCCTGCTGGCCAGCAGGAGTGGAATTCTGACATTCTGGCTGCGTGATATCTGAATACTCTATTTGGGAGGAATCCCAAGATAGGAGCAAAGGCAGACCCACTTCTCACTGCAAAAGCCAAGAGGGTAGGGTGTGTATTCCTTTCCTGCTCCCTGGCAGCATGGTTCATTCAGGACTCTGGATCTGGGTGGAATGACACAAAGGCCCCGGATCAGGTAGCATTCAGACCCCAAGGCAATGGAGGGAGCCATCAGTGGTGATGGCTCCAAGGTAGTGACGATGGCCCTGATGGAGCACAGTGACCGGATCATTCCTGTGACTAGACTTGGCCTTCTGGCTCTTGACTAACTTGGCTCTCTGCCTTCTTTGATTCATGAGCTATCTGACATCCTTCCAATAAATTTCTTCTCTGAACAGGCTAACCAGAGATGTTTCCATTGTTTGTAACCAGAATCTTGATTTGCACACCAGGGTTGGACAGATGGACCATAATGTATGTTTATACTCAAGGCCTGCTGCACCCTCCATCGTTGAACTGGAATCTCTCCCGAGAGGCTCCCCAGGGAGCACAGTGACCTACATTTCTACTCCGCTTAGTTTTTCAGAATCGTTATTGCCACATTAGTAATTTTTTGCTATTTGCCATGCTTTTCTTGCATTCCACATTCCTTTCTGACCATACTGCATTCATCTGGTTTACAGCATTTTAAAGTGTTGGAAGCCAGAATTAAACCAGCAAGAGTAGGGGTGGGGGGAAGTTTTATTAAAAATATAAGTCAAACTTCTTCAGATGAAGCCAAGTGACAGTATTAGGAAAGAATTCTGTCCAATTTTCTTTATTGAATTTTCAGTGATTTGGTAGCATTGTGTCATCTATTCTAGGCATGGTTTTTAACTTTTAATTTTCACTGTCTTCTTGGATTTTTTAAATTGCATGTGGAAAGCACATCTCTTTGAGCTCGTGGGGGTAATATTTGGAGACAAAATGAGGATGCGCTTTTGTCTCATGAAATATTGAAACAATATCAAGAATGTATAAAATATACACAGACCGACTTCCTTACACAAAGTAGCCTCTACTACCCATATAGTTCCAAAGAATAGAAGCCAGGGCATTCATTCCAATGTCATCCAATAACTTCAGTTTCTTTCTTTCCAATGGTTTCTCCTTTGGGGTATATCGATAGCCTAATTTATGTCGCTTTCCAACAAAGATATTTGTTAAATAATGTTTTGTGAGCCCACCTTCTTCCAGGCACACAGAGACAGGAAGAGAATATGTCTTTTCTTTGTACCTTGGTTCTTCCATATCAAGACTCATCAAGAACAAATCTATAGTCCGTGCCTGATTTATCTTTGTATGACGAGAGCTTATCCCTGTGCCTGGTATACAAAAGGGGCTTAATAAAATTTGCTGAATGAATTAATAATGCTACTTTCACATAACTCATGACTTAATAGCATAGGTAAATGGGTACAGGTATAAATGCTGCACAAGGAGATAGGAGTTATTAATGGAAATAGAAAATGAACTAGGGTTAGTATATAAGAGAGGAAGGATATCAGTTTATCAGAGAGGTTGGGACAAATATCTTACCTTTTTTTTTTTTTTTTTTTGCATCCCCCATGTAATTCAATCTTCCATCCACTTTCAAGTCCCTCTTCTAAAGTAAATTTGTGGAAAGGGGGGATTTCACTGGTGCTCACAGCAGCTGCTGGGTCAGTCCCCATTGACTTCTTTCTGTATTGTCTCATTGTCTCTGTGTAGCCTCTCATCTTGTCTTTTCAGAGTGTCATTCTCTCTCACCATCTCTCTCCTAGACTGGATTATTTTTCCTTCCTTCCCCCAATGCACTTTAAACAAAACTGTTATGAAAAACAGTAGACTTTTAATGAGCTTTTGGGTAATCACAGACCATAGCCAGGTATGATTCCAGATTCAGTGTCTGACCTCCCTATAATCTTAACCTCCCTACAATCTTATTGACCACTCTTTACTCCAGGGAATTTTCTTACTGATTATAATAACGCCCTCCTCTACCCAGCAGACACTCAGCTGCTCAGATTCTGGTGGTGAATTTTCCATGAGAAGCAGGTAAGCTCTTCTCCTACTCTTCACTCTTGTCTAAACTTTCCTTTGCATTTCCAAAAGGTCTTGATTGTGCTCTGCTACACAAAGGACCATTGACATTGGGTGTCTAGCCTTAGACTACAAAGAACTGGAAGGAGCTTCACACTTAGAGATCACACATTTACGCAGGAATCCCTTCTCCACTGATCAGAACAAAGAGTGCTCAGCGGGAGTGGAGAAACTGTTACACACCCCAGCCCAGTGATAGACACGAATAGGCAATCAAAGGTGTTTAATAGCAGGATAAATGGAATGGGAAGGAGACAGAAAGGGCTGGTGATTAGGGAGGCAAGTTCTTATAGGAGTTAAGCACAGATCAGTACAAGATTTCAAGTTAGTCTTGGCAAGGAAAAGGGAACCATCTTTCCTAGAAACAAGCAAGGGAAGATAGGGACAGCCAAGATCAAAATTAAATGAATCACAGTGTAAATGAATCACATGTTTCCCCTTGATTTTTTCTGTACCAAGATATGAACAGGATAGGGTTGGGAACATTTTCTACTTTGAGATTTGTCCCAGGCCTCCTCTGCTGGGAGTGACACATGTGGCACGTCTAGAGAGTGAACTGTGAACTTGGGGAAATGATCAAGTCCAGCGGAAACAAAGAGTTTGGAACGCTCCCTGGATATGTGGAAACATCTCTAAATGTGCCTCACAGAATTATAGGTGGCCTTTCACTGAATTTATAGGCATTATTTCTCTTTCAAAAAATAACAAGTCAGCAAGCCTGGCTCTTATTTCTTCTCTTTGGTTTGTCTGGGACCCCCTTTCTCATCTCGGCCAGTTCCAAGGTTGGCCAGCACAAGGAACAAGATGTAACTGGACTGCAGCCATTGCTTTTATGGTCTGCTACCTCACCAGACTACAGAGATGCACAGAACTTTCCAGCTTTGCACTGAGCAAAGGAAAGGAAAGAGAAACAATAACAAACCATACTTTGCTTTTTTCCCAGGATGTTCTGACTTTGAAAAGGGATTATCTTAGGCTGAAGTAATAAGCAGCGTATCATGGGACGGGTATATCAACATTCGCTCTCCCCAGTTTGAAACAAAGTCCAAACTTGTATTTTTATTCCCATCTACCAATGGGAACAATAATAAGCGATGAGTTACTTATCAATTCTCTAAACCTCATAGTTGACATAATTTCATGATTGGAAGCACCTTGGCAGATCACTTAGTTTTACCCCTTTACTGGAATTTGAATCCCTTTACAAAGCACCCACAAAACAGTCGTCTGGCTTACCTGTGCCAACCTCCCGTGTGGAGAACTCATCATCTTTAAAGACAACTTCATTCCTTCCTTTGCCAGATATGACTAATGGAAAGTCCTCATTTATATAGCATCTCAGTCCATCTACCACCAGCCCTATTTCTGTTCTATGAAGGCCAGAATCTTCACTCACCCAGTTGCTCTGGCCACACATCTGAGAGTCATTCTTCACTCTCGTCTGTTTCTTATACTTGCTCTCCAAAATATCAGCCAACACCATCAGATGTACCCTCAAGTTTATGCTGGAATTTATGACTTTTATTTCTTCTTTTGCCTCCCTAGTGTGAGCCCTCATCATTCCCTAGCAGAGGTATCTACAGTAGTGTCCTAACTGGTCCCCATGCTGTCATGTTTGCCTGCCTACATGACACCCAAGGGGGATGCTCTTTATTCTACCATGTTTCTCTCCTCGTCAAAACTTGCTGACAGCTTCCCAATGGACACACACTGTAGTCACCCAAGGCTTGGCATGACCAGGTCTCTTCCTTTTTCCCTATTCTCCTGCTTCTTTCTCCTTCAGTGACTGCTCTCTGCCCACTCCTGGACATCCCTTAAAAACCCAAGTGTTTGTATCTTTTGCTCCCTCTGCCTGGGATGCTCTTTCTTCAACTACCTCATGGTTGGCTCCTTTGCTTCATGTTGATCTCTGTTCAAGTGTTCACCCTTCAGAGAGGCTTTCTCTGAGCACTCAGTCTCAAATGTCACCACCACTCTTTATCCCCAGCTTTGATTATCATCCTACTGTTTATCATCTCCTGACATATTGATCTCCAAAATGTGTTTATTGCCAATAATCCCTAACTAGATTGCAAGCCTCATCAGAGCATGGATTTTGTGTTTATTCACTTTTGTAACCTGACACATTTCAATAAAACTGTGTCATGCAAAGAGTGAATGAATGAAGAATGATAGTCATCTTTATTCTTTCTTCTGAACAACTATCCCCCAGTTATTTAAAGATATTTACTTTTCTTCAAGTCAATCTTTCTCCAGAATAAACAATCCCATTCCATCCGTGGTCAACACATGGTTTCCAATCCCCTTTCCTCCTGGTTTCCCTTTTCTCTCCTCCATCTAGTCTGCCAACTCTCCTCTCACTGGGGCTGGTGCCCGATGAGTGCAGCAGTTAAGTGTGTATGTTTTGGAATCTGAAAGGTCTCAATGACTTGTTTGCCTTACCACTAGTGACTTGTTTACACTGATGCAAGGCACTTGATGTTCTTTGGTAATAAGTAATAGTAACTGGCTAAATTAAACAATAAAAACATGAACTTATGAGAATTATATGAACTGGCTAAGAGATCTGATAAAAAAAAAAATCAGGCCCTGAAGAGTCAGAAATAGAAAGAGCTTGGGGACCAAAGCAGTAGGGCTACTTCCTCAGGGTACTGACGTTGGGTGTTCCCAGCCTCATTATTTTCTTGCCTTGTCGTACTCCATTCATGAATCAAGTGCCTGCAACAGATAATGCTGTGGGTTTGGTTTAATTCACATTTCCACCATTTGGCCTGGAATTGGACTGATGTTCAGTAGGACTGTACATAATGGTAGAGAGGAAAGAGGAAGAAAGAAAGAAAGAAAGAAAGAAAGAAAGAAAGAAAGAAGAAAGAAAAAAAGGAAAGAAAGGAAGGAAGAAAGGAAGGGAAGGAAAGGAAGGAAGGGAAGGAAGGGAAGGAAGGAAGGAAGGGAAGGAAGGAAGGAAGGAAGGAAGGATGGAAGGAAGGAAGGAAGGATGGAAGGAAGGAACAGACACTGGGCAGGAGCATGGGTGAATGCCCATTTCACCTTCTAACCTGTTTTCTAATTTGTGAAAGGGGTATAATAAATGATGCCTCATTGTTTATCTGAGGTTTAAATAGAATAATATATATAAAGGGTTTAGCATCGTGCCTGCCACAGAGTAGGTCTACAGCAAGTAGGTCTACCGATTTCATTGGACCCCCAATGAAATTCAATATGCTAGATGTGGTAGAGTGGGATGCCATTTTCCTCATTTCAGACCCTAGTAACAGTGGCAGGAATGGAAGACACATTTTCTCCAGCCATGGTAATGACTGACTCTTAACTCCACTTCTTGTCAGCCAAGACCTCTGAGTTGTTTCCATCGGTGCTTCTGTCAGCTCTTAAATCTCCTTCCTCACACTGACACAGCTGACTGTTTGGTCTTTACATTTACTTCATGACACTTAATCCTGTTAGATAATGACCCATCACTGTGTCTCCTCCATAGCCTGGAATCTGGATTCTATCTTCTAACAAAAACTTTTAGCTTTGTGTCATTTGCACATTTGTTACCAGATTAACTGAGATTACAAGAGAAAATGCATATGAAATGCATATCTTTTGCAGATATGAAGCACAACACAAATTAAAGGTGTTATGTTAGTTACCCTTGGGGTCTTCCCAAGCAGCGATGGACACAAATTTCTTAGCACAGTGTCTGTTTTCCAGGCATATGCCCAGTTCCTTGTTTTCCAGGTTCAGTTCCACCAGGTGAAATAATGCCCTGCACCTCCCAGAGCAAGCGAATCTAAGTACTTTACAAGCAAGAGTACGTGGGGCTTCCCATTAGCATCAATCTTCTGGATAACTTCAAGGAATTCAAGTTTTAAGCAGACAGCAATCTAGTTCTGAAGCCATATGGGCATATGTTCTCCATCTTTTAAATTTGACCTTGGCTGGCTTCAAAAGCAACAGCCAGTGCTATTTCAGGGCAAATGTAATTTACATTATCTGATTGTCAACAATGCAATATCTCTGCTCTACATGGTCATGGTCATGGAGATAGCTACAATAAAGACTTTATATGAAGAGCTCTGCTTAGGGATTTAGAGTAATGCTATTTGCATAACTTCAGCTTCTTCTGTGGAAACCATGCAGAGCAGAAATAGTCTGTGAAGAATGTATTAATGATATATGCCTGCTGGGTACATGTCCTTCACCTTTTTACAAATTTACTTAGATGCCAAATAAAACTCCTTAGTACTACTGTTCTTTTGACTGGAATTAAATTCATGCCACCATATTTAAACAAAATAAAGACGTTTTAGTGTACAAAGATGTTATGTACCTATGTTATGTACCTATGTGTTATGTACCTATGTACATTAGTACACCTAGGTGCCTAATGTGTTGTCTGAAACCGGCAATATTGTTTAATATTCCTATTTTCTATGCCACTCTAAGTGTTCATGCCTTTCCCATTAGTCGTTCATATTGACATTATGTTTATATCTTTGAGGAAAGTAAATGCTTTTCCTGTCTGGTTCAAAAACATTTTCAGCAGATACCAAGCTCATTGAATTACAGTTTTTTTGCCTTCCAAATCCAAGTATCTTTAAAGCATGTTACTAGGCCTTTGAGAAGAGATTAAAGGTCTTTGTTCCCAAAACCAGTCCTGGGTCCTTAAAGGAAAGTGACGATAGCCATAACTGAGCTTTAATGGAATAAGGCAGGAGTGAATGGCTGAATGCAAGAGGGAGCTTTTCCGGGGAATTCTGACTGGTAGCAGAGACTTTTCTTTCTGTCTTCAAGAATTCTCCACTCGATAGGTATGATCAAGCTACATTTCTGGTATTCTTGAACAATTCCTGAGCCACTGGAGGGTACTCTGGTTTCAATCCTTTTCGAGATAAGGAGTGTTCAGTTGTGACAGCAGACATTTTCAGGATGGAGCACGTATGTTACAGCGCGGCGCCTGCGAGCGAGAGAGGTTTGCTGAATTGTGGCATAGAGGATTCCAGACAAAGGCCTTGGAACGTGAGAGTGTCCCCTGCAGAGAGACGCGATGAGTTCATCTCAGTCCCCAGCTCTGCTCCACAAACATGCAAGTCTTCTCACAGCTTTTATGCTCTGAATGCTAAGTGGAAAATGTAAACCCGATAATGCTTCTCTCCCATCTATTTATTATTTGTACTTGGATGCATTCTGGCCTCACAAGGCAAGCTCATGATCTTCAGTGTGAGATGCTTTATATGGGCAATGTTTTTATTTTTCCTCTATACTACTTCTTAAACATCCTGGGGCCAGATTCCATTATTTCATCTTTCTCTTCTGCCTTCACAAAGCAGAGGATTATTCCCATCAACTGGCCTCCTCCCTCTTTTTTATCTCTCACTAGTAAGAACGGATAAAACCTGTATAAGTTTCCCTAGAAGATAAGACCCAAGGGAACCTACAAGGTGAATAGGGAGGTGAAATGATATAATGAATTAAAACAGAATGCAATTTCAATAATGTGGCATCAGGACCTGGCGTTTGGGAAGTAGGTATCAGCCGGAACTTAACAACAAAGTATGAATGAGAGGAAGGAAAATATACCCTGAGGGGTTACATGGTAAAACTTTGCAACCTCCTTTAGCGGCAGGATCTCAAAAATGTATTTAAACTCAGGATAACCTGTGGAATTTGGTGCTGATCATACAATCTTGTGAATGGCCCTTAGATCAGAGATGATTCTTATCTCGGGGCCTGTTCTGTGTCATCCTCTCCGGTTCAGTCCTCCGCGCTGCTGCTGATCATCAGAGCCTTAGGCTGCACTGTGGAATGTCACATGTGTTATAACAAACGCCCTTCTATGTGTGGAGGCGCATGCAAAGGGTATATTGTAGCATTAAGGACCCTGCTGTGCAAATCTTGTTTCACATCATGTGTGGGAAAATGATCTGCTTTTGGTTTTGTCGTATGAGATTATTTCACTTTGTTTCCTGTGTATTTGGTTCAATTCCAGGGCCTACTGGCATTTAAAACACACTACACCATGCTAAGTTCTAACACATTATGTAGCTAAGGTAGAAGAATGATTAGGGCACTCAGATGCCTCCAGATGAGGGGGAAGATTCCTCCAGAAAACAAATGGGTGAGGAAGAAAAATACCCGAAGCTGCAATTCTCAAATTACTGTGCAAAACATTCACCTTGGACTCGCACGTGCACACACACACACACACACACAAACAAACACAATCCTATGCCCCATCCGTAGAGAATCTGATTCCTAAGGGTTGGGTGAGGCTTTCTACATTTTTTAACAAGTTCCTAGGTGATTTGGAGGCAGGTAGTTCATTGACCATACTTTCAGAAATACTTAACTTGGAAAGTACTCCATGGTAAAGGAAAGAACTCACACATGGGAACCCAGCTGGCCTGGGTTTGGCTGCAGTGTTGATTGGTCAAGTTTCTCAACTTCTTAAAGCTTTATTTTGTTCTTCTATAGAATCAGTATAATGGTAGCCCCATGAATGGGTATTGGTAATACTACAACACCTAGTACATTATTGGGTATACAACAGAAGATCAATATACATCACAATTCTTTTTCTTCTTCTTCTTCGTTTTTTAAAAATCATGTTTAAGGAGGTGCTAAAGTGACCTAAACACTAGACAAACTCCTGCAAAGCAGGGAGTAGGGCACTAGGGTCAACCAAAGAAAAGGGCTTTAGATAGCAGTAGGTCAACAACTTGTGTGGGCCAGTCCATTCTATTTGCAGCTTCCTTGTTTTTATTTTCTGTGCCATTTTACTCTTTTCTTAATCAAAGGTAAACATCACAAAAGCTTGTTTTGTTATTATGAAGTCTATTCCCTTGTGTATCTCCTAGAAAAATATGAAGTGAGATATTTCCATTTTTCTTTGTTTTCCCATGCCAGTATAAGGTGTTACCACTGAGGCTGTTCTAGTATTCCAAAGAGGTACTTGAAGACAGTGAGTAAGGGGAAAATGCCAGGAAGGTGTGTTCTGAAACTCAAGTACTCTGTAGCGATGGGAGCTATACACACGCTCCGTTTTCCAAAGCAGGATTCAGCGCTCCAATGTACAGGTTGCAAAAAAGATAGAACCTCTCAGAGAGTTAGTATTGGCAATGGGGGAGGCATTGCCAGTTGCACAGTTGCACAAGGTCCCATGCTTAGAAGGGTCCCACACTCTTTTAACAATACTCTCCTGGCATCCTCTTGAAATTTTTAATAATTCGGAAAAATGGCACTGCATTTTTCATTTTGCATTGGGCCCCATGTTTTGTAGCTGGTCCTGGATGGATAGTAGGAGGGTCACTGTAGTTATCGTTAAGGACACCATCATGGGCATTGAAAACATTGATGTATTCTGATTTATACTCTGAAGTGATTTTTCTTCTCCCGCCGAGTAAGAATAGCTCAGAAAAAAGGGAAAGAAGAATGGAAGCAAAAAAAAAAAAAAAAACCAGTAAGAAAGAGGTCATTTTAGTATCTAGGTGAGAGATGATGGTGGATTGGGATAGATTGTGGAAATGGAATATTCCAGGCCCCAGGAGGAATTTGAGTTGAGATACGTTTGTGGTGGCAGAGCCAATGAGACTGAAATTTAACCAAAAAAAAAAAAAAAATATGCTGATGTTACAAACTTCTGCCATCAACAAGACGGCTTCTTGTGAAATCAGAGGACCCGTGGTGGTGGCTCAGGAACCATGCTGGTGGGAGCAGTCTGTTCTACACAAGATTTTCAGCACTGACCCTGACAGCTTTCGGGTCTGGAGTCTAATGACCAAGCTGAATGAGAGCTCTGCAGAGCTGGTTTCGGGCTGACCCAGGTCGCCCAGCAGCGAATCTCGTGCGTGGGGCAGAGGAAGAGCCTAACTTGCAGCTGTGCCCCCAAGCTGCTGATGACAGCAATTATTGATGGCAGTCCTTTGTCCTCACTTGGTGGCAGTCAATGAACGAAGAGGCGAATGTTGGACTGGATACATCAGTATAAGCTTGTTAAGCAGAAAAGCAGAAGAAAACCACCCAAACACCAGTTAAATGGTTTTTTTGGAGCTCCAGTGTCGTCTAGACTTAGAGGGGACAGCATTTAAATATTTATAGTGGTTCCTTGTTTACTACATTTTATTTTATTTGGCCTTTGGAAAATATTACAAAGATGAATGTCATGGTTGTTACTGATGATTAAATTCCATAATTAATTTTAAACTCAACATGACCTGCTGCTATTTCTTTAATCTAACTAATGAGACTCCTTGGAATTTACATTAACCAATTAATCAACATGACTTTGGGGGAAGATATTAGGGCTGCAAGTCCTCATAGCCACAAAGTCAACAGTCCATTCAAATTTAGAAACCTCAGAGACCCAAGCTTGTTTTATCCCCACCTACATCGCCTTTAATCATGTGTATGAAGTGCACTGAGTTACCATTATTTTTCTTTCATTTCTTTAAGTTATTCTGGTTGTGGACCTGAGTATGTCACATGGCCTTGAGATAATGAGCTTCTTTTGTGGTGGCTCCATGACAGGCTTTTGTGTTTCCTCCATTAAAATAGAAAAAGATGGGGCGCCTGGGTGGCGCAGTCGGTTAAGCGTCCGACTTCAGCCAGGTCACGATCTCGCGGTCCGTGAGTTCGAGCCCCGCGTCAGGCTCTGGGCTGATGGCTCAGAGCCTGGAGCCTGTTTCCGATTCTGTGTCTCCCTCTCTCTCTGCCCCTCCCCCGTTCATGCTCTGTCTCTCTCTGTCCCAAAAAATAAATAACGTTGAAAAAAAAATTAAAAAAAAAATAAATAAAATAGAAAAAGAAAGGTAGGTTGGCTCTTCTTAAATGAAAAACGCTTCTGTGCGACACTTTGGGTTAGCAAGTCTACCATACTCTATTGAAATGAAACCGGAACCCTAAAAATGCTCACTGCCCACTTACTGATTGTTTCCCTTCAGAAATACAGGGCGCCTGGGTGGCTCAGTTGGTTGAGCGTCAACTTCAGCTCAGGTCACGATCTCGCGGTTTGTGAGTTCGAGCCCCGCGTCAGGCTCTGGGCTGATGGCTTGGAGCCTGGAGCCTGCTTCTGATTCTGTGTCTCCCTCTCTCTCTGCCCCTCCCCCGTTCACGTTCTGTCTCTCTCTGTCTCAAAAATAAATAAACATTAAAAAAAAAGAAATAACTAAAACACAAAGATTTTCAAATCGCTTCTGCCTTGCACTGTTGTGTGGTCCTGGATTTTTGTTTTTCTTCTTGTTTTGCTAATGCAGTATCATCACCACTTGGTGAAATGAATGTAAAAGAGAGGGTCGAGCAAAAATTCCTTCAAAAACAAGATAACACAACCAAATGAACTAGTTTGTCATCAGAATGAACCCTTTTAGCCTGTTTTTCATGTGTAAAGCAAAACCCCGGTCTCAGAAAGGCAGTGGCCAACAGGCAAATGTATGTGTTTGTTTTAATTTGTGTATTCAATCCGTCTTAGAATCTACTTTAAAAATACATAAATATTTTCTTTGGAAATGCAGATACTTCCTGCATTTATGAAGGGAAAAATAAATGAAAGCTCTGTTTGTTTTGCATGACCAGATGTGGGCTGGATACAAGGTGGGGTGGAGCAAAAAAGACTGGGACTGGCTTGGGCCCCCATTCTAGCACCAGCTATGACCTTGGGCAAGTCCCATACTCCCTCCCCAGCCTCACTGTCAAGTGTAAAATATCAATAAAATACTGATGTGAATGCTAAGGCTTCTTCTAACTACACAATGTGTCAATACCAGGAGCCACTTCCTTTTTACATTTTAAATAATTTAATGGATTTGTTTGCACTAATTGGAAACTCAGATCAGTATATTTCCCATATTATTTCACTGTCTCCTCCATTAAAAAAAAAATAAAAAAGAATTCTTTACCCTCTGGTGAACCTCCAAGGCAAAGCAGGATGCCTTTCCAGAGGGATTTAATTAGGGGCTTATTGATTTTCCTCACATTGGTCCATTGTCTCTTCGTTTTTTAGTTGTTTATAAACACATAAACTTGCATTTAAGTGTTTACAGGCACAGATCATGTAAACAATTATTGTAGAGTCAAGAAAACATATAATCACAGAATGCGTTGGTTGTTGATACATTTAAAAATATTTGACTTTACTCCTGGAAAAAAAAAAGGGTGAAAAAAATGTGAACAGCCCAGGGCGTACATATATTTTATATAAACTAAGATCCAATCTAATCTATGCAGCCATCGACCCATCTTTCTTCCTAGCAGAAAACACTGATGTACGTAGTATAATGGCAACATCTGCTTGTCTTGGGGATCATTTGAACCTCAGTAGTAAAACTGTTAGAGTTGCCATATAATTTCACTTTTTGACTAAGTGATGCTAGTCTCCTCTATCAAGCATTTGTGTTTTTTTGTCTTTTTAAAAAATACTTATTTATTTTTGGGAGACAGAGAGACAGAGTACAAGCAGGGGAGGGGCAGAGAGAGAGGGAGACACAGAATCTGAAGCAGGCTCCAGGCTCCGAGCTGTCAGCACAGAGCCCGACGTGGGGCCCGAACCCACGAAGCGGGAGATCATGACCTGGGCCGAAGTCGGACACCCAACCAACTGAGCCACCCAGGCACCCCTCCTCTATTAAGCATTAAGGCACAACTATGAAAGGCCCAATGAGCTACATATTTTACAGAGTTAATACAGTCTCTTGAATGATTTCTTCCAGTCCTTTACAGATTATCCTTTTTTTTGGTAGTTATATGAATTTCTTTATTTCTTTATTTTTTAATATAATTTATTGTCAAGTTGGCTAACATACAGTGTATACAGTGTGCTCTTGGTTTTGGGGGTAGATTCCCATGACTCATTGTTTACATACAACACCTGGTGCTCATCCCAACAATGCCCTCTTCAATGTCCATCACCCATTTTCCCCTCTCCCCCACCCCCCATCAACCCTCAGTTTGTTCTCTGTATTTCAGTCTTTATGGTTTGCCTGCCTCTCTCCCTCTCTGTTTGTAACTATTTTTTCCCCTTCCCTTTCCCCATGGTCTTCTGTTAAGTTTCTCAAGTTCCACATATGAGTGAAAACATATGATATCTCTCTTTCTCTGACTGACTTATTTCACTTAGCATAATACCCTCCAGTTCCATTCACGTTACTGCAAATGGCAGGATTTCATTTTTTTCTCATTGCCAAGTAGTATTCCATCCTTTACAGATTATTCTAATACTGCCTTCATATTTCCTTGCAGAGCTGCTGGCATTTTTCTGACTTTAAATGTACTTTTTCTTCAGGAAAAAGAAGTTTCATAGAAACTGACCGCTGCAAAATGTTTACCAAAGTACATTTCCCTTGCTTTCTTCTGAATAGATCAAGTTTCACTGGGAATGGGATTTGGGGTCAACTTTGAAATATATTACTGGAAGATACAACTAAAATATTCATGGACACAAAAAATACATACTGTATGATTCCACGTATAGAAGTTTACCTACAGCAGAATTCATGGAAACAGAAAGTGGAATGATGGATGATTGCCAGAGGCTGGGGGCAAGAGAGGTGGGTGGGAATGAGGAGTTAGTATTTAAAGGATACAGAGTTTCAGTGTGGGAAGATGAAGAGCTTTGGAGATGCAAGGTGTGATGGTCTCATCACAGTGTGAATGTCATTTAATGCCACAGAGCTATATACTTAAAAATGGTTAAAATGAAAATTTTGGATTATGTATATTTTGTCACAATTAAAAAAACTGAAAAATCTTTCAGAATGTTATGAATCTCTCATTTATTTTTTGGCTATAGCATGTATATATTATTATTCCAGAATGCTGATTTAATTGATCAGGTTGTAAAATACTTAATATTCTAGATGTTCAAGCTGATATTTGGTGAAATTCCTTGGCACAAAAAAAAAAAACTTACAGTTTAGATTTGGAATATATTAATACTTTCTTAACAACTTAAAATATAAGGTAGTAAAGGCAACAAATGTTGGCATAAGATATATCTCCAGAGTTACACTTTCCCACAGAAATACAACTAATGAATGGATAAAGAAAATGTGGTATATAAAGGACCTGAATGTGAGACAGGAAGCCATCAAAACCCTAGAGGAGAAAGCAGGAAAAAACCTCTCTGACCTCAGCCGCAGCAATTTCTTACTTGACACATCTCCAAAGGCAAGGGAATTAAAGGCAAAAATGAACTATTGGGACCTCAAGAACATAAAAATCTTCTGCACTACAAAGGAAACAATCAATAAAACGAAAAGGCAACCAACAGAATGGGAAAAGATATTTGCAAATGACATATCGGACAAAGGCCTGGTATCCAAAATCTATAAAGAACTCACCAAACTCCACACCTGAAAAACAAATAATCCAGTGAAGAAATGGGCAAAAGACATGAATAGACACTTCTCTAAAGAAGACATACAGATGGCCAACAGGCACATGAAAAGATGTTCAACGTTGCTCCTCATCAGGGAAATGCAAATCAAAACCACACTGAGATACCCCCTCACGCCAGTCAGAGTGGCCAAAATGAACAAATCAGGAGACTCTAGATGCTGGAGAGGATGTGGAGAAATGGGAACCCTCTTGCACTGTTGGTGGGAATGCAAACTGGTGCAGCCGCTCTGGAAAACTGTGTGGAGGCTCCTCAAAAAATTAAAAATAGACCTACCCTATGACCCAGCAACAGCACTGCTAGGAATTTACTCAAGGGATACAGGAGTGCTGAATGCATAAGGACGCTTGTACCCCAGTGTTTAGAGCAGCACTTTAAACAATAGCCAAACTATGGAAAGAGCCTAAATGTCCATCAACTGATGAATGGACAAAGAAATTGTGGTTTATATACACAATTGAATACTACGTGGCAATAAGAAAGAATGAAATACAGCCTTTTGTAGCAACGTGGATGGAAGTGGAGAGTGTTATGCCAAGTGAAATAAGTCATACAGAGAAAGACAGATACCATATGTTTTCACTCTTCTGTGGATCCTGAGAAACTTAACAGAAGACCATGGGGGAGGGGAAAGAAGAAAAAAAGAGAGGGAGGGAGCCAAACCATAAAAGACCCTTAAAAAGTGAGAACAAACTGAGGGTTGATGGGGGGTGGGAGGGAGGGAAGGGTGGGTGAGGGGTATTGAGGAGGGCACCTGTTGGGATGAACACTGGGTGTTGTATGGAAACAAATTTGACAATATATTTCATATTAAAAAAATAAAAAAATAAAAGTATGAAAAGCTGCATACCAAAATAAATATGAAAAAAAAGAAGATGTGGTATATATATACAATGGAATAGTACTCAACGATCACAAAGAATAAAATCTTGCCATTTGCAACGACCTAGATGGAACTAGAGTATATTATGCTAAGCAAAATAAGTCAGCCACAGAAAGACAGATATCATATGATTTCATTCATACGTGGAATTTAAGAAACAGCAGATGAACATAGGGAAAGGGAAGGAAAAATAAGATAAAAACAGAGAGGGAGGCAAACCATAAAAGTCTCTTAAATACAGAGAACAAACTGAGGGTTGCTGGTGGGGTGTTGGGTGGGGGATGGGCTAAGTGGGTGATCGGCATTAAGGAGGGCAGTTGTTGGCATGAGCACTGGGTGTTGGATTTGAATTCTACTCCTGAAATCAATACTACACTATATGTTAAGTAACTTGAATATAAATTAATTAATTAAAAAATAAAAAGAAATATACTGTTAGTCACATATGCAATTCTAAAGTTTCTGGTAGCCACACTTGAAAAAGTAAAAAAAAAAAAAAAATTAGGTAAAGTTAATTTCAATAAGACATTTTATTTAATCATATGTATCTACATTATTGTCATATCCATGCATAATTAATATGAAAATTATTAATTAGATACATAATCTTTTTTCATCGTAAGTTTTTGTATTGGTGTATATATTAAAATTAAAGCACATCTCAATTAAGGTATTATATTTTTATTGGAAGTTTCTGACTTGTATGTAGATTTCATAAAATTTGCAGTTGAAAAAGTATGTTTTCCTACCTAAGTTGTTCCATACATATCTATACATTTTTTAATAACTGACTTGAACATCAAAAAAATCATTTTCTTTAATATTTGTATCCACATTGACAAGACCAGTTCACTTCCTTTAGAACTGATTTGACTTTGAAATAAAAGCATACCAATTTGAGATCTATGTGCATCTAAATTAAATAAATTTGCTGCTCTTTGTCAATTTAGGATTATTAGCATCAAATCCAAAATGGCATAACATAAATGGAAAAGCAACTCTCACTTTTTGTCAACAAAGTATTCCTCAATTTTTTCTTAGTTTTTATAGCCCATTTATATAAGGCTACCAATTATAATAATATTTTCTGCAAGTTGATTCATGTTAGAAAATGGGTAAAATCATTACTATTGGTATATATTATGAGAAATTTACATTTTAACATAAATTCTCATAATTGTTTAACTTTGTCACAAGCTTTTTTGTACATAAAGACTTTTTAAAAAAATTTAAAAAATGTTTTCATTTATTCTTGAGAGACAGAGAGAGAGAGAGAGAGAGACAGAGCATGAGTGAGGGAGGGCAGAGAGAGAGGGAAACAGGACCCAAAGCAGGGTCCAGACTCTGAGCTGTCAGCATAGAGCCCAACGCAGGACTTGAACTCACCAACCGTGAGATCATGACCTGAGGTGAAGTCAGACACTTAGCCAACTGAGCCACCCAGGCTCCCCTACATACTTTTTAAAACTTGCTTTAGGTTTATAATCAAATTGAGAAGAAGTTACTGAGATTTCTCATATATCATCTGCCCCAACATATGCATATCAACACCATTCACCACCCACCAGAATGGTACATTTTTTTTTAAAACCAAGGATGAACCTATGTTGACACAATAATCATCCACAGCCCATAGTTTACCTGAGCATTCAGTCTTGGTTTAGTTTATTCAGTGGGTTTGAACAATGTCCAAATGCAAATAAAAACCACAATGAGATACCATATCATGCCTGTTACAATGGCTATTATACATATAAAAAGAAATAACACGTACAGATGAGGATGTAGAGAAAAGGGAATTCTTGTATACAGTTGGTGAAAATGTAAATTGGTATAGCTACTGTTGAAAACAGTATGAAGTTTACTCAAAAAATAAAAATAGAACTACCATATGATCCAGCAATTTTATTTCTGGGTATTTATCTGAAGGAAACAAAAACAGTGACTTGAAAAGATATATGCACCCCCATGTTGTATCATGTACAACAGCCAATATGTAGAAACAACCTAAGTGTCCATGAGTTTATGAATAAAGAATATGTACACACACACACACACACACACACACACAAATACTATTGAGCCATAAAAAAGAATAAAATCTTGCCATTTGTGACAATATGGATGGACCTTGGGCAGTATGCTAAGTGAAATAAATCAGACAGAGAAAGATAAGTACATATGAGCTCACTAATATATGGCATCTAAAAAACAAACAACAAAACAACAAAAACACGGTCACAGATTCAGAGAATAGATTGGTGCCTGCTGGTGGGTTCGGGTGGCTGGCGGTAAAATGGGTGAAGAGGGTCAAAATGTACACAAAAACAAGTAAGTCATGGGGATATAATGCACAGCATGATGACTAAAGTTAAAAATACTGTATTGCATATTTAGGAGTTGCTAAAGAGTAAATCTTAAAAGTCCTCATCATGAGAAAAACACATTTTTAACTATGTATGGCATTAAATGATCATGAGACTCATTATGGTGATTGTTTCACAAGGTATACGAATAATGAATCATTATGTTATATATCTGAAACAAATATAATGTTATATGTCAATTTTATCTCAAAAAATACTACTGTCATCACTAATATAGTTTAATCATAAGTCTTGAAGTCAGATAGCATCAATCCTCCAACTTTGTTCTTTTTCAATATTGTTTTAACTGTTCTGGGTCTTTTGCCTCTCCATAGAAACTTTGCAATCTATTTGTTAATATTCATAAAATAACTAGTTGGGATTTTCATTGAAATTGAATCTACAGATGAAGCTGAGGATTGACATCCTGACAAAATTGAGTTTTCCTATCCATGAACATGGAATATTAACTCATTGCACTAATTTTTGATTTTGTTCATTAGAGTTTTGTAGTTTTTCTCAATTAGCTCTTGTATATATGTTGTTACATTTATAGCTAAGTATTTAATTTTTGGGCACTAATGTAAATGGTATTGTGTTTTTGTTTTCAAATATCACTTGTTCATTGTTGGTATACAGGAAAGCAATTTACTTTTGAATATCACCTTTGTATTCTGCAAACATGCTATAATCTCTTATTAGTTCCAGAAGTTTGTTGTTGTTAATTCTTTCAGATTAATTCTACATAGATGATTATACATCTGTAAACAAAGTTTCATGTATTCCTTCCAAATGTGTATACATCTTATTTCTTTTACTTGATTTACTGCATTAAAAAGGATTTCCAGAATAATGCTAAAAAAAAAGTGTTGACAGAGGACTTCCTTTCCTTGTTCCTGATGTTACTGGGAAAGCTTCAACTTTCTCACCATTAAGTATATTATTACCTGTAGGTTTCCAATAGTGTCTTTATCCAGTTGAGAACGTTCCTCTCTATTTCTAGTTTACTGAGAGCTGTTATCATGAGTGAGTGTTGGATTTTGTCAAATGTTTTTTTCTGCATCATCGATAAAATTATGTGACTTTTCTTCTTCAGTCTGTTGACATGATGGTTACATTAATTGATTTATGAGTGTTGAACCAGACTTCATATCTGTGATAAATCCCACTTGATCATGATGCTTTTTATACTTTTTTTTTGGATTTTATTTGGTGATATTTTGCTGAGAATTTTTGCATCTATGTTTATGAGCTATGTTTGTCTGTAGTTTTCTTGTAATGTCTTTGTCTTGTTTTGATATTAATGTGGTGCAGGCCTCATAGAATAAATTTGGGTGTGTTCCCACTGCTTCTTTCTATCCTCTGAAAGAGATTGTAAAGAATTGCTGTAATTCATTCCTTAAATGTTTGACAGAATTCACCAGGGAACTCCTGTGGGTCTGGTCTAAGATGGTATTAGTTATTGATTCAATTTCTTTAATAGATACAGGCATATTTATATAAACTATTCTTGTATAAGTTTTGGCAGATTATGTCTTTTAAGGGATTGGTTCATTTCATCTAGGTTACCAAACTTGTGGGCATTGAGTTGCTCATAGTACTCCATTATTATTCTTTTAATTTCCATGGGATCAGTGGTGATGCCTCTTATTTCACTTCTGATATTAGTAATTTGTGTCATCTCTCTATTTTCCTTTGGTAGTCTGGCTAGAGATTTCATCAACTGTACTGATCTTTTCAAAGAGCTAGCTTTGGTTTTGTTGATTTTCTCATTTCTGGTTTTCAATCTGCTCTAGTTTTTATGATTTCTTTTCTTCTACTTACTTTAGATTTAATTTGCTTTTCTTTTTTTCTAGTTTCCTAATTTTTTTAAATGTTTATTTATTTTGAGAGAGGGAGAGAGCGTGAGTGGGGGAGGGGCAGAGAGAGAGGGAGGCACAGAATCTGAAGCAGCCTCCAGGCATTGAGCTGTCAGCACAGACGCAATGTGGGGCTCAAACCCATGGGCCATGAGATCATGACCTGGGCTGAAGTCGGACACTCAACTGGCTGAGCCACTTAGGTGCCCCTCTAGTTTTCTAAGGGAGAAACTTAGATTAATGATTTTAGATTTTTTTCCTCTGTAATATAAGCATTCAGTTGCTATAAATTTTTTCTCTAAGCACTGCTTTTTTTTGCTAAGTTGTTACTTTAATTTAGTTTAAAACATTTAAAAATTTCTCCTGAGATTTCTTCTTTGATCTATGTGTTATTTAGAAGTATGTTGTTTAATCTCCACATATTTTAGGATTTTCCAGTTATTTTTCTGTTACTGATTTCTAGTTTAAATCCATTGTGCTCTGACAGCAGATATACAATGATTTGTATTCTTTTAAATGTGGTAAAGTGTGATTTATGGCCCAGAATGTGATTTATCTCAGTGGATGTTCCATGTGGACTTGGGAAAAAATGTGTCTTCTGCTATTGTTGGATAAAGTAATTTATAGATGTCAGTTATATCCAGTTGATACAAATAAGCTTTTAAAACTTCAAATTTAGTTTGTTCACATGTAGTGTGATAGTGGTAAAAAATATAAATCATTCTGGCATTTTTTTTGGTTTTGATCATTGAATATGTGGAAAGGATTCATTTTCTTTCAAGAAAATTTGGAACTATAATTAAATCTTTGTAAAAATTTTCCCTGTCTTAACCAATATGCATTGGCAAAGTACATGACATCATTAAAATCTGTCTTCTATTCTCATCAATAGTTCTATAAAACGGTGATGATTCCTGACATTTACACATATATTGAATAATTTTTAACAATTACACCCATGAAGTAGAGCACGTGACTTTTTTTTTTTAAGTTTATGTATTTCTTTTAAGAGAGATTGAGAGAGAGCATGTGGGAGGGGCAGAGAGGGAGAGAGTCAGAGAGAATCCCAAGCAGGCTCGACACTGTCACTGCAGAGCCCGATGTGAGGCTTAAACTCACAAACTGTGAGATCATGACCAGGGCCAAAACTAAGAATCAGATGCTCAACAGACTAAACCACCCCAGCGCCCCAAGCATGTGACTCTTGATCTTTGGTGTGAGGTCTAGGCACTTGTTGGAGGTAGAGTTCATTTAAAAAACATAAACATACAGCTTAAAAAAAATTACACCATGATATTTTTCATAGAATCTACTGTAGAAACTGAACACACATAATTTCAATATGAATCCTAGAGTGGAGCAAGGCAATAAAGGAATCATCTGTTTTGTTTTGTTTTAAAGTTCCATTAACTTTGAGTTTTTAACTGAATATACCTGGAGCATTGTCTATCATGATAGAAACTAATTTTTCATGTCTAGCTGAAATTCTTCTTTGACAGATATAAAAAGTTGGAAAATATTTGTACATGTTTTATTTGTTTATTTATTTTGGGTTTGATTTTATATTTCTTAGTAAATTTGGAAGTTCTTTATGACAAAACATACCCACAATACTAATGGGGCTGTGTATCTTATGTCACACAACTCATTTAAAGCCAAAGTAAAGTTCTTACAATGTTTCAGAGTTTGAATCATTTGATCTTTCATATTGTTAGGAAAATCTGGGATGCTATGGTCAGTTGCTTTCTAGCTTCATTGAAGAAATTCCATTTTTTTGTATTTTTTTGTCTTTTCCTCATAATTTTCTAGCACAAGTTTCATAACGGGATTAACTTATTTAACCATGTTGCTCTTTTAAAACTAGTTTTCTATTTTGTGTGTAAGAATCCAAAGTGTTTACAGCTAGCCAAAATTATAACCCAGATCCTCTTAAAGAAACATTTAAAATTCACTTCTTGGACATTTAATTTGGATTTCACATGACTAATTTCATTGATTCCTTTTTGACTTTTGAGAGGAAACTTCTTACCAATATCATTGAATAGCACTTTGTAATGGGTATTTGCATAATGTATATATAAGTATTAGACTCAATCATTCTCTTTTTTAATGTTTATTTATTTATTTTGAGAGTGAGAGAGAGTGGGAGAGGGTGGCACAGAGAGTAAAGGAGAGACAAAAACCCAAACAGGCTCCACACTGTCAGTGCAGAGCCCAAGGTGGGTCTCAGACCCACAAACTGTGAGAAATCAAGAGTCAGACACTTAACCAACTGAGCCACCCAGGCACCTCTTAGACTCAATCATTCTTAACTGAATGATTAGAGTCTCTGCTCAGAGCTTAATGTGAGAATTTAGAAGCAAATTCAGGCTTCATGGCAAATGTTCCCATCTGGGATTGAGAAGTCTGTTTACTGTACGTGATCTTAGATAAAAATTACTTACACTTTCTGTGTCTAAAACTATGGAATATAACTGCTAAACAAGAAACTAAAACAGCTCTAAGACCTGGCAACAATCACCGTCTCTATCATATTCTCTGCCATCTTCTATTTGCTGCAAATCCCGTTAGCTACTAAACGTCTTTTTCTGTTTTGTTTTTGGTTTTGTTCCCCCCCACCCCAACCCTCACCAATTCTTCTGCTTTATAACATGGCTTCCACTTGCTGTGGTACCAGTTCTACTTTGCAGCACCTTTGCAGCATTGTTCCAGTTCTTTCTACCAATTCTAACTGGCTCAAGCTTTCCACGTTTCCCAGGCGGAACTCTAAGAGCAATGACATGACTTGCCAGCCTTTTCATGTTTAGCACATCGCTGGCTAGCCTATTGGGCAGCTATCCATCCCTGAGCCAATCAGCTGTGGAAATGAGGTCACTTGGGAGAAGACAGGGCCATGAAGGCAGTAGTGGCTCTGCACAGGGTGCTGCCTTTAGCGTGGGCAGGCAGGAAGAAATTATTTGACATCAAAAATACCCAAGATTGGCGTACAAAATCACTACAGCTCCTATTCTGACAAGATGTATGCCAAATCATTGGAAAGATACAGAAGAATTTTCTTAGGAAATAGAACGGATTTGTGAAGGAGAATTCTTTATCCTAATAGAAGAAAATAAGGATGCCAGTATTATCAGTGGACCTCAAACTAATGATGTATAAATTCGATGTCCTTCTACCATTTTCCAACCATAGCACAGCTGAATGCCCTGCCCTTCACCTTGGTTCATCGATTCCTTCTCTGGTAGTAAGCTCCTGGCTGGCCTCCCTGCAGCCAACTCTCCGTGTTCTAAGTTAGTCCATGCATGAGAAGAGTATATTATATTTTGCTTAAATATGATGCTTGATTCCCACTTCCCAGAAGCTGTGACTTCTAATTAATTCCATTTAGAAGTAAATATGGAATACACACTGTGCAAGGTGCCTTCAGGAATATAAAAGCATGAACAGGATATCTACTCTGCCCTCAGGGAATGTACAATCTAAAAGAAGTTTTATGAGTTATAACTTATTATCTGTAATGCAAAGGAGAATCTGGTGTGTTAATAGAGGTACAGATTAAGAAACTTTTATATAAGCATTCAAAACAGGGCTAAAAACAATGTTGTGCTGTGAATATTTAACACCTAACTCTGGGTGCTGTGCTTGGAGGAAACCCAGTTTGTAGTGTTTGCAGATTTCCATAATGTAAATATACCCATTATGGCCAATTTCAAGCTGCCAGTCTGAAATCACTGTTGGGAAGAGACATGTCATAGCCCATCGTTACACAGTATTTCCATCATCCAGATAGGATACCTCAAGAACACAGATAGTAACAAACTGTAGTAAAATAATTAGGACGTTTTCAATATAATTTAATCCTAAATTTAAATAATTTGATTTTTAGTAACAGGTGTGTTTAACAACTCACCTAGAAAATTCCTGAAATTTAATGACCGCTAATGTCCTCCAGTATGCTGCTGGTTAAAGGGCTATGAGGAACTTGGATTCTAACTTGGGGAGGGACAGATGGCAAAGAAGCCTCTAAGGTGAGCCTCAAAGCATCTGTAGGGTTTAGCTGCTAGACACAGGAGTGGAGGGGAGAGGCATGTTCCTGAGAGAGGAAATGAGAAGAAGGAATCGAAGAACAAAAAGCTTGAGGCATAACTGGAAAAAAAAAAATGAGTAAGCCACTTCTTTAATCCAACTCAGTCACTAACTATTGACCCAACTCAGGGCTAATTCTCATCTCCAACTCCACCTACTTCAGACCGATAATAGTGATAAAAATAATAAAGGTAATGACAGCTAATATCTGTTGGATGACTGCTCGGTGCCAGGTACTGTTCTAAGGAACAAACCTTGTTTCCTTATTTACCATGTTGCTGAGCAGTCACTGTCTTCTCTGGGTGAGGCTACTCCATTCTGCTGCTCACCACGGAACCTGCTGTTCACCCTTGTCTTTCCCACACCACAGTGCAAGCTGCCATGTGTCACCGAGCTTGTGCAAGGGCTTTATGCAGAGTGAAGAAATCCTCTGGATCCTTGACTCAGAAATGTGAAAACAAAGTAGAGATGACCATACCTTTCTAGAAAGATAGGAAAGAGTATATTTCTTTTAGATGTAAAGAACACTTCTATGGGTTTGATGTGGAGGTATCTGTTCTGTTTCATCAATTTATATTCTCTTCACTCCCCACACCCCACCATTGGCATTTGAGTTTGAGGTCCTATTTCTGTGGGCAAGACGGTCCCATCAACAAGGAGTGAAATAAAAATTAGTTCTGTAGCCAAGGACTTGCTGTACTTAGGAAGTCTGCAAATTTACAGTGTATTCAAAACTTTTGAAAGTCAGGTGGAACTTGATATGTATCAAGATAGTTATGAGACAGGGGCTCTCTGCACATGAGTTCTGAGCAGTTAGGATTAAGGGAACAGAAAGAGACTTGGTTTTGTTCCTTTCTGCCAATTTCTCATACACCCTATCTCTTTGGAAGCAGTCCTATTTTTCACACTTTCAGGGTAAGAAATTATAGGAGCATCTCACTGTATTGCCACTTAGATTCCAGGAATGATGGGAAAAAGAAAAAAAAGTGAAACAAAACTAAGATGAATGATATTCCAAATATGGTGAGACCAGTAATTCTGTTTTTATTTGGAAATCCATTTATTTTGGTAAAATCCACCTGTTTTCAACTTGGAGGAAATGTCTACTTAGGGAGAAACAATTTCTATGGCTCAAGTTTAAAATTTGTTTTTAAGGATAGATGAAATGTACAATTGGAAGGGAAGTGAGAGTACACTTGAGGACGCTTATATGGATTACATATCACACTTCTCACAGAATCATTATTGAGAAATCCTATAGCTTGAGACACCAACCGGAAACAATGTAACTTGGTAATTACAATGGTAAAATGTGTGTGTGATTGTGTGTGCATGCACTCTTATGTGCATGAGCACAAGGAAGGAGAATTAACCAAATGATGGTTTATTTTCTTATATTTGTTATTTGACTTGCTTCTACAAAATACTCAAAAGGCAAATAGTCTTTCTGTTCTCCAATAAGATATGCTGAATTACATCAACATTAACATTGTTTTCACATTAAAGATAAACCCACTCATTTGCTAAGGGTAACATGAGGTATATGGCTTTAGAATAACGACCTCCATCCTTGCCAATAAACAACTTTAGTGAACTCAATTTTCTCTAATTTATAGTCAGCCTGTTTAAATTACTGTTATTTGGCTGGGATTATTTCATAGGGATTTAATTGTGCCTGTAAATCGAATTTCTTTCAAATTCATCTCTTGATTCATTTTATTTCCCTCCCCCATGTCTCATTTTACATATGCTCCAAAACATATCAATAATTTATGCCACAAAGCCTTGTTTTCTCCTTTGTAACTACACACATGTTCTGCATTGTGTAGTGATGTCAAAGGAAATGTGTACATTGTGAAAAGGTCTTGAATTTTTCATGAACATTGGTTAGGGCCAAATGGCACTTTATAGATCTTTGGGAGAAGAACCAATCTATTTTGTGAAAGGGTTTTAAAACTGAGTAAAAGCAATAATAGAATAAGCACTAACAAATATACTACTTGCTGAGCGTTTTTTTTTTTTTTTTATAATGAACATATCTAAACATTTACACACACTATCTAATCCTTACAACTAAATTGTTAAAAAGGTCTCATGACCTCCACTTTACATATCAGGTAACTGAGGCTTAGACACAGGTAACAACTGGGTAACATCACACAGGCAGGGAGTAACAGAAGAGGAACTTAAACTCAGGCCTTTTGGACCTCAAAACTCAAGTAGTCTTTTCATGAAATCACTTATGTAACTTTCTCATATGTGGGCCACAATAGTTGAGACAGATTGGTTCTGCTTCATTTCTAAATCTAAAACTAGAACCTCCAACTCTTCTTCTTTTCTTAAAAAAATTTTTTTTTCATCCTGTCTATCCTACTCTATTCCTGCTGGCTCTCAACTGACCACAAAAATCAAATGAATAAAACCTGATGGCATTTGCAGCACAGGGTGAAGGGAATGACGTCATCTACACAGACGTCTGTAGGGCACAGGCAGTGTGATATCACCCTGAGCTGATCCGGAGTTGATGTAGAATATTCATTCATTATTCATTGAACGCCAAGTTTATGCTAGATTAAGGGTCAGCAAACTGTGGCCCATGGGCCAAATATATCCTGGCTTCTGTGTTTGCAAGTAAAGTTTTATTGAAACACAGCCATGTGCATTCATTACATATGATCTATGGCTACTTTTGTGTTACAACAGGGACATTGTATAGCTGTGACAGACACCGTATAGCTTGCAATGATGAAAATACTTGCTTGCTCTATATAGAAACTGCTTGTTAACTCTGTGATAGATAATGATCAAAACAGACACAACCCCTACCTTTATGAAGCTTATTATTTTGTGAGACACATTAATAAAAAATATCATTATATTATTAGAAATTACGATACACACTATGAAAGTGGAGTACAGTAGGTAATAGAATTTACTGGGCTTATCATTTGCCATTGGTTCTTGCAATTCAGCCATTTGGGCTTTATTCTTTTACAGTCAAAAGTACTTTTTGAGTGGGATGACAAACATCTGCTTACTCACTCATTTATTCATTCCTTTAAATCCAGTGAATATATCCTGAGTACCTGCCATGTGCCCGACATTGTATTAGGCTCCAGCACAGGGGACTGAACAAAAGTTGGTTGCCCATTTGTTGAGTCTTTGGCCTTTTTTCTCAGTTGGTTCAGAACTCAGGAAGGGAAGAGTTCTATTTACTGAGCCCTATCAACCTCTCAACAGAGTCCATTGTGAGACCTGGCTCTTTTTGCTCTTGAATTCTCTGAAGTGGCCTACTGTTCTTACAGTCTATCCCCCCTTTGCGATGACAACTAGCTTGACTGGGTTTCAACCTTTCAAAACTTGGAATTTTGTGACTAAGTCAGCTAGATGAGCATTTGGCTTTACAGACTCTGTGGTGGGAGGAAGCAACGGAACGAGGTGCTAGAAATGGCTTTTATGTAGACAAGCATGTCTGTCCCAGTTCTGTTCTTGGCTTCCTATCTTCCTTCTCCATATGTTCTTCTTGTTGATCTGATCTTATCCTTGAAAACTTCAACTACCATTATTCTCCCAGTAGCTTTCAGGACATAGCTCTGTCTCAATTCCTTAGTTCCAGCCGCGGGATGCTCCAGTGGACTTGAATGGCTCATTAGTGCCTCAAACCCAACAGGACACCTCCACTTGTTCTGTACATACTCTCTACATATTCCTCATCTTGACTACACCCTTGGAGGAAAACATGGATCATAGAAACAGCTGAAACCACATGTCACACCCGAGTGAGGAAACAGCTGCAGGCCTAGGGTGGAGGCTACACCGGGAGGAACATCCAGGTGAATTCTGTCTCCCTAAGTCTGGCTCAGTTTTTGATCTTGAGGATGTGTCTTTCCCATCCCTCCTAACTGTGACCTTGGTCTCTCCTCAACTCAGACTTGGTTCTCTAAATCTAAGATCTGAGTTCCTGAACTTGATTTCGTACTTTCTGGTTCTATGTCACCCTCAACTTAGGAACACTTATTGGATATTCGCTGTTTTATATACCTATGTTACCTATGTTAGTCCTAATACAATCTTGTGAGGAAGGTAGCATTATTATTATCATCTATTCCCAGATGAGGGGGTGAGACACCAACAGGTTTAAGGGACTTGTCCAAGGTTACACAGATGGATGTGGTAGGAACTAGCATTCCAACCAGGTCTGATTGGCTCCAAAGTAATGCCCTAATTCCTTCTTCCTGCTACTGAGAATTGATTTCTGTTCCCTTCATACTTAATGTACTATTTGGGGGTTCTGATCTTGAAACTGACTTTAACATCTATACCAGGGATTAGTAAACATTTTCTGTAAAGGGCCAGACAATAAATATTCTTGGCTTTGCAGGACTTAAGGTCTTTATCACAGCTATTTTAGCTCTGCTGTTGTGGTATGGCCATAAACAATACTTAAATGATGGGGTGTGGCTCTGTTCCGATAAAGCCTTATTTTAGAGGGTGAAATTTGAATTTCATATAATTTTGACATGTCACTAATTACGATTATTCTTTTCAGTTTTCAAAAAATATAAAATGATTCTTAGCTTGTGAAACATACAAAAGTAGGCAGTGAGCCACATTAGACCCACAGGTCAGAGCTTGCCAACACCTTTTTCTATATCATGTTATTTGACTTTGGGTTTATGATTTTTCTGAAATCCTTACCCATTAGCTACCACTTATGGTGAACATAGTAGACACCAATGTTCTGGACATTTTTACATATATTAACTAATGTGTTCTTCACAGCGGGTCTGTGAGGGAGATGCTATTACCATCTCAATTTTACAGATGAAGAAAATGAGCCATAGAGACATGAACCAATTTGCACAAGGTTGTATGAAGTTAGGAAATGGGGGAGTCTAGATTGGAGCCCAGGCAGACCCACTCCATGGCTGACATCTTAAGCACGAAGCTATGCTTCCATTCTGGTTCCAATGAGATCACGTACCTTAGAGCATTTTAAAAACTATAAAGGATTATATAAATATAAATTAACAACTATCATAATTATTAGTGTTACATCTTTATCTAGGTTTCTGATGGGTTTGGATAGCAATCAAATTGATGTTAATCAAAACAAAAACACCCAGGCATGCCGTGGGATGATATCTATTTTTCTGTCCATCTTAGCATTACACATTTTTAAGCACTACGTTTCTGCCATGAATAAATAAGCAATGGAGAAGACTTCTTTTTGTGGGTAGTTTGGTATTTGCTTCAATCTCTCCTGAACTCAGCATTACCTCTCAGTTCTGATTACAACTCAAATGAAGCCGCATGTATGAAAGAAGTTGCATATCAATAAGGGTTGTGATTAAGTGTTGTTTTCTTCCCCCACTCTTATTTCTTTAAGGTTCTTAAATTAGATAGCAGGAGAGACATGACTTAATTATTGAGAATACTTTGGAGCCAAATGGAAAATTATACTACTACTTACTCAGATGCCAGGGTAATTAGAGCCCAATTATTTCTCTCATTTGGCGCTAATGAATGAAGATCAATTAAAAAAATAATGTAACTGTGAATTGCTTTTATTGAGCAGAGAACTCGAAGCAGCTGAAATTGTCTACTCTTTCACTAATTGAAAATACTAAATGAAGGCAACCCAGAATGTGATTGTTTCCATGTAATTTTAGAGCGGTTTGATTTTCAGAAATCATGCAGATGGCCAAATTCTTGTATTAGACTTATTTCCTGGGTACAGCCCGCTGGTCTTTCTTCCATAAGGAAAGTCAAAACATGGCTCACGAAATTCTTATTTCCCTAGTGATAACATCAGGTTTGTTGGCAGGACTTTATTGTTGCTTCTGGGTTGGTCGTGCTTGGGCTAAGATGGAATGTCTGATTTGCTTGGCTATTTTACTTTTCTCCTGATTAGTATATCCATTTCATCAAATGTGTTCTGAAAACAACATTTATTTGTACCAAAATCTGATTGAAAGAGACATCTCCGTGATTAAAAGTTTAGACTCAGCTTATGTGGATATGGACTTACCTGCTAAGAGATAACCTTGGACTTCAGTTTGCCCTTTAACATAATGTTTAAGCAGCATCCACTAAAAAAAACCAAAAAACCAAAAAAAAACAAAAAACAAGCTTCTGCTATTTTATTTTACTTATCTTTTTTAATATCTTTACTTTATATTTTTTTAGCATATATATTTTTTGAGGGGGTGTATAAGAATTTCAATTCTGCAGGTTTGTTTGTGGTCTGAATATACATTCCCACGAAGGAGTTAGAGGTCAGCCTGAGCCGCTGAGTTCTACAGAGGAAGTTATGGCACCATTTATAACAATGGCATTCTCCCTCCTCCCCACCCCCATGCACACTTCACGCACTCAAATAACCTGCGAGATTCGAGATTCACAAGTTACGTTTGTTTACCTCTATTATCTCAAATGCTTTAGGAAACCAATAAGGCAGCTTTTATCCTTAATTTACAAACAAACAAACAAACAAACAAACAAACAAACAAATGAGGCTTCAGAGAGCTTAAAGGGCATCAAAGCATCAAAACCCCGGCTGTTGAGTCCCACTGTGGTCTCCACGAATGGTGACCCTGGAGTTGTGTAGTGTGAAACCTGCCTAGCCAAAGACAGCACCCTGACTTTGACTCCTAATTCGAATGCCTGAAGGAAAATGCAAAAAGAAAACCAAAAGAAAATTCTGAAGTGCATGAGTCAGAATGGAGGCAAACCGTAAAACATTTGCTCTCTTAGCAATTCCCCAATTGAAAAAAAATTGGGTGTGACCAAAGTCTGAATCAGCTTTGGTCATCCGGGCTTTGCTACGTGGCTGAGCAAGTGGAAACTCAGAAGAATAAATCCCCTTTGTCCTGTGATGGAGTCAAAACGTTTACAATGTGTCCCATGTTCAGGTTGTGCAGTTACACTAACAGAGAAGGACTCGGGATGGGGATTCTAAACCCGTTGATCAAGGTTTGGCTTTTGCCTTTCTGGCTCTGAGTTGCTGCGGACTTCCTGGTTAAGTACTCCTCAGCACCGTCAGGAGGTGGGGAGCAGGTGTAAGAGAGAGGTTCAGCCTTCCGGCAACCAGGGGACTCAAATTATTACTGCCAACGGAGGCCATGCATAAAGTTCTAGGATTGCAGTGACAGGATTCAAAGCAGATGCCATTTTTCTGTGTCATGTAACTCTCTCTCCCCAACTGTAGTTCACTGTTAACTAACACTTTATTTTTAATAATCCCATTTTCACCTTGTAAATAGTACTGCTATACCTCTCATTGTGGCTTTTGTGTATGTCATATATTAGAAAGATAATTTTGCTAAGTGAATACATTTGAGATATTCCATAATTTTTCCACCGTATTTTGGCACATTTTCATTAAAAACAGAAGATAGCAAGAGCTTAAAACAGAGCAAATAACTTTTTCAATTTTTTTTTCAACTCTGGGAAGCTTTGTTCAGGGTGCTGAGGAGAAAGGAGGGTGGATAGGAAGGGAGCAGACTAACTCTGGGGTCAGAGCACTTGGGATCAATTCTGACTCTTCCACATCCAAGCCTTGGGCAAGGTTCTTATTTTCACGTTTTAGTTTCCTCATCACTAAAACAGGGACAATTATCACAAACTTCCTCATGGCACTATTCTGAGAATGAATGGGATCTTATGAGTCAAGGGCGTGGCATAATACCTGCCACATAGTGAGGCTCACTAAATGTGAGACTTCATTATTTCTCTCTTTAACTAAGATTAATACATCTATCTGTGGGGAAATTCCAGGTGAGCGGTGCATTTTCCCAAAGGCATGGGGGAAAGTGGCAGAAAAGTGGGGGAGTGGGCTCTGTGGCTGCTGTGGCTGAAAATGGCATTTGGTGAACTCATTCAACAAATGTTTGCCAAGTTTTGCTATGAGGAGAGCTATACAAGGCATGGGAGATACAGGGGTGAACAAGTCTGCCCTCGTGGAGCTTATGAACTAGTGAGGGATACGGATAAACAGATTGTAAAAATAAACATGTAATATGTGCCATAAAGAATGGTGAATCCAGGTAGGGGATGGGGATGATGAGGTTTGTGCATAGCAGGTGTGAGTTTGGGGGGCGTGTTTTAAGAGTGTGGAGAAGGAACTCCTCTCCGATGAGGTAGCATCTGAGCAGAGCCCTGAAGAGAGGGAGGAAGTTACAGCAACAGGGGAGTTGATTTCCACAAAGAGAGGGACTAACAAAGTCCCTGATGCTAGAACCAACTTAGTCTGTTCCAGGGATAAGAGCTCTGAATGCCTAGAGCAGAGGATGTGTGTTGGATGAGGGCACTGGTAGCACATGTAGGTCGATGTAGACCAAGCTAATGACTCTGGGTTTTATTCTGAGTCTGCGGTGGGAAGCTAATGTGTTAGACACAAGAGAGAAAGCACCTGATTTGCATTTTTCCAAGTTTACTTTGCATTCTGAGCAGAGGATTGATTCAAGAAGGCAAGAGCGAAAGCAGAGAAGATAGATGGTGGCTCTTGTGGCTGTCTGTAGGAAATGATGGTAGCTGCCATGAAGGGTTGGAGGAGTAGACTGACTGAAGGTACCATGGAAGCACTTGAGGATGTGGTTATGAGGGAGAGAAAACAGTCAAAGATTTATGACTTCAAGGAGCGCCTGGGTGGCTCAGTCGGCGGAATATCCGACTTCAGCTCAGGTCATGATCTCAGTCTGGTTTGTGATTTTGAGCCCTGCGTCAGGCTCATTGCTGTCAGAGCAAAGCCTGCTTTGGATCCTCTGTCCCTCCCTCTCTCTGCCCTTCACCCTCTGTCTCTGTCTCTCTCTCTCTCTCTCTAAAAAATAGATAATTCTTTAAAAAAATAGAGATTTACAACTTCAAGATATCTGGCCTGAAGAAATAGATGAACAATTGTATTCTTTACCAGAGTGGGGCAGACTGGGAGACAAGAGGGTGTAGATGATGAAATCGAAACTTCTATTTGAGACGGTGATTCAAATCATGTCAAGTAGAAAGTTGGATATATGAGTGTGAACTTTAGAGGAGATTTTTGACCTGCTGAAGTTAAGCTGGGAGTCATTAGCTTATAGATGGTGTTCAAGATTCCATAATAGATCTTAATATTGATTAACTCAAGTGTGAAGGTTTATCATCAGCCTCTTCCCTTGTATACCCAATTGTTGAATCTTAAACTTTATTATGATTGTCCCTATTTCAAAATCATTTAGACAAGTTTATTAAAAATACGATTGCTCAAAGCTATATGTCTTAGACAATTATGCCTCTCTATGTGAATTTTATCCTTTGATTTTATTTTGTGTCATAAATGTACACATATGCCTACTTCTTTTCCTTGGCAGCTCTTCCAGAATTTGAGAAGAGTACTCACAATAATCATAGCTATCAATGTTGAGCACACTCCAAATGCCAGCCCTTAATCCTCACAACAATAAGGGAATGTGAGCAGTGGGGGTGCAGACAGGTGCAAGGTATCTGGTTATCAACCCCGGGAGAAGAAGAAAAGCAACGTTGGTGGCTTTGTCTTGACGTGGCTAATTGGAAAGTGTTGTCTCTATCTGAGATATTTCAAAAACTCTACCAAACCCAGTGAATGTGATCCCCTTCTATGACACACGTGTGCACTGATGCTAATTTATTTGGAAATGGTGAGGAGGGTGCAGGAAGTCAGAATAGGGTAGAGATGGCAAGGAATTTCCATCTGTCTCTAGAAACTGACTTGAACGACTTGAACTTGACCTTGAGGCTTGGGCAGGCACAGGTCTATGTTGCTTGTAAGTGACAAAACCTGCACAAACTGGCTTAAGCAAAAAGGGTAAGTAGCGGGTTAAGTGGCTCATGTAGGAGAAGGTGAAGCAATTGACTTTAAACAAGGCTGAATCTAAGTGCTAAAATGAAGTTTCCTACTTTCTGAGACAGGGATTGAGAAGTGGGCCAGTGTCATTGGTGAACAAGAATCAACTTTCCCTTACTAGAAATAGGGTGATGAACTGATGGACGGAGGAGAGACAAAACCAAAAAATGCCCATCACAGGCAAGATAAGGGAAAGGAAAATGGACATGACTTCAGTGGTTATTTGAAAGGTGAGATTTTGTATTTTTCAATTAGTACTTGAAACAAAAGAAAACAAAACAAAACATAACAACAGGGGCGTGTGGATGCCTCAGTCGGTTAAGCGTCCAACTTAGGCTCAGGTCATGATCTCATGGTTCATGAGTTTGAGCCCCGCGTTGGGCTCTGTGCTGACAGCTTGGAGCCTGGAACCTGCTTCCAATTCTGGGTCTCCCTCTCCCTGTTCCCCTCCCCCGCTTGTACTCTGTGTCTCTTTGTCCCTCTCAAAATAGATAAACATTAGAAAAAGAAAAGAAAAGAAAAGAAACAAAACCCAGAACAGTAAGCTCTCAGTAAAAAGGGGCAAATGTGACCAAGATGCGGACTTAGAAGTTTCTCTATACAGTCAAGGGAAAGGTAGGAATGGTTGCTCAGGACGGCAAAGGGTCTGGCCAGACCACTCTGGCTCTTTAGTACAATTCTACCATGTACAACCTATTCAAGAGGCATAGAAACACTGAGGTTTTCCAAAATCCCTGACAAATGTTTAAGCTCCTATCATTTTTGCACTGGTGCTGTTGACAGCTTGGTGCAGGACAAAAAAGGAATGCCTCTTGGTCAGCCTGACATGGCTTCAAATCATAGTGCTGCCATTTGTTAGTCATGTGACACAGGAAAACTTTCTGTACCTCTCCAAGCCTCAGGTTTCTCGTCTGCAAAATGGGAGTGCTAATGGGGTGTCCTCAGAGATTTGATAAGGACCCAAAGAAACCTGACATGCACGGTGCCTACGGCAGCGCTTTGCACGAAAGAACCTCTCAAAAAGGTGATGAATCCTCCTCTTCCTCCTCCTCTTTATTAATATTGCTCTTATTTTGGATAAACTGGATTCACAGTGAGTGCTAAAATGCACGTAAAGCTGACTCAGGACGTTTTGTCATCTGCTTATGCTCAAAAGGATTGTGTTTTGTCTAGAAATAACAGTTTTTTTTGAGTGACTAATAGCTTGGCTTTGGGTGCGGGGAGACTAAGCTGTTTTGTCTGGGATCAGGTAATCCTAGTAGTTAACCTCTCTGAGCCTCAGTTTCCCAATAGAATCATTCTCATAGGGTTGTGAAAATAGAGAAGAGCTTGAATCATTGCTCTATTGTGCATATCCTAGTGCCTAGACCTTATAAGATTTTAATAAATACCAGTAATAGTAATAGCACCTATCATTATCTGTAGCAATTTCTGCAAGGCGGCCTTCAGCCTTGTGAAAAGAAGGGTTCTGAGAGAAAGACAGAGTTGTCCCTGGAGGACGATGCAGTTGTCAAATGATGAAGCTTCACCATCCGGATCACCTTAGTCATCCTCGTTAGAGTTGGTTGGAATGTGACACCAGTGTCGATTTGCCTCTGGGTGTCTTTTGAGGATGGAAGTCTTGACTCCATTCTGCCCATGATTTATTTAGAAATGCCTGGGAGCGGAGAAACACAGAACGTCCTGAAAAGTCGACGTGCGCATCTTGTCCCAGGGTGGTTTCGTGATGGTTCATTTGCTGTGTACACGGCTTACCTTGAATTTATAGACTCTGAGAGCACCAGTGAATGCAACAAACTGGCTTTTTGCTACTCTGGATCGTCTAATATAGTTTATAGTGCAACCATAAATTTGGAACCATTTATGGAACCTTATGACTTGCAAACATCTCCCCCAGTTTTATTACTTAGTAAGAAATGCGTGGTGCTCACAATAGTTCTAAAAACTGTAAAAGCCTTTAGAAAATTCAAATGGCCATACAGCGTAGGATGCAAGCATTTATCTTTAGTATATTGAAACCTAATTTTTTACTAAAACGTCAGCTTGTTTTAAAATACACAAGATGATGGGATTGGAATCTTTACCAAAAGAACTTGTCTTTGCTCCTTCCACTTCAAAAAAGAAAAAAAAGAAAAAGAAAAAAAAAGTTGTGCTATGCCTAGGGAGGAATTTAGCAATTAGATGATTTCTATAAAATAGCAATTGACATATGCCCTATTTTTTTCTACCATCAAAGATGTTTAGTTGGAATAAAAGCTTTCTTCTCCGCAATCTGACATTCTCCCTGAATTTTATCTTACTCTGAAGTCATTATCTTACAATTAGGTCTGAACTTAGGGGTAAAACAACAAGAACATGAACCAGGAACTGCAGAGCAATGGCCTTCCTTGGGTTGGAGCTGTCTGATGCTATCTGGGTTGCACAGCTTTTTATCATCCTGGTGTTTAAAGCGAAAGGTCTCGTTCTGTTGCCTTCCCCCCACCCCATTATTCTTTAAAGTTGAACCTGCTGAGTAGGCTTAGGCCTCTGTGAATCAGGACGAGATATTGTTATCATAAAAATGAATGTGGAGGTCAGACATTTATCTTTGTCTCTGTCTCCCCTGCAGGATTCTGAGAAAGAAAAATTATGGATGAGGTGCTTTTATCTAAGCAAAGTTCAGACGGAGATAAATAGTGTGGGGTTGGGAGCAAACAGAAACAGAACAGAGTGAGGGTGAGTCTTGGGGGAGAAGATTCTGTTCTATTGAGTCCTATAATTGTCCCCATAGAAGGGGCCCTACAAACACTGTAGTGTGACTCCATCAGGGCACAAAAGCAGTGCGGCATGAGAGATGCAAGAAGGGGCAGATCCCTTTCATGTTGCTCTTGCACTAGAAATTTAAGGGCCCAGGAAGGTACAGGTTAAGTGTGTGGGGGTTTGAGGTCAGATGGTTTGGTACGAATCTTGCCTATGCCACTTTTCAGCTGTGTATGGGGAAGAAATAGAAATTCTCTAAGCGTCCCAGCTGTCAGATGCAGAAGAACAGTGTTCCATACAACATGCATTATTAAATGTATTACCTAAAGTAATAGAAAGCACAGAACACTGTGCCTGACAGAGGAAGACCCGTGCTTCCTCCCTCCCTTCCTTCCTTCTTTCCTCCTTCCTTCCTTAATCCTTCCCTCCTTCCTTCCTTCCTTCCTTCCTTCCTTCCTTCCTTCCTTCCTTCCTTCACTCAACAAGAAATTATTGAATATTTATAATGTATTAATACTGTTCTTGACACTGCAGATACAGTGATTCACACAACATAGCACTCTTGATCTCATGAATGTTGCTAAAATGTTGACTATTATGATGGTAATAATTAAGGACAACTGAGACTCTAAGAAGTCATGCTGCCAAATACTAAAAGGCCTTAAATTAGAGCAGGGTCTTCAGATTCCCACGCTTCTCTCCCACTGCCCAGACCCTCCACCCCCATCCGATACGATGCTGCTTCTGCTCAGTTTGTCACCTTCCATTTTCTTTGTTCTGATACTGATTTTTTAAGAACAAAATGCATTTTTAAACACAATTTTAGATTTATGAATTGTGAAGATATTCCAGACAATTGCCATATACCTCACACTGTCCCCTAAATCCGACAGTAGCATGGTATTTTTGATACAATTAATGACCGAATATTGATACTTTATTCTATTTTCCTTAGGTTTTCTTTTAACCTAATGTTCTTTTACTGTTCCAAGAAACCATCCAGGACACCACATTGCATTTAAGTCATCATATCTCCTTAGCTTCCACTGGGCTCCGTCTGTGTTGCTGAATTTCCTTATTTTTTGATGACCTTGACAGTTTTGAGGATTACTGGTTAGGTATTTTGTAGAATGTCCCTCGTTGGGATTTGTCTGATGTTTTCCTCATGATCAGACTGCCGTTATGCATTTTCGAGAGGAAGACCATGGGGGTACGGTGCCATTTTCATCACATTATATCAAGACTACAAACCACAACATGGCAGTTCGCTGTTGATATTGACCTGGATCTCCTGGATGAGGGAGGTTTTTCCCTCTTTTGAATTCCTTTCCATAAATGCACTCTGGAAGGAAGATATTATGTGTAGCATACACTTAATGG
This sequence comes from Felis catus, assembly GCF_018350175.1. Taxonomy (NCBI): domain Eukaryota; kingdom Metazoa; phylum Chordata; class Mammalia; order Carnivora; family Felidae; genus Felis; species Felis catus. Next base: position 40,692,520 of record NC_058369.1, read on the forward strand.
AGTGGGGAGTTATACTCCATCTCCTTGAGAGGGGCATATCTGCAGGAAGTACTTGGAATTCTTTTGCACAGGCTATTTTTTTAATTGCCATTAAAAAAATTTTTTTTTTTTCAACGTTTATTTATTTTTTGGGACAGAGAGAGACAGAGCATGAACGGGGGAGGGGCAGAGAGAGAGGGAGACACAGAATCGGAAACAGGCTCCAGGCTCCGAGCCATCAGCCCAGAGCCTGACGCGGGGCTCGAACTCACGCACCGCGAGATCGTGACCTGGCTGAAGTCGGACGCTTAACCGACTGCGCCACCCAGGCGCCCCTTAATTGCCATTTTTAAAATATATCCAATCACTTACTTATATCAGCATGAATTCATGGATACTTATTTCATACTTTGAGTTGCAATCCAGTACTCCTTTTCCTCATCCATTCTTCCAGCTTTGCTCATTGAGAGCTCTTCCGATCAGCCCCTGTTGTATTTTTGACGTGCCTTCACCAATGTGCTGGTTTTTTGTTGCTGTTGTTTGTTTTTTAGTACTTCTTACTTTCTGGCACTCCAAGGTTCTCTAGGTTTATCTTGTATATTTTCTGTCCCAGTCCTTGAGTCAGCCATTCCTCCAAGAAGCTCGGGCTCCTTTATACTGGAGAATGGTGTTAGAAGCCAGTATCTGGGGGTGCCTGGGTGGCGCAGTCGGTTAAGCGTCCGACTTCAGCTCAGGTCACGATCTCGCGGTCCGTGAGTTCGAGCCCCGCGTCAGGCTCTGGGCTGATGGCTCGGAGCCTGGAGCCTGTTTCCGATTCTGTGTCTCCCTCTCTCTCTGCCCCTCCCCCGCTCATGCTCTGTCTCTCTCTGTCCCCAAAATAAATAAACGTTGAAAAAAAAAATTAAAAAAAAAAAAAAAAGAAGCCAGTATCTGGGGGTGACTGCATGGCTCAGTCACTTAAGCCTCCAACTTTGGCTCAGGTCATGATCTTGCGATTTGTGGTTTTGAGCCCCGCGTCAGGCTCTGTGCTGACAGCTCAGAGCCTGGAGTCGGCTTCAGATTCTGTGTCTCCCTCTCTCTCTGCCCCTCCCCTTCTCACGCTCTCTCTCTCAAAAATAAAAATAAACATTAAAAAAAATTGGGGCGCCTGGGTGGCGCAGTCGGTTGAGCGTCCGACTTCAGCCAGGTCACGATCTCGCGGTCCGTGAGTTCGAGCCCCGCGTCAGGCTCTGGGCTGATGGCTCGGAGCCTGGAGCCTGTTTCTGATTCTGTGTCTCCCTCTCTCTCTGCCCCTCCCCCGTTCATGCTCTGTCTCTCTCTGTCCCAAAAATAAATAAAAACGTTGGAAAAAAAAATTAAAAAAAAAAAAAATTAAACTGCTAATCTCATTTAAGAGGAATGACATGAAAAAGAAACCGGTGTCTGGGCCCTTGGTGTGCTCATTGCTACTGTGATACTATTGTTTCTATGCATTCCCAGCTGACAGAGCAAGGAAATATATGAGTTTTTACTAATTTCTGTCTATATACATATCTATAATTATTTCTATATGCAACTTTCTGTATGTAAAGTAAGCCAAACATGAGTTCACAGTAATGTCTCCAACTCTAATCCATTATCACACAGACCATTCTTGCCTCCTCTCTTCTCCTATCTGTAAATTTCCAGTTCAACACTAAAAGAAAACTCCCACTATCCACCATCCATTTACTTATTCAATTCCAGGGTACATGTATTATGGCATTAGAATTATTAACACACACTCCTGTGTAAATCAACTTCATCACTAGCAAAGAGTGATTACGGACATGTTCTCATCTTCTCTTTAAGATTAACTCAACAGATTCTGTACATTTCCAAAGTTAAGTCAGCACCTTTTCCTCCAAACCCCCTTAGAGAGATTGTCTCATACGTGTGTAATACTGTCAGAGAGCTTTGTCACATTCCACATTCCATCCTGGGATCTCCAACCTCCCAAATGATTTCTAAAAAATTTTCATACATTATGGTTGGCTCTTTGTACTGTAAAGTTTAATGGGTTTTGACAAATATAGTATCATGTATCCACCATTGCAGGATCATACAGAAAAGTTTCACTATCCCATAACTGCCTGAGGCTTCACCCTTTCAACCCTATCCATCCCACCAAGCCCCTGGAAACCACTGGTCTCCTCTCTGTTGCTCCAGTTTTGCCTTTTCCAGAGGATCATTTTGCTGAAGTCATAGAGTATGGACCTTTACAGACTGGTTTCTTTCACTGGGCAATATGCATTTATGATTCATTCTATCCTTCCTTCCTTCCTTCCTTCTTTCCTTCCTTCCTTCCTTCCTTCCTTCCTTCCTTCCTTCCTTCCTTCCATCCTCCTCCCTCCATCTCTCTTTCTTTTTGTGGCTTAATAGCTCAAATAGATGCATTTTCCAAAATACATGCATAATTCAAATATATGCATATCATGCTAATATTCTATTATATGAGTGCACCACAGTTTATGACTGCATTACCTACTAAAGGACATCTTGGTTGCTTACAGTTTTTTGGCAACTATGAATAACGCTGCTGTAAACACTCACGTGCACTTTTTTTTTGTGAGAACATAAGTTTTCAAATTGGTCAGCTAAATATCTAGGGGAATGATTACTGAAATTTATGCTAACACTATGTTAAGCTTTCTAAGAAAACACCAAAGTGTTTTCCAAAGTGGCTGTGTTATTTGGCATTTCTACCAGCAAAGAATGGGAGTTCTTGTTGTCCCACATTCTTGCCAGCATTTGGTGTTGTAAATTTAAAATTGTTTTTGCCATTCTAATGGGTGTATAGTGATATCTCATTGTTTTAATTTGTAATTCCCTAATGAATCTTTTCATATGCTCATTTATCACATATATCTTATTTGCCATGTACGTTTTCTTTTGAGAGGTGTCTGTTCAGGTTTTCTGATTTTTTTTTATTGAGTTGTTTGGTTTCTTTTTGTTGAATTTTAAGAACACTTGTATATTTTGGATATAAGTTCTTTATCAGATATGCCTTTTGCAAATATTTTCTCCTAGGCTGTGGCTTGGCTTTTGATTTTCTTAATAGTGTCTTTCACAGAGCAGAAGTTTTTAATTTTTATGAAGTCCAACTTACCAATTTTTTTCATAGATCATGCTTTCGGGGTTGTAACTGAAAACTCATTGTCAAACCCAGATCATTACCGATTTTCCCCCTATATCTTGACCTAGAAATTTTATAGCTTTGCATTTACATTTGGCTATAAGATCCATTTTGAGTTAAGTTTTGTGAAAAGCATAAAACCAACATCTAGATTCTTTTCTTTTTCTCTTTTCTTGTTTTGTTTTTGCACATGGATATCCAGTTGTCCCAGTGTTATTTGTTGAAAAGACTATCCAAGGCACATAAGCCTTTGTCAAAGATCAATTGACTATGTTTGTGTGAAAATATTTCTGGGATCTCTATTCTGTTCCATTGATCCATATGTCTATTCTTTCCTTAATACCATGTTTTTTGGTCACTACAGTTTTAGAGTATGTCTTGAAATTTGGTAGCATGTCTTGAATTTTCAGTTTTATTCTTCAGTATTTTTGTGGATATTCTGGGCCTTTCACCTTCACAAATATAACTTAGTATTAGTTTGTTGATATCTAACAAGTTAGTGTGCTAGGCTCTTGATTGGGGTTTTGTTGAACCCCTAGACCAAGATGAGATGAATTGACATTTTAATATTGAGTTTTCTAATCTGTGAAGACAGAATATTTCTCCATTTGTTTATATCTTCTTTAATTTTTTTAAATCAGAATTCTATACTTTTCCACGTATAGGTCCTGTACATGGACCTATGTGCTCAGTTGTCTTGATTAATACAGCTTTATAATAATTTTTTTTCTTTTTTTTCAATCTATTTATTTTGAGGGTTTGTTAGGTTTATATATAATTATTTTATTTTTTGATGCTACCATAAATGGTAATTTTTGAAAAACTTCAAATTCGTATTGTTCACTGCTGGCATATAGGAAAACAACTGACTTTTGTATATGAAACTTGTATCCTGTAACACTCCTATACTCACTTACTTGCTTCAGGAGGTTTTTTTTTTTTTTATTTTTGTTTTGTTTTGTTTTTTAATTCTTTGGGGTTTTCAGCATAGATACTTATGTCATCTGTGAACAAAGTCAGTTTTATTTCTTCCTTCCCAAACTGTATACCTTTCATTTTCCTCATTTTCCTTTCTTATTGCACTAACTAGGGTTTCTAGTATAATAAGTGAATAAGAGCTGTGAGAAGGGGCATCCTTGCCACCATTTTAATCTTAGAGACAAAGCAACCAATTCTCAACATTAAGGATAAGGTTACCACAGGGGGTTTTGGTAGATGTTCTTTATCCAGTTGAGGAAGTTCCCCTCCAGTCTTTGTTGAGTTTTTATCATGAATGAGTGTTGGATTTTCCAAATGCTTTTTCTGGATAAACTGATATGATCATATGATCTTTTTTCTTTAGTCTAGAGAAGTGGATTATATTGACTGATTTTAGAATGTTGAACCAACCTTGCATACCTGGAATAAATCCCATTTGGTGATTTTGTTACGTATTTACTTACTTACTTATTTAAACTTATTGCAAGGGAGGGGCAGAGAGAGAATCCCAAGCAGGCTCTGTACTGTCAGTGTAGACCCCGATGCGGGGCTCGTACCCACAAACTGTGAGATCACAAACTGTGAAATCAGGACCTGAGCTGAAATCAAGAGGCTTATCCAACTGAGTCACCCAGGTGCCTCCCCCCTCAGTAATTTTATAAATTGCTGGACTTTATTTGCTATATTTTTAATTGAGGATATTGATCTACAATTTTCCATTGTTGTAATGTCTTGATCTTTTTTTTTTTTTGGTTTCAGAGAAATACTGACATCCTAAAATGAGTTGGTCGATAGTATTTCTGTTTCTATTTTCTGGAAGAGACTGTAGACTATTCATATCATTTCTTCTTTACATGTTTTGGAAAGTTTATCAGTAAAACCAACTGGGCTTGGTGTTTTTAAAAATTACTTATTAATTCAATTACTATAATAAACATGGACCTATTAAGATTATCTGTTACTCCTTGTGTGAATTTTAGTAGTTTGTGTTTTTATAACCAATGGGTTTATTGCATGTAAATAATTAAATTTATGGGCATAGAGTTGTTCATATATTTCTTGATTATACATTTAATGTCCATGGTATCAGTAATAATGGTTTTTCTTTCATTTGTGATATTAGTAATTTGTATCTTCTTTCTTTTTCCTTGGTTTTCCTAGTTAGAGGGTTGTCAATTTGATCTTTTCAAAAAACCAGGTTTTGTTTTTGTGGGTTCTATTATTTTCCTGTTTTCAATTTCAATGATTTCTCTCATTTTTGTTACTTCTGTTCTTTTTTTCTGCTTCATTTAGGCTTAAATTGTTCCTCTTTCTCTAGTTTCCTGACATGAAAACTTAAATGATTGATCTTAGATTATTCTACTTCTTAATATATGCATTGAATGCCACGAATTTCTCTCTAAGCACAGCCTTCAAAGAACTCCATAAATTTTAATTAGCTGTATTTTCATTTTTTATTTGGCTCAAAATATTTTAAACTTTCTTATGAAACAAGTTCTTCTCCTCCTCCTCCGCCCCCCTTCTCTTCCCCTTCCTCTCCCCTCTCCTCCTCTTCCTCCTTCTCCTTCTCATTCTTCTGCACTGCTCCCCCCCTCTTCTTCTTACTAGGTGTTATTTACAAGTGTGTTATTTAATCTTCAAGTATTTGGGGGTTTTGTTATTTGTTAATTTTGTCATGATCTGAGAACATAAATTTGTTAAGGTTTGGCTTTATGGCTCGGAATGTGGTTTTCCTTGGCAAATCTTTCACAAGATTGAAAAGAATGTGCATTCTGCTGTTGTTGGCTGGAGCATTCTGTAGGTGTCAAGCAGGCTGAGAGTGCTGGTCACATCCACTATATGCCACAAAGTTTCTGCCTGCTTGATCTTCCAATTACCAAAAGAAGGTATTAAAGTCTTTACTCATAATAATTGATTTATTTATCTTTGCAGTGTTATCTTTTTGCCCCCGTTTCACACTGCTGTTAGATGCATATATGTTTATAACTTTTTAGTCTTCTTAGAGAACTGACCTCTTTATCAGCAAAATGCCTCTATTTATCCCTGATAAATCTCTTTTTCCAAAATAAGTTTCAGATTTTTTATGTAGGAGGTGACCCCAAGATCAAGAGTGAGTGAATGAGGAGAGTAAAACAGGGAAGAAACAAAACCCAACAGCAGTCATGGAGGCTGTCACTCTTGGAAATGGGACAATGATTGTACTGGAACAGCTGAGATACATGTGGAATGCTTCCCAGAATTATTTACTCCAAAGATGGGAAGCTAGAACATTTATCTATTAGCTCTCAACCCTTCTTGGATGAGGGTGGTTCCCGAGGGTATTAACTTCCCCACACTTAGGGGCTGGGCTTGCTGTGGGTCCAGGAGAGTCGAGCCCTGACACAGGAGGTGTTAAGGTAGGGTATGAGGTGTGGCCATGCACTTGAGATGAGTGTCCCTTGACAGCACAAGGAGGGGGGAGCTGTCCACTGAAGCTGTGACTAGAATAGGAAGCAAGCAATGCTAACAGGATGCAGAGCAAAACGAGGCATCTGCTGTGATGGGTTTCTACTGCAATCTTTAGCGTGGAAAATTACTGTAAAATACACCAGTGTACTCTCCTACCTGGATAGTGCCAAGGGATGCTATTTACGTCTCCTCACTATGCTGAAAGCCATCTTAAATAAGCATACCAAGTAAGACCAGTATGCTTACTATGGCCTGCAGCTTCACAACAGATTTTTTGGCTGTTCATTTCCACTCAGATGGCTGCTCCTTTGCAGACGGATGCAAATTCTGAAACTTGAACAGGCAGTACACACGCGGGATGAGACGGATTCGTTGCATGAGCAGTGAGAAATTAGCAGGTCTGTGTCTGAACATCCATTTTTCTCAAATCCTATTCTATCCTTGTATGCCTTTATTTTGCATGCTTCCTCTGCAAATTAAGTGTGGTGAAAGGATATGCTTATCCGAAAGGATCAGTTAGGCGAAATGTGTTCAAATAACTCAGTTGTCTGACTGAGGTGTGGGTTACTTGCAATTTCTTATGACGGTAGGCCAGAAGGCAGAAGAAAGAATCACTGTCATAGTCAGTGTAAGTGACTTTCATCACCATGAGAAGCTAGAGGTGCTACTGCATAATGGGGGCAGGGAGAAGTAAACCTGAAACCCAGGGCATTCACTAGGGGTGTCTCTTGCTGTTTCCATACCTCTTGATGATGGTATACAGGAAAGTGCAATAACCAGTCCCACAGTGACAAGGAAACTACAGTAGGTATTTGAGTCCTTACCAGGCAACCATGCCTGGTGAAGTGCTAGCCAAGGGTGAAGGATATACAGAATGGTTGGTGGAAAGAGATCTACTGAATATTAATTCTAGCCTCAGGACTGGCTGCAGCTGTCATTTAGGCTGGTTCACTAGCCCTCTTGGATTAAGTCTTGGCTGAAATTATGGTGTCTGCCACTTTAAAGAAGCTACGTAATTATTTGAACTGAGAGAGTAAACACATAGCAGAGTGGTTCAAAGGGTAGATCGGAGCACACGCGTTGTGTGTATCACCTCAGAACTTCTTATCTATTCTTATCTTCACCTCTTATTTTAGCCCATCTGTGATAAGTGGTGGTTCCACTCATACCTCAGCCAGCTTTATTTCGGGGCTTTATTTGACAGTGCTTTATTTTGGGCTTCCAATGCATGTCTCCTGTTTTCTGTTCTAGAATTTCTCTCATGCTGTGGTGTGGGATGCCCTTGGCAATCCACTTGGCACTCATTCAGGCGCAGTGTATGGGGAAATAATTGATCCACAGAGAATAGGAGTCAAAGGTAAATGCTTCCTTCTTCAGTCATCTGGGGTGGATGGACCTGAGATGCATTTCATTCATCTAGCTTCTTTGAAAGCCCCATAGGATTAAGCATCCAGTTTCGCCTAGTGGTTGTTAGTATTGTCAATAATGCATCCATGTATTTGGTCTCATTCATTTTTCTGTGTTTATTTCTCTATCCTACACTTCCAAATAAGCTGCTTGGACATGGTTTTTTTTTTTTTTTTTTTTAATTTAAGGGCTGCTTGCGGGGAAATAGAAATAAATCAAAATTAAAAGCAGATTAAGAAGCATAATTTTTACATGGACAGTGAACATTTTCAGTTTAATGTAACTCAAGAATCAAAGCATCCTAGTAATCTTTGTCATTTTGTTTAAATGATCACATGTAATATTAAAATCATCAAGGGTTCTATGCAGATATAATACCAAGACAAGTCTTCTTACCAGACTGTAACACCTAGATAGAATTGTAGAGCCGACGATGAATTGGAAGTTCTGACATCCGAGGAACAAGCACAAATATGTTGCCATTTTTTTTTTAGCCACCGAGAGTGGGGCTGAAGTTGATGTAGTTGGAAGGGAGGGGTGGTTATCATTTCTTAAAGTGCATTGTAAGTTTCCTACTCTTTTGGTCTGTCTCATGTTCTTACCAATGATATTGAAGTTAGGCACTGAAGACGATTCTCACACTTTCTCAAACATCTTTTCATTGTGGACTGAACTTCATTAAAGATACTTCACTACTGATACTGCATTTAAAATGTGCTGTTTTTTGGGGAATATTTACGTTCAAATTTTTATTTATGGGTAACGAAGCACCGTAAACATGGAGGCTTAAAACAAAAACATCATTCGGCTCAGGGATCTGTGGGGTATCATGGGAACATCTTGTCTCTGCTCCACCTAGTATTAGCTGGGGTGGCCCAGAGGCTAGAGTCTGCAGAGGCTCCCACGTCTAGAGTTTAAGCAGGGTGTCAGCTGGGGCTGTGGCGAGAAAGGGAAGTTAGATTCCACATTTTGATGGGTTGTGGGTCAAAGAATTTACAACATGTTTTAAAACCCACAGAGTGTACCTAAAGAGTAACAGATCCCCCTGATTCTCACATAGCTACGACACAATTTTTCATGAGAATTACTTGCTTTACGATGCTTGATCTTATTTTCTAGAGCAATTCTGCAATAGGACTTTCTGTGATGACATAAATGGTCTATATCTGGCTCTGTTCAATATAATAATCACTAGCCAGATGTGGCGATTGAGTGCATGCCATATGGCTGATGAAACTGAGTTTTAAATTTCATTTAATTTTAATTAATTTACATTAAATAGGCGCCTGTGTATAGTGGCTACTATACTGGGCAGCTCAGGTCTAAAACAACAAGTATAAAGAAATAGAGTTCAAATTCCAGCAGTGATGTAAGTACTGGGCAGGCTTTCTAATACAACCCTACAACATTCCAATTACAAGCAAAAGGCTTCCAGGCCTGACTGCATTCAAAGTACAAACGGAGATGATTTGGCCTAGGATGTCCTAGAGAGGAGAAATTTCCCAGCGTGTGGGTGTGGAAAAGCAGAATAATCACTGGTGAGAAGAGTCAGGACAACTCCTCAGGTGGGCAAGATGCTGGAATGGTTTAGACATGCAGGTCCTTGCTCAACAATCCGTCTCTTCACACAGAGACGCTAGCCAACTTCTTTTGGCGTGAAGTGTGAGTGCTCCTTAAGCTTGGATCTCACAGGACGATGACTTCTGAAATTCCTGTGTGTGCCTGTCTTCTGTGCCTGCCTCCCCCAGCCTCTTTGCCCTCCTTACCCTTGTCTTTCCTGTTCCTTCCTCTTGAAACTTTGTGATTCTGGAGTCACAATGTTGAAAATGTCATGGCCATCCCATCAAAATAATGAACAACTGTCATCCAGAAAGATTCCTTGATCATCTACTATGTGTAAGGCTCCATGCTGGGTGTGTCAGTAAGAATCAATTTCTGCTCTTGGAATGCTATGATCTGGTTGGTGAGATTTAAGAGAACAGCTACAATTTAAAGAGAGTTTACTACTTGCCAAGTATCATGCTAATTTTTTTATGAATATGATCTCATTTATCCTTTAAAAATCCTATGACACAGAGACTTTTTATTCATGCATTATAGATGGAGACACTGATGTCAAGTGAGGTTAAACTAGCTCATTCAAAGTAAAACATCTATTAAGTGGCCTAGTGGATTTGAATCTAGGCTGAGTGAACAGCAAAGAGGACAGGTGGTAACATTTGCGCACCTGTCCCAAAGACATGACAATAGGTTGAAGAAGGAGTTGGTAAGAGGTGCTGTGCAAAAAAGTATCTTTTCAGCATTACGACTTGGAAGAAAATATGTTTAGAACAACAACTAGGTAAGTGGGAAGGAATAAGTGGTAAATGAGAGAGGCTTTTTGAGAGTCACAGCCCTTCCATGAAAGGTTGGGTCCTGGCAACTTACTCTACCTGGGAAGGAATGTTATATTCGGCGTGCATGTTTCAACTTACTGAGCTCACTGGAAAGCCTTGAGGAACTGCATTCAAATGCCAGCATAAGCCTCCCTGAGACAATGAACAGATCCATATCACTATGAAATACAATTGGAAGGACTTCGATTAACTCTAGGGAGGGGAAAATATCTCTACGGAGGGCACAGAGAAAGATACAGAATTTGATGGGACGATCCTTTATCTAAAACTAAATATGAGCTAGAGATCAGTTGTTCAAGTCCTGGATTCAGAGACCTGGATTAGAATCCCACCTCTGTCATTGACTAGCTGAGGAACCCTGAACAAGATACTTAACTTCTTTTCATATTCCTTGTTAGAAAAGTAGAGACAATAACAAGGACGTGCTTGCAGGTTAGTTGTGAGGATGAGATGAAATAATTCATGTAAAATGCTCAGTGCCATGCCCGGCACATAATAATGCTCATTACGTGATAGCTGCTGCTGGTTTTAAAAGTCAGTGGAGAAGAGTGTGGCCTCTGGGCCACCAACTACTGGCTGTGAATCCCAGTTCTACATAATAAATATGGGACCCTTTGCAGGCTATATTATGTCTCTGTGCCTTGGTTTCCTTACTTACAAAATGGAGACAAAAATAATCCCTCGCCCCTCATACTCATTAAGGTAGCTATTATTTAAAAAAAAAAAACCCAAAAAACAGAAAATAAGTACTGACAAGGATCTGGAAAAATTGGAATCCTGGGCTCTGTTTGTTGGGAATGTAAAACGGTGTGGCTGCCATGGAAAACAGTACGGGGGTTCCTCAAAAAATAACACAGAGAATTACGATGTGATCCAGCAATTCTACTTTTTAAAAAAAAATTGTTTTAATGCTTACTTATTTTTGAGAGAGGGAAAAAGACAGAGCATGAGATGGGGGAGGGGCAGAGAGAAAGGGAGACACAGAATCGGAAGCAGGCTCCGGGCTCTGAGTTGTCAGCACAGAGCAGGATGTGGGGCTCGAAGTCACAAACCGTGAGATCATGACCTGAGCTGAAGTTGGATGCTTAACTGACTGAGCCACCCAGGCAGTCCACTACTTTGTTTTTTAAATATTTATTTATTTTTTGAGAGAAAGAGAAAGAAAGAACACGTGCAAGAGGAGGAGGGGCAGAGACAAAGGAGGACAGAGGATCCTAAGTAGGCTCGGTGCTGACAGCAGAGAGCCTGATGTGGGGCTCTCGAACTCATGACCTGAGCCTAAGTCGGATGCTCAACCAACTGAGCCACCCTGAAACAGAGTTTCAGTTTGGGAAGATGAAAAACTTCTGGATATGGATATTGGTAATGGTTGTACAATAATTTGAATGTACTCAGTGGCAATGAACTGTACATTTAAAAATGGTCCAGATGATTAATTTTGTTATACGTATTTTATCACAGTAAAAAAGAGATAAGGTGTCAACTGTTTATAATATTACCTGGGACTTCATCTAAGGCTCTGCTAGGATGATGATGACGATGGTTATCAATATTAGTATTTATTTTATATCTTTGTGCACTAGCCCCAGATAAAGCTATGTAAATTAACATTCACTTTGTTTTCATATGACAAGGATAATGATCAGCCAAGAGTTAAAGAGAAGAAGAACACTCAAACTAACCTACCTGCCAGATTCTTCAGAACACTGATTATTTAATGTCTGAGAAAAATGAATATTAATGACTTTCAACTTCTTTCTTTTATCTTTATGACCAACCTTGTAGCATCAAAATAAAGAGGATAAAAATACAGGATGATTCAACTGATGGCTTATTTTTTGTAATAAAACATTTTTAAAATTCAGGTGTCTTACTAGTGATGGAATCTTGGAGGAACTTTGGAAACAAACAAACAAAAATGTCATCCCATCATTCGTTAAAAGATTAAGAAAAATCCTGCCAACCATGAGTCTGGAAGAAATCGCTCACATGCTAAAACTAATAATGGTAATTTTCAAATGCTCAAAAGTTGAGCTGTCAACGTCTGGGAAACTGTGTGTTCCCACTGACAGGAATTTCTAACGCTGAGGAAAAAAAGGAAAATAAACGACAGCCTTGTTCAACTTTGCTAATTTCACAAGCTGAGGCTTATTTCTGGGATGTGCCCGAGAACCAGGGTCACTGTGGCTAATGCTCTCAAATGAGACACGAGACTGCAGACTGCAGAACTGAACACTTTATACTTATGATTTGTGTTGGCTTCTCTGTGACAGTTGAAGAAATGAAGTACAGGCATTACGTGTAAGGCCTCAGGCATCAGACTGGTCCAAATCCTAGGTTGGTCACTTACTAGCTGTGAGATCTTAAACAAATTACTCCTTGTGGCTCAGTTCCCTCACCTCAGAGTAAGGACAGTAACAGCTTCTGCCTCAGTGTTGTTGTGATACTAGATAATACACAGATATTTGATAATTAGATAATAATTAGGCAACAGCTTTGATTATTAAATAATAATTACCTAGTAAATTAGGTAAGAATTGATAAGTAATTAGATAATAAAAATAAGATGATACAGGTAAATGTTCAATAATCATTAATGGTGGTGCTGGTGATGATGGTGGTGGTGGGAGTGGTAGTTAAGCTAGAGGAACCCAGGAAACTCTCACTCCATTCCAGGGTTGCCACGGGGGGTGTGCTGGGCAGACGATGAACCTTACCTCACCAAGAATGCTTTTAGCAACTAGTGACAGAAAAGCCAATTGAAAGTGGCCTACAAACTATGCAGGGGTATTTGGAGAGAGCATTCTTACTCACACTGGTTGGCTCAGAGCCTCAGCAATCTAAAGGATAGCTTATCTGTGAATCCTTTGGCCCTCCTCTCATTCTGGTTGCCTTTTGGTGACAAGATGGTTACTGTCACCCCACATACCATCTGTAAGTGCAAGAAGGAACAAGGGACAATGGATGGCATCTTCTTCTTTCATTAGGCAAGCAAAAATATGCCCAGAAACTCAAGACGTGTTTTGCTCATAGCCTGGTGGCCCAGAACTGTACCCAAGGCCACTTGTTACTCGGAGGAAGCCTGAGAAAGAAGTATTTAGCCAGCGACATTGCCTCTGTGAACAAACTGAGGTTGTGACAGCAAGGGAGAAGGAGGAAGCAGATGTATTTACGTCGGGTGCACTTGCCCTCACGTTTTCCAGGCAGAAGAGGGGGTGAGACGTTGGATGCTAATGTACAGGATTCTCTCTGAGGATGACATCAGAAAGACGATAATGACAGCACAGAGCTCAGTTGCAGCAGGTAGCATGCTACAGTCAGTCTCCTGTTGTTCTTCTGTCAGTCTTTCAGATGAGCAGTTTGCGACGTAGGTCACACGGCCCAAATCCAGCTGCTGCACTGTTTTTGTCAGGCCGCTTGCAAAAGGAGTTAAGAATGGTCAAATTTATGTCCGTGAAGTTTTACAAAAACAGATAAACAGGAAGGAAGCCGACGCAACAAAGACCCTAAGTGGCGCACGAAGCCTAAAAATATTTGCTTTCCCGTGTTTATGGAAATGCTTTGCTGCCTCCCATTCTGGTATGTGGATTCCTTGAGAGTCGCGTTAACATTCTATCTCTGTATCTCTGTGACGCTGTCCGGCACATAGTAGGTTCTCAGTGAAAGCGTGATAAGGAATGACTATAGAAAGAGTGACATGGACAAACAAATACATTGCGTTCCAGTACTTTCTAAAGTGCATTGCGTTTCAGTACTTTCTCAAGTGCTTTTCATTAATAAAGAGTGTCTACACCATTTCACTTAATGCCTGTAATAGCCCTGCCAACGTCCAAGTTCCCTCAGCTAATGACTCCTGCCTAGAATGTAAGTCTGTGAATCCCGAGTACTCTCTCTCTCTCTGGCCCTGACAGTATGGAGATGATTACCTGCTTGTAATCATCTCAGTTTCTTATTTCCTTTCTTTACTCTCACACAGTGAGCTCTATGAGACAAGCGCTCCTGTCTGTTTTATCCACTGACTGCTGAGTCCCTGAGTCTGAAAAATTATCTGTCCAATTAATGAGTGAATTTGAGCCCTCCCATGTTAGAATATAGGGGGTCATGTTTTAATGTGGCAGTGGTGTTCTTTACTCTCTTTCTGTCAGGGATTGGTTTGAACTGTTTATCTGGTTCCTAAGGAGAGAGTTATTGCTGGGCTGGCTCAACTCTGATTTCACATTTATGACTCAAGCAACTGGGAATTTTGTTCCCTTATTGATTGAAAAATACACATGTGGGCACCAGAGCTCTGTTTTCACTGCATATACAAAGGTATACAGTCCTTTCTTGACATCCTGCAAGACTCTTCTCATATAAATGCCTGCTAGTTAATTCATTAACTCACCCATTATCAAATGATGTTTGAATATCCATGTTGTCAGGCAATGTGCTGGGGTTCATTGGTGGTTCCTGCTCTAGAAGAGCACACGATCTAAGTGGGGAAACAGATGAAAAACAAATAAGTTCCAAGTAGTCATATCTATGTGGGCCATGAAGTGACATTTTGAGGTTGAATTTTGTGTGTTTCTTTTGAACGGTACCTGTGGCATCCACAGAGAGTCAGCTCTCTACTGAAGATGTTAATCAAGTTAAAAGAATTTGGTGAAACAAACCAGCTATCATGTCTCAGAAGTGTCAACCACAGGACATTTTATTGCTTTGCTCATTGGCTTTGTTTTCCCGGTTAGAAACCTATTTAAGATGCTTGCTATCTAAACATAGGCTGTGGGGATGGGGAGAGTGAAATGCTAGGTCTCAGATGTCCTGTGAACCCTTGTCGGTCAGTACCTGCTACTAACAACACTATTAAACTCATGTGAGTTAACATGAGTGGCATCTTCAATTCGTAAAATGAACTTTTTGTTTTGGAATAATTTGGGGATTATAAAACAATTGCCAGAAAGTGCAGAGAGTTCTTATATATCTTTTATCCAATTTCTACTAACACTAACGTCTTCCATAATTGTGGTACATTTGTCAAAGCCAGGAAACGAACATTAGCATCACTATGAGTGAAACTCCAGACTGTGCTTATGAAGCTCAGATTTCCTCCTAGTGTCTCACTTCTGTTCCAGAAATGAAAATTGTATTTAGTGTTACTTATTTGGGGGATAAAGAAGTATAAATTAGATAGATTTTTTTCCTTTAAAGTCTATTTGTATAAATCTGCATTAAAAACTACTAAAATAGAGTGACTAATTTAAAATTTGCTTAATGTTTATGAGAACTTAATATACGTCAAAATAATTCACAACATTTAACATAGAGACCAACAAAGACAGAAAAATTGTTTAGAAGAATTATAGGCTCAAACTTTGTTTTATAGTAATCATAAAAGAGGTTAAAGCACATGCTAATAAAATAATTCCAGTATAATAGCACATTTGCTTACTAAAACATGCACCTAAAGCACAAGAAACATCCTATGAACACTATTTTAAGTGATAAACATTTATTTAGAAATAAAAATTCTTTCAACTCTGCTGTATGCACCTCTCTTTTCCATAAATTCTCCAACCTTATGTATAATCAGGATTGCTTGTAAAACTGTTTTCCACCTAACGGTCTGAGACTTTTTCTGCTACTTTTAGCCAATAATTAATTTTTATGGGCAAATCAGGGAAACGCTGACAGGCCTGTGACTTCTGAATGGTGTCTCTCTACTGAGTTATATTTAAACTATGCTAATCCTTTGTGGCCATGTCACATCTGTACACGTCAGGTACTTCTGAAAACTGTTCCTTTATGGAAAGAAGTTGCCTTAACCTTACACACACTCCTGTGGTCTGGCTGCTTTCAAACCAGACTGAAAGAGGTTTCCACTCTGTATTTGGCCAGGGTATTAGCAATCGTATTAACATGGAATATTTCAAACTATGAGAAGGGGTGTACTTGGTAAGGGGAAAGATGTAAGACATCACTCATTAGGGTTTTTATCTGAGCCATAGGGTAGCCTGGTCTATTTAGTATTTCTCAAGACTAGACAGATAGAGTGGAATATTGAGAACCGGGACATTGAAATTAGTAACGTTGTAGATATGAACTCTACCACTTACGAGCCATGTGACCGGAAACCAATTACTAACCTTGTGAACCTCAGTTTACCACTGTGTAAAATAAGAGGAATAGTAACAATGACCTCCTAAGGCTATTGGATAATTATATTGAGAGCATGTAGCACAGAGTCTGGGATGGAGTTACCATCTACAAATGTTAAGTGCCACTACTGCTAGCCTGCACAATATTAATGCTCTTCCTGGAGAAAAGTATGGGAAGCAGGAGGTTTCAAGAATTTAGGAATGGTTCTTTGGTGCAGTATTTCACGTGGTGTAATATGCAGCAGTTCCCAAACCTATTTGATCAAGGCATCTATTTTCTCTAAGCTGCTTGTGTTAGTTTCTGAGTGCTTCTGTAACCAATTACCACAAACCTAGCAGCTCAAAACAACACAGAATTCTTTTCTTATGGCCCTGGAAGTCATAAATCTATAATGAATCTTACTAACTTCTGATCAAGTTATATGCCGGGCTACATCCCTTCTGGAGGCTCCAGGGGAGAATCTGTTTCTTTGCATTGTCCACCTGCTTGCTACAGGCTGCTGTCTTCCTTGGCTCATGCTCCCTTTCTTCAACCTCAAAGCCAGCAACACGGCAGCCCCAGGCTCTCTCTCCCACTCTCTCTGACCTCTGCTTTCTCTGCCACATCTCCTTGGATTGTGACCCTCTGGCTTTCCTTTTGTGAGCACCCCTGTGATTAGATTAGGCCCATTAAGATAGTCCAAATAATCCCTCCATGGCAAGATCATTAACTTAACCACATCAGCAATATGTATATTTGCCATAAAGGTAACATATTTGCAGATTTCAGGGGTTAGGATGTGGACGTCTTTGTGAGACCAGTATCTTGTCTATCACACATGACCTAAGAATTCTAGGATTCTGAGAAAACAGTTAAGAAAAGCCCTGAACCTCGTGGTCAACAAGTTGGGGGATGGGAGGCAGGAAGGCAAGGATAGGAGTGTAACTGGGAAATTTCATTTATATTGGTTATAAAATACGGGTGTATACCAGTCAGGGTCCCAAGAGAAAGTGGATGGCAAAACAGGATGGTAGGATAAGCAAAAGAAGCATTAATACAGTAAAAGTAAAGAGGCTTCAAAGGTGTGTACATGGATAGAGAACCTGCCAGAATAGTTCTAATCTTTCAATCTTTTCTCCCTCCTGCTAGGGCTACGCATTGACATAACCCAGCCACAAAGCCAAAGAACAGGAGAGCTGGGGATGTAGAACAGTGGTTCTCAACCTTGAGCCTGTGTCAAAAACCAAAGGGGCTTCCTGAAACACAGACTTCTGGGGCCTATCCCCAGAATCTCTGATTCAGTAGGTTTTCAGGCAAGTCTGATGCTGCAGTCTGGAATTACACCTTGAGACCACTGACGTTGACCAAACAGGTTAGCCTCCAGGAGCCCAGAGCAGGTGGAGAAGGATGATGAATGGGTCTGAATGGACCAACTGAAGTTATATGCAATAGTAGGCAGTAAAACAACAAATTATGGACCAAATAGTGTTGATTTTAAGTACAATGGGAGTCCTAGCGTGTGGAAAGCTGATGGGCTGGAGGAGTTGAGGAAGGTTTCATGGAGGAGGTGGAATTTTGCTCAGTGAGAAGGTCAACTTTTAGAAGCATTTGGAAAAACAGTTAATTGTCTAAGAAAGGGGCAGAGAGATAGGTAACAGTATCTGGGACTTATGGGAGTGGGAAAAGGGAACCAGTGCAGGTTTTTGAGTAAGGGAATAATGTTATGAATGACCAGGATGATTGGAAGGGAAAGCCGGCTCACTTGGTGACACAAGGTAAGAAAGTTGTTAAAAATACTTGTATTGTAGAAAAAAAATCCCTACTAAGTTTGGGAACAAGAGACTAGGTTTCTGTTTTAGGATCTGTTATGAACTAATTAACTAGCTGGATAAGGTTGGTTCAACCATTGAACCATACTGAAGGGAGTGGAATTATTTTATTAAAGAGTGTGTTAACTGCCTGGTGAGAAAAGAGCAAATAGAAGAAACATTTCGAATGCTACCAACATCTACATCTAGGAAACAGCAACATCTGCCAACCAGTGTGTAAACTTTGTCAACTTTTGGTAAGGAAAAACTTCAATTCTTGCTGGTGGTGACTTGTTGCCAACCATGCAAGGATTATTTTTGTGGGGGGAGTAGACGATATACATGATTAATGTGAAATAAAAAAGAAAAAATTTTACATCACTAAAATTAATTTACTTTGCTTAAAAAATTTTTTATCCATCCATCCATCCACCCATCATCCATCCATCCATCCGCTAATCCATCCATCCATCCATCCATCCATCCATCCATCCATCCACCCACCCATTTATAAATTAATTGCTGCTATAAATGAGAACACCAGACCTTGAAGATTTTGAGAATGTGCCTACTAGTGTATGGTAGCTCTTCTTGAAATTTGCTCTCTGCAAAGTAATAAAGATGGAGCTGACATTCACCATCTGCCCTCACTGAGATAAGGTTTTATGTGTGTTCTAATCATGGTGTCTACACTGCTCAGAAGGGGAAAAAAAGAGTATCATTTCCTGGAAACAATTTTAATTTCTGTTCACATACATTGGCTTCTGCTTTGTATTCTATACTTTGATTTGTTGTAATGTTTTGGATACAGAGAACTTAAGTTTATGACAACTTACTTTAAAAAGGTAATCAAGGTTCTGATATATTTCAGAATGACAGAAAGAGAAAGAAAGAAAGGAAGGAAGGAAGGAAGAAGGAAGAAAGAAATAAAGAAAAGAAGATGGAAAGAAAGAAAGAAAGAAAGAAAGAAAGAAAGAAAGAAAGAAAGAAAGAAAGAAAGAAAGAAAGGCATAAAAATGGTACTCTTTCCCCCTAAAATTATTGGCAATGCCAAGTCTGGAGAGTACGTGATACTTGCCTTCAATGATATGATCACGAATAGTAATAACTTAACCTTATCTAGTGTTTACCATGTACCAAGTAGATATTTCATAGCCATTCTGTCTTTTAATCATCACAACAATTATATGAAGTAGTTATTATTTTGAGAACACAGAAAAAGGAAGAAATAGAAGCTTAGATAGATAGGTTAAGTGTTTGCCTGACAATTGCACTGACCTAGGTGTTGATGCTGAGTTTCAAATTCATGTCTGATTTATTTCAATAGACCATGCTTTTTACCATTACATTCTTCTCTTTTAACATTCTCACCCAAACCCCTATTAACTCTCTTTTCTTTCTGTTTTGTATTAATTTTTTTGATGTGTGGTTTATACTCAAAGCCTCTACTTTTCCTACTATATGTTATCTACTGCTGCATAACAAATTACCCTAAAGCTTAGGTTAAGATAACATTTATTATTTCAGTTTCTGTGGGGCAGGAATTTAGCAGTGCTCAGCTGGGTGCTTCTGTCCTACAGTATCTTATTGCAGCTGGGGCTAGTCACCTAGAGTTTTGACTGATGCTAGAAGACCCACTTTCAAGATGGCCCACTCATTGACGATTGGTAGGAGGGCTCGGTTCTCCACTGACTCTTTGCGGGAGACCTCACTTCCTCACCACATGGACGTGTCCATAGGGCTTCTTGAGGGTTCTCGTGTCACGGCAGCTGGCTACCTCCTAGAGAGAGTGACCTAAGAAAGAGCAAGATAGAAGCCAGAGCCCCTTTTATGACCTACCTTTGGAAGTGACACTCATTATTTCTGCCGTATCCTGTTGGTTACACAAGTCAACCCTATTCAGTGTGGGAAGCTGTGAGTGCCAGAGGGAGAGAATACTTGTAGCCTGGCTACATACCTCCTATTTGGGAAGGTGACTACACATTTACCCCTCACTTCTTTCTTAACACTCTGTACTTTATTTTCTACCCCCTTCCCTGGGTTTTAAAATGCTTCTACCCAACAGATACTATAATTTCCTTTCTATTACATTTCAAAGTTTTGCAGGACTGAACCATCCCTTATCATCTCCTCATTTTCTTCTTGGTTTTTCATTCAGATCTAGTGCTTAGCATAGTGCTGGGCACACAGGAAGACGACTTGATAAACACTTGTTATATGAGTGAACACATCCAATGACTATATGCTCAATTTCCTTCTGCCTCTGTGCTTCTGTACTTCTTACTCTTCATTAGTGCTCAGTCACAAGCTGGGCATAATTGGGCCAACTGGGGTGTTTTATTTCTCTCAATTGCACAGAACTGTAAAAATTGAGGCAACATTTAAATTTTTTAAACGTTTTTTCTTTTCTTTTCTTTCTTTTCTTTTTTTTTCTTTTTTTTTTTTTTTTTTTTTTTTTTACTTTTTGAGGGGCAGAGAGAGACAGAGCATCAGCAGGGGAGGGACAGAGACAGAGGGAGACACAGAATCGGAAGCAGACTCCAGGCTCTGAGCTGTCAGCACAGAACCCACGGACCGTAAGATCATGACCCGAGCCAAAGACAGACGCGTAACTGATTGAGCCACCCAGGTGCCCCTAGGCAACATTGAAAATTTGGCGGGTTTCTCACAAAAATATGAGTTCCTGCTTTTGGTGAA
Source organism: Felis catus (assembly GCF_018350175.1). NCBI lineage: Eukaryota > Metazoa > Chordata > Mammalia > Carnivora > Felidae > Felis > Felis catus. The sequence goes on from NC_058369.1 coordinate 40,713,504, forward strand.
AACGTTGAGGATGTGGCATGGAAGTAGTTGCTGAAGCCAAACAAGGAGGTCCCCTCTAGAGACGGTAGGTTCTCTTCAGCTCATGATGATTCTCACCATTTCTGCTTCTCCTTCTGACACTGAGACTCCTCCAACTTGCCATTTGTTACTGTGCTTATGATGTTATTTTTCTTAGAATGCAGAAATGTCCCTAAAATCCATGTCTCTATAAAAGTGGGAAAATGAAAGACAGCCCAGGTGCTCACATGACTTTTCTTAAACCTCCCTAGGCAAGAGTTTGTGACCTGTGTTCTCTGAGCCATGGTTGACGAAAATGATCCCATCAGGTACTCTCCCCAGCATGCCTCCTGGATCCTTAGGTTTGATGTCTTTTATTTCTTATCACCCAAGGCCTGAAATGGAGGGTGAGGTTATTGTTCAACTGCAGGAGAGACTAACTTTTCTATGACTAGGTGGTGAGCAGGAAGTACCACTGACTGCTTTGCCTTCTGGTAAGAACACATCTCTACATACTGGAATCATTTTGTTTTGTTCTAGAAACCCATTTGGCCAAGGCTTTGGTTCTGTTGTTGGAAACTGTTGTCTTATTTCTACTCATTTTCCTATTTAAAACATGCTGGTGTGCTGAAATCAGATTTCAAGCTTCTGTGTGTGGATGTATACAGTGACCGAAGGATGGGAAGAAAAGAGTATGTTACTCAATAGGCAAAGTTGTAGGTAATTGAGGGAAACTTATCTCCACAAAGGCAAATTGAAGTCTATCCTGAAGAGAAGGACCAGTTTGTCACCACAGAGGCGGGTGATGGCAAGGGAGACAAACTAATTACAGCTGTATGAGTATCTGTTGTCGACATGAAAGTGAACAGAAATTCAGAAGATCTCCAAGTTTAGTTATTTGAGATATTAGTTGGAATTGCTTTTTGTTCTTAAAAACAGAGACCCAACTAAGGGACTCAAATCAATTTAAAAGATCTGTCATTTGCAAGGTCATTGATAATAGTAGTCTAGGGGTGTTATGGAAGCTTTATAGATATGTTGTAGATCCAGCTTTCCCCGTCATTTTCCTCTGCCAGCTTTGAAGCTTAACTTCCATCTGTAAGTCACAAGTGGCTGTTGGATTTCCAACCATTGTGTCAGCTTACTGAGTAGGAGCCAAGAGAACAGCACAGCAAAAGGGTTCTTCCAGCTGTCCCTGTCCGGTACTTCCGCATATATCTCATTGGTTATTCCTATGTATAAGGGAGGAGGGGAAATGTTTCTTCAGCTAGATTCATTGCTTAGGGTTCTGGTGGTAAGGACCAAAGAATGAATAAATGGAACAAGTTGTGTCAAATCTTTTTTAAGGGAAAGTAAGAAAAGTAATTATTATTTGACAGTTTACTACGTGCTGGGACTGCGCTACAAATGATCTCATTAACTAGTCACACAACCATACGAAATAAGAGGTAGTATGTCATTGCCGTGTTACAGGTGAGGAAACTGAGGCTCAGGGAGGTTAAGTAACTTGACTGAGGTTAAGTTGTAAGTAGTAAATAGTGAGTGGGCCAACATTTCCACAAACTGTTGCTTTGTCCTTGGAAATTTATAGGAGATGAGATATCCTTTCTTGAGAACACTGGAGTTTCTCATTTCTCTTAGGGTTATAGAATTCCTGTAGACCAATATGAACTCTTAACCTGAACTCTCCTGCTCTTTTTTATTGAGACTTTTAAGGCAATAAAACAACAGTTAAAAGCCTTTGAAGACCACAGGAAAGTGATAAACTATCTAGATTTCCTTTATTCCTGGATGTTTAATTTGCATATTGAGGCTCTACAAATGGATGAGGTTTTTTCCTTGAAGCTATATATATACTTTGCTCATGTGAATCAAGATCTTCCTCAGAAGTGAATACTCCTTGATCTTGTTTATGCATTTTGCCACCTCAGGATGAGAAGTGAATTGTACTTATTCTAGTTGAGCCAAGTATAAATTTTGTCCTACAGATCAGGACAAAATTGTGAACTGTGAATTGCCCGGTATAAAAAAATGACATGTTGTTGTCTTATTAGGCTAGTTCTTTGTTATTTGTAAAATGAAACTCAGCAAATTATGCGTGAGGTTTTCAAAGAAAGTGTATTACTCATAAAGTTCATGATGGGAAATTTGGAAGTCTGGCCAGACTAAGTATAGTGTCATGGGTTTTGTTTTTAGTGGAGAACAAAAGAACGGATTTCCTCAAACTCAGGAACAAAATAAGTTGCGCCTAGAAGATTGAGCTGTGGATCAAATGTTCAAAGCTTGGATCACATAATATACATCATTGTCATTTCAACCATAATACTAGCAATGAGTTAAAAAAAGATGTATTATTGCTAATTCCTCCAGGGTCTTTTTCAATCTCTTCCAGAAAGAGAATTCAAAGCTTGCTGTGTTAGCATGTCTTTTGAGAAGCCTGGATGCCAGTGGGCAAAATACACTAGGACGGAAACTTTCCAGAGGCCGTGAGCATGTTGTTTTTGTTCATTGTATGTCGGCTGCTCTGAGCACACAGTAGGCACTCAAATACTCAAAAAGTAGGTGAAAGAATATCAGATTTCCTAGTTCCTTTTAAAGCCTGAAGACCTACTTAGGATCCTACTTATGGCTTCCAGATCTAGAAACTACCTCTCTGGTCACCTCCCCACTTCTCCCTACCCTTTTGGCCTTTATATACTTTGGTAAAATGAGATGGTCTTCTTGGAAATCACCCTTTGCCTCTTACTCATCAACCCTTATGACTTTTTCTCTGTCCTTTTTCTACCTGGTCCGACACAGCACTCATCAAGTTTGGCTTAACCTTGAAGCTGTCTCCTCTCTTTTTTCCTACAATGCTGTACAGTCTTGATTTTTCCCCCCTTTTATGACCTCTTCTCTGTCATTCTCTGAATGCTTTTTTTTTTTTAAATGTTTATTCATTTTTGAGAGAGTAAGAGACAGAGTGCAAGCAGGGGAGGGATACAGAGAGAAGGAGACACAGAATCTGAAGCGGGCTCCAGGCTCTGAGCTGTCAGCACAGAGCCTGACAAGGGACTCAAACTCATGAACTGTGAGACATGACCTGAGCTGAAGATGGATGCCAAACCAACTAGCTACCCAGGCGCCCCACTCTTTCATTTTTATATGGAAAGTCTCTCATATTCAATTAGTCACTGAGGTCTCCTTATATCTTTGTAAATGCTCTTGTCTCTACATTTGTATTCAAATACTCTTTTCAGTTTATTCCTATCCTGTTTTCTCTGCCCCATACCTTCTATGTCTTCACCTCATACCTCCATTATTTTGCTGCCTGGAAGACACTGGCACATGTCTAGGGTGGAAGTGATCGCCTCCTCTCCCCTCCTCCAATACATGCATGTGCACATGTTCACACACATATACGCTCACTGTGATAGTTTTATGTGTCAACCTGACTGGAGCATGTGAGTCCCCAGCTATTTGGTTAAACATTAGTCTGGGGGTATCTATGCTGGTATTTCTGGGTGAGATTAACATGTGAATCAGTAGATGGGTGAAAGCAGTATGCCTTCTCCAAGTGCAGCTGGGTATCATTTAATCCATTGAGAACCTAAAGGGAATAAAAGGTTGAGTAAGAATAAATTCTTTCTCTCTACCAGATGGTCTTTGAGCTAGGATGTCAGTCATCTTCAGCCTTTGGATGTGGACTCAGACTGGAGCTTACACCATCAGCTCTCTTGGTTCTTAAGCCTTCAGACTTGGACAGGGATTATACCAGGGGATCCTCTGCATTTAGACTTTTTAGTCTTATCAATTGAGCCAATTCTTTATAATCTTTTATCTCCCCCTTTATAATCTCTCCTCCCCCCTTTATAATCTCTCTCCAGAAATATATCCTATTGCATTCTGTTGGTTCTATTTCTCTGGAGAACCCTGACTAACACACTCACACACCCATGCCCCTGCCCACACACATTCACACCACTCACACTCATATATGGAGGTCCTCACTAATGGCTTTTCCAATTCTCAACCCAGTGTCTCACAGGAAAATCTTCAAGGTAGCTTTGACCCACCACCCTCTCCTTCCTTCTTCAAAACCAACCAATCAGAAAGTACTGTTGACAACTTTTTGTGATGTTTTTCAAAGGCGACTTCTTCCATTTATGTTTTAAAATTATTTTAAAAATAGTTTTAGTCTTATCGCAAAATTGCAAAATAGTATCAGGGATTCCCCTACATCCATCACCCAGCTTCCCCTAATATTAATATCTTGTACAAGAATCATATACTTTTCAAAGGTAAGACATTAACATTAGTACAGTACCATTAACTAAACTACAGGCTTTATTCAAACTACAGTTTCTCTACTAATTGTGACAGTGGCAATGTCCATCATTATTCTGTGGATAATATGTCTTCTGGGTTTCTCCACTGTAAAGTTGCTACTTTTCCCTTTGAAATTAATAAATATCTTAGAGGAAATACTTTGAGACTGTACAAATACACCATGTCTCCTCAGTTTTTTCTTTGCCTACCAGTTTAAAAATTTTTTTTTCAATGTTTATTTATTTTTGGGACAGAGAGAGAGCATGAACGGGGGAGGGGCAGAGACAGAGGGAGACACAGAATCGGAAACAGGCTCCAGGCTCTGAGCCATCAGCCCAGAGCCTGACGCGGGGCTCGAACTCCCGGACCGCGAGATCATGACCTGGCTGAAGTCGGACGCTTAACCAACTGCGCCACCCAGGCGCCCCTGCCTACCAGTTTTAATGTTCATTGTTGAGTCTTACAGACTAATTACTGGTGTGGTGTTCTAATGGTGATTTTCTATTTCCCTTACTCTTTTGATCTTTATTCATTCCTTTAATTCCATTTGAAATGACAACTATTAAGAATAGTCACGTTTTTGGGGAGGGAGATTTACTCTGCACCTGGTATTGGAATATGAATTTAATATTCACTGTGTCATTTTAAGCCCACAGTAACTCTTTGAATTAGGTGTGGTTATCACCACCTTACAGATTAGCAAAGGGCACCCATAGAGGTGAATAATTTGACCATGGAAAATTGGATGAGGCCAGCATCCCACCCCATGTTTGTCTGATCTAAAGTCTGTTCACCCACCCTTACATAATCCTGCTATTACTTTAGTTTATACACTCATGTCATGAGAACGTCTGTAAGAGAGTGACCACTGTGACTACCAGGGCCCAGTTTGCTTCCCTATTCCATAATTCTATGAAGTTACCTGTACTCAAGACATTTCAATGGCTCCCATTAAAGGTAAGATGAGGTCTGAAATTCCTAACCCACAATGAAGGCATCTGGCATTTGAACCCAAACCAACCTTCCCTTCCTTCCTTATATCTGTTCTCTACTCCTGTAAATGTTCCCACCACAGTAGCCTGTCAATTCATGGTGATTTCTATCTCTCTGTCTCTCTCTCTTAAAGAAAAGTTTATTGAGAGGGGGGGGGGAATCCCAAGCAGGCTTTTCACTGCCAGTATCAAACTGCATGTGGGGCTCAATCTCACAAACATGTGAGATCACTACCTGAGCCAAGATCAAGGCTCAGACACCCAACCCCTGAGCCACCCAGGTACTCCTTTCCTATCTTTTGTCTTTGCCTTATATTTCAATAGCTCTTTCTCTTTCTCTGTCAGTTAATCCTGCCCATCTCTTAAAGCACACATCCTCTGTGAAGGGGAAGTCCTACTGGCTCTATTTTCCAAACATATCTGGGAGCTGGTTCAATCTGGATGCTTCCACTACTAATCCCCAGGCCCAAGCCTCCATCATCTTATTCCATCATTACTTATTCATGAATGCATTAAGTCAAAGTGCACACAAAACCCAGAAAGTCCTGATGAGACCTGCCCCACCTGCTTCCCTACCATCACCTCTCCAACCTGGGCTCTTTCTGTTTTCACCTTTATTAGTTCCACTCCAACTACACTGACCTCTGTGCTGTCACTAGAATATCCCAGGCACACTGAAGGCTTTTGACTTGCCTCATCCCTCTACCAGGAATGCTCTTCCTCCAGTTATTTATACAACTAATTCTCTCAGGTCCTTCAAGTATTCACTCAAATGTCACCTCCTCAGTGACGTCCAACCTGACCTTGAAAAGTATCCAATCTCCCTAATCTTCACCTGCTTTTCCTGTTTCCCCTGTACTCACAATTGTCTAATAAATGCTATGCTTTACTTCTGCTTATGTCTATAGTTCATTGTCTATCTGGAATATAAGCACCAGGCAGGCAGCGATCTTTGTATTTTGCTTACTGATGTATCCCAAGCACCAAAGACTGAACCTAGTATACAGAAGATGCTGAGGAAATTTTTGATGAATTGTATGAGTATCTCATTCACAATAACCTCTTCCTATGTCATTTCCCCACCCCCACCCCGTCACTCTGTGGTATACCTAATATTGGAACCATTCTTTTGGCATGTGTATATGCCTCATTTTGTTTCTTGTTTCACATTACATTCATAGCCATGGATGTCGAGCAGAGTTCAGCAACCTGGTTACATTTCCTTACTGTCTTATTTATCTAGACGACTCTTTCATGCTCATTAAACTTTCATCTTTCCCCTGTGTCAGGGTAGAACAGAACTCTCATTTCCTATTGGCTCCTAAACATGTGCTGCATCAGTACTCTAGTTCTCAGTGTGCCCTCTGGTTGTATGTGGGCAAACCCACTACCTGAGTTCTTTCCTTTTCACCTCCTCAAGCACTTCTCTCCTGGAGGTGAATCTGCTCCTACCTACATAATCCATTTCTCCCTCTCTCTTGGATAGGCTCAGCAAGGGTGAACAATCTCCCGTCTTTAAAAACCCTCCTAAGTCAACAAACCCATTTTCTGCTACTTGCCCATGTCTCTGTTTCTTTTATAAAAAATGCTCATTGGACTCCCTGTCTTTCCTTCCTCAAATACCATTCATTCTTCCCTAATCCATTTCAGTCAGGTTTTTGTCCCTACCCCTTCACTGAAACTGTTCTTGTCCAGGACCTCCATTTTGCCAGATCCAATGGTCAATTCTCAGGATTTGTCTTACTTGATCACTCAGCAACATTGGGCACAGTAGATTATTCCTTCCTCTTGAAACACTTAAGGCTCTTCCTTCCTTTCCCATCCTGAAAACGTTGATACTCCAGGATTCAGCCTTTGATCCTCATTTCTTCCCTCTCTGCATGTATACCCTGACTGATGTGGCTTTGAAGCCATCTCTCCAGTGATGATTCCCAAATCTTTATTCCAACATGGACCTCTTCTCTAAGCTCTAGTCTCATATAGCCCCTCAACACCTCCCCTTGGATGTCTCAAGGCTGCTCAAAACTTGCCCCAAACAGAACTTTCACTTTTCTCCAACTCAGCAAATGTCAGCCCCATTCACTTAAAAAAAAATACAACTATGAGTCATCATTGATTTCTTCCTTTCTTTCACAAGTCAATCCACCAACAACTGCAGTTGGATCTACCTGTGAAATATATCTCAAATCTCATTCCTTTTTGTCTCATTTTTGACCAACATCCTAGTCTAAGTTATCACTGTGCACCCGGATTATTGCAGTAGCCTCCCTCTGGCTTCCTTGATTACATTACATCTTCCAATATGGCCTTAAAAATAATATTAGAATATTGCCTCCTGAGCCAAAACCTTTTATTGTCATTTTAGCAAGTTGAGAATAAAATCCAAACTTCCTACCATCGCTTTTGAGGCTTTACGTGAGCCTTCCTGATACCTCTCTGATCTTGCCATCTGCTATTGTCCCTTTAACTCACTTCAGTCTTGTCACTCTGAACTTGCTCTATCTTGGAAATCTCAAGCCTACTCCTGCCTAAGGGCCTTGGTACTTGCTGTTATCTCCACCTGAAATCTTCCTTTGCAAGATCTTCCCATGACTTGCTTATTTCATTCATTTTTCCATGAATGTCTCCTCCTTAGAGAGGCCTTCCCTGACACCCAGTCTAAAGTTACCTCCACCCCATCACCCTCCCTCCTTGTGCTCTGCCTTAATTTTCTTCATAGCGCTTGGAACTGAAATAATTTTATAAATTTGTTATTTCCTTGACTGGCCTACTAGGATGGAAACTGTGAGCTTGTGAAACATCTTTGTCTTACTGTGGAATCCCTAGTGGTTAGAACAGCAGGCAACTGAATAACGACTAGTTGAATGAAGAGATATAGTTAATCATTTATTGGAGTGCATATTTGGGCCAGGTGTAGGGCAGAGTGCTATGAATACAGGGATGAATGAGAAAATTCTAGCCCTCAAGGAACTCACTGTCTTTTATAGTAGTTCTTGGTGTGTCTTCTTTAGACCAGCAGAATCAGCAGCAACCACCTGGGAATTTATTAGAAAGGGAAACTCTCAAGCCCTAACTGGAACTAGTGGATCAGCAGCCCCTGGGGGGAGGCAGCAGTCTGTGTGTTAACAAGCCCTCCTTGGAACTCTGATGCCCTGTGGAGTTTGAGGACCACTGCTCTGATGGTGAAGTCAGACCCCAACAGGTGATCGTAATGTATGGGGGCCAGTGCCATTAACAAATGCCAGACATTTTAAAGCCATTCTTTGTTAAAGGTAAGACTGCTGCACCAGTACAAATAAATGTCCCCAACATACTTGTCATCCTCCCTTTTCTTATCCTTTCCATTTTTCTTTTTTAATTCTTATTCTTTTTTTTTTGAGAGAGAGAGAAACACACTGTGAAGGGGGGAGGAGCAGAGAGAGCGGGAGACCCAGAATCCGAAGCAGGCTCCAGGCTTTGAGCTGTCAGCACAGAACTCGACGCGGAGCTCAAACTCACAAACGGTGAGATCATGACCTGAGCCAAAGTCAGACGCTTAACCGAATGAGCCACCCAGGCACCCCTTCTTTCCATTTTTCTAAACAGAGTGAACTTATATTCTGAACAGAGGGGAAAGAAAAACAAAAACAAAAATAACACACCAACAGCTGGTCTGAGACCAAGTGAGTTGTAGCCTAGTTTAACCAGTTTTCTAAATCCAGTTAAACGAGGCTATAACTCTGGGGCTGGCCCACGCTCTGTGTTGTTTAAATTACAGAATCTCCAAAGGAATTGGAACAACAGGCCCAGTGTTGCCCGCTGTGAGCCAGCAGAACACCACCTAGACAATAGAAGTCACTCACAAAACAAGGACTTAATACAGTGCTAAGAATGGCAACTTCAGAGGAAAGTGAGTCTTGATCCTAGAAAGCAGGCCAGCAGGCCCCGTTTGGGCCCCTCTCTGTCTACTGACCACCGTTTGAACGTCTCTGCTTGAAGTTTTTGCCTGTTCAGAAGGGCTGTTGCCAGGACAGTTTTTAATGAACACCGGTGGGCATTTCCCTACCACCCTGACAAATACCAATCCGCCTGTGAGGCTCCCTCTGATTGTAGCTACAGATAAGAGAAGATCTCCCGGACATTTCCACCTCATATTTATCCACTGAGCAAAACTTTGAGAGCCAGTTTAATTGGCTTGAATACCTCTCAGACTTGCTATCAGCCGATAAATCAGCAGGAGGCGTTTAGAAAATTAGGTTGGCTTTAATCTTATTTTAAAACTTGGAGTAGTAGGAAAAAAAAAAAAAGAAGAAATACAAAAGAGAAAACATTTGACTAAGTTTTGGTGGAGTGAAATTATTGGCCATTTCAAATGTTCTAGGATGTTGACTGAAGCCCATATGAAAACAGTTAAACGCTATTCCAAGAGAATCCAATATGCTAGGAATATGATAGGGGACAGTGAATGGAAAATTCTGTAATTACTATGTTCATATTTCATGGTAAAATATATTCAAGATTAACTGTATTCTAATGGAATGGTGCCTGCATCCAAAACATTTGGGGGCCGCTTGGTTGGGTGGGAAGGAGGAATAATTTAATTAGGCCACAGATAGAGTTTTCTTAGAATTCTTGGTCATACATAGCTAGTTTTGAATTTCTTCTTTTACAACTTGGAGCCACTGGTCATGAAACCAGCATTGTTGGGAAATAAACCTGGTCAGAAGCCTCATGCTTTTGGTTCTACACGTGTGGGCCTATCTTTGGTGCAGCGGGAGCATGAAGAGACGGCATTGCTCCCGTGCACAGAGCTTTCTGTGGGTTTCACAGTCGTATACTGACTTTGAAACCAGTCAGTTTTTCTGAAAATATACACAACGTTAAACCACAGGCCGGGTTTTCAATATGTTGTAAACATTCTCACAGAGAGAGCAAAAATAGCCCACTTTGATTCATTGCCTGCCAGTGCTTGCTCTCGAGTGGCCGAGAGGGGCAGAGAATCGAGAAAAGAAAAAAAGAAAAAAAAAAAAAGAGAGAGCGAGCCAAAGAGAGGGACAAGAGAGAGAAAGGAGGAGAGGACAAAGGAGAGGGAGGGAATGGGGGAGAGGGAGGGGAGGGAGAGAAAGAGAGAGAGAGTGAAAAGATTCTAAAATAAACCAGCAGCCTCAAGTACCTTAGAATGTTCAACTTCCTAAAAACATCAATTCAAGGGCAAACCTTACTTGCAGGATCCTGGGGTAATAATAAGTCACGGTGGGTGTGTAATGGTACCCGGCAATGGCAGAGTGAATGCCTGCCCGCCTAGCCCCACGACTTTAGAAATTCGCTTGGATTTTGGATTCATGCGGCTATGAGCATTAGAGAGGAAATACTCCTAACACTCATGCAGAATTGCCAGCGGGGCTCATTGCTACTTATTACTGTGAAGCAACGAGGGGTTTTCCAGGGTTTCCCAATTCTCAATGTATCTTGCACTTAAGAGACAGAAATCACTGGAGTCCACTTACAGATTGTAGAGAGGGGGAAAATACAGGGAGAAATGGTGTTTATGATGTTTATGGTAGGCAGACTTAAAAAAATATTCAAAGGCGGGCACTAGGGTGGCTCAGTCGGTTAAGTGTCTGAGTCTTGATCTCCGCTCAGGTCACGATCTCAGGGTTTTGTGAGTTTGAGCCCCACATCGGGCTCTGTGCTGATGGTGCAGAGCCTGCCTAGGTTTCTCTCTCTTCTCTCTCTCTGTCCCTCCCTCACGTGCACTGTGCTTCCCCCCATCTCAAAATAAAGAAACAGGGGCGCCTGGGTGGCTCAATTGGTTAAGCGTCCGACTTCAGCCAGGTCACGATCTCGCGGTCCGTGAGTTCGAGCCCCGCGTCGGGCTCTGGGCTGATGGCTCAGAGCCTGGAGCCTGCTTCCGATTCTGTGTCTCCCTCTCTCTCTGCCCCTCCCCCGTTCATGCTCTGTCTCTCTCTCAAAAATAAATAAACGTTGAAAAAAAAAATTTAAAAAAATAAAAATAAAAAAATATATATTTCTTTTTTTTTAACGTTTATTTATTTTTGAGAGAGAGACAGAGCATGAACGGGGGAGGGGCAGAGAGAGAGGGAGACACAGAATCGGAAGCAGGCTCCAGGCTCTGAGCCATCAGCCCAGAGCCCGACGCGGGGCTCGAACTCACGGACCGCGAGATCGTGACCTGGCTGAAGTCGGACGCTTAACCAATTGAGCCACCCAGGCGCCCCCCAAAAAAAGAAATATTAAAAAAATTAAAAAAAAATATTCAAAGGAAATAATGCTGATTATGCTAATATTTTAATTTTAAATTTTTCCTTTGGCTTATTTAACAATAGTTTTGTCTTACTCTTCTTTCTTTATACTTTTCATTGAAAATTTATGGAGTTTAAGTTGTTTTTTTATAAGGGGATTTTTAACTGAGTTTAAAAAACCTTACTGTCTATTGAATCCCACTCCATATTCCTTTGAGTCGCTCATATCTTTCAAAGGACTTTGCTCCTGAATCTCACAGACTCAATTTTAGAACCAATGTTCACTATTTCAGCGCATCCTATTTGCTCCATTTAATGATATATATGATTCTAGGGTCTTTATTTATTTTTTATTTTTTTAATGTTTATTTATTTTTGAGAGGGACAGAGACAAAGCATGAGTAAAGGAGGGGCAGAGAGAGAGAATCCAAAGAGACACAGAGACACAGAATCCAAAGCAGCCTCCAGGCTCTGAGCTGTCAGCACAGAGCCCAACGTGGGGCTCGAACTCACGGACTGTGAGATCATGACCTGAGCTCAAGTCGGACACTTAACTGATGGAGCCACCCCCATGCCCCATTTCTAGGGTCTTTATAGACCACCAAGAAAGCCATGCTTTTCTACTTCATCCAGATTCTTGGGTTCAAATCTCAGTGTCACAGTTTAATTGTGTAACTTTAGGCAAGTTATATATTTTCTCTGCCATCGTTTTCCTTACTTGTAAAATGGAGACATAATAACACCTACCAATAGGTTGGTGGTGGAGGTTAAATGAGTTGATATGAATTAAGCACTTAGAATAATAGCCACCATGTGGTAAGTGCCAGAGAGATGCTAGTTTTATTCTGAACCAACCATTCATGCATATAACCAATTTTTACTGATCAACTATTCTTGGCTACTCTTCCTCTGACCATAGGGCCTTTGTAGGTATAGTTCTCTTTGGAATTGTTTTCTCCTCTTTCCTTGAGTAAACTGTATATCTTTCAGATCTTAGCTCAAATGTCATTTTTTATTGACAGCTTCCCCTGATGCCCCCAGAACAGATCAGATTCTCAATGTCCGGATTTCCTTTCCTTTATAACGTTAATCAGAATTTGTAACTATGCATCTGGCTTTTATTATTTAACTATCATGCGTCCCTCACTAGACCATGTACCCCACAAGAACAAGGACCATGCAGGATTTTGTTTACCATTATGCCATCAGTGACATCAGATGATTAATAAGTAACTGTGGTCTGAACCAATGGGTAAGTCTGTCATCACGGTGCTGAGGATTAATGGTGAAAAAATCAACAGTCCCTGCCCTGAAGGAGCTTGCTGTCAGTTAGAGGTTGGAGTCCAGTTTGGAATCAACTTCAATTATCTGGGTGAATAAGGAGGAAGGCCAGACCTAACGCAGTGACAATGCACTGGCTCACCGGGCCCAGTGGCTTAATTACCTGCCTTGGCAGCCTCCAGGGCAACTGAGGGCATGGTCCCCAGGGCCAGTGAGCATCTCAGTAGTAAAGCGGAATAATGGGCTTCTTCAGAAAGTTGCACTTGGGAATCCTCAGTTCATCTTTAATCTCTGTCCTCATGTTAGCCTGAACATCCAAGAAGTTTCTCTCCATTTTTTGTTCCCACATAATTTATCCAGGCTGTCACTGACAGTGCCTCTGCAAAACTTTATCTCTTCCTGAAAACTAATTTTACATTTTAGTTGTGAATTCAGTGGTATTTGTGATCCTCGGAGGTCTATTCTTTTTGGAATGCGGCCCTACTGTTCTATGTATAACATTTGACTCTGCATCTTTACATCCTGCTTGGTATTCCACTTCAGGCCTACATAATCCATCCACAGTGTAGGGAGGTAATGGAAATTGGAGTCTCAAAACCTAAATCCAGCTCAACCTGTATCTTTATTTGGATTTCCTTTTTTAAACTCATAAGAACAATACCCTTATAGTGATGAACACCACCAACTATTAAGTATTCATGATCTTAGTGGGCTATAGAGTATTGGGCTTTAGGTTACAAGACTTTAGTATCTCTGCCATTAGCTGGCTATATGAACTGGGCTTACTAATTCCTTAACGTATTGTGCCCTAGCTTTCTCTCTGTCCTGTGGGAATAAATGCAAAACCTGTATCATTTAAGTGTGAAGTTTAAGTGTGGTAATGTATGGGAAGCACTTAGACCCATGCATGTACAGAATCGGAGCACAGTGATGGTAGGAATACAGCTGCTGATGCCGATGATAGGTTCCTCAGTTGTGAAGTCCATCATTATTCAACCCAGAAATTTCCTTTAAGGTTATCCAAGAGTGATTCTGTATCTAGGTTTGTGGCCGAGGCAATTCAAATTGTCTCCAGAGGATCACATCTTCAACTTAAGTCACATAGAATCCCTACAAACTCTTTTTAAGGACAATGAACAATATACAGTTTAAAATGGACAAGCACATAAAGAAACCAGACACCAAGAGTGAGAACCAGTAGAAACAACAAAAAGCAAAAGCCACACTATCAAGACTTCAGATATCGGACTTGTCAATAAAAGGTCATAAAACAACTATTTTCGAAATAAGTTTGTTCAAATAAATAAAAGGCAAGCTTCAGAATAGCTACAAGCTATTATCCAATGCCAGAAAAGGCAGAGATGAACTCTGAGTATCCTTGTAGCTGAATATTTTTCTTTAACTCTTCTATCCACCTTGGTCTTCTAATCAACCTGGTCTGCCAATTTCCAATTTTAGGTCAAAATCTGGCCTTGAACCCTAGTCCTCACACCTGGGGCACTCACTGGTATTTTCCTTCCTTTGAAGAGGTGGGTGATTCCACTTCCTGCACTTCCTGGGTAGAGCTGGAACTCTTCCCATGAAGGGACAGATGTTCTGGGACCTCAGCTTGTCTTAGGGCAGTAGCATATCTCATTCCCTGTCCTCTGTCCACTTTGATTCCTGTTATAGGAAAGAGGCCTCCACATGGTTAAAACAATAAGGAAATTTATTATTTCGCATAACAGAAAATCAAAAGGAAGGCTGGGCTTTAGAGTTGGTTAATTAGTGGTTCAGCAACAATCCCAGATTCTTTGTTTCTGCCTTGCTATCCACACCATGGGCTTCATTCTACAGCTGGTTCCACTCAACATCTCAAGATGGCTGTCAGAGGCAATTAGGACTATGTGTGTGTTTGCTGGAGCCCAGTGAGAGAAAAGCAGACTCTGCCCCAAACCACTGGATGAAAGGATTTTCTACGGTCTGATTGGGCCAGCACAGGCCATGTGACCATATAGTCTAACAACATTCACTGATTGGCTTAAGTCTGAATTCCTGAACCAATCACTGGCAAGGAGGAATTTACTATGTAAATTGTAAATTATTCATGATTTCCCACAGGGCTGAAACTAGCCCTGTGAGGATATAGAAGGGGTTGTTATTTTCTTCACGATGATTTGGAAAAACAAGTGGATGAGAAGCTAAATGTCTTGCAAAGTATAAGGAGACTATAATACAGTGTCATACAATTAGGAACTGTCCTCTTATCTGTGGGACATTTCAAAATATAATAATAGCCTTATGGAGATATAATTCATATACCATAGAACTCACCTATTTAAAACACTCGACTTTTTTTATATTATTCAAAGCTGTGCAACTACAATCACAATCAATTTTAGAACATTTTCATCACCCCTCCCCCCGGCAAATAAATCCTCATAGCAATCACTCAGCCTCCCCCAGTGTCCCAACACACACAACACCTTATCTACTTCTGTCTCCAAAGATTTGTCGATTCTGGGCATTTCATAAAAATAGAACAAAGCAATACATGGATTTGGTGACTGGCTTCTTTTCACTCCACGTAATGTTTTCAAGGTTCATCTGTGTTGTAGCATGCAGTGGTATTTCACTTCTTTAGCCTAAATAATATTCCATTGCATGGATATACCACATTTTGTTCATCTATTCATGAGTGGTTGGACATCTGAGTTATTTCCACTTTGGGGCTGCCATCAATGACTGGGCATTCATGCATTGGCATGGGTTTTTGCATAGACACATGTTTGCATTTCTCCTGGGTATACACCCAGGAGTGGAATTGTTTGGTCATACTGGTAACTCTGTGTTTCAAAATTTTTTTTTGATGTTTATTTTTATTTTTGAGAGAGAGAGAGTGCAAGTGGACAAGGGGCTGAGAGAGAGGGGGACGGAGGATCTGAAGCGGGCTCTGCTCTGATAGCAGTGAGCCCAATGTGGGGCTTGAACTCATGAACAGTGAGATCATGACCTGAGTTGAAGCTGGACACTCAACCCACTGAACCACCCAGGTGCCCCTAATGTTTAAAATTTTGAAGAACTGCCAGATTGTTTTCCAAAGCATTTTATATTCTTACCTGATCTGCACATGGAAACATCTGTGTTTCTAATTATTTGAGTGCATTCGATGACCGTGATTTACATATAAACATAAAACATTGTTTTGCAAAGTATTCCTACCCACTGGATTTTCCAAGAATGCTGGCACTGCATGAAGAGAGGAAATACCTTACTATGTCTTATTTGGAACTTTACTAGGAAATGATTACCACTTCAGAAAATCACATCACTGACACCCATACTGTTGTATTTGAGTAACCAAAAAATCCCACAACTTATGTTCACCCTATGCCAGTGGTCCTCAACCAGATCTGATTGTGCCCACCACCCACTGGCAATGACTGGAGTCATTTTTGTTTGCTTGGAAAATGGAATGGAGGTGTCACTGGCATCATAGGTAAAGCCCAGGGCATTCCCCACAACAAGTAATTATCTAGCCCCAAAAGTCAATCGTGCCCTGGTGTATTCTCAAATTCATAGTGTACCTTCACTTAAGCACAATCTTTCAACTTTTTATTATATACTTTTGTGGAGTCAGTCATGCCTGGGCATTTTCTGATCAAAATGCATATAACTTTAGTATGTGAAACTTCTACCTATCTTTTACACGGCAGTTAGGGAATTATACTGATTTTATAAGATATGTATCTCTGGATTTCATTTCATGGTAAATACAGGGGATCCTACAAATTACAGAAACCCACTAGGGAGTCAGTGCTTTGGATCTCTCAGGTTCAATAATGGGAGCTGGGCTGATCTTCTTCCGAGGCCACCAGGCCCTGCAAGGAAAGGGTTGATGCAGAGAGGAGCAGGGACTCTCTGAAGAAGGTCAGAAAAGGAGAATACTGGGCAGAGCGTCAACTGTGTCTACTACAGTTAACTGAAGTTTACCAAGATCCTGGTTTTCAATCCCTACCTTGAGTGCCTAAATTACCCTTGGCACCTTTAAATCCCCTTCCTTCCTTCCTTCCTTCCTTCCTTCCTTCCTTCCTTCCTTCCTTCCATCCTTCCATCCTTCCATCCTTCCATCCTTCCTTCCATCCTTCCTTGCATCTGTTCTCTTTTTCTTTCTTTCTCTTTCTTTCTTTCTTTCTTTCTTTCTTTCTTTCTTTCTTTCTTTCTTTCTTTCCTTCCTTCCTTCCTTCCTTCCTTCCTTCCTTCCTTCCTTCCTTCCTTCCTTCCTTCCTTTCTTTCTTTTTCTTTCTCCCCCTTTCCTTCTCTTTCTTTTCTTTCTTAAACTCCTTTTAGTAGATTCTGTTATTTGCAACCAAAAAGAACCAGAAGTAAAATAAAGGCAGGTAGGAAATAACTACAAGTGGGGAACAAATAGTACAGCTTCCTCATAAGCTTAAAGAGGGACTGTTATTGATACGATTTAAACCTGTTTTTCCTATTGGGTCTTACCAGCAGCAGATGTTGCTGTAGAATGTATCCATCTAAGAATACAACGATAGATGGAGGGTCTTAACTTTCCGACTGAGAATGGTGCAGAACTTGCATGTGGACAGCAGAGACCCCAGAACAAAAGAGCTGTCACGGGAAGAGTAAGAGCTGAAAATATTTCCTGCCCCTGGGAAGTCGGTGCTATGAAACTTTCTTCTACTCAGCAATCAAGAAACACATTTCTTCACTGGTCTGTGAAAAACAAGGTAGTTCTATAGTTGACTAGTTAACCTTTTCTTTGCAGTGTAAAACTTCACTGTGCATAAGAACCTCAGCATGTGTATGCGTGTCCACATGTGCCTGTGTTGGTTAAAGTTCAGAGTCCTCCACTCGGCCCCGAGGGGTAACTATCATAGTAGGGCTGGCGTGTACATGGGAACCTATACTTGAAACAAGACGCTTCCCTTTTCCTTTCTCTGCTCCCTTTGATTCAAGCTTTGAGAATCGTCCTGTAGACATAACGATATTGGTCTTTTTTTTTTTTTTTCTTTTTTCCTGACTGTGGCAAGAGCTGGGAAAGAAAAAGCTGCCAGGGTTTTTCCTGCTGCAGGGAGCTTACTCAGATCTGTCTGTCAGCTCGACTTTCTGGCTGCTTCCAGACGGCCTAAGAAGTTGGCTCTTCTGGAGCTGGCTGACATTCCCTCTGCAGTGGAATTTCCTTTGCTGCAGAACCTGTGGCCTGCATCCTGCTGCGCACAGATTTTCTTGCCGCTCAGTGAGATCTCCTTAAACCAGCCTGAGCCGAGCAATGGTTGGAAATGGGGTGCACAGGCCTGGCAGGCACACAAAGTGCAGCTTGGGCATCAGGCACGGTTAGGCAATGCAGAGGAAAATGTCTGCTGTCGCCTCTCAAGGGTGTTGGGCCACTGACCATGTCAACTGCCTTATGAAATGTGCTCTTACGCCCCATAAAGGAGTACGCTTGATAAAGGCCAGGGTTAGAGAATTTGATGGATGTATTTATATGTGTATCTAACCCCTGATGGGCTGAGGTTTCTGTGATTCCAATGGACTTTGATGTGGAGGAGAAAATACATTTCAGCAAGAAATCTCTGTCGGAGAGAAGGCTTGGGTGCCCTCCCCCACCCTCCAAAGGCTTCTGAACCAGACAGAAAGCAGGTTCCGAGGATATGAAAAGTTGAAGTGCTGAAGAAAACAGTAATTTCAGCTGGGGTTGCTGGTGGGTGTGGAGAGATGACTCAGATTCATGAAAGAGAATCAAAGAAATGCTGGAAAGGAAAAATGTACTTGGTAGCATATGGCTGTTTTGCCTTTTTCTTGCTGCCAACAGGGGCAAAGTCTTTAAGAAAAGGGAACAGAGGCCATACAGGAGTGTTTGGGTAAACTGGAGAGGTAAGTGCTCCTGCCAAGGGCAGAAGTGTCCTTCGGAAGAAGTGTAAACCATCCTGGTAAGAGAAATTTGGTACCATAATGGTGCCCGCTCTTCATGGATAGCAAATATCAGACCTTCAGGTCACTTTCTGCCTAATACATTGCCAGTGGATCACAGCATACTTTTTCACTCCAGGCAACCATTAGCAACTGATCAAGGTTAGCATTCAAGATGAGATAGAAGAAGATACTCAAGTATTTGACCAGGGAAGATCTGAGAGAATATCTTAGACTAGATGACGTGCAGGAGCAAGACGAATGTCACAGAATGATTCCAAAGCCTCAGGAATTTGGGGGGGCATACTCTGTATTTCTTTATTTTCTTAATGTTTGTTTCTTTTCGAGAGACAGACAGCATGAGCAGGGGAGGAGCAGAGAGTGAGGGGGCCAGAGGATCCAAAGTGGGCTCCGTGCTGACAGCAGAGAGCCCGATGTGGGACTTGATCTCACGAACTGTGAGATCATGCCCTCACCCGAAGTCAGACACTTAACCAACTGAGCCACCCAGGCGCCCCCTGATTTCTTTCTAAAGACTGAAGAACCTTGGACACTTTGTATCAATGATAATTAAAGCAACTATCATTTACCAGACATTTCAACATGCCCTGAGCTATTTTTTGTGTCATTTAATCCTCACTCTAGAGCCATGATGGCTCTAGATGGCTGAAATTCCCATTTTGTAGATGAGAGAATTGAGGCTTAGCAAAGTTAAGACACTTGCCTGAGGTCACACAGAAGTGTAACTGCAGAGTATCAATTTTAAGCTGCCACTCAAAATCTAGAGGCCGTGGGCCCAAGGAGATCTCTCTCAGTCTGAGTGAGCCTGGGGAAATGCAAAGACATGGCCCAAGAGAGAATTCTGGCCAGCTCCTGCAGATTTGTTTATCTCCTAAATTACCTGCGTAGAGATTTCTGCCTTCTCTCTGGCTATAGAGGGTGGGCTTTGTAGTAAGGAGAAGCATGTAGAAATTGTAAGCTGACACCTCACCCTGGTCATTTCCATGACTTATGAGCATACATCAGACACACAGTTGCTAAACACTCTTGCATGATACTCATTTTCCTCGGATCCCAGCTGCCTGGGAGTTCGCAAAGAAAGCCGGGGCCAGCTCTAGGGTCAGCCGAACGAACAGATGGGGATGAGCAGAGGTGACACACGATCGCTCCTTGGCATCTGCTGGGCCTGTCGCGGCTGCTTTGGCTGGCCGATGCCTTGACCCAGCTAATCCTGTTGGTCATCCTGTGCCGGCTGTGTTGTGTCACTCATCCCAGCCCCTGGGGTAACTTTTGCTCACAGAGGGTTTCTTTCCTTCAGAAAGTCATGCTGGTAGTGTTCTGACTGCTTGCTTCAATTTGGGCCTTGGCCTGGCCTTCAGCCAACAAACTTTATGCATGAACTAAAGGAGTATCTAAGATGCCAGACTCTAGGTAGTTTATTGATAACATTAGTCTATTTCCAGGCCCTTCCTTTTCTGGAATTGGCCATCTCCCGCCAACAATGCTTATATACTTACTACGGTTAGCTAGATTTTTAAGAATGTCATGCTGAAAAAAAAAAAAAAGGAGAACGCAGGTTTAATTTGGGGAAGTTCTTTGGGTCCATGGCCACTGAGGTCATTCATCATGAATCTACCTCCCTATTAGTTACTGAGCACCTATTATATGCCAATCAACCTTATTAGGAGCACTACCACATCAGCTGTGAAAAAAAGAAACCCAACTTCATTAGTTTCACTGCAGAACTTCTTGTCTACTGAAAAAGTTTGAAAAATACGCTAGTTAGAAACAAATTAGTATAATTATAATGGAACCAATCTATAAAGGAAAAAAATATTTCAGGAACTGATATGTGAAGACCCGGAAGCAGGAAAGAGCTTGGTTTTTGCTTTAGGAACTGGAAGGTGGCCACTGGGGCTGAAATGTAGAAGGGCAATGGTGATGGGCAGGAGTTTGGGACAGGTTGGATCACGCAGCATCATGCTAGGGAGCTTAGATTTTGAGTTTCACTGGAACACACGGAAGGGTTTTCATCAGAGAAATGGCATAATCTGGGCAATGTTTTCAAGCAGCTAGTTTTCCTGCATTGTGGAGAATATTTTGGACAGAGTTAGAGTGGAAGAAATAAGACAAATGAAGAGGCTATCACAGTACCTCGGGAACACTAAGATGGCTATAATGGGAATGGAGAAAGGTCAGAGCGCTGTCAAAATTATTCTTTCTGGTCATTTGGGAACAAAATGACAATAGGTTAATGACCTGTGTGACTCATTTTCTCCACTGTGAGTTTAAAATTTATTTAAAAAATCTATTTAGACATTGTGCTGCTAATACTGTATTATCTGAGAGTCATCTAATAACTAAACCCAGGTTTTCTCTGAGAATATCCACTGCAATGCTGTTTTTATAATAGCACAAATTATACCCTCAATGTCCCAAATATCCTACTTAGGAACTTGTCTGATATAGACAGATATTCATAATGAAGGAACTGAGTAAATAAGTCATATTTAAGATCAATATGGACAATGTGATGCCATATTTTGGATGACATCCGCAAAGAAAAATAAACCCCTCAAATGACATCCAGTCAGATATTGACAATGGTGAACACTGGGTGGGAGAAATCAGGACAATCTCTTTTCTCTCTCATTTCTATTTTCTGTTTATTCTATTTTATACCAGAGTATCATTTTGTATAACTTTGCGAAGCAATGGATTGGTAGTAATTGTGTTTTTCTATGATTGCTAAACATATTGCTTTAGTCATTGAGCTTTGGCACATGACTAATATGTTCTTCTCCCTTTGATCTGGCTCATAATCTTCATTTGCTTCCTTCTGGAATATCCTCCCTACTCTCTTCCTTGTATCTAAATTTGGTCTTCCATAAACAGGGTGTGACCATATAATTTCTCATGCAAACTGGGATGCTTTCATATATGAAAGGAGCCGATAGTATGTCACAACCCAGCCAAATCAGTACATCTGGTCAACCTCTTATAATCCCTTGCTCATTTGGCATCTCCACCCTATGTGATACTCTCTCTGCCATTTTTATCCTTCATCTTTTGGCAATTGGTAGAAACTTAATTTTTGTTTTATATTTTTTCCATATAGTTATTTATGTCTTTGACTGTTATTGACCATTTCACCTGCCTGTGTCTTCCTTCTTGACTAGACACCAAGCTCAGTGATAAAAGGCACAATATTGTCCACCACGCCTCCCTGACTTCAATACCTAATAAATGCTCAATGAATATTTTCTCTATTTAGTGGTGAAATTATTATATCTTTCCAGGCATATGAAAAAAACATTTACTCAGATCAGAAAGAGAGTTAAAGCAAGTCTTTGGGGAAGGTGCAGCTAGCAGAAACATAGCCAAATCAAGGCAGGTTTCCAGTCTTCCAAGAGTCAGGGAGCCCTATGGAAGTACTCTAACCCAAACTGTGGAAATTGGGAACAAATGCGTTTGGAAACTTCACATGTTTGGGGGCGGGGTCCCTTTACAGGCTTGTAGGCCACATGGCAGTTTCAAGTTTTGGTACATAAGGCTTGGGAGTGAAAGTCAGATGTGATTAAAAATACACATCTTACAGATGTCTGGATGCTGTTCAAATCCCCAAAAGTGTGATAGAAAACCCAGTTGCTTTCCAGATTTTTAGGGCAGGAAAAAAAGGCCATCGTGGCCCCTTTGTCTCTTTATTGAATGGGTATGTTCAAGTGACGTTTTAAATTTGTAGTGTTATCTCAGCTGCTTGTTTACCTTTTTAGCAGTCCTGCTCCCTGCCCCGAAACTGAAAGCAGGGTAATTGGGGGAACATGTGACACGTTCCAGGAGATGAAAAGTTCTCATTATTTTTAGCATATGCTAAGCAAGCCTAGGTAAGCGCAATGCACATATAATTTATGGAAATGAAAAAATATAAAATCCTGGATACTGCCTCCCTGATACCAAAATAGAACACAGTTATTTTCTTTCAGCATTTTCCTATGTTCTCATTTTTAAAAAGAGAATTTAAATTTTATTTATTTGACTTATTTTTTTATAAACACTCTCTAACCACATCCAGCCGTCTGGCTTTGTTTATAATAACCTGTTTACTCATCATCAACTTCAACATACAATCTGAACATCTGTCTCCTTCTACCCCAACATATTTGCTTTCAATCTTCATCTTAGCTTGAACTTGAAGGTCAACGTCTCTTTCTTTGGGGCTCAAAGGAGTTGCAGAGACCCCAGAGACGCTTCCTTGCAGTGGGCCTAAGAGGTATGTTTAATTTTAAATTTCACATCCCACCCCCCCCCCGAAAATAAAAAGGGGGAAAAATTGGTCTCTGTTACACAGGGAGAAAACAAAGTGGGAAAGAAAGGCACTTTGTTTTGCCAGACAAAGACAGGCTATCAATTTTCATAAATCTGCATTCCCAAGACAACTGCTCACGTCTGGTAAGAGGTCCATTTCTTTGAACTTACATACCAGAAAGTAGTTTTTTTTCCCCCTTGCCTCAAAAGAATACAGTTAATAATAGTATATGTATAACATAAGTAATTGAACGTAGATAATTTTATTAATTCCAACAATTCTATTTTATAAGGATGGGGTTCCTTGGGGTGGGAAAATGGTCCAGAGCCAAGTAGGCAAGTCCTAAACAAGAGCTTCCATAAATACACCTTCTGGTTTTCTACAAAACATTTTTGGCAATCGTAATACATGTGTGTGTGTGTGTGTACATTTATATATCAGTTGGTAATTGCAAGATGGACATTTAATTATCTGATTGAAACAAGGAGAGTCTGGCACATCTCAAATAGGATTGACAATCTGTAAAACAACTGTTTTGCATCAGAGACTCAAATAGTAGTAATATTTGCTGGTTTTGTCAATGTAGATGCTGTAAAGTCTTATAACTTTTCTGCTTATTCTTGTCCTTCTTCACCTCCAGTTTTAACTGCTGGACAGCTAACATTTCTTGCACAAATAAAACCCTAGCCATACATACATATCAACATCAAGCATGCACATGTATAGTATCTGTCAGCCTTAATCCATTTCCAAGTGAAGTTTTATGGCTGGGTCTTTGACACAGACAGGGCTCATGTTACTAAGACTGCCTAATATACATATAGTTCATTAAATAATGAGATCTCCTAAATCACTAAGCATAAATAGCATAGATCAGTTGATGCAACACATTGAAAGAGGCCAACACTTGGATTTTAAAAATTGATAATTGCTTCTGTATATGCATAGTATATTCATAGTCCGAGGGTTGGTTTTTAGAGTTGTCCAGACCAGGAATTCTGGCTGATGACCTGAGTCACTTTGTGTGCCCGATAGACATTTAGCTTCCCCGGCCTCTCTCTTAGAGATATTAATTCAGCAGGATGGGGTAGATCCTGGGGCTGTGTAGTTTTCATGGAGGCTTCAGATAATCCTCATGCTGGGGCGATAGGGGGAATACTACTAGACCCGTGCTGCTCAGAATGTGGTCCCTGGATCAGTAGCATTGGTATTTCCCGGAAGCAGGTTAGAGACACAGAATCTCTGGCCCCACCCTAGGCATACCAATTCAGAGTTTGTACTTCAGCAGTATCCCCATGTGATCTGTGTGCACACTAATGTGCGGGAAGCAGTATAAGCAGCTCAAGACCAGTATAGTGACTACCACTGTCTTTGTTATAAATCCACAGCCCCAAACTCCACTTTATTTTATTATACTTTTTGGCAGTTAAATATATCCTATAATTTCGTATTTTGAATCTCAGTTCAGGGAGTATATTTTCATGATGCTGAACTTACTGGTTGAGTCGATTAGTCTGGTCAAGTGAGTGGTTAATCTTGTGAAGAGAAAAAAAAATCCCCAAACCATCAGCCCAGACAATTATTCATTATAATGTCAACGAAAATACCTCCTGAGTGATTGAATCATTCCTGTTGCAAAGCCTTGTCCTGATGGGACACTATGTTGGCTTGCCATGACTTAGCAACAGGTTCCACCTTGTATGTCTTCATTGGAGTCATGGTGTGTGGGTTAAAATCCTGAATTTTGGAAAGAAAAAGAGTAGGTTTGAGTCCAGGTTTGTCCACTTATTAGCTGCATGTTCTTGGGCATTTTTTTTCCCTCTTTGAGCCTCAGTTTGCTCACGTGTTATAAATAATAAGAGGTTGTGCTTCATAGTGCTGCCACATCCTTTCCAAGATATGAAGTTTAGTTTTTATCATTGGAAGGGCTTTCATAGTTGCTTTTTGTTTTATTTTAAATTCAGATAGAATTCACCTACTGTAGAATTCACCCTTTAAAGTGTGTAGGGAATAGTTTGGGTTTGGGAATGGCTTTGGTAGATTTTGGGGTGGTGTTTTAAGATTTGGGGATGATGTTTTAAGACCCAGGAAGCTTTATCATCAACAGCCTTATATGTAAATATAAGCAAATTAAGGAGAACTGACTTGAAGTCCTTTAATTTATGAGTCTTGATGGCCCTGTTGAAAAAACCAAGGGCATTATCCAGGCATATGTGGTTTGCTTACAATGAATCCTCTGCTTGAACTCTAAAGCTAGTTCTCATATACCTGTGATTTCATTTAATATTTATTACTAAGCTTGCAAGAGCTGTAGGACTTTTGAATAGCATTGGTTTCCCGTGAAAATCAGTTACCGAATGACTGTGCTGAAGGGGGATTAGAATAGGTGGCAAATTATTGTGTAGGTGGCCTTGCTTCCAGCCCAACATTTGAGTTCAGTAATTTCAGATTAAAATGAATTTTCAGGGCAAGAAATAAAGAAGCCACCAGAACCAAAGCACATAGCCTGGAGTTTGTTGTGGGGAGAAGGAGCAAAGATGGCTTCTTTGGCGATAGCTTATGTATGCACACCCCAACTTACTTCTTCACCCAGCCCTCCCAGAGGAGCCTTCCCACTGTTTGGTCTCCTCAATATTTGGTAAGATCCCAGGGCTATTAACTCTGCTAATTATATTCAAAACAATTCACAAAACATATTTGGAGTTTCAAAATCATTTTTCATCCAATAATTTCTTGCAAGAGAAATAAAAAATATAACTGATAAGAGTAACATTTAAAAAACTTAATTAGTAAACTTGTTTTGCTTGTGTGTGTGTGTGTGAATGACTACCTTCAATGTTGGTAAGGTGCTTTCAATCATTTATTCTTAATCACTGCTCATGGCTGGAGAAAATGATATGATATATTTTAAGCTTTGTCAAAAGTTTGTATTTTTTTGAACATTGTATTTGGACTGGCATTCCTCAGATTGACTATAAAGAAATTACTAACAAAAATTACCTGTACTTAATAGATTTTCTTGTTCCCAAAGAGTTATAGGTTAGTAATTTTGAAACTACTTTCTGTGTAAACTAGAATTAAGCAGATAATAGATTGCAGATAGCAGTAGCAATGTTTCAGATTGGAGGAAGGAGTTACAAATACAACAAAGGGTAAGAATTAGAATACATCCTATTCTGTTAAATTGGAACTGGAGGTCTTAACAATTGGAGGTCATAAACCACTCATGATTTTTGATGTGAAAGGTATGGATACAGTTATGGATACAAGTGAAGATGGGTATGTGTATGTATATTCACATGCACACATGAGTGAATGTGTACAAAACTTTGGGTTTTCCAGCTTTGTGGGTTGAAAGGAACTAGAGGCAATAACACCTTCGTAAACACATGCATGCCTATGTCAGTCTCAAAATACCATTTTTCCCCAGAAGGAACTAAGACCCCTTAGAGAAATAGCTGACCCTAGGGGAGAGGCAACAAACAAATAAGAACAAACAAAAACAACACAGACCTGGAACTTCATGTTATGTCTGAAAGTAGGAAGTGCTCAAAGAATTATGGGGACATGCCAAAAGCACACAGGTGCCAGCCACCTGGAAGGAACCCCCACTAGCTAAATACCTAACACTTTGAGTATCAAAATAGAGATAACAACAGATGATGACCAATTAAATAAAATAGGAAACCACGAGTCCATATGGATATAAATATTTAGTTAGGGAAAAGGGAAGTTTCTCCTTATAGGAGACTGTACCTGATAAATGCAGAAGGAACGATGGAATTAGAAATCCACAGGTATCACAGTATCACAGTAACAATGAATTCAAGCTAACGTAGTCAACAGATACTAAAATAGTGAAAGTATGATGAATAATAGGGTCTTTCCACAGTTTTACAAAATATGAATTAATTACAAAGGGGAAAAAGGTATCTTTACGGTGGAGAAATGTGTCAGATACCACCTTAACCAGGTGATCAAAGTTAGCATCCTGAGTAGTGAGACAAGCCAACAGCAGGGGCCTTATGATACGATACAATGAGAAGAAAACAGTATCATATCTACAGTGTTCCTGCTGCAAATGAGTAACCTGAAACCACTCATGAGAAAATATCCAAGAAATCCAGAGTGAAGAACATGTTACAAAATAATGGGCCTTTATTCTTTAATGATGTCAGTATCATGAGCGACAAAGAATAGTTGAGGAATTGTTTTAGAGTACAGAAAACCAGAGGCTTATGACAATTGAACACAATGTATGATCCAGGATTTTATTTGCTATAAAGATCACTATCAGGACAAATGGAGAAATCTATATAAATTCTACAGATTAGACTATGTATCATCAATACAAATTTTATATCTGATTTTCATGTGTGCTTTCCTTAATTTTAGGAAAGATACACTGAAGGATTTAGGGGTGTAGATGTACTATGTCTTCAAGGTGCTCTCACCTTGATGGAGAGGGAAAGAGGTTGGGAGGGAAAGAGGGAAGGCAGAGGGGAAATGGAGAGAAAGGATTACAGACAAGGAGAGGGGGAGAGACAGAGGAGGCTGGGAGAGAGAATCAGAAAGCAGATGTGGAGAAATGTTCAAATGTGGAAAATGTAGGTAAAGGCGTATAAGGGATTTTTAAAAATATTTTCCTTCCATCTCATCTGTAAGTTGAAAACTAGGTTGAAATAACAAGTTAAAAAAGATGTATTTTTGGTTGGATAATTTCACTTCTAAGAACATAGGGATATAAGAGTACAGATAATATTTATGTACAATGTGTTTATCCTAGCATTATTTACAATAATACAAAATTAGAAATAATGTACATGTAGAATAATAAGAGAATGTATAAATGATTAGACATAAGCATTTAAATGTATTATGTAGTTAGTGGAATCAAGTTTTTCAAAGAGATATAATTAAGTGGAAAATGCTATAATAATAATTATAAACTCAATTATGCAAAAAATATATACACTAAAGAAGGGGTATATTAATATGTTGATGGAACCTTTCTTTAAAGAGAATAACTAAAAATTACTTGAAATATGTGTTGATTTTCATATTTATTCCTAATTAACATATTTCTAACAAGAAAGAAAAGCATTTTTTCTTATTTTCATAGCTTCTAATTTGAGATTCCGTTTGATTTGAGAAAGGGTGAGGTTTTCAGGAAAAGGATAGGATAGTGAAAAAAAGAAAAAGAAAAAGTATTTCAACTACAAGATTACCTCAAATGTGGGGCACTTTAGAGACCTCAATGTATAAACAATTAGTGTGCTAATTACAAATTGCAACTTGTCAACACTTGGGTGATTTAATTTTTTAATGCACGTATTTCAAAGTAAGGTGATTACATTTACACTTCCTAAAATACACATTTCCTTGTTTCAGACAGACCTTCCCTCTCCTGAACACATGCAAATCATATATCCTTCTAAGATGTGATTTCCAAGGATGGGAGATGGCTTCTGGTAAAATGGCAGATGGAAGAAATCATCACAGGGATGGTAGCTATGATTCCCCCTCATTTAAAGAGCTTGCAAAATGTTGGTAAGAAGGGAAGTTGATTGAAGATCACATAGGAATATTTAAAAAATTTGCTAGTCATAGGTAATTTGAAACCGTAGTAATGGTTGTGGTGAACAACATTGAGGCCATCTTTATCAGGCTGCAACCTTTCTTTGGTAGTAGACACACATAGTATTTATTGAGAATTTCTTCTTCAGAGGTGGTGGGTTCAGGTATTTTTTGAAATAACAAAGATTGTGTAGAATGTTCCACATTACTGAAAGAAGATATCAGAAGAGAATTCATAGGAGGAACATTGCTTAAGCAAAATTAAAAAGGCCTTGAAGTTGGGTTTTCTCAAAACCAAGGTGGTAAATGAAAGCCAATAATAACAACAATAAGGAACATGTATTGAGCACCTACTGTTTGCTTACTCTTGTGCCTTCCTCACTTCCTGTATTGCTAGTATCTAAACTGGACAGCCTTGAAAAGCTCAAAATAAAAATTGTCCTGCAATGACTTGGTATCATCTTTTGTGCTTAGGATCCAAATAACTCAAGAAAGATAGCTTGCTTGATTTTGTTTATGGGAGATAGGACTTGAGTTCAAGCAAGAAATCCCGGAAGCTGGGCTTCAGGTGAGCTGGAGGATTTGGCAAAGGAAGGCATGAGGCGATGTTTCCATTAGGGATGATTGGAAAAGAAAGAGGCTGGAAAGGAAATATCCATGTGCTGTTGGATTGCCAAGAAGAACATGACTCACCAATGAGAGATTTGTTATCTGAGACTCTGAGTCCCTTCTTGAAAAGTGATACTTCTCCCGAGGTGGATTGGACTCAGGAAGAATGAGATGTGGGAATCTGGATGGGTTCCATTTCAAGGGGGAGTGATACCAGACTGCACTCTGCTGCCAGTACCTTAGAGGCAAGGTATTGCATTTCCCCTGGACTTTGTTACAGATGTGCAAGCCTGATGGACAAGGGGAAGCACAGGAGACCCACCATTTGGAATGAGCAAATCTTCCAGGGAGTCTTTTCTCATGCCTGCAACTCGTCTTTTTTTTCTTCTCTTCCTCCTCCACATTTTTTCCCACATGTTGAAATCCTGCTTTAGTTTAAAGGTTAACCCACAAATACAGTCTCCACTGAAGAATCTTCCTGATCCACTGAAGAAATGAATTCCTCCCTTCCTGGTGCTTTCATATCACTGTTTATTCTTTTTGTCAAATCATGTCTTAGGCTGGCATGGCTTGCCTTCTACTCTGGCAATTGGTATAGATGTTGGTCCTCCTTGATATTGTGAAAGTTCTTTGAGGGCAGGGACTAAGACTTATCTTGCTGTCCCTAGACCATCACTCAAGGCCTTGCCCAAATGAAAGATCAGTAAGTATTTATTTGTGAAGTGTAATTAAGTGGTCCATCTGTCTGATATGCATTTACTTAGTGAAGTCTGTGAGAGGGATAAGAGGCATACCATGGGAATAGGGGGACAAGATGCAGTAGGTAACAGATCCAGGAACACCAGAAAGAAGAGTTAGCCAGCTATGTCATTTACCCTCTTTTCTGTGAAATGAATTTATGAGTTGATCTTAAGTCAGTAATGACACTTAAGGCACTGAGAATTAAGATTAGGGCAGCACTGTGCTGCTGGAAGAATGCTGGACTGAGACTCACTGTCTGCTCCTCTGACTTTAAGAGGGCATTTGACTTCTATGCACCTTATCCTCCTCACCTGAGAAATAGAGATGAACTACAGTCCCTCCCTTTCCACTGGTTTGTTGTCAAAATTCACGAGGCCACTACAAAAGTGATGTGTAAGCTTGGAGTACTCCTTACCGTTGTTGGATCAGCATCATTGGCATCACCTGGGAGCTGGTTAACAATGCAGGACCTCAGGCCCCACTGTAGACCTCCTAAATCAGAAGCTACATTTTAACAAAGTCTTCAGGCAGTTTGCATGCCCATGAACTGTTTCAGAAGTACTGCTCTCAAGGGTTGTAGAATATAACATGTGGTTGTTAATAAGGTCTGGTCTGTATGTGTTGGGGAAAATGAATGTGAACTCAATCCTGATGACTGAGCATTGGAAGGGAAGCCAGCTGGCAAGTGGAAGGGTGCTAGCACCCATGGATCATACTGGTGAGGTAGGAAATGAAGGACCTCTTCTGTTGCTTATAAAATGGTGGGCATGCCGATCCCTCAGACATGTGCTCCCTTGATGCCACCTACGCTCAGTACTTCTCCTTGTCCTTTCCTCTCATCAAAACTCATCTGTCCTATGTTCTTCTTTCTCAAGAATCCTGGCCACATGAGGGTTAGGTAGTACAAAGTAAGGGTTTAGTGTTAGGTGGTACCTCAGAAAGAGGCGTCATGCGAGAGAACTTCCCAAGATGCCATTTTCATTCCAGGGAGTTAGGGAGGTCATGGAGAATTTGGAGTGTGAAGGAAGACCCAAGGAGCTTATTAAACAACACCATGTTGATAATCATGGTTGTTAATGACCAGGACTCTGTGTATCTCGAAGTGGTAGGGCTAGCATAGGACTACTGGATTTGCATACAGGAGGGCAATGAGATACTTAAGGAGAGGTTAGAGGAAGGTTGGAAATGACAATGAAAGCTACTATGCATTAAGCACCTACTCTGTGCTGGGCATTATGCTGGATATTTTGCCTTTACAAATATTATCCCACAACTAACTAAAATTTAAATAAAAAAACCAAAAAGATAAAATATTATCCCCTTTCATCCAAACTGTAACTCTATAATCCCTATTTTACAAGCAAAGCAGTTGGGGTTATTAAACACGTACAAGGTCACACAGCTCATAGACAATGGAGCTGAGATTGGACCTCAAATTGGATGAATGGCAGAGCTTTCTACTGAAAAGAATGGAAGAAACAGAACTCCCTAAAGAAGTATCTAAGAATATCTAATTTTTGATACCATAAAGATATATATAATAAAATTTAGAAGGACTGGTTAGGACAAAACAATTCCCCTCTTCATACTTTATTTCTGTATGAGACAATATTTCATAGTGCAAGTCAAGACTTTGGATAGTTACTAGAATACTCTTTAAACTTTGTCCTTGATGTTGTACTTGAAAAATAAAACCAAAAATGGTGACCACTTTCATTATAACTTTGTTTTGTCTTTTGCTGACTTACCAAGAGGTCTAGTACGAAGACGTGGGGAGGGTTAATTGAGTCTGACCTAAAAGAGAATTCCTACACATGTATATGAAGAAGTAAGAAGTTTTGTACTCGTAAAAATCTATCTTGAAGAACAAACCGTACATTCTTTCTGTGTATTTTTAAACAATGGACTGTGAAGCACCCATCGTTTTAAAGATAGTTTTGAACTTTACACAGTTAAGAAAGGATAGAGCATTACTATACACTTTCTAACACTTTTTTGGGGAAAAATGACAATTTTGGGCTCTTGTCTAAGTGTATATACATTCTACCAGATATATGATATGACAATTTTAATTTCAGAAGACTAGGACTTTGGAATTATATAACATTAATAGATTCTATAATAATAGTCCTTGAATTTACTCTATTTGCTTTCTAATAGTTACAGTGTTGGGGCTGAGACACACATGATGGTGTTTTTCCTAACCATTTGGGAACACAGATGTTTAACTGCTATCTAATAGGGGTCATTTCAAAAAATAGCTGGGCCAAAGCAACAGAAAACCTTTTTGCAAATATAATATGAGTGCATCTGTTCTAAGGAGGTCATATAATTCTCTCTAGCTTTATGCTAAAATGAAGGCAGGGAAGATTTACATTTATAGGGGAAGCAGGAATGTTTCAAAGGCTTACGAGTGTGGATGTGATGTCAGCCATTGCTTCAAGGACAGCCTCCACCACTGTCTGTGGGAAGTTGCACAGGTTATTTAACCCCTAGTTGACAGTTATCCAATCAAAGAGTGACAGGAACGGTATCTCTACAATGTAGACAGGATTACTGGGAGATCTAGATGGAATGATGCATACTAAGCTTGAGCACGGGGACCTGCCATACTGCAGTTAAGAGAAAGCTACTGTTGCTGAAACTAACAAACATTACATCGGATTATTTACAAGGTAAGGAATTCTGACTTCAGTCATATATGGCAGCTTTGGATGGAAATTGGTATGAATTAGAATTAGAATTGTTGGAATATGATTTCGAGCTTGGCCATCCCCAGCCCCTTCCTAGTCTCTGCTTAATTACCAAGAAGCGTGGTTTCATTCTGGCTCCTGTGAAGTCCTTAAGGCTCAAAAGGCAACAGTCAGGACTTCTTAAAATGGAGTTCTGGTAGATTTACTTATTTGTATTTGTGCCAAGCTCTTTAAGATGCCCTATAATTCTACCAAGAACTGGGTTTTTAAAGTTCTCCCAGCTTGGAGAATTTGAAAACCAATATGTAGAGGATGATGGGAAATTTGATAACTAGACCAATATGCAGTGGATAACGTTCCCCAAAGATCAGCAAAATCCTGGATCAGACTGTGGTCTATACTTCTGTTTTTCGTTGAAATGTTTCTGCTTTAAAGGCCAGCCGCGATCTTCACTGAGATGTGATAGAGTACTATGTGGGGAAATGATAAATCACACATGAACTTTTTCATCTTTAGATAATTATGGTTTAAATTTTATTGTTTAGGCATAACAACATGGATGAAATTGTGTCTTCTCTGCAGCTGGTTTGAGAATTTTTTAACTGAGGAAATGTGGCCTTTGCTGAGAAGTTACATTCAGCCAGCTGTGGGGTAAGAGCAAGTGTGGGGCCGGGACAAGTTTTCATGCAGAAGAAGGAAATGACTTTACATTTATAAGAATCAGAAGCTGGAGTCAAGGCAAGGGGCCAAGAGAGAATGAGAAGCTACATGGGGAAAAAAAGAGGAGAGACAAAGGGAAACCCATCAGTTACCTAGAAAAGAGCCCTTAGTACAAGAGAGTATCTTGTAGGGACCTTTACGGAGGTAATCACTGTAGGCTCTAAGGTGAAAGCATCCTCTCTCTCACTTGAAAACTTCCACAGAATTTACGTTGCTTACCAGTGCTCA
Organism: Felis catus; assembly: GCF_018350175.1. Lineage (NCBI taxonomy): Eukaryota > Metazoa > Chordata > Mammalia > Carnivora > Felidae > Felis > Felis catus. The sequence goes on from NC_058369.1 coordinate 40,747,111, forward strand.
CGGCCTAAGCAGATTCTTTTTAGAGAACACAAAAAGGTCCTGAGCCTGCCTCCAACTAGGCATGAGGGAAAAATGGAGCCTGTGTGGGAGGAAACCAACATATGGTACACACAAGTGGCACATGCTAATTGTGGAGAAATGAGAAAATATGGGTGAGTAAAAGGAAAGCAAGGAATCGTCCAGATTTAAACCATCCTGAGACAGCTATTCTTAATGTGTTGATGGCTTCTGGTCCTTGTTCTAGATTATTGTGCACATTTGTGTTGTTCTATTATACTTTTCTTCAAATAAAGTGCGATCCAAGCAGTATATATTGCTGTACATACAGTATATAACCTTTTTGATTTGTCTAACAATATGCTGAGGACATCCCTCTAACTGCAGGGTGGCATTGGCAGAAGCTAGGTAGAATAATCACATGAGAAACATTGATTTCCAGGCTTTTGCTATCATAATTATTGGCCTGATAATAACCTGACAGCTAAATCTTGAACACTTATCTGGTTATTTCCTTCAGATGAATTTTCCCTTCTCCCCTTTCGTCCTTTCCCCCTTTCTTTCATCTGTCTATCAACAAATAGCTGCTGTCTTAGCTCGGGCTGCTGTGACAAAATACCACAGACTGGGGGACTTAAACCCCAGAGATTTATTCCACAGTGTGGGAGACAGGGAAGTCCAAAATCAAGTCGGTGGCAGATTCAGTTCCTGGTGAGAGTTCTCTTCCAGACTTGCAGACAGATAACCTCTTTCTGGGTCCTCACATGACAGAGAAGGCAAGAGTAAGGAAAAGAGCTCTTGTCTCTTCTTCCTCTTTGTAAAAGGACAGTACTTCTATCATGGTGGCTCTACCCTCATGACCTCATCAGGCCTTATTAATTTCTAAAGGACTCACCTCCAAATAATATCACAGTGAGGGGTAGGGTTTCAACATATGAATTCTGGAGTGGACACAAAGCATTTGGTCCCTAACAATTGCTGAATGTCTCCTCGGTATTGGGTCCTGGTTGAGGTTCTGGGGATACAGATCTTTTGACCTTCATGTGGGAGATGTTGATGCTAATCAAATAGCCAGGCAGAAAGAATAACTTGTGAAAGTCATGGAAGATTTCACTGAAGAAGTAAACTTGAGCTGGGCTGTGAAGGATGAACAGGAAATAATTAGGGGAAGACAGAAAGGAAGAGGAGCTCAAGAAGAAGGAATAGCAGGTGCAGAGACTTGAAGGCAGGAAGGAATATGCCAGAACAAAGGAGTAAATGAGGATCAGTATTAAGAAAGTAGACGTAGTCAGGAGGTTTCCAGGAACTGTTGCTTCAAAAGGATATAGTATTTCCAGGACTTATTTTAAGTAAAACTGCTCTTAAGAAATGTGATATCACAGGTAATTGTATTATGTTTTAAATACTCTATTGAGTTAAATTATTCTCATGGGAAAATTTAAATAAAAAACTATTGGATTTATGGATATTGTATGGAGGAGGCTGAGTAAACCTGAGTGAATCTGCAAGAACATATAAGAAATCGTACTTGAAGAGTATTTGTGACTCCTTTAACAGCCCGTACCTAAAAGCTCTTCCGGGTTGGGCTAGGAAGAGATACACATATCCCTAGTGAACAAATCAGCAGTGGAACCAAATGAGCTTAGTCACATTTGGTAGGTTCTACCAGAGGATCATTTCATCAGTCACTAATCCTGGGCGCAGTCTTTCCTCAGCCAGAAAGAATAGGGCATCTACAGAGCAAAACAATGTGTACCAAGAGCAAGAATGTTATCGCACAGTTGACAGAATTCCATGATATTCTTGGACAAGGTCCAGAATTAAGACATAACTTCATGAACGTTTCTGTGGTTTTTTGACATGCTGACAATACTGCTGAGGCTTCGAAGTATTATTTATTACTCAAATGGAATATTTGGCAATCAATTTGCTTTGGCTTAGAGCTGCTGCTAGCCCACACAGAGTCTTTGTGTGAAAAGGAAAATGGCACCCATGGCAGATGCTTGACTTGGTGATCTTACATGGTGTCTGTGTGAATTGGGGAAAGACAAGCCTCCTCCTGCTCTCGTCAGTGTAGCATCACACCAGGGTGTGCTGCTTGGTGAGGGGACCATAGGGGACACTTCAGCTACACTTGCCCCCTTTTCCAGGCACCTATGTGTCAGGTACGATCCACAAGGACAACCCAGTGATCTTGCTTTGCCTTGCTCTCATTTTGATGTAAATCATGGCTATGAGGTTGCTTGCCTCATCTTTATTTTGGTGATTTTTCACAGAAAAAGTGAGAAAAAATTTTTTTAAAAAGCAAGGTTTAAAAACCACCTTTTCTCTTTTATTTGACTTCCCAACATTTGATCCGATATGTAACCTTATCGTCATACTGATGACAAGGGATCATACTGCATGAATAATTTCTGATTTCCACAGGGAAAGTCAGCAAATCTGACCCATTTTTACTTATGATTGAGGAGATAGTTAATTTTAAAGTCTGCTTTTTTCTTACAGTGCTGAGTTCCACTATGCTCAAAGCACAACTTCTGTTTGCAGATGCTTTTCTGGCTTTATCTTTCTATTTATTAGTGGTCTAGAAGGACCCCGCTTTATGACTCTTTGTTTACGCTTCTAGAGAGGTCAAGTGGGGAGCCGTCTAAAGGGAACATACGTCGTTTTTGAAATTGTTTTTTAAAGGATTTTAATTGTCACGGAACTGACAGAGAAAAACCCTGGTTTCCTAGGCAAGCTCTCCTCTCAAACCACGATGCCCAGGGAAAATCATTAATGGCAACAGCAGAATATAGGGCGCTTCGTTGAATCAATGTTCTTTTGTTCTGAATTGTCCTTCTCAAGCATACAGCCACTATGCCAAATATTGGCCCTATTTAGGCCAATCATTAAGTAGAGCCTGGCACCAAATTTACAACAACTATTCGAGAAAACAAGGCTAGCTGGTTCTGTTCAATCGCAATGCATGCATGTGAGCTCAAAAACTTCTAGGGAACCCCTGGTGGCTCAGTCCCTTAAGCATCCGACTTTGTCTCAGGTCATGATCTCATGGCTCAGCTCAAGGGTTCAAGCCATGTGTCGGGCTCTGTGCTGATAGCTTAGAGCCTGGAGCCTGCTTCAGATTCTGTCTCTGTTTCTCTCTGCCCCTCCCCTGCTCATATTCATTCTCTCTCTCTCTCTCTCTTTCTCTCTCTCAAGTATAAATAAACATGAAACAAACAAAAAAACCTTCTAGATGTACATAGTCTCATGGAAACTTGGTCTGCCCAAGGGTTTCTTTCATGCTCCTCCATGCTACTTGAATTATTCTGTAGCAATTTGAATTTATATTCCTCCTTTCATCACAACAGTGCCTTTTCCACTTAAAGGAGACATGATCTTTTTTCTCTCACATCCGTTTTCAAGATAAACAAGAAGAGATTTCTCTCTTGCAACGTGCCAAGCTTGGTTGGCACTAAAAGCAAAGGGAGCAAGGAAGAAAAACAAATACAACGGAAATTATTTAAAGGAGGAGAGGCGACGGGGAGGAGGCAAACAGCAAGCAAACACTGGGCAGGTTCAGGGGTTTCACACAGGATAAGGGTTCATCAATAATTTCACCCCACAAACACCAGCACTCCTATCTCATTCTGGAAATTGTGTCCATGAGGCCACACCGGTAGGATATTCTAGGGCTGAGAGCTGCCTTATGTACATTTATTTATCTTCTAGTTAAGTGGCAAGTAAAGCAGGATGGGTTTAGGAAATTTGGGGTTTTGTCTCAGCTCTGCCATTACCTTGTGTTTTAGTCAGCTATTGCCTTAATTATGCTGCAAAACAAACCATCCAAAATCTCAGTGGCACGCAACAATAAGCATTCATTTCTTTCTCACTAGACTGTGGGCTGGCGGGCACAGCCCTGCTTCTGGCTGTGAGTCTGTGGGTCAGTTGGGGTGGCCCTGCTCCAGGCTGCCAATCAAAGCGAGACTTACTCCGGGGTCTCTCATGCTGGGGCCAAGCAGAAAGGGCAGCAGTTACTTGGGGGCATAGTCATCTCATGGAGGAGGTCTGAAACTCCTGAAGGGCCAATGGGAACACACTATTCCTCTGGTGGTCTGTGCTTAGAATTGCCACACTCTGGCTTTCACTCTCATGGACCTTTCTTCAACTGGCCAAATTAAATCATCGAAGCAGGGGTAGGGGTGATGGGAGAACACTTCTCCCCCTTGGAGGGGGGTGAGGAGTGAATATTGGCTCAACAACAGAATATGCCATAACTTGATACTTGATTTCAGGTAACAACTGTATTTCTCTTTCTCAAATTTGTGAAATAAGGCTTTGGACCACAAAGGCAGAGAGAAATATATTCTGCCTAAGACCCCTAAGACCAAGTGAGGAAACAATGGTTATTAACTATCTTTAAAAAATTAAAAAAAAATTTTTTTTAATTTTTGAGAGAGAGAAAGAGACAGTGTGAGCAGGGGAGGGGCAGAGAGAGAGAGACACACAGAATCTGAAGCAGGCTCGAGGCTCTGAGCTGTCAGCAAAGAGCCCAACGCAGGGCTCAAACTCACAAACCATGAGATCGTGACCTGAGCCAGAGTTGGATGCTTAACCAACTAACTGAGCCACCCAGATGTCCCTAACTACCTTTTTAAAAAGTCAAAATTACATATACTTAACGGTCTCCTAAAAAAATCATAATTTAGGGTGAGCATATTATCACATGTCAGAAGGTCAATGAAAAAGCTGCCATTGGTTTTTAACTTCTTGACTTTTTCTATCACAGTCCATTGGAGAAGCAACCTCATGGCGACCAGGTTGTCAAACTAGCCAGGTTACATATGGCAATCTCCCACATCCACCCTAAGGTTTCTGTTATTGGGCTCAGTCAGCAAATATGGCCTGTAGGCCAAATCTGTTTTCATACAGCCTTTTGTGTGCTAAGGATGGTTTTTAAATTTTTACGTGCTTTTTTTTTTTAAAGAAAATAATGTTTTGTAACATGTGAAAATAAATAAAATTCAAATTTCAATGGCCTTAAAAATCCTCCTTGAAACATAGCCTTCCTCATCCACCTACGTATTGTCTCTGCTTTTGTGCTACAGCAGAAGAGGTAAGCACTTATGACAGAGACCCTAGGGCCAGAAAAGCTACTGTAATTGTGTTTCTGAGAAGGTATGAGGCCTAACAATTTTGTACCATGAGACAGAGAAATGAACACAGTATTTGATGCGTTCCTCGGCCTCCCCTGAATCTACATCACTCCGGCAAAGCAGGGAGTTCAAAGGCGTGGTGCCTGGCACTCCCTTAATCCTCTCCACAGACTGCACCTCAGATCCACCAGATCCTGTGATGAAGAAATACCTCCTTTCTGTTGCCTAGGTAAAATTCCGTATTGCTCTCCCGTAGGTGTTTCTTAACACAGGCTGGAGTGAAACAGCCAGCTCTTCAAAAGTCCACTGAGCATGCCTCCGTGCCAAACCCCGTATATGTTTCATATGGCATTTTGGGTAATGCCAAAAATGGCTCTTGAAGGCCCTTGATGGACATCGATTTACATTTTCCGTTGGTTTACACTGACAATTTGTTTCCTGCCTATTGTTTTTCGCACACATTTTTTTCAACCTTCGTAAGCTTGGATTTTGATTTAATTTTTGTTTTATAAAAACAAATGTCATCCCACGAGGGGAGATAGCTTTTGTTATAAACACACATGTGTAGGACTGTAAAAGTTAATGAAATTCACAACCAAACCTTATAATAAAATGGCCTCGGGACAGAAACAATCTGATCAGCCTCCAGTGAGTCACAGATGATCGACTGGAATCGCACACAGGTGGCTGAGGGCACAAGGCCGCTGGCGTCTTGCCTCACAACACACAGGGGACGTGCATTTTATGACCCAACTCTGCGTGCCCTGTCGTGCTTTATTGTTTGCATATTTCTGTTTAAACCTGCCCTGGCAACGTAGCTGCAGAGAAATTACAGTCTGCAAAACCACACTCATTAGGAGAAGTTAGCAAATATTTCATTGCCCGAGAAAGGACCAATTTCTTTGCAAAGCACCGTCCAGATGAGGTAACTCAAGCTTTGGGGGCCCCGGCTGAGGTTTGCAGCTTTGAAAAGGAGCACAAAGGAATAACTCCCCTTCATCCTTACTTGTCTTTAAATCTTTTTCTGTTAAGTCTGTGGGAGAAGAGAAACTATTTGCTATAGTTTGGGCTGCATGCTTTATTGAGTTGGACAGAGTCATTGAGAGAGTGGACATGTCTCTTAGCTTTGGGGAGTACCAGGATGGAGACAGCTTCCCAATCTTCCGTTCCAAAATTAAATCATGAGCTCTATTACAAATCTTGGGTGGTATTGCAAGGTCAGTGAAACTATCTAGGCAGGGGGGGCCATTTAGAGTACTTGGTTGTGTATTGATGCCGAGCAAGCCAGGGGTGGGGTAGAGGAGTACATTCTAAGAAAGGTAATACGGGCTTTATCATGGCACTGACTGATGCTACAAGGGGAAGTCTGTGGGATCGTCAGCTACATGAGGCTATCAGTGACAGAGAAACCTATCCAAATTGGAAAACAAATGCAGAAATAATACTGCATTGCTTTGAGAACAAATAAATCACCTAGGGTGTTTGAATCCTACCAATGGTAGCACCACCACCACCAGTAACCACTTCTAAGGGTATCTGCGACCGTTTTCTGATGGCATTTAGATGGCAGAATGGTGAAGAGCAGGCTCTGGAACCAGACACCAGGGATGGAGGGCCAGTCTGCCCAGTAAGAGCTCTGTAACTTGGGGCAAATTACCTACGATCTGTGTACCTCTGTCTCCTCTGCAGAAAGACAGGGATAACAAGAGCACCTACCCAGAGGGTTACTATGCTGATGCGGTAAGTCAATCAATGAAAGGAGCTTCACGCAGTGCCTGGCACACAGTAAATGCTTCAGTGATATTAACTATTATTAATGTAATTATTTGGTGTATATGTTCCTACATCTACCCAGGACTCTACAATCATACAGTTATTTAAGCAAGAGAGATGAGAACTAACAGTTAGTGCATGCCATGAGCTAGGTCTTAGCTCACCACTCTCTGTTTATTGTATTTACTTCTTTGACGGTCTTATGGTGGTAAATAGAGATAAGAAAACAAATTCTAGAAGGGCAATGAACTCAGAAAACACCCATCAGCTAGCTACATGTCAGTAGAGCTGGTGTCAGCCACTTACTTACCAAGCTGTGCCCGGTTAAGAGCTGGAGCTTTGGGTTTAATTCTTGCCTCTGTCTCTTATTAACTGATCTCAGACAGTTTAACCCCTTTAAACTTCATTTTCTGCCTGCAAGAAGTGGATAATTATAGAAACTACGTCACAGGTGTGCCATAAATATTAACACTCATGAGTGTGTAACACAGTACCCAGTACTTAAAAGATAGTGATCGACAGCCACTAGCTATTGTAACATGAGATGTGCACATACATTGACTCTGTATTTCCCCATCACAACATCTGCCGTGTGGTTAATACACCCATCATCACTATAGGAGTGTGACCTATGTGATACTGGATACCCAAAGTATAGTAATCACTCTGTGTCCCCAATTCCTTGTACAAATATTCTAGCTCACATCAGGTATTCAATAAATTAATGGTTGTCAAATGGCTAAATAAATCAGTGTTTATATTTAACTCACTGCACTCTCAGTGCAGAGCCCAATGAGGGGCTCAAACTCACGAACCATGAGATCCATGACCTGAACAGAAGTCTGGTGCTTAACCGACTGAGCCACCAGGTGCCCCTTAATTCATCCATTCTTATGTTTTCTTTGAAGTTATGAACAAAAGGCATTATACTTACAGTAGAATATTACTTATCCTTAACAAAGCAGGAAACCCTACCACCAAAAGGTGCAGGGACTAACCTGGAGAACCCCCTGCTAGGTGGAGAGAGTCCATCACAGAAGGATAAATATTGTAACACTTACATGCAGCATCTCAAATACAAATACTTATATAATGTGTTGAAAATTGCCAAACTCTTAGAAGCAGAGACTGGAATGGTGGTCTCCAGGGACTGTGGGGAGGACGAAATGGGGAATTACTTTTCAACGGGTAGAAAGTTTCAGTTATGCAAGAGCGCTAAGTTCTAGAGATGTGCTGTGCAACATCGTGCCTATAGTTAATAGTTGTATTACACACTTAAATTTGTTAAGAGGCTAGATCTCATGTTAAGTGTTCTTACCACAATGAAAAAAAGGCACTAGAACTGAAGTTTTTGAAATAGTTCCCATTAAGTTCAAGGGAACTGTGCCCCCCAAATGTTTTCCGATTTCTTCCTTAATTTGGCTTGAAGAACTGACATTTACAGGTGACCCTCATAAGCCTTTTTGCTCTTTAAAGAAAGAAGGATGGTGATAGAAATGCATTGTGTCCAGCCTGGCACTTTGGAGATCCTACTTAGTCACACTGCACATTCACCATCATGGTGCTCGTACTGTTAACTCTTTCTCTATGCAGCAGACCATACCAAGACGTTTTTGATAATGTCTTTTAAAAAAATGTTTTACTTGTTTTTGACAGGGTGAGTGGGGGAGGCACGGAGTGAGGGAGACAGAGGATCTGAAGTGGGCTCTGTGCTGACAGTGTGGGACTCAAACTCATGACCCATGAGATCATGATATAAGCCGAAGCTGGATGCTCAACCGATTGAGCCAACCACTGCGCGCTGGGACCTTCTCAACAAGGTCTTCTTTAACCCTCCCATCAACTCTATGAATGAGAATTCTCACTTCTATTTTCTTAGTGGAAAATGAGCAGACGTTCAGAGAGTTTAAGTGACTTTCCCAAGGTCACACAGCAGGAATGTGTCAGAGTGAGGGATGGGACACCACTCAGTGTGATTCCACAACCACACCCTTGTTGTCTCCCTTTATGCACCCATTTTATGATTACGTATCGAGTACCTACCATTATGTAAGTAGATATTTTTAAAGAGGCTAGAACAGTGTCAGGCACAAAATAAGTACAGTGTGTTTCATACATACATAAACATGCAAGTCCTGGGCTGGATTGGAAGATATCAACGAACAAAGCACTTCACTATCCCTGCCCTTGTGAAACTTACATATAATGGAGAGGACAGATGAGAAACAATGAGCATAATAAACATGTAACAGTGTTTGGTAGAAGGTCATAAGTGCTGTGGAAGAATTAAAAACAGGCATGGGAGATCCAGCAGGAATGTTCATAGGGGTGGTGGGTTTTAGTATTCCATGTGGTGGTCAGGGCAGGACTCACGCAGGGGGTTTATGAGGGAAGGTTCCCTAAGGTAAGGATACTCTTGAAAGAGAACAGCTAGAGCAGGTGACTGGGGGCGACTGAGGAACTGGAAGGAGGCCAGTGGGTTCGGGCTAGAGTGTCAGGATATGAAGTCAGAAGGAGGAGCGGGTGAGTGACGGCAGGCACTCTATCGGATATTCTGGTCCAAGCCGCTCTGATTAGGATCCCACAGCCCAACCCCTACTGTCTGGTCTATTCTTTGCAATTCTTGCCTGGGGGCATTTAGAAGGTCTCAGTAGCCACTTCCAATGTTTGACATTTGGGGGTGGTGGGGCGGAGAGAGTTAAAATATGACGCTCAATCGTCCGCTGGTCAGCAGGGTCTGCTCAATCCATGAACATTAGATCCTGCAAAGGGCAAAGGTTATTTGGGTGTCTGCAAACCTATAACATCTGTCAGCCACGCACCGATAAAGGAGCCAAAAACGGTTTGAAAAAAATGAATGTGCAACAGAGGGAAGGGCTCTCTGGCAAGAACAAAAGGCTGAGCAACAAGAAATATAAGTAGGTGTATATGTGTGCGTGCATGCGTGTGGACATGCATATTTAATTCAATTGGATCACTAGGTACTAATCGCCTGCTATGAGCGAGTCAAAATGGGCACACAAGACAATTTTGTGACATGGAACGAAGTTTCAAGCATCTTCAAAGCCTGGAAAGGGCACTGACATTTGGAGTCAAGAGCAAAGACTGGCAAATTGTTTCTGTGAAGGGCCAGAGGGTCAGACTTTGTGGGCCCCATAGCCTCCATCTCAACTACTGAACTCAGCTGCGTAGAGGGAAAGCAGTCACCAAGGATTCACAAGTACGTGAGGCTGCATTCCAATAAAACTTTATTTATAAAAGCAGACAGCAGTCTGGACTTGGGCCACGGGCAGCTCTTCGCTGTGCCCCGAGCTAGGGACTTGTACTGCTATTAGTTCCTCGGAAGTGCCTCCTCACCGAGTATCCCTTCTTGCTGTCAGGATCCTCTTAGGTGTTTCTCCTACTAATCCTAACGTAATTCTTAGAGCACAGATATCGTAATCTCTTGGAGCGCCTGGGTGGCTCAGGCATTTGAGCATCAGTCTCTGTCCAGGTCAGGTCGTGATCTCACGGTTGTGAGACTGAGCCCTAAGTTGGATTCTGCACTGGGCACGGAGCCTGCGTAAGATTCTCTTTCTCCCTCTCCCGCTGCCCCACCCCTACTCACGCTCTTTCTCTCTCTCTTTGAAAAAATATTATAATCTCTATTTCACAGATGAAGAAAGGGAGGCACTGCTCAGAGAGGACGAGTAAATTAACTAGGGTCACACAGCGATTAAAGTGCCGAACTGAGAAGCAAACGCATCACGGAACGCCATTCCTCCTGGCGTGTTCTGTCAGTCACAGCACATGGAACCTCACAAAAAAAGACATGCAGATCATAATCAGACGTTCAGCCCTTTGTACAAAGCATGAAAAACCAAACAGAATGAAATTATGATTTCAGTCACTGTGGATTCTAACATTTACAATGTCCATTTTACTTCTGGGAGAGGGGGAAAAAAAAAGGACATGTTTGTACTTTGCCTTCTTTGGCATGTGTGTGAACTTCCCTCCAGAGATTTCAAAGCTGCTTGGCTCTGAGGTTCTGCATTTCTCTTGGAAACAATCTGTGTCTATATGAATGCCAGAGGGGGGCTTTGAGGCCGCAGAGGGATGAAGGAACTCTGCCCTTGTCCTGTGCCACGGGTTGGCAGACTTGAGAATGCAGTGGGGGGAGCAGGAAGCAACATTACTCCTCGAGTCACTTGAAAACTTAGCACCTGCCCAGAAGTAAGGCCACCGCCATGCCCTGCTCTCTCCATTCTTCCGTGCACCCTTCTCCCTGTGCTCTGAGAACATCAGTCTTCTTTCTGTCCACAAATTAAATGCCAAGCTCAGTCCTGACTCATGGCCTTTGCACGTGTCCCCTCTGCCCGGAAGGCTCTGTCCCAAGATCCTCACATGCCTGGCATCTCCTGTTACTTAGGTCTTGGGTTAGTCCTTTCATCTTTAGAGGAACTTTCCAGAGCTCCTAGTGTCAATGTCCCAACCGCTAGAGGCCTTTCTCTATCACATTAGCCTCTACTTGTTCTTGTCCCTTCATTCATGTGCTTTTTTATATTCTATTTCCTCTGACGAGATCATACACTCCATGGAGACGAAGACCTCGCCTAGTTTGTTCATCACTGCCCACGGCACCTAGGACAGTGCCTAACACAGAGAGGGCTTTTGGAGGATGTTTGTTGAATGGATATATGACCAACGACAGTAGCAAAGCGCATATATGGACTGCTAATTATGTGGCCAGCACTGTCCTGAGTCTGCATACGCACTTTCTCATTAATTTCTCAGCAACTCAAATTCCCCCAAGGAATGCTGATTTATCCCCATTTTATAGAAGACAGAGTGGAGACCTGGAAAACTGAGCCCAGCAGGTACACGGCTATACAACTGGTATGTGGCACAGCTATGATTTTCACTCAAGCCCACATCCAACTGTGAAGCTGCCATTTGCATGATATGGGGAAACAGCAAGACTGAACTCTACACATTTGTTACCCTGAAGGATAGTGAACATGTTCTAACTAAGGGGCAAGGAGCCCGGTCAAGAAAGGTAACAGAACTACGTCAGCCTCACTGTCTCGGAGAGCTTACACAAGGGTGAAGGAATTGCCATCTGTGTCCATTTCAAAGAAATGTTTGAGAAGGAACAGCAGGCAGACCGTCTGCACCTTTTCGTGGAAGTCCACGGAACAGCACAGGGCTTGGCTCCTTATGGCGTCCCAGGGGACACGGCGCTTTTGTCATGTGGTCTTGCCGCATTATCAAGGTGAGTTTTTAAAGAAACAACTTTCAGGGGAGACTGGAAATCTCAACGGGGAGCCCTACTCTCCACCCAGCGTGGAGTGCTTAAATTCTCCTTTGGGCCTGCCGGTCTCGTCACCTCTGCCTGTTTGGGGGCTGTATTAAGAAGTGACACTTAATAAAGCCTTCTCCAATTCTGCCACTTCCATTTGGCCTTTTGGCACATTTGCTTTGAGTTTCCGGCTTTGATGTGGGGCCTTGCTCGGCCAGCTCTGGGGTTGAGCGAGAGGTGCAGGGAGTGGGGAGGGAGGCTTTGTGTTTGAACTGGCACAGTGATTGATTAACCCTTTCTGCTACTCCTCTGGTGAAAAATAGACGGCTCGGCAAAGCAGGCTCCAGATGGCCACAGGATGTAGGCTACATTTCCTGAGATGCTGATTTCAGGGGTTGTATACCCTGTAACAGATTGAGTTTGACATGTGGCCACACTCACATGTGAACCCTGGGAAGACTGGTTTCCCCGGAGTGCCTTTTAGGAGTTTGGGAGTGGAGATTTCATTCTCTGAGCAAATTTCAATCTCAGGGTAGCCCTGGTCCCCTCATGGCAAACAAAGCAATCCAAAGAGAAGGGACAAAAATAAACTCCAAAATAAAGCATTTTCATAACCTATTTTGCTCTTGATCTTTTGTTTTGCATTTTGTAAACTCCACTGTCAACTCCCAAGTGTTGAATACAATTGGGTAAAAAGAAAGAAAAAAAGAAAGAAGGAAAGAAAGAAAGGAAGGAAGGAAGGAAGGAAGGAAAGAAGGAAGGAATCTACAATACTAACTTTAAATAACTGATCTTCTAAAGAAGTTTGAAACACAACACTGTTGCCATAACATTTAGTGACTAAATCAGCATTTTCATCTCTGGAACATCATTTAATATTTTAAGGCGAGAGACACTCGCTCTTTTTACCCTATTTACTATGCAATTCCAAGCACGTTTATTCTGGGGTAAAGTCAAAGGAAGCCAGCTCTTTCTTCTTGCTTCAGTGAAAAAGGAAGCAAGTGTTTACAAACATGTTTTTAATCAGATTTCTTTTATTTTATTTATTGTTTTTGCCCTTTACCAAGGACGTTGCTAGTTCTTTTGAGGAAGAGAAAAGTACCATGTGAAATGCAATACCATTCTCTCCGCTGCTTTACCACAGGCCCAGCCTTTACAGTTACTAGTTCTGAGAGAGGGGAGACTTGATTATCTGCCATCATGACACCAGTTTGGAATGCTGGGACCAATTTCAGCAACCAGGCCAAGCTCCTCATACAACCTTTGAAACCAAATCAAAAAAACGGAACGAGTACGCCTTGCTCCGTTTCTTAAGTGTGTTTGTAGTGGGAAACTGGATGCAAATGTACAGAATGGTTCAATATGGATTTGGGCATATGTTAAAAACAAGCCAGGAAGACAAGGCATCAGTTGTTAACAGTAACTCAAGCTGTGCCATTGGATCACAGCACATGCAGCCTCAGCTATCAGATATGTGATCTTTAGCCAGCTCATCATTTCCTCTGATTAGTGCCAAAGAGAAGTTGTTATGTCTATTAGGCCTGGGAAAATGCCGTTTGAATGGGGCTCGACAATATGTGGACCCATGTTGCCATTCTTCCATGTCTCACCCATGGCAGACATCACTAATCGATTATGGCACTCTTTACCACTGAGTCCATGAGGCCTCAGAACCGTGTCAAAGTGAGGTGCCAGGTAGTCGGTCCATCATTGTTGGAATTGTCACCACATGACAATCTGCCGGGGCTACCTCCAGGTGACACCAAAGTGTCCTGCATTTTTGACAGCTTTCTGCCATCAAGAAACATTCCTCCTATTTGTACCCATATGTAATTCCCTCCCCTTGAGTGTGGGCTAGACCTAACAGTTCACTCCAGTGAGCAGAATAGGGCAAAAGTGATGAGGGAATGTCACATCTGAGACAGGGCTACAAAAGACTATGACTTTCGTCTTGCTGACACTTGCTCTTGCCATCTCGCACTGAGGAAACCAGTTGCCATATTGTGAGTAGCTCCATAGAGAGACCCAAATGGCAAGGAACCAATGGAGGCCTCCAGTCACTGGCTCATGGGGAACAAAGATCCTCAGTCCAAAAGACAGTAAGTACTGAATTCTGCAAAAAACCATGTAAACAATCTTGGAAGTAGATGTTTCCCAGCTGTGCTTTGACACGTCTACAGGTTTGGCTGATACTTTTACTGTAGCCAGAGGACCCAGGTTTTCACTCACAGCAATTATGAGATAATAAATCCAGTTGTCTTAAGGAGGCTCAGTACTGGGTTGATTTGTTACACAGCAATAAATAGCTAATGCAGCAAGATTTTGGCAGACTCCATGAGAGGAAGGAGACCGGGATAGAGGGGACTTGTTCGAAAATGGAATCTGAGACTCTGAAACAAAGTTCAAATTTTTCCGGGATGTAAAATACTTAAAGTCATGTCACAGCTCTATGTTGAGCTGTGGCTTTGGGATGAGTCTGTCACTCTTATCAAACATTTACTGCATATTTAGTTCAAGTATGGTTCCCCATGAGGTCTTGAAGATACAAAGAAGCAAGCCCGATGTAGTGGACATCAACTCTTTTCATCTGCTCAGTAACCATTTTTGTTCCTTTAGCTTCAGCAGGCTGACTTTTCCTGAAAAAACCACTTCGATCGCTCCTAGACAATTTGCTGTGGGTAGAACTGACCCCATCTAAGGTTACATCTGACAGTGAGGTTGCTAACTTGGTAGAATGTAAGCTTAGGGGTGTTGGTGGTCACCCTTATTCCTACTTGGGAAAACATCAGTCTGAATCATACCAAAGAGGAAAACAAAGCTGACAGAAGCAAAGAAGTGCATCCCTGACAAACTCTCTCCAGCACCTTTTTCCAACTGCACTTGAACTGTAACTTTCAATTCTATTAACCAATAAATCCCTGTCTTTTCTTTCTTAACCTTATGCCTGTTTGAATTGGATTTCTGTAGCTTGCAGCTGAAATAATTCAGAATAATGCAATATGAACGTTGTGAAAACATAGGCATTTTAAAGAGCTAGTCCTGAAAGGAGGCTTTGAGATGGGCCTGGCCCAGCAGGAAGACAGGGTCCTAGGTAGGTTTCTAGGTTGCTAAGTCCTTTGGAGACAACACAGATATTTTTTTAAAAAGGCATGTCTCGTAATACGAGTCCTATGCATGACTCATGGTCTACCAAGACTCCCAGAGAAAATGAGCCAGGATATTTATAATGTTCATTCACTCAGCAAATATTTATTAAGTATTGACTATGTGCCAGGAACTATCGGGGGACTGGGGACACAATGACAAAACAAAGTGTCAGTGCTTGTGGACTGTGTGAGAATCAAGTCAGTTTGGGAAGGTAAATGAAAAATAAGTCTACCAGTGTTTGGTGAGGCTGCTAATGACAAGTACCAGAAGAGACCAAGCAAATAAAGGCTAGATAGTGATGATAGGGGCTAAGGAATGTGGGTGCCATTGTAGATACGGTGACCAGACGAAGGCTTATTGTAGTGTGAACATGCAAGCAGACACGTGAAGGAAATGGGGGATGATCTGTGCAGATAGCTGGGGGAAATGTCTTTGGTTGGAATATACTATTTCGTATGTTCGGGGACAGCTACAGGGCCAGCGTGCCAGGGATAAGTGGGAAAGGAGGAGGGGGGAATAAGACGAGTTTAGGAGAGGTCAGATCACATAGGGCATGCAGTCCACTGTAAGGATGTGATCTTTTACACTGAGACCAATGGGCAACCAGAGAAGTGCCATGCTCTGACTTACTAGGCTCCCTCTGGCTGCCCTGTTGAGAAAGGACTGTCAGGAGCGGAAAGAGAAGACCAATATTAAAACTCTTGTAACAGTCTTGGCAGGAACTGAAGGTGGCTACTAGGTGGGTTTGGATTCCAGACATATGTTGAAGATAGAAGCTGAAAGATTTGCTAACACATTGGGTACAGCACATAAGAAAAACTATGTTGTGTTAGGAAGAACAGAAGGGTAGGACAGAGAAGACTGGGAGATTCTGGGTTGGACCTGCTCAGTGTATGGTGCCTCTTAGAGGCTCAAGTGGTGGGTGGATGTGGAAGACCAGAGTACAAGGGAAGGTCTGGGGTGGAGATATGTATTTGGGAGATGCAGTGGACAGCGGTAGTTAAAAGTAAGACTGGTTGAAATCACCTAGGGAGTAAATACAGACGGAGGAAAGAAGAGTTTCAACGGGTTCCTAAGATATTCCATCATTGGGAGATCGGGAATAAGAGGAAGTTGCTGAAAAAGAAAAGTGAGAGAAAGTTCAAGCCATGGGTCTGTGTTACCCACTACAAAACAAAAGCATTAATCTTTGTGCTTCTGTTTTACCTAATATTATATCCCTTTCACTTAGTACAGTACTTTCTCATTAAATGGTAGAAAAGTCAGACTATAAGCACACAGAATCACTACAGCAGTTTTCTTAGTCAGAGATAAATTTTAATCGAGGCAAAGAGCCTTAAAAAAGATACAGAGTTTCTATTGCAATGAATTGTGAATGCAGGTTGAAGGGCAGGTTCTGGGGAAATAGGCAAGTTTCAAGGAATCATGTGATGAGTCAAAACCCAAAGGCAGGCAAACCTGAAATCAGGGGACACCCAGAACTAGGTTGGGGAAACAATGGGCCAGAAGTATACTAGATGAGGGTCTTGAATTTCTAAGACTCTGAAATAGAAGGTGGGAAGCCCAAATCCAGGTACTCGATAAATATCCAGAACATGAAGAGGGACATCAGTTGAACAGATGTGATAACCGAGTAATATCAATTAGTTCATTGAATTACCCGTAGTATTTATGGGGTTTTATCTTCCTTTTTTCAGAAGATTTTCTTATCTTTCATTTGGAGAGAGAAACTAATTACTAAAACAGAACAAGTCTGTGGGTTTGTAGGTAGAGGTACTTGGAAGTCCTTGGATAGAGGGAAAACTGACAGGAGAGAAAAGTTTCCATCAACACTGACATTTGGTCAACCAAGCAGGATATTGCTGTTGTCATTCTCAGCTCTCTGCTCCATATGGGACTGATACCCAGAATCCTAAAAGCACCTTTAAGGCAGCATCTGTGTCTTAATCTTTTCTGTACCTTCCTTGGTGCTTAGCAGTATGTTGATGTGCAAAGACCATGGACTTTGAGCCAGCTGATTTAAAAATTTGTTATGGTCTTGGACACCTTTTATTCTGCATTTTGGGGCCTCCTGTTCCTCCATGGAAATGGCAAATTTCAAAGCTTGGCCTTATCACTCATTCACCTAGAATGCCGATTTCCTTACCTATGAACAGGGGCAAAGCCCACTGTAAAGAAGAACACCACCAACAAGCAGAACTAACATGGCAGAGTGCCTTCAGTGTGTCAGGTGCTGCACTGATGCCTCGTTTTATACTCTGTCTCTTTGTTTTTACAGATGGAGAAATGGAGACTTAACAGAGTTAAGTGATGTGTCAAAGTTCACACAGCTAGTGAATAAGAAACCATCAATTCAAACCTAGGGCTTTTTGATGGCATCCTGACAGTGTCAGAGGCATGTGGGGTGGGGTGTAGGTAAGGGCTAGGTGAAATGGGGCTAAATGAACATGGGTTTGAATGATCGGCTACTTGGCCATGGGGACCATAGTAGGTATTGAGCAAAACTGATGGCAGTGCTGATGGGAACACATCTCATGAATGTGTAACAAGTCTTCCACCTTGGTGTAGATTATCTGCCTATCAAAAGAAATGTCCTGATGACTCAGATGGGTCAGGGGAATTAGGCTATGGTGTTCTTTCTGTGATCAACAGCCTCAGTCCCCTAGGGAAGGAAGGTGGGAAACACCCACCTAGTGAGCATATGTTAAGCTAAGTGGCCACTGAGTGAGGTACTTCTCATGGGTGATTTTTGGTATCTTACTAGAACAATCCACTAGGGTAGGTATTTAGTCCCCCTATGTTACAGATGAAGAAACTTAGACTCAGGTGAGTGGCCAATCTTGTCCAGTATGAAAAGGGACGATGCCTGTTTGTTCCAGATTCTGCTTGATTCCAAAGCTCATGCTCTCTCTCATATTCCTGGGGAAAAGGTCTTCTTTAAACCAGTACTAAACCAGATGTGTGTTTTCTTGCCACTTTAATCTCTTCTGTAATAGCTTCCCTTTTCCTCTCCAATTGTCCCAAACAGTTCTGGGGAACACGCGAGTAGTGCATGCCAATATTTCTTTCCTTACCTTCTGTTTCCTCTCCTCTCTGAGTCTCTTAAGCACATTTGAAACTTGTCCTCATTCCCGTCCCCCAAAGTGAAAGTTGCTGTCTTTTGGTTAACTCAGAACTGCAGGGATAAATTCTTGGGAAAGTCATGTGCTTTTTATTATTATGTTGTTTATTCATGTACTTGAAACACATTTATATTGTTAGGCTATTCATGGAATAAAGCATTCAGATGAAAAAACAAACCAGTGAGTTTGGAAGTCATCTTGAAGAAACAAAGAGAAATCTCCTAAGGAGGAGCACATTTAACTCTTCTGGTCTCCTTTCCTAATTCAGCAACCCTGTTGACCATTGCTTTCAGTTGAAAGGATTCCCATTGTCTCCCTGTGAAAGTCATCATGGAGGAAACTGCGAGTTTGCTGTCAGCATTATGAAGGAAACTGGGTCCTCAGAACTTACTGGAATCACATGCAAAGCAAACAAAGTCAGTGTCAATAGCGCCTCCAACTTTCCATTTCAAAGTTCTCATTGGGAGTGTATATTTTTATGGAGGGTGGTAGTGGGGAATTAGTACCCACTAAGTACTGTGATCAAGCACTCTGCAGTCTAGCTTCGCAAAGCGTGGTTCTGGCACTGGTCGCACTGGTGTAGTTGGGAGCTGGTTAGGAATGTATAATTTCAGATCCTGCCATAACTCTACTCAATCACAATCCACATTTTCAAAAGATTCCTGGGCAACATTCCATGCACATTAAAGTTTGAAAGACAATGCCCTCCTAGGCACTTATTTATACATTTCTCACCTTTAGGGAAGAGGTATTCATGTCAGGGTTGCTTAAATGAGAAAACACAAGTTCAAGGTGGGTAAGTAACTTGGCCAAATCCTCAGCTAGTTTGTGTCAGGGCCATATGTGAACGCTGTTTTGTCTGACTTCAATGCTTGTCTATTTTCTACTCTCTCATATTACCTTCATTTTTTCCTAAAGCTTAGGTTGCAGTGTGCTGGTTTCATCCTAACAAGAGGAAACATGAGACCTGAATTTCCACGAGGGGAGACTCAGTGAAGCTAGAATGCAGGCCCCAAAAATGGTGGACCAGGGGAACCAACAAGCAAGTCAAACGAAGACAGGCTGTCACAGGTGAGGATGAGAAGGTCATGACCTTGATGATCTGGACTGTTCCCTGTGTATACTCAGACCACAGTACTGTGCCCTGGAAATCTATTTGTGCCTCATGGAAACTCATAGCCATGTCTAGCCTTTCCCTTCCTCCCCAGCCTTTGAATAAGTGCTAGAAAAGTCAGAATTCTTTTTCCCCTTCGAAGTTTTCTAAATTAAAGTTTATAAAGAGTGACCTTGAGGGCTTAATTCAACCCACAGATGGGCGTTATTAGGCCTACATGATGTTGGCCCAGATAATGTTTTAAAATTCTTCTAAAAACTCAACTACCTGCCAACACATTTAAAAACGTTTCATTAAAGTATAATATATACAGAAAAGTACACATTTAAGTGCCCAGCTAGATGAATGTTCATAAAGAACACGCCTATGTAATTAGCAGCAACATCAAGAAATAGAACATTACCAGCACCCCAACGTTCAACTTGTACTTTTTGCATAAGGGTAACCAATATAATGACTTACAGTTGCATTGTTTAGTTTACTTGACAATATTCAAAACTTAGAAATCTCTGGCTTCTCCTGAAAAATTAATCAGCTAACAATCAGCTGGAGATGAGCAGGGACCACTCTCTTTATTTTTGTTTATTTATTTTAATGTTTATTTATTTAAGAGAGAGAGAATATCTTCGTGATAAAAGCACAGAGCCTGATGCAGGGCTCAAACCCACAAACTGTGAGATTATGACCTGAGCCGAAATCAACAGTTGGACACTTAACCAGCTGAGTGGCCAAGGTACCTGGGACCACTCTGTTTAATCATGCATGACGTCTTTAGTTTTCCACAGTCCCCACCACTCCCTACTATTCAACACTTAGAGCTAGTGGCAATGGCCTTTAATCAACACACTTATAGTCAACAGTAGAATTAAGAATTAAAACAGAATTATGTAAAATTATGTCTTATATTCTCTTGCTTCCCTCCTTTACATTATATGCCAGACTCCTATGGGCATTTGAATTTGAGATCGCTGCTCTAAGCGTGAATATTCCCCACGTCAAGCTCAGAGAATATCTCAAATATTTCTTTTTTTATGTTTATATACTTATTTTGAGAGAGAGAGCATGAGCATGACTGGGGGAGGGGCAGAGAGAGAAGGGGAGAAAGAGAATACTAAGCAGCCTCTGTGCTGTCAGCACAGAGCCTGATGCCAGGCTTGAACTCACAAAGTGTGAGGTCATGACTTGAGCCGATATTAAGAATCAGACACTTAACTGACTGAGCCACCCAGGCGCCCTCACATATTTCTTAAGAATGTTATGACAATCCTTTGTTACCCTCACAATTGACTTTGGGGGTGGTAACTAAATGGTCAAGTTTCCTTGTTAAATTTAGTGCAAAGGGAAGGAGACTCAGTTTCTTAACAGATTTTCTTTCTTTTCCTCTGTTTGGCATAGGTAGGTGTTTTTGTAGGGGTTTTGGGCCTAGTACAACCAAACACAGCCAGGGCAGGTTGGCAGGAATGACCACATCCACACCTAAGTTCTGAGGGTAGCTCTTCTGCTCTGAACTAGTCATTGCCTCCTGCATAACTTCCTTCCAGTTTCTAAGCTGGAGAAAAAATTTTCTCACAGAATAGGTGTTGCTCTGGAAAAGAGGAAGAGAAAGAAAAGTAAACAAGGAACTGGGTAGGAGCCTTCCATATAAGGAAAGAATAAAAATAACGTAACAGTTGTATCATTTCCAAATTCAAAGTGTGGGCTGTGAGGACAGCAAAGCCAACGCCAGGGTGAACATGTAACGCTTTTCCCGAGGCCTTAAGTCTATCCTCTGTTGAGGGGAGACCCATCATAACCGAAGAAGACCACTCTAATTTCAATGAAAGAAAGTGCTGTATTCCCTGCCACATAACACAGGTATGAAATGATCCCCTGAGGTGGTAACAATTTGAAAATAAGTTTAAGAAAATTTTTGATGAATGATTCTAGGCTAATAAGGGGAAGTTACAGGCCGAAGTTTTCAGCCTTGAAGTTGTTGTCAATGAGGAGAGACTTTCCCTCCCTTAAAGTTTCCATGTACTAAGCTTACATTTGGACCTGGATATCTTCCTCCAATGGCAGTGGAAAAACTGGATATCCATTTGCAAAATAAGAAAAATTGGATCCTTATCTTACACAACAGACAAAAGCCAACTCCAAAAGGCTTACAGATTTAAACATAGGACTTGAAACTCTAAAACGACTAGAAGAAAACATACGGGAAAAGCTTCATGAAACTGATCTTGGCAATGGTGTTTTGGCCATGACACCAAAAACACAGGCCACAAAAGCACAAATAGACAAGTGAGAGTAGATCAAACAAAAGGCCTTGATGGAAACAATTAAAGTGAAAAAGCAACCTGTAGAAGGGAGAAAATATTAGCAAACCATAGATCCGAAAAGGAGTTAATATCCAAAATATATAAAGATCTCAACTCATTACGGAGAAAACAAATATGCTGATTAAAAGATGAGCAAAAGAAGTGAAGAGACACTTCTCCAAAGAAGACCTACAAATGGCCAAGAAGCAAAAGGAAAGGTGTTCAACATTACCAAGCATTAGGAAAATGCAAAGCAAAGCCACAGTGAGACATCACCTCATTCCTGCTGGGAAGGCTATTATTTTAAATATGTATATTATAAACACACACACACACACACACACACACACACACACACACAGAAATATTATACACCCTTAAAAAAGGATATCCTTTCATATGCAACAGTGTGGCTGAACTTTGAGGACATTGTGCTAAGTGAAGTAAGCACATCACAGGACCAATATTGCATGATACTATTTATCCAAGGAATACAAAGTAGTGAAATGCAGAGAGTGGAATTGTTCTTTCCAAGGGCCGGGGGAGGGGAAATGGAGAGCTGCTCTTCAACTGTTTTAAACTTTCACTTATGCAAGATGATTAAGTTCTAGAGACTTGCATTGTGTTAACTGACAATACTGTACACTTTAAAATCCGTGACGAAGGTAGATCTCATGTTAAGTGTTCTTTGCACAATTAAAAAAAAATGGGGGCTGGATATGCCATTTGTTCTTAAGAAAACTGAAAATCAATTCCCTGATGACAGCAAACATCCCTTTAGGCTCTGAAATATGCTAATCAGTCTGTGTATGACTCCATAATGACAGACACCATAGCTCACAGAATTTCAAAATGGACACTGTGAGGTCAACAGTATGAGATTTTAGATGTTATGGATGAGGAAATTGAGACAGAGAGAAGTAAGGCGTCAAAGTTGCCAAACTGGTCCTCTCCAGCATATTGGCTAATCCCAACACACTCTGCTTTTAAAAACCACGCGGATTGCTTCATCACCATGAAAACATGGTTTTAGAGTTGATCTCTTACGCCAGCTCCCCTCCCCCAACGTTCAACCTGGGATGATAAAGAGACAGAGATTGAGTGTCAACTGGGTGAGCGCTTATCCTGGCTTGGGTTCTTCTTTGTCAAACGCCATCACGTGAAAAGTATGAGGTGTTGTCACAGGAATAATTGGCCACCCAGGAAGGAGAAGAAAAGCTGTTGTCTTGCTTCTAGGAGTGCAGGATAGGCTCTTCTGGATTCTCCTGGAAACTCCTTAGCAGGAAGTGTCTTTGGCACATTTTCTATTCCAGAAAGATTGCTGCTAAAATTATCTGCGTTAGGAATGTGACAGAGTTCTGGCCCCCGAGAATTTGGTATGGAAATAAACAGCAGAGTTGATTATCTCTATTCAAACTTAAATAAAACCGTATGAAGGGTTCAGCCAACCCTCCCCCACCAGCCCCACCTCATCTCTGTGTTTTTTGGAACATCTATTACAACAGGGCTTTTTCTTTTTCCTTTTCTGTCTCCTCCTCCCCCATCACAGCCCGTTACTCCCAGCTGTGTGCTGCAAATCAGCATACACTTCCAAGTCTTTCCCAAGTGTCTAGAGGCTAGAGGAACCCCAAACATATTGCCACCAAACCTCCTTCTTCTGAAATTTTCAGTGTGTATAAATTCAGAAATGTAATCAGCACGATTAGGACTCAGCTGCGCGTTGCTCATTCAAGTTCTATGCTGCAAGAGCCATTTGATGTCAAGTAGAATTTTTTAGTCTTCTCCCCTCTTCCACCCCAAGTCTTTTATCCTAAAACCAGGAAGTCACATTTGGCCAGCCGACTATGAACTGTAACCACAAAAAGTTGGACATCGGTTCAAAGCTCAGGACTCATGAGAGGCCTGAATATGTTTTAACCTTGGTGGAAGGCATTCCGCAGTCATTTGGGCTCAATGCACCTCCACAACGGCTGATGCGGGCAGCGGTGTTACTGGTGACATGGTTGGTAGGATGTTCTCACAGGCTGAGGAATGTGTGAGGGAAGCAGCCTTGTTCTGGGAGGGGCTGTACAGGACTGGAAGAGGAGTTAGTTTCATTTTCCACTCGGATGCAGCGGTGGAAAGAATCAGTCAGGAACCTCTCCTTCTTTCTTGGCTGTCTCTCCCTGAGCTCAGATGTAAAAACAAGGGTCGCTGTTCATCCTCTTACACTGGGGGAAGGAAACCTAAGCCATGCGAAGTGTTCACTAAAAACACTCACTTAGGGGTGGATTTTCCCTCCTTAGCCCCGTCTCCTTCTATTTCACCCTCCTTGGCCCTCAGTCTTTATCCTTCTACAATACAGTGTACCTTGAATTCCCTGGGCACACTTGTGGCTTTTTTGTCTTCCTTGGTGCTTTTGTACATGATATGCCTCTTCAAGGACTTTTCCTCCTCCCTTCGAGTCTTCCTGAAAGCATCTTGATACCCCTCAGACTACTCGTGGAGTATTATCTCTTGTGTAAAGGCTTACATTAAAAGAATCTCTATCTCTACCTCTATCTCTGTCTCTGTCTCTGTCTCTCTCTATCATTCCATCTTCTTTGACACCACTGGAAAGACCTCATCACTTCCATGTTTCACCTTCCTGTTTTGCATATTGATACGGATAGTGCTTTTTAAAATGATTATTAACTTCTATGAGTCTGGTTAGCCTTCCAGACCACTGTGGTCCGATAGAAGTTTCTGCAGTGATGGACATGTTCTACACCTGTGTTATACGGTATGGTAATTACTAGTCACATATGGCTGTCAAGCACTTGAAATGTGGCTGGTGCCCTCGAGGAACTGAATTTTTAATTTTACTTAATTTTACTGAATTTAAATGTAAATAGTTGCACATGGTTAGTGGATACTATATTGGACAGCACACTGTAGACTGTGATCTTCTTGAGGATAAAACTAATGTATTACTAATTCCTTGTTGTAAGGGCTCAGTAAACATTTACTGAATTCAGTTATTGTAGATACTTATGACAATAGTTCTGTTAGGCAGGTATTACTAGCTCTAGTAATTTCATCTTCATACACAAAAGCAAAACAAAACAGAACAACAGCAAAATGTGGTTCAGTGAAGTTAAGTGATCCAGCCAGGATCGGAACCACAATCTATTTAAAATACTGCCCCCCCCCCCATTTTTTTCTGCTTCCATTGGCAGGGCTTTGGTAGTTGGTGAGTAAAGTTGTATGTAAGTGGGTGCATATACAAGATAGGAGGAAGCAACATTTTATAGAACAGTTAATTGTCTCCATACAATTAGACATGCAAAGACTTGCCTGGAAATCTTTGGAAGGAAAATCAATGGAAGGAAAGAAAAAAGGAAAATAAAAGCAAGCTAGCACACTGCTCATGCATCTTTAGTTCCATGCACACATTTAAAGGATATATTGGCTAAATATATCTCTTTTAAAGGAGGAGTGTATCATAAAAGAAAGTTTACAACAGCCAACAAATTGGGCAGCTGGTCTGCAATCTGTGATTGTTAACTTTCAAACGCTGATAACCTCGGAGTTGGCAGTTGAAGATCAAAATGGTGGAGGTAATGCTGCCATCTACTGGTAATCATGCAAAGTTGGCTGGTATTTCAAGATGTGAACAAATATTCCAGATGCAGTAATCAATCATAGTTACCTATTCTTTGAATTTATGACTTAGCCTTATACATTAAAAACAACTTCAAAACTATTTTAAATTTGGAGAAAAAATTACCATCCTTCAAATTTTCTTCCTTCCTTCCTTCCTTCCTTCCTTCCTTCCTTCCTTCCTTCCTTCCTTCCTTCCTTCCTTCCTTCCTTCCCCTTTCTCCTCTCCTCTCCTCTCCTCTCCTCTCCTCTCCTCTCCTCTCCTCTCCTCTCCTCTCTCCTCTCTCCTCTCTCCTCTCTCCTCTCTCCTCTCTCCTCTCTCCTCTCTCCTCTCTCCTCTCTCCTCTCTCCTCTCTCTTTTCTCCTTTCTCCTTTTGCAAATATATATAGCGACCTGGAGTTTTCAGGTCCTCCTCGCCTCCTCATTTAGCCGAATTGCCAGTTGAAACAATCTGATAATAGTTTCAGTTGGCTTTTCTTTGATTCATGTTCTAGCTCCAGACAAATGATTGTATCAGGCTGCATTCTGATGGGACTACACATAATCATGGACCCACCCAGGTCTTACAGAATTTCTTTTTCTCAGCATCAAATCTGTTTCTAGATCAGTGATGAAGGCTGTACCTGAAGATATGCTGTTAGGACAAACTTTGGGATTTGGTGATAGCATTGAGGGTACTCCCAACTGAAAAAATATTACAGTTCCAGTTTTAACCAACTGGGATAGACTAACCAATACTCTTTGCCAGAAACCAGAACTCATGCTGCCATTTTGATTAGCCATAAAATCCCAAGAGGCAATATGGGACATGGGATTTTGATATTCTATCAGTTGGATTCTTAGCAGAGGGATCAAGACTTTATCTGACGATTTTATAGTAAGAGTCACCCTGTCCCTACATGTTTAAGCAGTTGGAAGTAAGGGAAGCAATATGAGCCTGGGGAAATAGATGAAGAAGGGAAAAGAAGCACTTATACTGTTAGATTGTATGCATGCATATGAATTTCAATGGACTTGTGGTGACTGATGATAAGTAGACCATCATCTTATCTCTCCCATCTAGGACATGGCTGCCTCGGTGTGTCATTGCTCAACCTTTGAGCACCTAATTAGTCTTTGTTTTAAGCAGCACCTTGGATGTACTCTGAGAGATGAGTGACATTGACACATATTCATGAATTCATTGATTTAGTTATCCATTCAGCAAATATTGAACACATACTAATTGATATATTTATAGGGACACAAAACAGAATGAGAAGTGGTCCTTATCTTCAAAAGATACATTGCTTTCTCTTATGTATATTGCATATACTGTGTGCTAGGTACTATGTTAAATGTTTTATAACTATTAAATTAGTTACTGATTTGTTCAACAAAGTTTACTCAGGACCTACTCTGTGTTAGGCATTGTGCTGAGTGCAAAGACGAAATGATACACAAGTTGGATATGGTTCCTGGCCTTAGAGATATTGGTGCCTTTTGGGTAAGGAAGAAAATTAAACAAAGAAACACAGTGTGTTTAACTTGTGCAATTCATTTTGGCCACTCAGCATTTGACTTTCTTTCTACATGAAGAAATGCCTTATCAGTGTGGATGGAGCAAAGACCTCTAACTATAAAAGCTAAAAATGCTGGGTATTTTTTCCCAGCACCACTTGCAGCTACGTTACAGGCATGTCACCCAAGTTTTGCCAAGCAGACAACACCTTGCTAGAATTTGAATAGGTTCTGCCTCAAGGAAGAGACAGGGCACTTTATTTCTCTGGTGGTGGTTGTGATGGTGTTAACATTGTCCTCATCAAAATCTCTCAGGAACATAATTTTAGCTAGTTTTATTTATTTATTTGTTTCTTTCCACTTCCTTTATGCCAAATTCACCGGCCTTCCAGTGATGCCTGAGCTTCTTATTAGTCTTGTAACAATTCCTTTTCTTTTTGGTCAGTGTGAATCACCACCTGTTGTGTGGAACCAGGTACTCTGACAATATCCACTGTGACATGGGAAGGACAGACATCATCGATGGTATCATCAATGTACAGAGATTACTGCCCTACTAAAGCAATGGACAACAACACTTGCATCTTAAAGACAAGTAGGAATTATCTGGGGTAAAGGTATCAGAGGAAGGAGCCAGAAAATGGATAACAGGCAGAGGAAACAGCACATTTGAAAGCCCAAGGCACTGTTCTGAGGTAGGAATTCTTAGGCCTATTCTTACATTTGAGAAAACTGAGGCTAGCAAGCAGTAAATCCAGGGCTGACTGTAAAGTTCAACCACTGTGGCTCTCTTCCAGTTGAAGCCTGGAAATATATTTACACCAGTGGATTCCAGTACTAATTTTTAAAGAACTTTTTATTTTGGAGTGTCTGTGTACAGGAAAGTGGCCAACCCCTAAAGGTACAGCTTAGTAAGTAATCACAGGGCATTCATTTAACTATGACTGATCAAGGATTTAGAACACTGGACAGCCCAGAAGATTTCCATCTGGCCCTTTCTAATCAATACCCTTCTTTCCTCTCTAGAGGTAATTGCCATACTGACTTCTAACACCATGGTCATCATACCTGGTTTTTGACTTTGAATAAATGAAGAAAATATCATATTATTTCATGTGTCCTCCCTAACTCAATATGAGGATCCTAAATTTCATGTATGTCTTTGTAGCTTGTTCATTTACATTGCTGTATAGTATCAATTGCATAGATTCATTTATCCTTTAGAGTTGATGGGCATTTGATGATTTTCAGATTATGTTATGGCCATTACAAATCATGTTGCTAAAGACATTCTCATTCATGTTTCTTCTTGGGTAAATGAATTTGTTGAAAATATACCTAAAACTGCAGACCACAGAGTGTGTTGTATGTTGAGCTTTAGTGGATAATACCAAACAGTTTTCTGAAATTGTTAAGGCAATGTAACTTTCCATGTGCACTTTCCATTTGAAAGTTCCAGTTCCTCCATGCTCTGCAATGTGTGGTATGGTTAATCTTTTTTAACTTTAGCCATTCTGGTGGGTGTAGTGCTATACCACTGTGATTTTAATTTGCATTTCCCTGAAGACTTATGATGTTGAGTAATTTTTCATACGTTTATTGGCCAGAACCTCAGTGCTATTTATCAGACGGCCACTTCCTGGCATGTATTTTAGGGTAAAGTGCCTTATGGATGAATCCATATGATTTCCAAAGATAGTGCAGTCTTTTTTTTTTCTATTCCCCAAGGTCATGGTTTTAATTATTTCTCTTAAGATAGATACCTTCTAGATTTGTGGGGCTCTGTTCTTTCTCAGGAAGTGACTCTCTTGGGGCTAACTTTCTATATGTAGAGTTGGTTCAGTAACTGTTGAAATTCAAGGACAGACTGAGGAAAAAGCCACTGAGGCCCTTGACTGGGTCACTAATGGTCTCTTGAATGTTGTTTGGCAAACACTGGCCTCAACAATATTTGTATTTTCCCACACGTTCACTGGGCAAAAGTCTCAATGGACATGTTACTGTGAATTTATGATTCTCTTTGAGGGGTTTGGGTTAGTTCTGTAATAAAAATTCCGGCATATGGAGACATACGTCTGGTTCCCACACATTTAAGGCTAGAGAGAGCATAGCTACATTTTCTTAAGGTCAGCTTACTGATGTCTCCAAAGATAAAAGGCACCTTCTGATTGAAGGCTTGCTCTGAAAATATTTTTGGCAAAGGATTTCCAAGTTCCATTCTCCTGGGATGATCAAATTGAGTTCTGTTTTGTCTGTTGTTTTGAAAAACTCACTTTGGCAGGAAAAAGGGTTTATTGCAGGCCCCTCTGCTTTGATTTTAAGATTTTATAATTAGAGGCAAGAAGAAGACAATTGTAATCAATGAAAACAATTCACTCAGAAGACGGAGTCGGGTACACACATATAAAAGAAGCCAATAACAGAAATTACAGCTTTGCTCTTGGGTTTTGCGAAAGGTTTCTTACACTTAGAGGTTTTTAGTCAGGTTAAGTCCATAACCTCTACTATTTTTAGCTTTAAACCATAAGATACTGATACGATTCTAGCCTCTTGCGCCAATGTCATGATGTCCCCAATCTCTCAAAGATATGGACATTAACTATTCACAAGATTTTGAACAAAGCCCCTTTCTATTAGTCAGGATTTTGTTTGTAAGCAACAAGCCCTAACTATAGTTATCCTAACAATGGGAGAATTCGTCTAAGGAATATCAGAGGCTTACAGACTTAGCAGGAAGCTGTGAACTAGACTTGGAACATGGACTCGATTCTAGAAAGCTGCAGAGAGTTGAGTATCAAAGATCATAGCAATGGTCACATGGTAGAAAGGTCAGTTTGTCATGATGCTGGGCCCACTGAAGTCTCTCTCCTGGAAAATACATTTCAAATAGCAACACACAAAGGATGGGTGTTGGAGTTGATTCATCTCATTGCGGGAATTGTGTGAATAAATTCTCTTTGATTTCTACTCTCCAAAAGCTGGAACTGTCCTGATTCCTGTCTTTCCCTGTGCACCATTGTCCATCTCTTCCATGTACATGGTGAATTACCAAATATTCTTCCAGTCAGTGATTTCAATGGCTGTTGGCGAGAGTTTTCTCTTACTTGAAACCAAAATCTCTAACAGACACTAATGATGGTAGATGTGGCCCAGGCTTGTGTTCTGCTTTGAGAAGGATGAGAGAGAAGATGCCTCCCTACTTTTAGCGAAACCAGAAGGCTCATGCGGTCTAAGGACAGGTCCTGCAAATGGTCTCCTTTATATCTTCATATGAATCACTCCTTGTAGTCACACACGAAGGCCCTGCAGAACAGGGTGATTTCAGCACAGTGGGCCCTCTAAAGATAGTTTAGGCCATCAATTATCGGTTTTGCAACTGGGGTCTCAGCGTTCCAGGGATTCTCAGTAAGTGTTTAAATGGCTAGTGGGACAATGATAAAGGGGTTTCCTCTACCACTACATTTATTCAGAGTCCTTATACTATTATCATTTTATATATTGGGATTCTAAGATTTGTCCTTTAATAAACCCTTTGCATTTCAAAAGCACTGCAGTGAACTGTCATTATCCATTAACACTTCATTTTAATTCATTTATTAGTTTATTGTAAGAAGAGGAAATGATACTTACTGGGTTCTGACTGAATTGCAAGCATTGGACCAATTCTTCACCTATGTAATTCCATTTCATTCCTTACTATCATGAAAGTCAGCTCACCTGTTGGCCAATCATTCATTAATCACATTTATCACGAAATTCTTCTCTTACAAATTTGGCCCTAAGTTTGTCTGTTTTATTAGCTTCTTAAGGGGCTGGAGTTAGACTGGGTTGATCCTCATTGTATTTGTTTATTAAAAAACTTTGCTTAAGTTTTGCTCGTATGTTTATTGTTTCCTTCCACCTGCTTGATTTTCTCTGTTATTCTTTTTCAGGTTTTTGAGGTGAACATGTAGCTCTTTGGTTTTTAATTTTTCTCTTCCTTCATATATGTTTTTAAGGTAATACATTTTCCTTCAAGGAGAGCTTTTACTCTGTTACACATCTGGGGTTTTGGGTCAGTTCTTTCTGTTTTTCTTTTTTTTGTTTATTTTTGAGCGAGGGAGACAGAGTGTGAGTGGGAGAGAAGAGAGAGAGGGAGACACAGAATCCAAAGCAGGCTCCAGGCTCCGAGCTGTCAGCACAGAGCCTGATGCAGGGCTCGAACCCATGAGCCATGAGATCATGACATGAGCCGAAGTTGGAAGCTCAACTGACTGAGCCACCTGGGCACCCCTTGGGTCAGTTATTTATTTATTTATTTATTTATTTATTTATTTATTTATTTATTTATTTTCAACGTTTATTTATTTTTGGGACAGAGAGAGACAGAGCATGAACGGGTGAGGGGCAGAGAGAGAGGGAGACACAGAATCGGAAACAGGCTCCAGGCTCTGAGCCATCAGCCCAGAGCCTGACGCGGGGCTCGAACTCACAGACCGTGAGATCGTGACCTGGCCGAAGTCGGACGCTCAACCGACTGCGCCACCCAGGCGCCCCGCGGGTCAGTTATTTTTAAAAAAATTCTTTTGCTTTCTTTTTTGCTAAATGCTACCAGAAGAATGTTTTACAATTTCTGAATGAATTTGGGGCCATGGCTATCCTATTTTCTTGAGTTCTAATTTTATTATACTCTTGTCAGAGAACACAGTCCCTATGACATAGATATTTTATATTTGCTCCTTTGTTATCTGTAGGACTTAGATTCTGTAATATTTGTGCCTCCTATAAGTTGAATGTTTGAAAATCTATGTTGCACATACATTTGAAGAGAAACAAAAGTAATATTGTAGGTTGGAGTTCTAAATAGGAATTACATCAAACTTGTTAATTATGTTCATAGCATTTATATCCTTAGTTGGGGCATAAGTATTTACAATTGTTAGATCTTCTTGAGTGATAGAGCCTTTAATTATGACATGATGCTCTTCTTCAACGTTTTATTTATTTTTGGGACAGAGAGAGACAGAGCATGAACGGGGGAGGGGCAGAGAGAGAGGGAGACACAGAATCGGAAACAGGCTCCAGGCTCTGAGCCATCAGCCCAGAGCCTGACGCGGGGCTCAAACTCACGGACCGCGAGATTGTGACCTGGCTGAAGTCGGACGCTTAACCGACTGCGCCACCCAGGCGCCCCTATGATGCTCTTCTTGATGTCTTATTACAGCCTTTGTTTTAAAATCTAGTTTGTCTGATATAAGTATGGCTACTCCAGCTTTCTTTTGACCTCCGTTAGTATGACAGATCGTTCTGCAGCCCCTCACATTTAATCTGCAGGTGACTTTAGGTCTCAAATGAGTCTCTTATAGGCAACATATAAATGAATCTTTATTTTTAACCATTCTGATAATCTCTGTCTTTTGATTGGAACATTTAGTCCATTTACATTCAGTGATTATTGAAAGAAATGAATTTAGTGCTATTGTGTTACCTGTAGAGTTGGTGTTTCCTTATTAATTTTCAGCTCTTCAGAGAGTGCTTTCTGAGCCAGATGTGTTACATCTCCCTTAGTGATTGTAGACGGATTTTTTTTTTTTTTTAGTTCTATTAACCTTTGACTTATATTCTGGAATTCTGTTAGCCATGTATAGGCTCAGAATAGTTCCATCTTCCATTTACCATTACATAACATCCTTGTCTCTTACTGATTCTTTCATCCTTGTCTATATCATGTGATATTCATATTTTCTACAAGAGCTGGTTTTGATTAATGTTGGCTTTCTATTTATATATTCCTTTAGTTTCAAATTTTCTACGCCATTATGTTTTACACACATCATTTGTAAGCTATGAAATTTGTTTTATTTTTACCTACATCTGAGAACCTGTGCAGGGAAACTGGCAAACTGTATTCATCTTTTTAAATGTGATTACTAATAAATTGGGATTTATTGTTACTACCTTTCTTTGAGCTTTTTCTTTGCCATGATTTTTTTTTCTTTCCTTGCTTCTATAAAACTGGTTGAGAGTATATAGTTTCATAGCAGAGATGGGATTTATTCTTTAAAACATTTTTTTAAATGTTTCTTTACTTGTGAGAGAGAGACAGACAGGCAGACAGAGTATGAGCAGGGAAGGGGCAGAGAGAGAGGGAGACACCGAATCTGAAGCTGGCTCCAGGCTCTGAGCTATCAGCACAGAGCCCGATGCGGGGCTCGAACTCACGAACCGCGAGATCATGACCTGAGCCGAAGTCAGACGCTTAACTGACTGAACCACCCAGACGCCCTGGGATTTATTCTTTATAGTGCTGGGAGTAGAGGTCCCCTAACTGGAGTGAGTGCCAGGCCATATGGTAGGGACAGTCACAAGTGGCTCCTCTCCAGTGGCTCTTGTACTCTGCCACACAAACTTTTCAAGCTTCCACAGGATTATTTTCTTTAGTTGTATCTTCATTCATTCATTCATTCATTCAACTAATATTGACAGAGGGCCTGATAAGCACTAGGTTTTGTATGAGGTGCTTAAGGACACGTGTTGAATACATGTGGTTTCTACAGTCTAGGAGGGGAGCCATTCAATGCATTTACAGATATAAAAGTACAAATTTTATTGTGAGCTGTAAAGGAAATAATTTGTGTGCAGTGAGAGAAAACAATAGAATGGGGTTTACTCCAACCTAGTAGCTAGTTTATTTGAAAGGATGAAATTAAAGAAGAGGTAGAGTGGGAGATGTGGCAGGATCTGAAAATTACTCCCAGTATGTATTCCTTCATTCTTCCTTAGCAATATAATCCGAGTTTAGGTAGACAGACCACTCAGAGCAAACCTGAGAGTCTTCCTTGAAGTTGGGTGTGACCATGTGAGAAACATTCTGGTCAAAGGGGAACAAATGGAAGTGGTATGCCTGACTTCTGGCAAGTGTCCTTAAGGGGAAGGTCATGACCTTTTCCTTTCTCTCCTTCCAGGTGCGTGGAATGAAGCGATGACAGCTGGAACCAGAGGGGAGCTCCTGAATCATGATGTGAACTTGAGAACAGAGGCCCAGAAAGGTGACGTCACAAGAAAGACAGTAGGAGTAGGAGTTCTGGAACAGTAGAATCCTGATCCAGCCCCATTTTATCCACGAAGATTTTTGCATGAAAAAGAAATACATTTCTACATTTTAAACCTTTGCTATTTTGGTTTCTGGTAAACTCTCTGCTGAAAGCATAGAGGATTTCAGGCCCAAGGGAACAGAATTCTTTAGAGTAGTGACTCTCAGACTTTAGCACTTAAAAAAAAAAAAAAAAGAAAGCACATGGAGAGCTTGTTAGAACACAGACTTCTGGGTCCTATCCCCAGAAATTCTGATGTTGTATATCAGCCATAGAATCTGAGAATATGCATTTCATATAACCTCCCAAATGATACAGAAGACCCTTGGACCACACACTGTTCTAGGGCTCTGAGTCAGAAAAGAGTTCAGCACATTTAAGGAACTGAATCAAGGCTAGCTTTAGAGAACAGTGGGAGGCATGGATGAAGGTTGGAAAGGTAGGTAGATGGCCACATTATGCAAAACTTTGTAGTCCAGAAAGGGAATGATTTTCTTCTAAGTTAAGTGGGTATCTATTGAAGAATATTGAGCAAGGAAGGGACCATATTTAAGGTTATAAGGTCATTCTCTACTCTATGGAAAATGGACTGCAAAGGGGTCTAAGATGTTATATCAATAGACAAGTAGACAAGGCCAGATACTCTGGCCAGGGTTGTAGCAGTAGAGACAGAATCAAGATATATTTTGGAAGAATAACAAATACTTTGCTAATAGATTCAATGTGTGGAATAAAGGAAGAGGAGGAATTGGGAAGGAGGATGACTCCCAGGTTTTTGTTTTGAGTAAATGGGTGGAACCTTCATACGATACGCTGAGCAGATTCCTATGCCACTGACACACAAGCCAGAATTTCCAGGGATGGTAGTCTACCACTCCCATTTGTGGCACTTTTAGGAGATGCCAACTTTCAGATTATCCCTCCAGTCCAAGCTATTCACTGCAATTGCCCAATAAGCCTCTGGGTGGGTTGGCCCCACCCACATGACATCTCTTCATAAGCACTTGTGCCTTAGATGTGGTTTGGAATTATTTTGTCTGTTTTCCAGAGATGATCTCCAGGGTTTTGTTTTTGTGTGTGTGTTTGTATATGTTTATGTTCCCTTTGGCAGGATACAGTGTGATTCTTCAATCACAGGGCACAAAGAGTTCTCAGAATTCTATAGTTCTGGAGGTGTCTGATGTCTTGGCCAATGTGTACAAATGGTCTGTTTTCCAGCACATTTCAATTCTAATTCACCTCATTATGGAATGACTATCACAAGAAGAGTCATTAAATTTTCTCTGGTCTTACTTCCCATAACTGTTGCTGCTCATAGAATAATTGTTCTTAATCCTTAACAAGGCCCTGTATGATCCGGTTCCTCCCTACTCCTCCAGGCTCATCATCTACTTTTCCCCCAATTTCTTTCCACTGTAGCTACTCTGAACTTCTCTCAGTTTATACATTCAACTTGCTTTCTTCTGCCTTGGCAATTCTGTAGAAGCTAATCACTATTTATAGAAAACATTTCCCCGTTGGTAACCTAGCCAGTCCCCAATCATTCAGCTCAAATTTGAATAAATGACACTATGTCAGCCTTTTTCTGTGGCTCCCCAATACCCTTTCCCATCCCCTGAGATTTGATAGTCCTCCTTCTTAAATGCTCCAGAGGCTGCCTGAACAGTTATTTTGCTAACTTACCATAAGTTAGTTAATTATCTATAGTACTAGTTTCATTATTACTTACTACTTATCATCTCTGGTTAACTATAAATGCTATGAGGACAGAGACTGCATCTGTCTGCCTTCGCTTTGTATATCCTCAGTGCCTGGCATGCAACATTTTCTCACTAAATATTTGTTGGTTCACATATTGATTTCAACAAATGAGATATATTTATACTTTAACTTTAGAAAGAACCATCATATACTTTTAGCAGCTCAGATTATTTTTAACTCTGAGATTATGCATGGATTAAAAATCTGTATTCCAGTGCATCTGGTGGGCAATGTAATAGAGCTTCCCATGTTTCCATATTGCTGCTTCTTCTTTTATTTCCAACAATTGCAAACTGAGGTTTATCTTCAAAAAAATTATTTTCAGGAAAATTATTTCTCTGTTTTGCTCCTCACCAGTTTTAAAATAGGGTTCTTTTCTATTTAAAGATTCCTTCCCTCATTCCTGTTTCTTTTTCCCTTAATCAGGAGTACTTTCTCTGGACTTTATTTTGAATATTCTTCTACAGTCAAATATTGTCAATTCTTAAACACTGTCCCCCCACTTCAAAAGAACAAATAGGAACATTCTCTGCAAACTACCCACCCATTCTGTGTTTTTTGTCAGTTCCCTAGATGAAAGTTAACTGCCTCTATCTTCAGATTGTAAAATTTCTCTAGCTGGGAGGTTTTTTGCTCTGTGTACTTTTATGACATTTGTAAGCATTAATGATATGCTACAGCATTGTGTAGAGTACTATAACAGAGAACTACATATTAGGGAAAAATTAAGGCCATCAAGGCTGTCATCAGGCCTTAGGAGAACTGCTGATATCTCAAATGTGTTTGGGATTTCTATTAAATTTGGTTTGGCATTTATACTGAGTTCCAAATAGTTTTTATCTCTCTCATCTTATGATTACCCCAATTATTGTACTCTGGTTTTCCATTTTGCAGAAGAAATCAGCAAAAAGAAATTTCTACATCAGGTCGGAAGTGGTAAAACCAAAATTAGTCTTTTTGCTTTTTCAGTTTAAAAAGTGAATGAATAGAAATACCTTTAGCTGCTCAATCTTCCCAAATGGTTGAGATGATTAAAATGGAAATGTCAACTAATACCTCAAAAGAGAAAAAGCTAAAAGATGTTGATTTTCTAAAAGGCTAGAAACTGATAAGTCCTGTGGCTCTTTTGGTATAATGCTCCCATGC
Source organism: Felis catus (assembly GCF_018350175.1). NCBI lineage: Eukaryota > Metazoa > Chordata > Mammalia > Carnivora > Felidae > Felis > Felis catus. Next base: position 40,784,079 of record NC_058369.1, read on the forward strand.
TCACAACATTCCTGGAGAAGAGAAATTACCTCTAAGCAGAAGGTAAGAAGACAGGTGCGGTAAAGTAGGTAAATTGCTTCAGGTCTTCTGGTTGGAGAACTATGGGTATGAGAGATAAATCTATATCTGAATGTTTCATCATTTGTGCTGTTACTAAGACATGGATAATTCAGACCAGGTATCTGCCCTCATGGAGCTTAGATTCTGGTAGAGGATGGGGCTGTAAACCAATACAAACCAAACCATTAACAAGATGACTTGAGAGATCTAGGGGCTGGAAAAGTATCCAATGGGACAAAGCAAAGAAGAGCAAGCTGATGTAGGTAGTAGGGCTGAGGGGGTACTACCTCATGATCATTTAAAAATTATTTTTAGATTTCTTTGTTACAGAAAAATTCAAATATAAAAGTAGAGAGAACAGGAAAATGAACTCTCATGTGACTGTAGCCTCCTTCAGCAATGTCAACTTATGGTCAATCTTATCTCCTCTCTGTCTCCACCAATTCTGCCTGATTATTTCATTTATAAATACTTCATCATGTATTTCCAAAAGACAACCATTTTTTTTTCTTTTTATACAAACACCACCACAATTATCACATCTGGACAGAACTTAATAATTTATGATTTGATTTTAGAATTTACATTTGAGGGAAGGTCTATTGGAGGAGGTACAACTTGATGAGATCCAAGTGAAAGAAGGAGTGAGCCTTGACAAGATATGGGGATGGTACCAAACTTGTATTTTTTGGTGTTTGTTTTTTATACAAATTCAAAATTTTATAGCTAGAGGGAAAAATAATTGATTCCTCAAAATCAGTTGTTGTTATTCTTTGTCAAACATGATGCTCACAGAACATTTTTGACAAAGGAACAAAAGATCTATATATATTTTTGGTGCAAGGTTTGTTGGCTTTTTGTCTTTTTTTCCCTGTCTTCAGGTGACAGATAGACATAGCTGAATCAATGAAGGACAATACTTGCCTAAAATGTGCAACATAAATATAGAAATCCTATGAACAGAAGATTCAAAACCAGTACTGGAACAAAACCATCTCTGAGCTCTGGTGAATCTTCTGTGTAGAAGGCCACATCTGAACGACCAACAAAGTCTTTCAGCTGCTTCCTTGTTCCATAGCTGGCCAGACTACAGATCTTGCTGGCTGGCTTTTTCATTATTCCTCCTTTGAAGATCTCTTTAACCACACCTTTCTGGAACCGAGGGACAAGAAATACTCTTTAAAAACCGTTGGATTACCACGTTGAGAAGCATCTTTGTGCTTTCTTCTTCTTTTTCTGGATGAAGATCAGCCAAACACAGAAGCAGCATTAATGTTCCTTTGCTGGCAGTTCCATCCAACCTCCCAGGGGAAGGCATTTTGCCAAGTTCTTCTCTGCCCATTTGAAATTCAAATCCCTGAATAAGCCTCAGTGCCACCTTTGTCCAGAAACCTCAAAAGCCCCAGTCCATGTCAATCTGCCTTGAAATTATAAAGGGACATATTACTGTGTAGGAAGATAAGCTGTGTTGAAATAACATCCAGGGTGGTTGTTAAATAAATTCAGGAAAACCAAGACATTCACTGTTAAGCCGAGACTCTGTCCTCAACTCACCTCCCAGGCAAGAAGTGGGCAGAGAAGCCACATGCTGGAGGTAGACACTCTTGAACTAATGACTTCAGTGGCTATTTGACTTAAAAATAATGTAACTTGCCAACTTCTAGAAGTTTATGAGCTGTTGTTTCAGACATCTCCACAGGTGTGATTAAAGCTTCAGCTTAAGAAAATTTTAGTTAAGATGGGAGAAACTTGGGTCCATTTTCTAGCTCAGAGATTCTGTTGCTGTGTGGCCTCGGCATGTTTATTCAGGACCATCCCGAACTTTATTTTCCCTATTCACAAAATGGGACCATTCAGATTGGATTATACAGTTGTTTTTAGGATAAAATAAGCATGGGAAGATAGTTTCAGAAGTAAAAGGTCCAACATAATGTAAGGGTTAAAGATCAGATATACACTAAGAAGCCATGTGGCTACACTTTCTGACTGCTAAGGGATTTGTTTGAAGCCTGTGTCCCATTTGATTTTGAAGGCATTTACCAGGCACCTACTCTGTATTAGCATGTTTTCCCTGGTGCCATAAAAATGTGTCGGTGTGGGGGTGTGGGGGTGTGGGGGTGTGAGGGTGGGGAGACAAGAAAAACACAAACAAAATGATGAAACAGCAATACATTGCACCATGAATCCTTGAGCAAGGTTAACCTCTCCAAGCCTGAGTTTCCTTATTAATTAAATTTCTCTGACAGAGAAACCCTCATAATTTTATCTACTTTAAAAAAGACTTTAAATTTTTTCTTCCTCAATAAAGGCAGTAAAATTCTGATTTTTTCCCCATCAGATTTTTTTTTTAATTTTTTTTTCAACGTTTTTATTTATTTTTGGGACAGAGAGAGACAGAGCATGAACGGGGGAGGGGCAGAGAGAGAGGGAGACACAGAATCAGAAACAGGCTCCAGGCTCTGAGCCATCAGCCCAGAGCCCGACGCGGGGCTCGAACTCACGGACCGCGAGATCGTGACCTGGCTGAAGTCGGACGCTTAACCGACTGCGCCACCCAGGCGCCCCTTTCCCCATCAGATTTAAGAAGAGTGGATTTTTTTTTTCTGCTGATAATAAGAACCATGAAGGTTGGTGAAAAGGAATTGCTGTGTAAGATTAACAGGGCAGCAGTTTTAGGAAGGAATGGAAGGAGGAAGGGCAGGAGATAGGAGGCCTCAGACACTATTTTGATGATTCCCAAGACAGAGGCATGGAATTGTGATTGAAAAGGATGATGAATGATGGAGTCAGGTCTCAGGGGACAGAAGGGCAAAGACCAAGAATGTAGGACTTGGTGGCATACATCTACTACCCTTTCTGTAGACGAGGGTGGTAGGCACCATCCGATCATGGAGGTCTTTCCCACTGAGCAAGTGCAGCAGACATCATGGCCTCTGACTCACACTTAGTACATGTCATGTACTCTCTTTAGAGATGGAGAAGTTAGTCTCAGAAGGGAGGAGCATGACTTTTCTGGAAGCAGGTGCTAACAAAGAGACAGAGGTTGAATGAGTGTTCTCAAGGTGAAGACAGCTGGATAATCTCAACTGCCTGTTCCATATTGGAATCTGGCTTAGGACTTGAGCTCACAGGATAAAAATGATGAGGGGACAGGAGGGAGTGAGGAACAGAGAGAAGGTTTGGATCAGTCTTCAGTATATCAATGACAAAGATATTTTGAGCAATTATTATAACTAGGCACTGCATTGGGTGTTTTGCATGTCCTTTCTCATTTAATCCTTCCATTGACTTGGTGATATTAGTCATGTTATTATCTACATTGTCTAGACGAGGAAACTGAAGTTAAGTAGCCAAAATGATTTAGCTAGTAAGTGGCAAAACTAAGATTTGAGCCACATTGTATGATCCTGGAGCCCAAGTATGGAGCTCAACTGAGGATTTTGAATATGTTAAGGAAACAAGAAGTGGATAAAACCCAATGAAGGAGAAAAAGCAAATGCAATGGATGTTGCATTTGTACCCAGGGCTTCATATTTATTTAGTCTCAAAAATATGTTTTTATGGTAAATAAAACTGGAAAAGTGAAACCACTTCTTTGATACAAACTATGGACACAGTTTTGACGGTTGGCTGTGTTTGATAAGGAAGAATACTTCTCTGTGTATCTAAAGGAGAGCTGATTATAAGTATTGCAATGGAAAGTTGTCTCTTCAGAGAAAGAGAGACAGAGAGAGAAAGAGCACATGAGCAGGGGGAGGGGCAGAGAGAGAGAATCCCAACTCTCTCTCTCTCTCTCTCTCTCTCTCTCTCTCTCTCAAGCAGGGCTTGAACTCACAAACCATGAGATCATGACCTAAGCAGAGATCAACAGACGCCTAACTCAATGAGCCACCCCGGCACCCCCAAAAGTTGTCTTCTCAACAATGTCCTCCTTAAAGTTATCTGTTGATTGTGGACAAACGGTGATATAGAGTGCTATAGAGTCCATCTGTGTGTGCATCTGTGGAAACCTACCTGTGTTACATTGTCTAGTCATTCTGCTAAAAACAGCTGGACATGACATGAAGGATTATCTAACCACAAAGCAGCTAAGCGATTACCTAGAGTGGTTTGGGTGTCATATCATATTCCTTTGATTCCTTCCTATTTTTGGCTTTCAACTTTCATTCCAATGAACCATTTAGTGGGGCTCGTAGTGGAGCTTATTTATTCCTCATAAAATAGGAGGACTTTATCACCAGATGTGATATTGTAATGTTATAAATGTGTCAGATGTCCAAAAGAAACACACCACTGGTGCAATATCACTCTGCACCCACATGTCTGTTAAATAAGACCATCTTCTGTTGGATGGTGGCTTTCAAAAACATTCCCTTTCTCATTCAACAGTGCAGAGCATCCATGCAGTCAGATGTTTATTTATTATACAATTCATGCCTCTGAGGAGTCACTCTTTGTTTCATGTTTCTTATCAGTGTCAATTGTAATCAATTACTTGTATAAAACTATAGAACACCTAATTTATGACATGATGACACACAGTAGATACAGCGTTTCTATCTAGAATTGAACTGAACCCCTGCATGACTTTTCTGCCAGAGCCAGGAAAGGGCTCTGGGGACAGAACCAAGATGAATAAAGCATATTTTCTTTTTCTTAGCCCCCTTTCCTAACAAGTTCAACTTTTAGAAATAACATTGGCTAGCCAATGAAAACACTCCTTTGATAAAGGCTAAGAATTTAAGATAAAAAACAGCTGGGCAGGTTTTTTTTATATGAAAGGAAACAACTTTGAACTACATAGACAATGTCATTTAAACCCAAACAGATGTGGTTTAATCTTGTTTTTGATCCTCTTGTAGATTTTTCTCAAAATGCCTGCATATGCATAGAAATGATGACTTTCAGATGTTTGAACATAATTTGTCTCTGTTAGAATATCACCTTGGTACATAGATCATGTACACCAAATACTCCCAGTCTTTGAACACGGACAGCAGGGTACCAGGGAGAATTTATGTGGGTCTTTTGGTTTTGCCCACCAATTTGGTAAGAAACTAAAAGGGGAGGAAAAAAAAAAGCAATGGTATCCACATACTGTCATTTTCAAAACAAGAGTCACATGTGTTCTCCATGACTTCAGTAAATCATGGCGATAGTTTTAGATCCTAACACTCAGAAAGGCTTTCAAGATGAATCCCATCACGTGAATGCTCTAAAAATAACACACTGTTGATTTGTGGACCATTTCGTGTCCTCATTGATTATTACCCACGTATCATATGATATCCTCATGTATTAAGGTTTTCCCATCCCATTGCTGGAAAAAGAAACCACTGGAGCAAAAACTATGTTAAAATATACAATGTCATCAGTTAGACTGTCAAGGAACCCACTAAAATATACTCAAACCCACTTTCAACTTCAAAGGCTATTAAAGTTGTTACCGCAGGCATTAGCCCAAAGATTGAAGAAAGGGTTGTGCAGATAGAAATTTTATACATTTTTCTCCCTTTTCTTCTTCCTCCCTTTCTCCATTTGAATGAATATAATGGTGAAGTGGTGGGGATAGTCTGTGAAACACGTGGAGAGACTAAGTATCATGAGAAGGAATCAGAAACAAAGAGAACTCTGGGGACAGAAGGCACTGGGTAATTAACACCCAGCTCTAGCAAATGACCTTGGGCAAGAACAGGGACACCACTGCTCCTATTTAAAAGCCTTGCCTTCAAGGTGTCTCCTCCTTGCTGTCTACAATTGTCTCCACAGTCACAGTCACAGCCCTTGAAGGTATTTAAAAAACCACATCTGGACCAACAGAAAATGAGATGCCCATATTTATTTGAAAAATTCTGAAAGGATCATTGAGTGTGTGTGTGTGTGTGTGTGTGTGTGTGTGTGTGTGTGTATACATGTGTATGGCACGTGGGGGGGGAGTGAACAAAGGGGTAGATGGAGATGAGGTGCACTAATGGCACTGATGGGCTTATGCTTGATCACTGGGAAACCAGCCCCATAACTCCAATCAAAACACAAAAGAAGGGTCCAACTTTTAAGCAGTCAAACAGTTTCTAGAACCCTGTTGGTTCTTTGGCAGCAAAGTGTTGTTCTGTGTAATGTCTCTCCCCATCAAAACCCACCTCAGGGCATAAGTGCAATGTGAGGTCATTTGGAGCCACAAGCTAATCTACAAGAATCATCTGGCATCATATGCGAATGCTTATTATTTTAAAAATGCAGTTCTGTTTATACTGTTGGAGTCTCTAAGTCCTCTTCATTATCCATTCATGCTGTCTGTCTGGATGTGTTTTCTGATATTTGTGTGAGGATGTTGCCTCTGCTCAATGTGACTCAGGGAGAAAATATTAGGCTCCGATGCCCTATGTTGTCATGATTCCCATGCCAGGGGCTTCAGGAATGATGTTTCCCACCAAGAATTACAGTAGCTGCCAAGGGATGGAGGAGGCAGGCACTGGCCCAATTACAGAGCAGCTAGTGAGAGTTCCAGAGGCTTTGTGGAAATCCAACTGACTCCTGGGGCAGTGGGGAAAGGGCGAGGAACTAGAAGAGGCATGGGGAAGAAGCATGCCTCCTGCATCAAAGATGCTTGGATCCTGAGCCAGGAGAGGAGGGAAGTCAAGGAGGCTGCATCCACTCTGGTGAATAGTTTTAGGAGTGAAACACAGAAAAGGAAGAATGGAAGGGATACATGTGACACACTAGGGGGCAGACAACTAGATGGAGAAAAGTCGCTGGACAAGGGGGCCACAGAACTGGGTTCTAGCACTACAATTCATTCAGTGTGTGATTTTAGACCAATTATGTCCACTTTTATTATGTATCTTGTGTAAAAGAAGACCTCCAACTAGCAAATGTTCTGAGACTCATAGTCTTTGTCACTACTTGTGATTTGAAAAATGCACACCTCTAACTCATACTATTTCAGCTCTATGCACAGCAGAAAAGAAAAAGGGGAGGGGGGGAAGGAGAGAGGGAGACAAGGGCCTGCTTCCCACTCTGGAAGGGCATGTGTGGCGTGGCTTCAAGGAAACGGGTGTCTTTATCTACATTTGGTCTCAGACCCCAGAAGCCTCCCATTCCATGAGAATCTCACCCTGCTGAGTAACATCCTGATGTTTAAAGAGACTTGTGTTAAATCTGAGAGTGGTTTAAATGATTATTTTTTGTACAACATAGGTTCTAATAAGCCAAATACTCCATTTGATACTCAACCAAACACTTGTTACTCTGGTGCGATGCTGGAGGAAAAGAGACCCACCAAGAAGGGAAGGAGGGGGTGAAATTATGAGGTCACTCTTCATCTTAGAGCCTCTGTTTGTGAGGTGAGGACAGTCAAACAAATAGCTAATTTGTACTGAGGTCGTTCTGTGTGCCAGGTACCATGTGGGACATTTTATACATACTCTTTTCTTTTTTACAACAATCTCATGATTCATTCCACAGCTACCTCATTTTACTGCCCACCAATAAATGCCAAAAACTCTCCTGGACTTCAGGGGAAGAGCAGCAAACAGAAGAAAACAATGATTCTGCTCTTTTGAGGTTGAATTCTGGTTAGGGGGGAGAGATGAGAAACAAATAAGTACATGTGATGTTAGGTGGTGAGAAGCACTATGAGAAGGTAATAAAGAATGCCAGAAGAACAAGTGGGTGGTCAGAGAGGCGTTTCTGGTGAAGTCACAGAAGGAAGGGAGCGAGCCTGGTGCTGGAGCAGAGAAAGCAATCATATTCCCTACTCTACAGATGGGGAAACTGAGCTTCCCACGGTCTCTCATTTAATAAGCTGTGATGATGCCACTAGATCCCAGCACAGCATCTGCTTCCCATCTTGAAAGGACAGCAAGTCAGAGGAGGGCTGTGAGTACAAGCAAGTCTGGCACTAAAAACTGCATGAGTCTATTAACAACACGCCATTGCTTTGTCTGTGTAATGCCCGAGCTGGCTGAGTTCTTCTACTATACTGAGCTAAGAGAATTGGCAGATTGCACTGGTATTACAAAGAAAAGGCACACACTTTCTTGGAGGTCTTTCCCCTTATTTCTTCCACTATTGAACCTCTGGTTACAAACAAAGGGACAGGGAGGCATGGTTTTCACCTAGTATTCACCAAGTGACAGAGGCTCCTCAAAGAGGCTTCAAGGGCTTTTTGAAGAGATGACAGGGAGGGTCAATTGGTAGGGCTCATGGTCACCGATGTCTTCTTCACTCAGGGCAGTAGTGGTTTTATCTCTATAATGTACTGGGGCTCTGAAATGAAATTTCTGGGACTAGGATGAAAGTTGAAAAATACATGAAAGCCTTGGTTTCTAGTGTTTTTGAGCCATCTTAAAAATTTGGTTTTAAATGCAAAGTTTCTTAAAAAGTTCCCAGTGGAATGATAACCCTAGGGGATAGCTTTCAAGTTGTGAGAAATGAACGGTGTATGCAAGTCTTCTTTTGGATGAGAAAGCCAGGTGATCCAAATAACTGGTAAGCAACTCTGATCAAAGATTTGGAGAACCCATGGAAAGAGATCACTGTTACTATACTTTTCTCTGTCCTCTTCCCTAATGAATGTGGTATACACCACACACACACACACACACACACACACACGTCTATGTGTACACATGTACACACAAAGCATGGGACTGTAAGGAAGTTTTTAAAAAAATACAGAAGCGTCAGGTGAAGAGGGACTTCTTCCACTCTAAACATTTAATAAAATGTATAATTTCCATATGGGCAAAATTAGAAGCCTCACCCATCAGGTGAATCAGTAGTAGTAAGAATTGGAAAGAAGTTGTGAAAGCCAAAATTTGGTGTCTAATCCACAGTTTATAGAAAGACCATTTCCTATTATTTCCACTGTTGTGGCTATTTGTTAAAAAAAAATAAGGACTATTCAGAGCTAACAGATAGATGCCTCTGGCTGTGGCATGTGTGCTTGTATATGTGTGAGTGTGGTCTCTGAGAAGAAAAATCTTTCTGTCTCCCACTGTCTTTCTGAAAGGCTTTAGGGAGCAGGGAGTAGGTTCTCACCCAGGGAGTGAGATCAGCGGTAGTGGGTTTGCCTTCGGAGACACCTCCTTAAAGGCAGGTTGTTGCCTCTGCACTTGCTCTTTCCCCTGTCCCATGAGCTGGACCTTGGATGTGTAATGTGAGCCACCTTTAATCAGGTGGATGAGAAATCGCACTAGAGGACGACAGAGTCATCTTTCCCTCAAGGGAAAATAAAACTACATATTTGGATGATTTCTTACAAAGAAGCTACCTACAACCTGGACCCTGTGAGTACCTCTGGAATATTTCAAGAAAGAGAAATAAACCTGTTTTATTTGAGCTACTGTATTTTTGTGTTTTTTCCTGCTTTCTCTGTTTTAGCAATTTATCTTATACTCCAACCAATAACCTATTGGATATAAAATAAAATTAAATGTTGATTTGGCTCCAGATTGCTAAATTTTTGAATTCTCTCTTCAACTGGCTAACACCACCCTCTTAGATCCACAGGGGGAATTAGATAGGTAGATGAGGATTTGACCTCAAACTTTAGTCCTCTACTGAGCTTGGGTTGAATCATACAGAGCAGGTGTTACAAATTCAGTCTGCAAGAGGGGTTGGGAAGATAAATGCAAAGAAACAAAGCTGACTGGATAGGGTTGCACTCAGTGGAGAATGTGTGACCCATCTAAAGGACTGTTATTCAGAAACATGGGCTTAGTATTTCTTGATATTTTTATCTTTTTAAAAGAAAATGGAAATCTAGATTTATTTATAAAGTCAAATTCATACATTTTAATTAATAGGCTACTTAAAAATTTTTAAGAAAACATACTGTGTGCACCAAAGAACTAATCAGATAACTATTGGCAAGATAAGCTTATTCCAGACCAAGTGTGTGTAGCCAGCAAAAGACTCCATCCCAAAAGTAAGAGAGGTTAGCTTCATGTCCTGAGTGGACATGGTATGGGTCATTTGATCAAACAGTTTTGGCCTAAGCTAATAGTTCTGGAGTCTGTTTTAGAATCAGTGTTCTAGGTTCCAAACAAAGGAATCATTAGTACCAGAGAAAATCAGTAACTTATTGAAATGTCACAATTAAGTAACTGGGAGGTTAGGAAGAACAGGAATCCATGTAACTCCTATAGTCTTGGTTTTTCCAACGAGTAGACACAACATCAACTATCTTTTGATTCTGTCTTTGACATCTTAGCAGAGCTCCATGCTCAAAATAACAACTGCTAAATGGCTCTGAATAAGGGACCGGTTAACGATATATAGTTAATGAGCAGGCTGCAGCCATTGGAAAGAATGTGGTACATCTCCTTGCTACCAGGGGAAATGGGGCACCGTGGATGATAGCCACAGAGTAAAGACGGAGAAGATCCACAAGTGAAAAAGAGGGTGCTACTCTTCTAAGAATGGGAAAAATATTCCCGGTTATGCCAAAACAGTAGATAGCCATTGTAATAACACTTCCCATATGGAGATTCCTTCCTGCCATTTTGTGAAACAATTTTTTTTTCTGAATCTCACATTTTGAAAAAAAAGATGAAGTTTAGAAGTCTAGAAAAAGAAAATAGTATTATAATTCTCCTGTGATAATAAAAGATTGACATTACTTAGAGACATTACTCTTCAAAGAAATCCAATGATGCCAATAAGAAGAAAACAAGAGCAGGAAAAGGTGATGCAAAGTTGAAGGTCAAGGTCAATGTTTCTGGTCACTAGGATGGGGTGAGAAGGAGAGAAGCAATCACAATCTCACTGGTTTTGCTTGTAGCTGGGCCCTGTCCACTCCTAGCGGTGCATTCTTTTGATAAAGTGAATGCTAAGGTTATTCACTTGGTATTCTCTGTAGTCAACCTGTAAGCGGTGCTCAAAGAAACAACAAGATTTGGAATAAAAATAAGTCTTTAAATTGTCAGTTCTATTTAGAGCTGTTAACCTTACCAGATGAGTAGCATGTTAACATTACTTATAGTTACCCAGTAACGTTCCTACACGTTTTCCAGTATTTGGGTATTCAAGCTAGACTATAGTTCATTGTGAATATTACTAAATGTATGTATCTTTCTTATTAAGGATTTTTGATATTTCTAATAATGAGTTAGGTTGCATGAGGAATGTTGGATTTATGACTTGGTGTATTCCAAAGAATTCTAATTTTCCCCCCAGTTCTCTAACACTAAATCTGTCGGGAGTTTGGAAACTGCACTTGCCACAGGGAAGAAGGATTGCCCAAAGAGAAAGCAAAGGAGGGAAACAAAGAGAAGGAATGCTGGCCAAGTCTCCTCAAGAGGGAGAGCTGAGGCAGGTCTATACTATCCTAGCCCTAAGAAGTCTAAAAGAGACTCTTACAAGGGAAGACCACTGGAGGGGTAGATCACATCAGGCTCCTCCTTTAGGGAGAACTAAGAGAGGAAGAGGATCTGAGTGCATATGTGTGAATTGGGAGAGGGGAGGAGGGAAGGAAGAGAGCAGAAATGAGCTTTCTCAAGGGGCCTAAAGAATCCACTAGAATTCCAACTTTTTTTTTTTTTTTTTTTTTAGATTGGAGAATTGTCCAAATGTGGATTTGGATGGTCCATCTGGGCTGACCAGACAAGGACCAGCTGGATTTGATTGTCCCCATTCTCCCACTAGAAGTGGGTGCACCTGCACATGATTTCTCACGGGGGAGTGGATCTCTTCTGTCCGGGAGAGGCTGCAGCTGCTCATTGGCCCCAAGGTCTCTAGGAGCTACACAGTTGGTTTCCCAGACAACTGCTATAAAAAGTGAGAGTATGCTGTGGAATTTATCCACCCAAATTCAGGGGAGATCAAAAAGAAAATGCCCACCTGGTGGGAAAAAGAGCAGCTGAAAGAGCCCTTAGGAAGAGGTCTGTTTTATCACTGACTTGGATGACCATTCCGAAGATACACGAAATGAATCTGTGAGTGGCATGAGGCTGAGGTGTACAGTGAATATGTGGCTGTACAACTAGAATGTAGATGGAATTTCACAGGCTGAAACAATAAATGGAATCTACTAATGTTGAACCTCTTATGGATAGTGTGTCAAGTCCCGGCCTTGGGTCCAAACACTGTCCAAGTATGCGCAGCAAAGAGACTTCAGAACTTAAATAGACAGAAAATAGTTTGAATGAAGAGTGGACGGGGCAGTCAAAAACTTAATATCATATGTGATGAGTTAACAAGAGTAGCTCTTGTGAATACTGAATAAGATACCAGTTGCAGTGCCTGGAATATACTAAGTGTTCAATAAATGTTAGTTACTATTGCTGCTGTGGCCACTGTTGGCTCTTGTTGACAACAGGGTGAAGACAAGAGGAGAGAGTGCTGAACCACTTTAAGGTTTCTGGATTTTCTCTCAACCTTCTGTTACCTCTCGTCTTTTCTTTCATGTTCCTCTTAAATGTTCCTCAGCGCTGTTGGGATGGATCAAAGTAGCGTTAGGAACTGGGTAGGGAGAGGGGCTGTAATCAGGAACCAACCTTAAATCCTTCTCACTGTCTAGGGCCATGTCAGAGGCTTTATATGGATTATGTGATTGAATCATCTCAACACTCCAAAGTTAGCAGTGGTAATTTCCCTATTTACAAGCTAAGTCTGTACTTCTCCACAACAAACTAAGGCTCAGAAAGTGGCTTCACTGATATTTTAGAGTTAGGAGGGGACAGAGCCTGGACTTAAACTTAGCTTTATATTCTTATACATGGCTTTCACTTTGTGATTTTGTCCCCACTGTAGCAGCCAGCTTATTCTGGGTCTGTAGCAGGGGTGGTGGGGATTGGGGTGGAAATGGGGGGTTATGGATGGGTTTTGGGTGGTTTAGGGAGGGGAGAAAAGACGAAAGGGATTAAACAAACCATTTAGATGGCTACATCATTCCCAACAATTAAAAAATGTTCTTTCCCCTCAGAGAGGCTCAACAATAGTATGTTTGCCTTTAGTTCCAGAAAAGGGGTTGTATTTTGGACTTCTCAACTCGTCCCCAGTCTCTGATGGGTCCGATGAAATACTTCCAATTTTAAGTGACCCTTCAAAGAAAACTGACCAGTGAGATCAATTGCTAAGTTTTTATTTTCCTTTCTCTTCAACCCAGACAAAGCTATCATGTCCTCAAGTTTTGCTAAAAAGAAAAAGTTTACAGGAAGAAAAATGTTCTTCCTTTGGAGATAAAAATAGCATCTGCTTTTTTGAGAGCCAGTCAGCAGCTGGAGGAAATTATTTATCTCTTATCTCAGACCCTTTTCTAAGTCTGCTGGTCACCTTTCTGTTTAATTACTTTTGCCATTATGATTTAAAACCACCACAATATTAGCATCCATTACTTCAATAGCACTTCCATGTTCAGATTTTTTACTCAGCTTTAAAATTTAGCCAAGTTATACCACATAGCAATTTTAGGAGCTCTCTTCACCCTGTTCTAAACACTTTACTCTAAAAACAATAGCTATCACTTTAGAACAAAAAGTCCCTAAAGGGTCAATGACTTAACTGATATTGCAAAATTTCAACAAATTCTCTGGGTTTGAATTAAGTCACCCTTTCCCAAAATCATGTAGGAAAAACAATCAAGTCTAGGAGGCTATCTTTGTTTTCTCTTCAAATATTATATTTTAAAATAAATTATATTTTTGGGGGAATGGGGAAGAACACATTTACAGTGTGATCTTTATTTCATTTACAGAAGAGTTTTCTGGTACCCACTGGACTCAGGGTAGGCAGAAACCTTATTATTAACTAAAATTTGAGAACTCTGTAGCATGGTAACTTTGAAGTGGCTCTTTGTTGTGGTTTGAATTCTAGGATGGGAGAAAAAGCTGCCGGCAACCTTGGGGAATTACTTAACTTTTCCTGTATTTGTTCCTCACCAATATAAGAAATTGCTCTCTTCAGCATTGGGAGTAGTGAAGCATAGTTTAAAAATAAGAGCTGGGGAGTTTTTCTTTTCCCTTGAATTCTCTTATCCTTGGAAAAAAGGAACGAGCTTCTAAACAAAATTTTTTGTCTCTCTCCTTGGTGATTGAAAAGTATTGATACAAGAGAGAAAACAGGGAAGGGGAGGATGATGAACAACAGAGAGAGAAATTGGGAGAAGTCTACTTCCCACTGTCAACGCTCAGATCAGGAGACTGACAATTACTAATGAGGTGGCTAAATGGTGAATTATTAACCAAAGGGTGATTATGCTAGGGACAGTGTTCTATTAGGGCTACGCTAAGGTAGCAAGGACTTGCTTCTTACACTACAGTAACAGTGAGCATTTAATAGCATTCTACTAAAGTGTTTTTTTTAAGTTTATTTATTTTGAGGTGGGGAGGGGCAGAGAGAGACAGACAGACAGACAGATAGAGAATCCCAAGCAGGCTCCATGCGGCCCAACGTGGGGTTCAAACCCATGAACTGTGAGGCCATGACCTGAGCCAAAACCAAAGGTGAGACACTCAACCAATGGAGACACTCAGGTGCCCCTTTACGAAAGTATTTTGGGCACTGTGTTTGTCATTTAGATTTGAGAAGAAAAAGAGTATTATCATCATGCAATGACAACTGTCACTGGAAGCCTGGAGGAAGCTAGAGAGGTAGAGCTGACCATAACAGCACGTATGTAGGGCAGAAAGTGTGGGAGTGTACTTAGCAGGCCCAGCTGCCCTGTGAGAATTTGGTTGCTAGGGAAAAATCAGAACAGAGCAGTTTCTCATATTTTTGGGCTGTTAAGTTCCCCCTTTGGGGGAGTTGGAAGCTAGTCTCATGGATTCAAGATTGGAATCATTCAGACAGAATGAGTCTCACAAAGTCAACTTTGTCAGTCTCCTGCCTTTGGGAAGGATGTACATAAAGGACACAGGAAAATGAATGTTCTGTGGCAGACACTTTTCCCTTGATAGGGCATTAAATGTAATGAAATAACAGTCTGGGGCTAAGCCTCCATTTAAATTCACAAATGTAATTTTCAGTTTCTCACTGAAATTGAATGTCTCACTGCCTAATTTTTGAGTTGATATTAAACAAAAAGAGTTCTGGAATTCCAAAGTTTCAGTTCATAAAGTAAAAACTAAAGATCATAAAATCTTGAATTATATTTTACCTTTCAGACATAAAGTTCAATGACACAGTTCTGTTATACACATTGTAGAACTTTTCTTCTCAAATGACCATCCAAGAGCCAAAATTATCTTTGCAAAACTAAATGCTGTCCACATTTGGCATGCACAGTAAGTTCTTTCACCTTTGTAGTTTTAATTTTCAAAATACTTGATCACCAGAATCAATACTCTTGCTTTCCATTTTTTACCCACTTAAAAATAAAAGGTTAGGGGTGCCTGGGTGCCTCAGCTGGTTAAGTGTCCAACTCTTGGTTTTGGCTCATGGGCTGACCTCAAGGTTCATGGGTTCGAGTCCCATGTTGGACTCTGTAATGGCAGTGTGGAGCCTGCTTGGGATTTTCTCTCTCTCTCTCTCTCTCTCTCTCTCTCTCTCTCTCTCTCTCCCTTTCCCAATAAATAAATAATTTTAATAAACTCAAATAAACAAACTTAAAAAAAACAAAAATAAAAGCTTAATATCTAAGTTCAATAATGCATTTAAAGTATGTATAAGCTCTACTTAAAAAAATTTTTTTAAATGTTTACTTATTTTTGAGAGAGAGAGAGGGAGAGACAGAGAGAGAGAGAGAAACAGAATGTGAGCAGGGAAGGGGCAGAGAGAGAGGGAGACACAGAAACAGAAGCAGGGTCCAGGCTCTAAACTGTTAGCACAGAGCCCTACGTGGAGCTCAAACTCACAAGCCTTTGAACTGTGAGATCATGACCTGAGCTGAAGTTAGCCACTCAACTGACTGAGCTACCCAGGCACCCAGTAAGCTCTACTTTTTAGGCAAAGTTTGTGATACTGTCGTTCATTGGGCCAAAAGTCAGAGCGAACACAATATTTTGAAATGTTTGTTCAGTCAACATACCAACGTGTATTTTTGGCTCTTGAGTGCATTAAGGTTATCAAGTTGTGAATGCATGGGCTGTACAATGTTTGGGGACCATTTGCATGCCAGAGCACCCTATGTTTATAAAACCACTTTGCTTTTTTGAAACATTTCAGATTGACTCTTACAAAAGTACTCTATTTCTCTGAGAAAACACTTTTGAAGGAACATGCATATAGCAAAGGACAAAATCAGATGTGTGAGCTGGCTTTTCTAACTGCAGTGATGGTGCCATCAGAAGCTGGAGGTTGAGTTTCTGTTTTCAGTGTGGAGACCATTAATTTTCGTTCCAGTGCAATGCTTTTCCAATTCAGGCAATGGAGTCTTAATTTCCAACTTTCAATTTTTTTCCCCTTATAAAGTACTTAGTAATCTGGTGACCACTCTCGGATTTAAAAGTACTTGGAAGATAGTTTCCTTTCTTAAATTTCACATACATCAATCAAATAGATTAAACACAATATAAAAACCATTGGACTCTGATGAATGTGCTGTATGATGGTTATGAATGGGGACCCTGAAGTTGGGGAGGCCTGAGATGGCACCCTAAACGCCATCTGTGAGACAATGGACAAGAAAAACAAACATTGTGTGCCTCAGCTTCTTCATCTGTAAAATGGGAGATCGCAGGGCTTACTCATAGCTGTTTGGAGAATTAAATGATAGCACGCATGTAACCTTTCAGAACAGGACCTGACTCAGAATATATGCTAATATTTTGTTGAATTCATACCTACCAGTGGACAATCACTCTGGCTTCTTGCTCATCAATCATTCTTCTACTTATCCATCATGAATATTTATTTTGTATATACTCCACTACTTTAAGAGTAATTTCTGGGGCGCCTGGGTGGCGCAGTCGGTTAAGCGTCCGACTTCAGCCAGGTCACGATCTCGCGGTCCGTGAGTTCGAGCCCCGTGTCAGGCTCTGGGCTGATGGCTCAGAGCCTGGAGCCTGTTTCCGATTCTGTGTCTCCCTCTCTCTCTGCCCCTCCCCCGTTCATGCTCTGTCTCTCTCTGTCCCAAAAATAAATAAAAACGTTGAAAAAAAAAAAAGAGTAATTTCTGTCAGTTTAAAACAAAATAACTGATATAATATGATGAACCCATTAATAAGAAAGATAAAACCTGAGAGACAGATGGACACATTCTAATGAAAATTCCTGGTTTAAGGAAGACATAGCAATGAACACGAAACTCAGCTCTAAGATTCCTGCAAGCTAGAGAAGAGAGGAAGTATAGCACAGGGAACTATAGATTATACTGCTGACTAGAAGAACAAATTCTGGTTTGTTTCCATTACCAATAGCTGCCAAACAAGCTGACCTAACATCTGTGGCTAAAATCATGATGAGTCACCAGTTTTCAGAATTCTTTGGGTTGGCCGAAGGACTCTTCTGCTAATCTTGCTTGGGTAGCACATGTGGGTCACACACTGAGAGGCTGACATTGGCTGGGGTTGTTCATTGGAAATCTTGGTTTATGTCCTCATGGCCAACTTGAGCTTCCTCATAACATGGCAGTCTTTTTTTTTTTTTTTTTTTTTTAGTGTTTATTTTTGAGAGAGACAGAGTGTGAGCAGGAGGGGAGGGCAGAGAGAGGGAGGGATACACAGAATCTGAAGCAGCTTCCAGGCTCTGAGCTGTCTGCACAGAGCCTGATGCAGGGCTCAAACTCATGGACCACCAGATCATGACCTTAGCCAAAGTCAGACGCTTAACCGACTGAGCCACCCAGATGTCTTAAAGTAGCATTCCAATAGGACAAGCCCCTGAATGCAAGGCTCTGCTCATTCATCTGTGCTAATGTCCGACTGATGAAATCAAGTCATAAAAGTAACAAGCCTAGAGTAATATCAGTTGGAATTCCAAGAGGTATGGTTCACAGAGCCCATAATCTATCAGTTTCTTAGGACATGCCAAGTTAGACATCTGGGACTCATTAGCACCCATAACTGTTTTTTTTCTTTTAATAGCTATCTTCATGCTTCATATCCTTTTTACTATTAAACCTTGTTTCCATGTGTTACATCTTTTTTCTCTCTAGTGACACCACCAGTGCAAGCCTTATAAGCTCCTATCTGCCAGCACCATCATGATTTTGTTAGCCTTCTGCCTCTGGAGGCCTTAGAATAATTTTCTCTGCCTTTTTGTTGATGACTCTTTAGACCTTGCTTGCTGAAACAGAAGTTTAGCAATAGTCCTGCACATGTTGTCCATGGATTCAAATGCTTCAGCAGATCTCCTGTAAGCTATGATGAGTTACTCACACAATTTTTGCAGTGTTCAGGTGTGAATCATATCAGCTGGGGGAATATCCAAAATGCAGACCTCTGGGCCTATCAAAACTTAATCTACAGAAAAATAAGAGCATATGAGGCATTTCAGGAACATGAAGAAAGACTTCCCTCTAAACTATACTCTCCTGCCCTTCTTCTTCCTTCTGACACTGATTTTTCTTTCAGTATTTTACTTACCCTTGGCCTGTTTTGCCTTCAAATATGAGAAGGGGTAAGAAAATGGGAACTGTAAGCAAACAATTTTGGGTTTAATTCTCTCCATCTTTTGCCAACTGGTCGACTTTGACTAAATCAGTACACCTGCCTGGGCCCCTCTTTCTTCATGGGCTAAGGGGAGATAATTTCCTACCTCATATCGTTATGGTAAAGACTAAATGCCTGAAACACAGTGAGAATTCCACTACTTATTCTTCTTTCTTCTCATTCTCCTTCTTCTTCTTATGGTGCTTTAGGTTGTGTTTAAGAATAGACCCAATGTGGGGCACCTGGGTCGCTCATTTGGTTAAGCATCCACCTTCAGCTCAGATCATGATCTCACAGCTCAGAGCCTGGAGCCTGCTTCAGATTCTGTGTCCCCTCTCTCTCTGCCCCTCATCCACATGCACTCTATTGAAAATAAATAAACATTAAAAAAAAAAAAAGAGAATACAGCCAATGTACAGGCAAACAGAGTTGACAGATGGGAGAGTGACTCAATCTCTGAGTACTTTGCTTGAGTACTTGGATCCAGCTGCGCCTGAAGCCATCTCCCTTGTTGGACTTTTTAGTTACTAGAGTTGACACGTTCCCTTTGTGTTTTAAGCCAGCTGAAACTAGAGGTCTGTTACTTGCAATTGAGGTCTTGACTTATGTAGAATCCAAACATGCTCTGTATCAGTTTCATCTGATGAATGTCGTTAAAATATAGTTTCTTTCTTTGGCCGCTGAAGATTCTGATTTTGTTGGCTTGGAATAGAACCTGGGAAGGTATATTTTTAGAGCACCCTAAATGAGTTACACATCACTAGCCTGTACATCACCTTTAGGAAACTGCTTCCTTCAATTCTGAGTTCCTTATTTGGCAGTCCCTACAGGACTTTGTAAGCTATCTTGCACACAGAAGGCCCGCTGGTCCATTAAATATTTGTTGAATTGAATACACATTCCAAGAACATGAGTAAGGAGAAAGGACAGATTGTCTCGATAGGCTGATTATATAAAGTTGGGAGGACAGTTAAAAAGAAACAGATTACTTCCAGAAACTTCTAGCATCTCAGGGTAACTACCTTGCTTGAATGAATTTCATACAAATTAAAAATTCTATTCAGTTTTCTCCTTCAAGCTTTGATGATTTGCCTGTGACCAATTTATCACATGGCCTTGGACCTCTTTCCTGACAATTTAATGCTTCATTTTTTTTATTTGTTTCAAATTAAGACCTCTTTGCTCCATATAAAGATTTCATGTTAGGGTTGCCCTTTATGATAAATTTTATTTCATCTGAATGACTGCCTAAATAGAAGTTTCAGTTGCATTCCAACCACATCAAGGGGTTCCCAGAGAAAAATAGTTTCATACATTCAGGATCCTGACAAATGGGGTGGGAATCCTCCTTTACTAAAGGCAGGCAGTAAAAGGTGCTACTGATGGAAGCATTACCAGCACAGGCTATCAAAGTGGGAGAGACATCAGAGCCCACCTGCGATAGAACATTGTTCCATTTATTGAATGCACACTTTGGCAGTTTCTTGCTCCTGGCCCCACAAATATTACAATGGCTCTTTTGGAAAAAAATGCATCTGAAGCCCTGCCTGGATGGATTTTTAAGAGTTATAGACTAGAGTTGACAGCGTGACCACAGGAAAAGATTTATTCCAAAGACGTTCAATGGGAACCACCCATCATCAGCACTGAAAGGGAGTCCAAAAGATTATTTTTAAAAGCAGCATTACATTGATGGTTTGGATTCCAAAGCTAAAGGACGCCAAAGATAACTCATTTCAAACCATTGGAATTAAATTAGAATCTGAACATTCACAAGCCAGAAAAATTAACGCATGCAATCACATCTTAGAGGTCCCTCTGATCAGATACGTTATAACGTATCAGTGAGAGAAATCATCCCAGTTTAAAGATCAGAACAAGATCTGTACTCCCCTGGAGATGTCCTTGTGTGTGATCACGGTCAACCACAATATCAAAGCCGGGATTGCCCTTAGTGGAAGAAGAGATGCTGAGGATCTCCAAGAGAGAGAAAAAATACCCCATCACTTCCTGCTAAAGTGACACATCTTTTTAGATCAAAGAAAATTTTGGCAACACATAGCCCAGAGATGCTTCACCTTGGTTTTATGGATCTGCTATGTGGAGAAGAGGGTCAGTGGTGAAAGCTTACAGCATCACTGGAAAATGAAACACGTAACATTTTGCATCTGCATGTATATAAGATTTTCGGTAGAAAGAACCACTGAGAAAGAGGAAGAGTTATCAATTTTCTCTCTCTTAAACCATTTTATGGATGGGATGTTAAGGACTACATGGACAAGCCCAACGTCACCCAGCAAGTAACCTGAAGAACTGCCTTGGGGTTATGATAACAGATGGGAGCCCATTTGTGAACATAAGGCTAAGGGGACAGGACACCCTACAGTGAACGTGGCCCATAGCCCTGCTTATTTGACCTGCAGTGCTTTCTCCATTATGAAAAGTCATGAACATCCCTCTGCTTCTCAAAAATTGCAAGATGTGGTAAGAGAGAGCCCACATTTCATTGGCGTGTGTCCACCAGCTTGACTCAGTTCTTCCCACTTTCTACCATTTTGTGCCCAGCTACTTCCCTGATTTTCCCTGCCCTCCCTGGTCGCTGTAACACTGGAATTCATGGTTTTGGATGCCAAGAATCCTGGCACCTGTTGAGTCCCTTGGAAGGTTTATAAAACTCCTTTGGATCTGGTTCTGTGTCAGGATGGTTGTGTGTGTGTGTGTGTGTGTGTGTGTGTGTGTGTGTGTGTGTGTGTGTGTTTATTTTAAAAATAGCCAAATCACAACAGCCTAGAATAACAAATGTTTAGGGGTGCCTGGGTGGCTCAGTCAGTTAAGTGTCTGACTTTGGCCCAGATCATAATCTCACGATTTCTGGGGTCCAGCCCCATGTAGGGCTCTGTGCTGACAGCTCAGAGCCTGGAGCCTGCTTCAGATGTGTCTCCCTCTCTCTCTGCTCCTCCCCAGCTCATGCTCTGTCTCTCCCTCTCTCTCAAAAATAAATATTAAAAAAATTAGGAAAAAAAAGTATAACAAATGTTTAATGCTTGCTAATGCTACATGTCCCTCAGTGTTGGGACAGGAGCTCTGCTGTTCTAGTCATTTAGGCATAATCTGACAAACAGCTACTGTCCCAAATATGACCAGCAAGAGTTCAAGGTGGTCTCACGCTGACAAATGCTTTGGCCGGAAAGTGACGCATGCAGTGTCTGCTCAGGGCTCATTGGTCAGCATTAGTCACATGGCCCCAACCTACCTCAAGGGGCTTGGAGGGGTAATCCTATAGCGTGTGCAGAAGGCAGAGGCTGAGGAATATTTAGTGAGCACCATTCGTTCCTTCTGTTACCTTAGTTGTGGAAACCTGCCCAGGTTTGAGCACTGGTGTGTAGTTTCTGGAAGAGCTAGATTGCTTTGGGATGCCTTGGGATACCTTTTCTACAGTGACATAGTACTCTGTGCATGAGGAACACGGAAGCATGTGAGGTTCTGGTGCCCTATTGATACAGGTGTCAAAATTTTGTGCTGGCTTCAGTTCCCAGGCTTTTACTGTGCACCACTGGTTAAATGTGCTGTGTATCTGAGCCTCAGTTTCCTCAGCTTGAAGAATAGCACCCTACAGATTTGTGGAGATAATTACATTAAATGAACTTTGTCAAGTCCAAGGTCTCCATCAATG
Source organism: Felis catus (assembly GCF_018350175.1). Taxonomy (NCBI): domain Eukaryota; kingdom Metazoa; phylum Chordata; class Mammalia; order Carnivora; family Felidae; genus Felis; species Felis catus. The sequence continues at coordinate 40,806,345 of NC_058369.1, forward strand.
GTAGCTGCGGTTGGTGGAGGTGGTACATCTTAGTAGTTGTAAGAATGGGTTTACAAGTAGCTGTGTGACTTTGGTAAAGTCACCAACCTTCTCTGAGACTTAATTTCCTCATCTTCAAAATGGGAACTCACTATGCTATGTATGAAAAGCCCCTTGTACAAATTAAGCACTCAAGAAAAAATCATATTTCAGTATTTAAAATATATTCTTGGGGCACCTGGGTGGCTCAGTCAGTTAGGTGTCCGATTTTGGTTCAGGGCAACATCTCACATTTCATGAGTTCAAGCCCCTTATCAGGCTCTTTGGTGCAAGCATGAGCCTGCTTTGGATCCTCTATCCCTCTCTCTCAAAAATAAACATTTAAAAACAAAAACAAAAAGGGGTGCCTGGGAGGCTCAGTACGTTAAGCGTTCAACTTCGGCTCAGGTCATGATCTTGGGGCTCCTGAGTTTGAACCCCACCTCCGGCTCTGTGCTGACAGCTCAGAGCCTGGAGCCTGCTTCAGATTATGTCTGTCTGTCTGTCTGTCTGTCTCTCTCTCTCTTTCTCTCACTCTGCCCTTCCCCCACTCACACTCTGTCAAAAATGAACGTTAAAATTTAAAAACAAAAACATATTCTCATATGGGTTAGTATGTGGATGCCCCACTTCTTTCATTTCTTTAAAAACAAAACTCTAACACTGATTTGCCCTGCTGACCACTATCACTGTCACTTGATTTAAGCTTCTTTTTGGCATAACGTTTCTTACATTACGACCTTCTTGGATATAAACCACTTTCTGGCTGGGGCTTCAGGCCTCCTTGGTGTCGCCTGATGAGGCTGAACTCTATTCCAAGCACTTGGCAACCATGCTGATCCCTGGTCCACATGGTACATTTGTGAAACGGTCTGGGGAGCTGCCATCAGTTTCGATCAGTGTTGAGCAGCCTGAGAGAAATTATGGGAACCCTTACCCTTATCTACCTAAAGCCTCCTCAAAGAACCAGTGAACAAATTGACTTCAGGAAATCAAGCAGGTTACTCTCCGCCCAGCCCCCCCCCCCCATAGGTCTTCTTGTGACTATTCTGGACAAGTATACAAGACATCTAAAACCGAAACCTGGTTCCCCAGATGTCTGTTTCCAAGAAAAACACCGAAGGATGAAAAAGCCTGTCTTTTGGGAGACTGTTAAGTGCTTTATTATTTTTTGTAATTCTCCAGACACTGCTCTGTGAGGTGGTTCTATGTGTTTCCATTTTCAGATGAGGAAACTGAGGCTCAGAGAAGTTAAGCAACTGTCCAAGGTCACACAGGACTCAGCGGAGACCTCAAATTTAAACAATGCCCGACTAGCTCTACTCTAGCATGCAATTTCTCCTGCCGGGGAAAAGTTAGCTGCAAAACCGTTAGTTTTAGAGTCAACTTCGTAATGTGGCCATAGAGAAGTTAAGCAGTTTCTTGGAGAGATAAAACAATTTGACCATTTCACAGCTGCTTGATGGAGGGAATTGTCTCCAAATCTCGTGTTCTTTCCCTGATTCTATCCAGCCTCCCAAAGCAGGCTGATTCTTGGTTCTAATGTTGACTCCCTGGGCTTCTTCAGGTTTCCCCAGTCACCAAGAATCTGAGAGACCGGCTCAGGAATCTCCCCAACTTGCTCTGTCACTTAAACACCTACTTCATATAAACACTTCTCCTTGAGGACCACATAACATGGCTCCCCCGCTGCCAAGTGGATCCACATATTGAACCCCTGTGCCAGCCAATAATCACTGTACTTTTTCATCTGCCTTATATACAGGGAATGTTCCACTTCTGAGCTCTGACTGACACAAAGTATGACACCAGTCCTGCCCAGGCAAGCTGCTTCAAGCCAACTGGAAGTGAGTAACCCTGGATTCTGGGCCAGGGGGAGAGAGATGAGGTCAGCACGGCAAATTTCAGCACCCAGATTTCTTTACAGAGGAAGGAAGAAGGAACTTTTAAAAAGGACACTCTCAAGCGTGCCCCAAAGATCCTGGCTCTCCCCCAGCTATGGGCACATCAGAGTCCTTCTGGATCAAGCTGGATGAGGCTCTGAGGACTTTTTATGGAGGGACAGGACTATTTCCCTACATGATAGGGAATTTGGTTTTGGAGGTGTCACGAGATCCAAAGCAGGCCTGACATGTTAGACCTTAGCTGTTTTCAGCTCAAGTTTTTGCGGATGGGGGTGAGGCAGAGACACAAAACTGGTGGCTCTTGGTGTAAATACACAGCTGGTAGAATACAAGATTCCACAGCACCCTAGATATGTCTTGGGTAGAGCTTCCTTAGGTTTTGGGGGTCTCCAAAGCTTTAATTTTTAACTCCAGAGCTTTAACTTTGTAGACTGAACTTTTAAATTAACAAGCGTAAACAGCCCAATTCCATCATTAAGGAAAGTAATGGCGGAGGTGAGGAGAGGAGGGTGCGGGGAGGTGCAATGATTCTTCTGGACTCTTGATAGTTCCTTCCTGTGCAGGGCATGTATTTGACAGAAAAAAAAGTTCTGGCCCCTCTGCCACTCGACTGTCTCTACTCCAGGGAGGTGGAGGGACCTACCTGATTGGGAAGAAAAAAACCAGACCTTCCTCTTTGTGTTTTTAGGTATGAACCGCTCAGGAGAGATGGGAGTTCTTCTCAGCTCATCCACACTGCAAATCTTACCTGGCAACACTGCCTTTGCTGTTTGTGTTAATCTACCCAGCAGAGGCTGGCAGGGAAGGAGTTCCTAATTCCACTGCACCCACTTACGTGCAAACATCTCCCATCCTAGACTTTGGCTGCCATACAAGTTATAGCTGGATTTTCCAACCTGCAACTCTTTTGTCCTATGTCTTTGTTCAGAATCCAGGTGGAGAAGGGGGTCATATTTATTAGGTTTTGATGATGGTTAATTTTAATGTGTCAACTTGGCTAGGCCACTTTACTCAGGTATTTTTTTTTTTTTTCCCCAAACAACAGTCTAGATGTTGTTGTAAAAATATTTTTTAGATGTGATTAATATTTAGGGGCATCTGGGTGGCTCACTTGGTTAAACATCTGACTTCGGCTCGGGTCATGATCTCACGGTTCATGAGCATAGGGCCCTGTGCTGACAGTTCGGGGCCTGGACCTTCTTCAGATTCTATGTCTCCTTCTCTCTCTGCTGTCCCCTGCTTGCTCGCGCGCTCTCTCTCTCTCTCTCTCTCTCTCTCTCAAAAAATAACTACACGTTAAAAATTAAAAAAAAAAGATGTGATTAACTTTTAAATCAGTTGACTTTAAGTAAGGCAGAGTAGCCTCCATAATGTGGGTGGGCCTCATCTAATCAGTTGCAGTCCATAAGAACAAAGGCTAAATTTCCCAGAAGAAGCAATTTTGCCTCAAGACTGCAACATGAAAACCTGAGTTTCCAGCCTTAAGGCTCAAGACTACATCAAATCTTAATCTCCAGCCTGCTAGCTTGCCCTAGATTTAATGCTTATCAGCACCCACAAATGTGTGAGTAAATTCCTAAAACAATTACCTGTATGCTTAGTAAATTCCTAAAATAATTACCTCTCTCTCTCTGTCTCTACGAGAGAGACAGAAACACAGACAGACAGAGAGAGAGAGAGAGAGAGAGAGAGAAATAATCACAGTGGCTGACATCACTAAGCCCTCAATCTCACAACTACTTACAAGGTAGACAACTGCATTTTTCCCATTTTATAAATGAGGAAACTAACACTTAAGAAAATTAAGTAATTTGCTCAAGCCCATGCAACTAGAAAGTGGAAGCATTTGAACTCAAATTTTCCTGCAAGAGTAAGTGATATTCTTGATCATTATACCACATCAGAAGACAAAGACATAGTCAAAGCTATGATAAAATGTATATAATTAAAATTAAGTTGGGTATTCTCATTTGATCATGGCCAAGTGAGGCAAATCCTTGTCTAGCAATCATCTTGTAGTGAGTGCTTCTATTCTGAGGTTGTATGAACTGATCACATGTTAAAGCGGATACTAACAGCCCAGGGGCTGATCCCTTGGCCAGCCCTCTCAGTGTCTGCAGGGTCTGGCTGGGTTCTGATTGCTCCTGCTGTATTAGGTACTCTGATATTCACTGTTGAATAACTCTCAAGGCTTGCTACGTAGACTACACATACCCTTTTTAAAAAATTTATATCTAGAATTTGCCATTATAAAAACTTACAATATTAGCAAGAACAACAGCATGAAGAAATAAGGTAGCTTCACAGATAAATTTCAACTTTGAGGATTTAGTTTTATGTTCAACTACGCATGCACTTATACAAAAGTCATCTAAGAAAGATACTGCGGATTTATTCTGTGCATGTCTTTTATTTCATTCACTTATTTATTCAAAATTAATTATGGAATTCTTAACGCACGCTCTCTTTTTTGAGGGTCACTCTCCCAAGCTTATCCCTTTGTTTTCCTACACAAACTAGTGTCCTTACAATCTGCCCACAGTGATATTCAAGGACCTCCCTTCTACTCAGACTTTTTTGTATCCACTGCTTGAAAATGTATCTAACTTATTTATACCCCCCTTACAGTCTTGCTCTCTACTTTCCATGATGGTACTTAGTTTGATAAACTAATACAGAGAACCAGGTTAATGGATAATGACTAGCCTAACAGTAATCCAGTGCAGGTAACATGAATTTTAGAAGAAAGATCTTTTGGAAGCACACCTGCTCCATGCAGAAAGAGTAGCTTTTATGGCAGACATTTCAGATCTTATATTATGGGGGGGGGGGGTTGCTCAGATGAGCTTTCTCAGTGTCCTATCAAATGCATGACCTGTGTTGAGGACAAAACCACCACCTTATGAGAAGCTAGCAATATGACCTCTTGGGTGACATCATTCTACTTTTTGATGGGATGATTTTTATCACAAAAGTAAAAGAGAACCAAGTATTTGCATTAAGAAAATCCTGTGTGAAATATTTATATAAGATCTAAGATCATGGTTAAAAGAGGACAACGGTTTTCTTCCAAGGATCTCCTCTCCACTTTCATGAAAATCTTACTTGACAGGTGGAAGCTACCTAATCAAGATCTACTCTCTTTGTGTTTTTCAATGGCTGAACCACCATTTTGTTACGGTGACGAAAACACCTTATTTCTTAGCCTCCATGCATCCAGTCAGTAGTGTGTTTCAACAGACGACCAGTAACCAGTAGCATGTATCCCCCAGGAAATTTCTTCAAGGACACAAGACTCAACTAGGAGGGGCTTGTCTACTGCTTTTCCCTCTTCCTCCTGCTTGGAAAGCAATCATAACATTGAGACATGAAGCCACATAATAGCCTCGCAGACCATACACACAGGACAAGCTTGGTGAGTAGGGATTTATCCTGTCAATACTGGACTATCTACTTCTAGAATTCTTTTGTGTAATATATAAATTTCCACCTCATTGCAACCACTGTACGTGTATATGTGTGTGTTCTATATAGCTGTCATTATAACTAAAACATCGCTCATTTAATATTAAAATCTATTACATGTATCATTCCAATAATGTTTTATTAACGGGACCAACTGGGATCTTGAGTTTATTCACAACTGACTGTTCGAATCGCTTGGAAAATGAGGGATTCATGAACTTTTGGGTCCTGGGTGCTGTGTTTTGTTTTAAACATAGATCTTCAATTTCTGTTGTCGCCTGACCATTGCTATTCATGGATTTTCCAACAAATTTATCAAGAAGTCATTGTCCACAGAATGTAACTTTCACTTGAGGTGGAAAAGCCGCTTCTTCCCCGCCTTCCTCCTTCTTTGTTTTCCCTCTGAGTTTGAGTAAAATTGTGCCTGGTGTAATTTATCGAAACCTACCCTCCATTTTCTAAACCCTATCTGTCTTGGAGAATTTAACACCTGTAAGACGTTTGTTACTCTCACTTGTCCTAATCAGGAGCTCAATAAAAAGACATTTTGACATCTTGGAAAGAATGAGGTTTCTGAACTTAAGCTGATCTGTTAAACCAGTTAGTTGAGCAAGGCCGGATGAACCCTCAGGAAAAATCATGAAAACTAAATTAAACTCAACACAAAAAGCAATTTACCAGCAATGAACCTAATTCACAATTTGCCTCCTCCGGAGAAGAGTATTCTGCCTTGGCTGCGTGCCAACCAGAGCTCCATGCGATAATCTATAGGATTGCACAATTCCTGTTAGGACAGTTATGAAAGGAAAAATAACATTCATTCTGCCAAAGTATGTGGACTTGCTGACATTTGCTGAAATACAGATATCATCTAGGTGAAAAGTGAACAGGATGTTACCCTTAAGGTGCTTCAGAGAGCAAGTATGTTACCGATCTTTTCCACACATACATAAGGCAGCTTGAATTTCTGGTAATTGTGAGGGCTTGACTCTTGCAACTATTTCCAACAGACCCCTGGTGACTTTTGGGCTTTGTGAAGATCATTCCTGTGATGTACTCAACCTGGTGAGAAATTGTTCCTCGTGATTTTCAGTAACATTTGTCCATTTCTCCTCCTGTTGGAATGGTGATTGAAGAGGGGGATGGAATGTGGAATTGTGGGTGGGGAGAGGAGTCCGCACAGTTTAAATCAAGTGTACCTGTCATATGAATTGCCGGATTCTACAGCGAACAGGAGAAACATGCTGGGAAGGGATGGGGAGAGACATACTGTGTATTTTATAACTCTGAGGAGAACACTGGGGAGATTTTTAAATAACGGAGATTATCACCAGTTCATATGGGGTGTGATCATGGAAGAAAGCTTCAGGCACAGATATGTGGAGGGGAAAACACAGGAGATTTGACGGCCAGTGGCAAATCTGGATAGTCCTGCTTAGATGCTGCTCTGTATTTTAGTTATTTGCAGGCATTTCACTGTTAAAAAATTCAAAATTCAATGTATGCTTGGAGGTATGAAAGGGAATTGGTTTCAGGCTAAGAGTACAGTAGAAATGGAGCATAATCAAAGTTAAGCATAGATTAGAAGTACTACCAGTGGGTAAAAGCATTTCAAGATGAGATATGGTCAATAGCTCAGATACAGAAAATATTAACAGTAACAGACAAATTGTTCAGTAACAGAATCAAAAAGAACTTGGCCAACAGTCATCAAAATATTAGAGGATCAGAAAACCATCCACAGGAATTAGGAGATGTGTTTCAATATTATTTATCTATCTAAAAACTTGTTAAGAATACAACTGCAGAAGACTTCATGTTGACATAGATTGAACGTTACAGTTTAAGAATCACTTTTAAGATTATTTTGTACACTAGTAAATTAAAACTCGGTGCTTAGACTGCTGGTTTGCAGTGTTCCAAGGAAAACAGCAGCCCTCTTTAATACAGCCACTAGGGTTTGCAGATAATTTTTGGCCTTGAGTAGAGTCAGGTGGAAGCTAAGAAACTAAGACATTAGTAAGTGAAAATGCCATGTTAGAAAGGGCCTTTGATGTCGCACCGATGTAAAATTTTAGAGTTTAACAGAAATGTTGCACAATTTGGCTAGATGGAGTGGTTAATGAAAGATACAGCTGGCATTGAATCAAATCCAATATAATTCACATCAATAAATACAGAGATGGTGCTCACTGTATGCCAGGTACGGTGCTGATTGCTATTAAGCCAAAGATAAGTAAGTTAGAGCACTGGTGGCTAAAAACTTATAGTTCAATAAACAGGAAAGTAATATGGTGGAATGCATGAAATGAGACATATACAGTTCCAGGACACGTACAAGAAACAGAAAGAATATTACAAGGGACCAAGTAGCATTGTTCAGTGGGCGTGACTGGGTGGTAAAAGGTGAGAAAAATGCCAAGTTTTAGGGAGGCATTCCCATCTCAGCTTTGTAAAGAATAGGGGCCAATCAGAGACATGTAAAGATGTACAACAAGAAAACCATTTGGAATCACTGATGAAAACATGTGCTCTTTTGAAAAAAAGGGAGCAAGAGCCAGATCAGCCATTAGTGTCTCTCCCAGACCCAGTATTCAAATCTTCAATTTTATCACTCTGATGAAAGTTTGGGGTTTCCATAATTATCTCATTAATTTTTGTAATCTTTTTTTATAGAACAGAACTGACAAAGTCATCTCATTCTCAAAGTCTGAAAGAGCTTGTGAGATCATTTTTAATTTCCCCGTATCATTAATTTATTCAACAAACACATACTGAGAAACTACTATGTGCCAGCCTGTCAGGCACTATTTTAAGTACTCATAATATGTCAAAAAGTAAAGGAGGCTAGTATCCTTGTCCTCATGAAGCTTAGGTTCTCAGAGGAATAAAAAGACAATAACTCATAGATATAAAAAATGTGTCAATATCAAATGTCTATCCAAAGACTATCAATGTTAAGGAAGAAAATCAGAGCACATTCGGTGAGGGTAGTTATAGGTCTCTGCCCAAGGCAGGCTCACTTTATTCCTACTGTCCCAGCATAATTATCCTCAGCACGCCCCACTTAACCCTAAAAGAAGTCCCAGCTTGAGGCAGACACTACAAAAATTAGTACCATAGTTAGAAGCATTTGGAATGTGTGCCTATGTACCTTGCTGTGTGTGTAGTGGGCAGTGTTACAATATTTAACATGGTAATCCAGGTAAGCTTCTTGTAGGAGGGGACTTCTGAGCAAAGACCAGAAGAAAGTGAGAGAGTGAGTCACCAGATATCTCAGTGAGGACTGTTCCAGGCAGAGAAAAAATCTAGGCCAAGGCCCTAAGATTTCAAGGAATGTAAGCAGGGCAGTGCAGCTGAAGTGGAATGAACAGAGGAGAGACAAACAGGAGATGGGGCCAGGGCTGAAAAAAGCAGAAGCCAGACTGGGGAGAGCCCAGAGTCATTGTTTTTTTTTTTAATTAAAAAAATTTTGTTTTTTAATGTTTATGTTTGAGAGGGAGAGAGAGACAGTGCGTGAACAGGGGAGGGGCAGAGAAAGAGGGAGGCACAGAATCCAAAGCAGGCTCCAGCCTCTGAGCTGTCAGCACAGAGCCTGATGTGGGGCTTGAACCCATGAACCGTGAGATCACGACCTGAGCTGAAGTTGGATGTTTAACCTACTGAGCCACCCAGGCGCCCCAAGCCCAAAGCCATTGTAAAGGGAATTGAGTTTTCCTCTGAATCCAGTGGAAAGCCATAGGGGTTCCTACAAAGAAAGGACATAATCTGACTTATGTTTTAAAATATTCACTTTGCCAGGTCTTTGTGGAATCTATACTTTGTGAAAAACACTCTAGGAAGCATAAGTAAAGGGAGTCTATCTAGGTAGGAGGCTCCTACTCTAAAATGAATAAGAAATGGTCACGGCTTAGGACAGGATACTACCAGAATACGTGGTGAGAAGTGTTCAGCTTCTGAATATGTTATAAAGCAGCAGGATTTCCTGATGGATAGGAAATGAAGGGAAGGGTTTCTATCTTGCAGCAGTAACAAACAATTCCTTGCAGAACTAGCTCATCACCTTTTGAGTTTTGGTTGTAACTGACCTCTTAAGAATCACTTCTCCTGAGTTGCTTCGAAGCCTTGCCTTCCCTTTCAAAGCATTTGCAAAATGGTAAGTCCCATTGATGAGCAGCTGCAAACACAGTATCTTTTGTCTGGTAAATATTAAAGATTGTTGCGATATGTCGTTCTGATTGACTGCAATGTAGGGTATGCGCCACACTTGAAGAATTCTGTCAAAAATGGAACCTTCCAAACAGTAGCAAATAGGTAATCAATATGTTGAATGGAAAGCTTACATTTTGAAATGGTGAATAAATAGTGTGGATGGTAGGGCATCCAAGGGGTGATGTATTATTGTGAGTGACGTAGCAGAGAGAGTTGGGAGCTCTGCCCAAGCTATTATCTATCACTGTCACCACATCCCTTAACCCCTCTGAGATGAATGCCCTTGGTTGTAAAAGAAGCATTTTACTGTGATGATAGCTCTGTTCTGGTGTTCAATGTATTTTTGGCTCTGGCATTCTATGACTCTGCATATACTTGGAAATCAGGTGAGGAGAAGCAGCCTAGATAGACAACCAGGATTCTGAGCTCGCCTGGCACTTATTATTATTATTATTATTATTATTATTATTATTATCATCATCCTTTGTCCTCTTTTTTGTGTATATGTAAACTGGAGGTCAAGGACTGATCTCTTCTCTAACAATGTTTATTTCCATAGGCCATAAATCAGAGAGGTCCTTATCACAATGATTAAGAACAGAGGTATGGTTTTAAAGCTGATTAAGTGTTAAATGTATTTTAGGAAAGTTGTGCTATTATATAAAAATAAGATACACTGATAAAAACAATTTATTGTAATCACTGTTGATTGAAAGTTTAGTACTATGAGTAAAGTACCGTTAAATGTTTTACAAGAAATCTTTTGCTTCTACGGGTGCCTGGGTGGCTCAGTGGGTTAAGCGTCAACTCCTGATTTCAGCTCAGGTCATGATCTCAAAGTTCATGAGGCTGAGTCCTGCACAGGGCTCTGCCTGCTTGGGATTCTCTCTCTCCCCCTCATCCTCTCATGCTTTCTCCCAAAATAAATAAATAAACTTAAAAAAATAAATCTTTTAATTCGAAACAAAAACAAGTGCAGGTCCTCTTCCAGGACATCCTACTTTCATACCCATTTTAGAGAGGGAAGGGGAGCCACAGAAAACTGGATCACTCGCCCCAAATTACATGAACGCAGGCAGTTGACCTCCGGAACCTATACCATCTGAATCACCATACTCCACTCTCTCCTCAAGGCACAGAGAGGGTGAGCGCAGTGTCTGGCAATAATGTAAAGTTAATAAATGCAAGCTATTATGATGACGGTTATTAGAGCAGTGGGAATTCAGTCCGTGCTGGGTAAGTGAATGAATCCATGAGTCATCTACACTGAGGCATTGAGGTGATAATTGAAATCAGGAAGAAATGAGCTCATACAGGGGGAGAGGACAGAGAAGGGCTGAGGACTGAAATTTGGAAGCTGGATAACCACATGCCCTAATACACACTTGGGTGGTGTTCAATCTGGAAGTGACTATGCTCATAACCTGCAGGAGAAACAAATATATCCTCTCGAACTGGTCTAGCGAGTCTTGGATTGGAGTTGTAACTCCTTAAAACTGTTTCTCTGACCTTGCTTCAAAATCTTGTCTTCCCTTTCAAAAACATTTGTAAAATGGCAAATCCTACTTCTAAAGGGTCCATGAAAATTTAGTTGTAAACACAACTGCTTCTGTTTGGTCAAGATTAATGTGTTCACGATAAGGATCTTTCTGGTTAATTGCTGTTGGAACTCCTGAGCTCAGTGTCAAAGTTGGGAAATGAACTCTTACAATGACTCAAAAGACAAGAGGCCATGTGCCCTTGAACATAATCCAGTCAAAGAGAGTGCAAAGGAAAACACGAAGACAGTCTTAAATTCATGGTGACATGAAACATCCCCATTGATTTTGTGAAGAAACCACCAGGTCATTATTTTCCAAGAGACTGTCCTTTGATATGGACCTGTCTGAAATGTCCTTTCTAAAACACAGCTCTTGACTTCACTGGTTAAACATTTATCAGTCCTCCAAAAATTATACTTTGCAAGTCTTGATGTCCAAAGTCATATTAAAAGAACCAAAGGAAAAGAAAATGTAGTCAATGAAATACACTCAATTGGCTATGATGTACATTGGTAGATATGGTGATTAATATTTGGTAACATCCATCAGTAAGGTGTCATCTTATTGAGGCTGGGAGTTAGATATTATTAAAGTTGTTTCAAATGAATGACAGGGTTCTATCCCTGCCATATGACTATTATTGGGTAATTGTATCACACTTGGGCTAAATCAAATCAGGTGTCCATAAAGTCTGAATGGGATTAAGGTGAATAGTGTTATAAGCGTGTTACTTTTAAAAATCTACCAATGCTGTTTGTTCTCTCATAACTACCTACGACACAGTTTAAAGTTACCAGAGATTTCAGTACCAGGAGTAGACTAGTTTTTTTTTTTTTCTTCCCATTAGGCTAGTGAGGAAGATTCAGTTTGAAATACTACCCAAAGATTTCTTCTGTCACTTCACGCTGTTCTCCAATGTCAGGTAAAATGGGGTTCATCCTGCACTAGAATCACCAGGGAACCTTGTGAAAAATGTAAATTTATGGGCACCACTCCAGAAATACTAGAAATCCAGAAGGTAGTTTGAAGAATCTGCACTGTTGACAAAAATCCCCTACTTTCTATCAAGTTTGAAAATCAATGGGCAGGGCACAAAGACAGGTGGTCAAGTCTGACATCTGCTTCCTAATAGCTGTGTGACCCTGGGTGAGTAACTTAATGTTTCAGAGTCTACTCTTACTCGTGTATACAAAGAGGATAACACCAGCCCTGCTTATAACAAGGTGGCATGCAAGTTGAAATGAAGTAGCCTACGTGAAACTGCTTTGTAAAGTACATATGCATAAGACACTATTACTGTTGCCTAGTCATTTCCCTCCTCCTTATCCATTCAGCTGGATTAGGATGCCATGGGTAGCAATTACCGTCAAACATGGGCAAAGAATTAAAGAGGTGTTTGATGTCTTCATTCTAATTCTCACGAAGTCCGTTTTAACCTCATAATTGTAAATTATGAAAAGGGATGTGTCGGTCTTCAATCTTTTCAATAAGCATTGGCTTGTAAAATTTTTCTCTATGATGTCGTCCGTGTTTTGAATCTGCTCTATTTATCCATCTATTATGTGGAAAATTGCAACTTTCAGATGAGAACTTCTCTGCTCTCACCCAGCCATGATGAATTACCATCAGTAGAAACAGCTCTTGTGAAAATAGGGAAATATGTCTGCTTCAGTACACATGGCTAAGAACTGATAAATAGAATGGATATTTCTTGATTCTAAAATAATATTGATTGATAGACACCTTTGGTTCAGTAACATCCCTTAGGATAAATTACATATGCAGAAAAAGGTATGTATTTATATAGATGTATCTTTTTTTAATCAAAAATTTTTTTAATGTTTTATTTATTTTTGAGACAGAGAGAGACAGAGCATGAGCAGGGGAGGGGCAGAGAGAGAGGGAGACACAGAATCTGAAGCAAGCTCCAGGCTCTGAGCTGTCAGCACAGAGCCCGACATGGGGCTCTAACTCACGGACTGCGAGATCATGACCTGAGCCAAAGTTGGACGCTTAACTGACTGAGCCACCCAAGAGCCCCTTTATATAGATGTATCTTAATTTTACTTACAAGAAGGAAATGAAATATAAAAAAGGGGACAGAGTTGTGTCAAATTCATGTCAGTCTTAGATAAAAAACAATTTAATCTGATAAACCCATATGAAGTGACATAATCTCCAAATAATGATTAGAAGATGTTAAAACAAAAATGTAATGGCTAGGAAATAAGATGTATGTGCTAGATTGTAGTACTTGTTTAAGTATTTACTGCTCCGCCTTCTAGACCCATTTCTTTGATAGCACTTCCAATGGCCTGTCCCTCCTAGAGGACACTCAGGACCCAAGGTGGCTATCAACCTTGGCCATGAGACTTGATTTTGCCAGAGAAATGTAAGTAGAAGTGACATGTGCTTCTGGAACAGAAGCTTTGAGTTACTGGCTAATTCTGCAATCACTCTCCCAGTAATGCTCCAAGAAAGCAACTGCCTCAGATAAGGGGTGCTCTTTCAGCTGGCATCACAGATGAAGACAACATGGAGGAGACCTGATGTGGACTGCCATTGTCATGTCACTAGACTGAGAAATGAACCTGCATTTTTCTGAACCGTTAAGATTTGAGGGGCTATTTGTTATTGTAGTATAACCCAGTGGGACCTAATTCACGTAGTATGTTCATTCTATTCCACCCTCTCCTGTTTTATTTGTAATCAATACTTATAAATAAATACTGACAGGGAAGTTTGGTTATGCTCCATATGCGAGTCTTGATCTCTGGCCATAAAACCTATAGGTTAGTTGCTGGCTAAGAGGAACACTTTTTCATATTGAGCATACAAAATGTTCACCTACTAGGCTGGAATGAACGCAGCCCATCAGATGGATGGGAGATTAGGGGCTATGATGACATGCTTGGACAGGACAGAATAATATATATATTTTCTAACATTTATTCATTTTTGAGAGACAGAGACAGAGCGTGAGTAGGGGAGGAGCAGAGAGTGGGGGAGACACACAATCAGAAGTAGGCTCCAGGCTCCGAGCTGTCAGCACAGAGCCCGACACGGGGCTTGAACTCACGTACTGTGAAATCATGACTGTGAAATCACGGACTGTGAAATCATGCTGAAGTCAGACACCTAACCGACTGGGCCACCCAGGTGCCCCAGAACAGAATAATATTTTATGTTAGCTATGGTGGGCTTTGTTGTCCATTTGTGGCTTGATTCTGGTATTTTATGTTAGCTTTGTTTTTTGAAAAACTGAAATGATTGTATTTTTCTCTTTATCAGTTTTCTTTTTTTTTTTTAATTTTTTTTTCAACGTTTATTTATTTTTGGGACAGAGAGAGACAGAGCATGAACGGGGGAGGGGCAGAGAGAGAGGGAGACACAGAATCGGAAACAGGCTCCAGGCTCTGAGCCATCAGCCCAGAGCCTGACGCGGGGCTCGAACTCATGGACCACGAGATCGTGACCTGGCTGAAGTCAGACGCTTAACCGACTGCGCCATCCAGGCGCCCCTCTTTATCAGTTTTCAATTATGCATTATTTTAGAATTTTTTTAGTGGTTTTGAGTATGCATCCTTGTTTTGAAACAGTTTGCCTTAAATTAGTACTTGTATCACTTCCCAAATGATGCAAGAAATCTAAGAGTATTTAATCCTTGGATTCTTCTCCTGCCCTTTGTGCTGTGGATGCTATGGTCTTCTACATGGCATGATTTCTGTTGAAAATTCAGTTCTTAGACTTGCCACTTCTTTGAAAATAGTGAGTTTTTTTTCCCTGGATGCTTTCATGACTTTTACTTTTGTTTGGGTTTTCAAGAGTTTGACATTGAACTCTATGTGCCAGTGTAATTTTCTTTCTTTATCCTGCATGGGAATCACTGAGCTTACAGAATCTGTAAATCGATTTCTTTAGTATAAGATCAGTATGAACACTTTGTAATTAACTCTGAGACTAATGCTCCCATAAAAACCAAAGATTTTGATAATTACAAAAGAAAAAAGATAAAGTGAGATTTAATCAAAAGTTGAAAACTTCTACTCTTCAAAAGACATCTTGAAAACATGAAAACATGAAACTACAGACTGGGATAAAATATTCCCAATAAATATATCTGACAAAAGATTCATAGCTAGGATGACTAAGGAATTCCTCCTTGGGGAAAAAAAGAATTCCTCCCAATAATAATTAAACAAAAAGCCCAACTTAAAAAAATATGCAGAGGCTTTGAATATATAAATGATCAATAAGTACTTTTCAAAGTACTCTACATCATTATTCATCATTGGAAATCCAACTTACAACCTGATGAGATACTACAGCATGCTCATTGGAAAGGCTAACATTAAAAGTTTGACATCATCAAGTGTTGCCTATGATATGGAGTCACTTGGACTTTCATATGTAGTTGATGTACAATACTAGTCGCACCTTGGAAAAAGGTTTGGTACTTTCCTATAGATGTAAATTTAGGACTCAAGGAGGTTATGTGATTAATCACAAAAGTGCATCAAAAGTCAAATGTATTTCTTTTAATGATGATGTCTCTCACTTATTTATTCACCTGTACATGGATGTCTGCTGCTTCCATTTTGGGGTCATTATGTATAAAGCTGCTATGAATATGCATCTACAAGATTTGAATTAACATCTGAAGAGGATGTTGAGAAATTGAAACCTCAAAAATTGCAGGTGGGGATATAATTGTATAACTACATTGATGAGCAATATTTCTAAAAATTGAACAAGTGAAGAATTGTAGAGGTACCTAAAAAACTACTAATATTCTGTTCTTTAAAATCTGAGGTTTGAGATAGCCTTGGAGAAAAACCCAGAATGCAGCTTTCCCCAGCTCTTTGGAAATACCAACTTCTAAGAAATAATCAAGATATTTAACAACTGTGTGGCTTGGGTACTAGCCAGTAAGGATGGGTGCCTGGCCTGGAGGCTCTCTACTGTACCTGGGGTTGACTCTGAGACTAATGGATTAGAAAGGGGTTCAAGCACTCCAAGAGATCTTGAGAAAGGGGCCAATGGCAGTAGCTCAACTAACCAATGTGAAGGTAATTTTGGATTTTAACAGGTAATATAGTAAAATAATATCACTTGTACTTAACAAGTGGTACCAGCACTTTCTACCTTGATATCACACCTGGACACATCCTTCTAGTATACTTGGGGGCACCAGAAAAAGCATTCATCTTAAGTCTATCCTGAGGTTTCCTTTCAGTTCTTCCTGGGCCTCTGTTTTTCATTCTCATTGGGTACTACTGATTCAAGACTGTATTTACATCAAAATGACCTTCCATCATTTATAACTAGCAGATCACCAAAAAATTGACCATTAGATATTTCTGTCTTTTATGGGGATTCAACAACCATCATGGTCTCCATTGCATGCCCACACCTGGTACCTTGTTGCCCACCATCATCTTTACCCATTACCTGGGCACCATGCCCTAAAGTTTCTTCTGTTTGTATTAAATCCCCAATTCTTGCTTTTTTTGAATACCCAAATCTCTTTTTTTTTTCATCATTCCAGCTTCCCATCCATGCCTGTCAATCATCAATACATTTATTCACTCAAGACATAGTTGGGTCTCTTCTATAAACATGGCACTGTGGAAAAACAAACAAAACTGTACTAGGTCCCTACCCTGATGAAACTTATAGTCTTACTAGGGAAACATATGTTTAAGAAACAATTACACTAGAAATGCCAAAATGAAAGGGTGAAAAGTAAAGGGGAAAGAGAGGAAAGAGAGCACACAACAGGGGTATGGGAACTGTTGGGGGTGGGGAGGGGCACTGTGGCTTCCTGAAGGAAGGGATCATCATGCTGAGATCTGAAGAATGAGTGGGAGGCAGTCTTGACTGTGGCACTCCCTTAGTAGACATGCCAGGCTGCAGGTGGAACAAGTTGAAATCTCTCTTTAGACACATAGATAAGGTACTTTAATTCATGAAACCAGTATCTAACACCAGCTGGCCTTATTTTGGACTCTACACTGTAGTGAGGCTCTCATGGATTGATGATTATTGCTATCTCTGGCTTCATTGTTCCCCTGTTGGAGTTAAAGACTTATCGATGAGACAAAGACACTCATAAATGAGCAAAACAATTTAGCTCTATAGCCTGGGACATTATTGTCAAAAGGCACTTAAAATAAAAGCTTAAGAGCAATTTCTTTCCATGTCTGCTGTATGATTGGTGCTCTAGTTTCCCTACTCCCCAACTCCCCCATCATTGAACACTTGGAAACAACTTAATTCCTTACAGCTTAAGTTTTTTTTTTTTTTAATGGAGCTATTAAGGAAAAGGAGTTGAAAATCTCTTAGTAGGAGAAAATAAATCTATTAAAAATAGGGGAGCCTGGGTGACGTAGTCGGTTAAGCGTCCGACTTCAGCCAGGTCACGATCTCGCGGTCCGTGAGTTCGAGCCCCGCGTCAGGCTCTGGGCTGACGGCTCAGAGCCTGGAGCCTGCTTCCGATTCTGTGTCTCCCTCTCTCTGCCCCTCCCCCGTTCATGCTCTGTCTCTCTCTGTCCCAAAAATAAATAAACGTTGAAAAAAAATTAAAAAAAATATAAAGATCCATTTTCACATTAATTTTTAAAAGGCAGTGTGTAACTGAGATATCATGTCACGCCGGTCAGAGTGGCTAAAATGAACAAATCAGGACACTATAGATGCTGGCGAGGATGTGGAGAAACAGGAACCCTCTTGCACTGTTGGTAGGAATGCAAACTGTTGCAGCCGCTCTGGAAAACTGTGTGGAGGATCCTCAAAAAATTAAAAATAGATCTACCCTATGACCCAGCAATAGGACTGCTAGGAATTTACCCAAGGGATACAGGAGTGCTGATGCACTGGGGCACTTGTACCCCAATGTTTATAGCAGCACTTTCAACAATCGCCAAATTATGGAAAGAGCCTAAATGTCCATCAACTGATGAATGGATAAAGAAATTGTGGTTTATATATAAATAATGGAATACTACGTGGCAATGAGAAAGAATAAAATACGGCCTTTTGTAGCAATGTGGATGGAATTGGAGAGTGTTATGCTAACTGAGATAAGTCATACAGAGAAAGACAGATACCATATGTTTTCACTCTTATGTGGATCCTGAGAAACTTAGCAGAAGACCATGGGGGAGGGGAAGGAAAAAAAAGTTAGAGAGGGAGAGAACCAAACCATAGGAGACTCTTAAAAAGTGAGAATAAACTGAGGGTTGATGGCGGGGGAGGGAGGGGAAAGTCGGTGATGGGCATTGAGGAGGGTACCTGTTGGGATGAGCACTGGGTGTTGTATGGAAACCAATTTGACAATAAATTTCATATTAAAAAAATAAATAAAAACTAAAAAAATAAAAGATAAATAAATATCATGTGGAACTCCACAAAGTAAATCAATCAATAAATAAAAGGCAGTGTGTATACAGGTAAGAGGAAAATAATCCAAAAAATGTTGCTTAAAATTTGGGAATTCCTAACACATTTGGGGTTTCTGGATAATATGAAAACAGAGGAAATGAGTTGACCATTTCCGATGAGGTCAGTGGTCCACTGGTTCATCTGACTATGTAATTAATTGTAAGGTGATACTTCTAATTACCTTACAGATCACCCAGGTCATCCTCTTAGAGCTGACCTAGACTGATGGGGCAGAGGAAGCCCTCATTCACTGTTAGAAATTCTTCAAGTTTTAATTGCTTCCAGTCAGGAAGCCTTGAATTAGTTTTCACTATGTTGTGTTTTACTTTGTGTGCTTTTGAAATGCCAAAGATTAAGCCTCTGTGGCACCCCACAGCAAGACTGGCCATTATGACTCTTACCATACAGCCATAGCCTAACATGTAACCAGATTTCATTAAGATAAAACTGAAAAAAGGTCTTGCACTTAAATATTGTGGAAATAAATAAAGACCACCCAAATGAGAACACAGGCTATTTCTTCAGAGCTTGATATAGCAAAGGAGTCAGCGGCCATCACTGTGTTTTGGCCAACTCTAAGAGAGGCAGAGGTGTGGGAAAGCCTCATCACAGAAAGAGGGGAAAGCTTTAAGTGCACCCTGCTTGGAGGCTGCTTACCCAAGTTAACTAGAAGTGGGACATCCCATATTACTGGTTAGGGGTACATGTTTGGCTTTCTCTGATTGATCTTAACTTTTAAGGAGGGGTAAAAGGCCAGGAATCACAATTATAACAATAAATAAATTGCAAGGAATAACAAAGAATAACAATAATTAAGACCTGACCCCTGTGGGCCAATGTTAAAAGGGTGTTTGTTTGGTTTTCGGGGTTGTTCTTGGGAGACAGCAGTCTGATTACTGCAAGTTTGACTTAGAGATAACCAACTAATTAATTTCTTCGGATGGTTGCTGTGGTTGGTTTCCAGAGCTGGTTGCTGAAGATTGTAGATTACAATTTATTATTATTATTATTATTATTATTATTATTATTATGCCTAGCCATTTTATGTTTTTACGTTTAGTCTTTCAATATATTTATGAGGTATACATCTTAGAAAGTGTAAGTGTCTATGTGTCTTGTTACACTGGGTTTTGTTTCACTTGTGGCTTTTGCAAGTTTCTCAAGTACCTTGTTATCACATGATTTAGGGGATGTTAAGAGATAGGAGAACAAAGTTTGCAGTACAAAACTCTCTTTAATCCTATCTGGGCAGAGGCAGGCAGAGCTAATTAAACTCTAGAAGGATACAATACAAATGGGAAAGACTGAAACCCTGAAACTCAGTTGGGCAACAGATAGGCCAGGCACTGCCAGGGATGAGAAGGAAGAGAAAGAAGGTTCAAGAATCCAACTCTGAAAGAGATTTGGGATCAAGTGCAGCCTTAGAGGCACAGAAAAAAAAATCAGTCGTTACATTTATTTACTATCATTAAATATGCTTTAAGTTCATGCTAAGGGCTATGTTGAACATCTTTCCTTCACTATTTTGTATGTTCCTTATTAAAATCCTCTGAAGTCAATTTTTAGACCATTGCTTTCTACAGATGGGAAGATTAAGACTCAGAAAAATTAAGTGTTTTGCCCAAATCCCTCAGTAGTGAAGAATTCAGCTGGTATTGCAGACCAACAGGCTGACTCTGGAGTCACATTTGTGTTTGGCCCCTCTTCACTGCCTCCCAAGCTCCTACTCCAAGTGGCCTACTATACGCTCTCAAGCTGCACAAGTCTCTTGGCACCAGACAGCCCTCTTAGGGAATTTAAGAGAAAAGTGGCTCAAATGGTGAGGATTAAAGGATAATGCCATCTTTCCCCAAATGTCTCCTCCTTTGAGCAGAAAGAACAAAGAAATTTTCGGTCCATTGCCTAAGCAAGTAACCAACCAGAGTAAGAAATTCCAGTGTCTCCCCCATTCTTTACATTTTTTTATATGAGAGAATGTTGAAAAGTCTTCTTTCTGACCTGCTTGGGAGGGGGATGTGAAGAAGTTCCTAGGGAGAAGAACACTAGAGGGGATTGGGCTGGTGGAGAAAGTCTTTGGCATCTGAACTGGAGTTTCTCCACACCCCTTTTCTGTTAGGAGGTTGTTAAATTATTATTTGCTAAGTGCAACACATGGTGCCAGATGGTGAGCCATGGTTCCACAACAGAGCACAAGAGAAATTCAAACAGATATATTTATTATCCCAATGAAAAGGAAATACACAGTACTTCTGGAGGGGATATACAGCATGACTTGAAGTGCCAAATGGGAGGTCAAGGCAGAGCAGGTAGGGTGTAAAGGGAGATGGGGTGGGGAAGGGGAAGAGAGAGAGATAAGGAAGGGGTAAAAAGAGGGTAAGGATCCATGGGTAGAAAGCTTTGGGGTTCTCAGGCTAGGGCTGGATTGGTCAACTGAAACAACAAGAATTTTGGTAACCCCCAAGGGTACACATAATGGGTGCATAAGGCATTCAGGTGCCGGCAAGTAGGCAAGACTATTGATCACAAGGGTGATTCTATCAGGAAGTTACATTTGCTTGTCCCTCTGTAGGTTGCTATCTAGGACATGTACTTGCATGAGGCATCTAGTCAAAGTTAAAGGTCTCTATAGGCCACTTGGCCAAACAAAATGGATGACAAGGCAATGATACCATCGAGTAGTTTAGCTCAACTTGACACTTCTCTTTAGTAATAAGTTTACATGAATGGGGAAGAGTATATAGAGATGACTGATGGTGGTAGGGATTCTTCACCTGGAAAGCCTGGGGTACAAGTTCTTGGCACCAACTGTTTGTTGATAGCTCTCTTTAGATTGTGGACTACTTACCGCCCATTTAAACTGATGAATTTCAATAGAAAGGTATCATGAAGTTGAGCAGATAGAAGGTATTCAGAAGTGGACAGAGAGGAATAGCATCCTCTTTAATTTGGAAGCCTCTGTAATGATGTAATACCTGGACCAAGTCTTATGAAATGTACTTCAACAGCAAAAGAAGCTTGGAGAAAAGTATGTGCAGTGCAAAGAAAGGGAGGACTACATGAGCAGAGGGGACTGCCCAAGTGGGAGGACTATAAGCAGACTGGTGTGCATAGAGTCAAAAACACAAGGTGGGTGGCAATACTGAACCAGAGATCCTTAACCTCTCTGTAAATTCAGGATTATTTGTAACAAAGAGGGATGTTGAAGATGCAAAGAAAGTCAAATGAACCCAAGCATTGTCAAAGGAAGCTATAGAGAGGTTAGCACCAAAACTGTAAGCTTCTCAGTGACCATGAGTTCTCCACCTAGCAACCATTTTGAGGGTCCAGAAGGCCAGAAGGGTAAACAGTTTATAACTATCTCTGAGACTACCCCTCTCCCTTCAAAACCACAAGTCCCTCTCAAAAATTGAGAATTATAAAAGAAGGCAAATCCTTAAATAAAAACTCATTTTTAGGTTCTTTGTCAAAATCACTGGTCATGATCTTCTTTGATGTTTAAGAGACTCCCAAATAGATTCCATACAGACTTTTTTTTTGTCTAGGAAAGTCAGATTCTTTTTTTCTCTGATATGACTGTAAGTGAAGACAATAACCATGCCTGGTCTGTTCACCAATGCATACTGAACCAGTACCAAGGACAATGCGTGGAGTACTGGCAATTGTGAATCATTTAGTGACTTTATATCCAAAAGAAAAATGCTTGATCATCTTGATAATGCCATTTAATAAAATTATTTTTTAAATATAATACATAGATGTTTTTTAAGTTTATTTATTTTGAGAGAGAGAGAGAGAGAATTGGGGAGGGACAGAGAGACAGGGTAAAAGAGAGAATCCTAAGCAGGCTCCGCACTGTCAGTTTAGAGCCCAGCATGGGGCTGCAAACCACAGACCACGAGATCATGATCTGAGCCAAAACCAGTAATCAAACACCTAACTGATTGAGCCATCCAGGCGTCCCAATACGTAGTTCCCGTTAAAAGTGTATAGCCCATTTATTTATTCACCTGTTGATTGCACTTCAATTATTCAGAGTTTGAGGCTGTTAGGAACAAAGTTTCTATGAACATTCGTGTATAAGTTTTATGTGGATGTATGTTTTCATTTCTCTTGGGTAAATACCTAGGAGTGTAATTGCTCAGTGGTAGGATAGTCTTATGTTTACTTTTGAAAGAAACTTCCAGGGCACCTGGGTGGCTCAGTCAGTTCAGCATCTGACTTCTGCTCAGGTCATGATCTCAGAGTTCATGGGTTTGAGACCTACATCAGGCTCTGCACTGACAGCTCAGAACCTGGAGTCTGCTTAAGATTCTATGTCTCCCTTCCTCTCTGCCCCTTCCCTCGCTTGTGCTCTCTTAAAAAACAAACAAACAAACAAACAAACAAACACCGCAACCATCACCAGAAAACAACCTACAAACCATTTCCCATTCCATTTTCAGGTTACCTTCCCACCAAATATATTTGAATTCAAGTGGTTTCATATTATCACTGAATTTGATGGTGTGAGTCTTTTAATTTAGCCATTCTGGTGGGCATGCAATGGTAACTCAATGTAGCTTTTACTTGCATTTCTATGATGAATAATGATGATGAACACTTTTTTCTGTGCTTATTAGTCATTCAAATATCTGTTCAAAACCTTTCCTCATTAAAAAGATTGGGCTTGGCTTCTTAGATTGAATATAACACCTGAATGTGAATTGTTTTTCAGATATACTTATTTGGTCTATTTTATCATAATGTGTTGCATCTTTTCATTTTTTCCGAAGAGTCTTTTGAGGAGAAGTTTTAAAATTTCAATTACAGCCCAATTTATCAATGTTTTTCTTTTATAATTTTTAATTTCTGAGATTGACTAGTCTCAGAAATAGTTGCAAGGTATTTTCTGTAACCTCTGGCCCCTCAAATTTAGACTTTCAGCTCCAGTCATGGTGTAGTAATCCAAAGCAGGCCAACATGCCCACTCCAAGAAACAGAAAAGCCAGTTACCAAAGACCTATGTTTGAAGATATTGGGGAGCTACAGAACTAATAAGAACTAGATTATCTGGAACTCAGATGGGGGTTGGAGGGACTTCTGATGTGAGCTGAGAATCACTAGTCATTTTTTCTCCTGGGATATTAGCTGATACAGGCTAAAGACTGGCTAAGGCTTAATCCAGACAGAGAAATTCTACTTGAGCAAAGAGTAAACTTGAAAATTTTTTTGCGGGCACTTGATCCTGGCTGATGGATTGGAAATTTTAAGAGGCCCCAATGCCATTGGCTTTCCTCACAAGACATTTACTAAGTTCTGGACTGTACACGGGATGCTAGGAGAATAGATATAAGGACCCTAAAGCATGAGTGAAATTTCCAGTAATCTTCATGTGCTTCCAAGACAAAGTAGAGAAAAGCTTTCTTGACACATAAGCACTTTCTCTTTTCTAACTCTTGCCAAATTTTGAATCTTTGGCAATGGAATGTTCAAGAACTAAGCTCAAATCCCTTGAGACAGCCTTGAGTCTCCTGCTGTGTTCTAGGTCTAGAAATTCAGGGTTACAAACTAACATCACACGGGCCATACCCCAGAAACAAGGATGAAGCAGAGAAGGATCATATTTTATTCACAGTTTAGTCTCATCCTGAACTAGCTCATGCTCTGCTTGGATTGAGAAAACAGGCTTTCCCCTACCTTCCAAACAGAGCAGAGGGTAACTCTCTTTCTGGGACAAGTGTCACTTGTAACTTCAAGGGTTATTTTAAATACAATGTCTGGCAGAATTCAAAACGTACTAGACAGGCAATGCAGAATAAAAATGTCGCCAGTGATTAAAGAAACAAACAACAGAGGCAGGCCCACAGATGGCCCAGATAAGAGAAATACCAAATAACGATTTTATAATGGCCATGATGAGTAAGGGAAGATGGATAAAATGGAAGAAAAGAGTTATAATTTCAGCATAAATTATAAAAATCATCAAATATTGTAGAAATTAAAATAATTGAATTACACATAAACTGAACAGGCTTAACAGCAAATTAGAGATAGCAAAGATAAGAACAGTGAACTTGAAAATGACTCAATAAAAATTGTTCAAACTGAAGCCTAGAGAGAAAAGATAATTAAAAAAAAAGAGTTTAAGAGATGTGAGGGACACAGCTAAAAGTCTAAACATACATTTGGAGCCTTAGAAAGTATTAGAGGGACAGACAAGAATGGGTCAAAAATAACAGCTGAAGAAATAATGACGAATACTTTTTCAAAAATGGTGAAAAACCTCATCTCAGTTTCTATAAGCTCAATGACTCCCAAACAAGCTAAAGAATATTCCACGACCTATTATTGTCAAATTGTTAAAAGCCAAAGGAAAAGAAAAAAATCTTGAAATCGTCCAGGAACACACACACACACACACACACACACACACAGAGTACTTTTAGAAGACAAACTGTAAGACTAAGAGCTAACTTTTTTTTTTTTTTACAATTTTTTAAAAGTTTTTATTTATTTACTTTGAGAGAGAGAAAGAGAACATGCGGAGGAGGGGCAGAGAGAGAAGGGGAACTGGATCAGAAGCAGTCTTTGTGCCGACAGCAGAGAGTCCTTTGTGGGGCTCAAACTCACCAACTGTGAGATCATGACCTGAGCCGAAGTCAGATGCTTAACTGACTGAGCCACCCAGGTGCCTTAGAGCTGACTTTTTTTTTTTTTAACGTTTATTTATTTTTGGGACAGAGAGAGACAGAGCATGAATGGGCGAGGGGCAGAGAGAGGGGGAGACACAGAATCGGAAACGGGCTCCAGGCTCCGAGCCATCAGCCCAGAGCCTGACGCGGGGCTCGAACTCCCGGACCGCGAGATCGTGACCTGGCTGAAGTCGGACGCTTAACCGACTGCGCCACCCAGGCGCCCCTGGAGCTCACTTTTTAATAGACACTACTAATCTTTAAGAAATGAGGAAAATGATAAAAAAAATAAAATAGAAACAAATGAGGAAAATGAGAACAACACTGATTAGCAACATTTCCAATTTGGCAAAATTTCTCAAATTCAAGGTGCTCAGGCCTTTCCACTGAGCAATTCCGTCTCTCCCTTTGATCACACATGTTTATGAGAGCAAGAAATGGAAAACAAACTATCATCAATAGGAGAATGAATGGTTTTATAAACCATGATATAAACACTCAACATTGGTAAATCTCAATAAGTTGCATCAACAAACGTACAATTACCCTGCACATATATATTTATATATATAACTTGTATATAAAATATGTCTTATATAATATATAATACATTACTATATTTTATATGTTAATGTTATATTAACATATACCTACATAATTTATAGAGTACGTACTTTGTATAATTTATATGAAATATAAATATTTGAAAATATATGTTAATGTAAAATTATAGACATATGAAATATGCATCATATAAATATATTTATATAATCTATGTATATATATAATGTAAAATGTCAGAATAGTTTGTAATGTTTATCAATATAAAATCTTCAAATTGTAAAAAACATACGTGGATCAGAGAGTAATTCATAAGGAAATCTCAATTCTATATATATATGTTTTTAAGTTTATTTTTTTTGAGAGACAGAGTGAGAGAGAGAGGGAGGGGGCAGAGAGAGAGAGAGAGAGAGAGAGAGAGAGAGAGAGAGAGAAAGAGAGAGAATCTCAAGTAGGCTCTGTACTGTCAGTGCAGAGATCACTACTTGAGCCAAAATCAAGAGTTAGATGCTTAACAGACTGAACCACCCAGGTCCCCCTCTATCTTGTCTAATTCTTTAAAATAATGAAGAAATGAAATAACTCGACAATGATGACTGGTGGAACACAGGCCTTCTTTTTCTTTTTATTTATTCTTACCTGTATGTTTGAACGATCTCACTCTAACATCATTTAAACATAATTAAGAAGCCTTAGAACACAGAGGAAATTAAACATGGTGTGTTTCCAGAGTTGTTTAAAATTTTTTTGATGTTGGAAGGGAATAGTATGACTTAGGGCATTTCTAGTTCTTTGTGATGCCATCATAAACTCAGACCACTACCTGTGTAGTGGAGCCATCCATACAAGTGAACTTGGCTACAAAAATCATAAATAGTATTTCTGTTTCTACTTGATCTAAAAAGTAAGCACAAGTGTGAAATACTCAGATGAGAAAAAAAATCTACCCAAATAAATCTCTTGAAAATCTATGGGTTGTTTATTTGTTTATGTATTTATTTATGTATTTGTGTGTGTGTGTGTGTGTGTGTGTGTGTGTGTGTGTGTGTGTGTGTAACATTCCAGAATTCAGTTACTTTTTCCTTTGGGGTCTTTGTTATGAAAGGAAATTTCTTAGTATTTACTGCATGACATTTCTGCAGAGCTTATCAACCAATGCCCTCTTTGCTCAGAAATGTTTAGGTATTACAAGAAAAGGCCGCTTACTGGGTGTCATAAAACCCATTTTCAGATGTGCTCTTTCCAGATGCCTTAGCTTAACCTGACTGCATGGGATTGTTTAGCATGATGGATGGTACCCTGTAACATCTGCAGGCTGCAATGATTATCTGAAGTTACGGTCAAAGCCAAGCCCCATACCAAAAAATGAGTAACTTGTATTCATGAAAGTGGTTTTACTTCTTGCACAAATGGCCAACAAGCTGTTATGCTAAAGGGTTTTGTGTATAAATTCATCAAGGGGAAAAGGTCACTTAAAAGAAAAAAACTCACCCTGTGAACTTGGAAATCTAAGTATGAGGGAGGGGTAAGAATTAAAATATACTATAAATCAAGCAGCTTTTGAATTTACCTTCCATGCTAATGACTTCTACAGTGCTTCTTATATCAATAGGGTTTCCAAAATTTAAATTATTGCCTCTCAAAGTTTTACGTAAAAGGTAGCTAGCTTACCTGTTTTAAATGAGCAAAGAGAAATTTTATCATTCATTTGTGATCTCTCAGGGACTGAGATTAAAGATTTTAATGATTTAAACAAGGAAATCAGATCAGATTATGCTGCATTTATCACACCTCTCAGCAAAAACAGACTAGAGGCACTTTACTTTTTCTTTCCTCCTCTTTTTTTCTCTGCCTAGGAAGAAAATTTTACTGTGAAAATTTATGGGTGAAGACATAAAGCTGCAACCTAAGCAGATGGCATGGTAGTTTGACCTTAACTTTCATTTTAAATCAAGCTCAGATCACTTGCATTCCAAAAAATAGTAAATTGCAATTTTTTCCTGCTTTTAACAGTGAGTCACACATACATCTCTGAACAGTATCATTTCCTTGGGGCACAAGGACAAGTACGTATAGACTGCTATTTCCTTCTTGACTTTGAGAGCAAAATGGATGGCATCCTTATTATGGAAAGATCAACACCAAATGTCACCAGAAACCCATCAGAGAGGTACTTTCTACCTTATTGGGCCAGCCAAGCACTTCTTCCCATTAACAAATAATCAGTTGGACAATAAACACAGGGAAAGGAACCAGTGGACTTTATCAAACCAAAGTAGACTGTATCAAAAACAACAATGGGCTCTTTGATACCTTCAGTTGATGGTACCATATGAGGCAGAGATGAAGGAAAATGAATCGCTGCTGAAAGATACAAAATTATAAATAAGAAATTTGCTATAGGAACTTGAAACATGCCTAGAACTTGAAAAGTCCTAGAATTTAATCTTCACATCTACTTCTCAAAAGCCTTGCAACGTGAATACATTTTGATCCAGCCACCAAATTCCTGATGGTCTTAGCAAGAACTGTTTTAATACATGTGCAAAGCTATGCATCCAAAGATTGCTTTCACAACACTGGTTAGGATACTGGAAGATGTGGACCAATCTGAATATCTACCAATAGAAGATAGATGAAATAAATTATGGCACAGCCATCCAACAGAGTATCATAATTATAAAAATAATGCAGATCTTTATTTCTAAGAAGCACATTATGAAGTAAGTTCATAAAAACTAGGCTACCTAATAAAAAGTACAAAAATAAATAAAATGCAAACCCATCTTTGTAAATATTTTCCCTCAGTACAAAATCATGGGGAGAATGGATTTTGACTTAAATAAGTCACAGGAGAAAGAGTCTAAGTACTTAGAACAAAATCTGTTTAGAATAATAGAAGGAATCTTGGCCAGCACTTCACACCACACACAAAAATCAATTCTAGATTGATAGTTGATCTAAATGTAAAAGATAAAACAATTAAGGTTTTAGAAAAATAAAACAGAGTATCTCCTGTCCTGGGGTAGTTCAAGATTTCTTGGGCAGAACTCAAGAAGTACTTTTATAAAAGAAAAAAGGTAATTTGCATTACATTTAAGGAACTTTATCAAAAGAATTTATCAAAAAATACCATTTAGAGGGTGAAAATGTAACCCACAAAATGGGGGAAGATATTCACAGAACATAAATAAGAGAAAAGACTAGCAACCTGAACCTACAAAGGTACTTGCTAGATCAATAAGGGAAAAAAGCAGATTACCTAATAGAAAATGAGACAAAACACATGAATAGGCAAATGGCAAAGAGAGAGAGAGAGATCAAAACATAAGAAAGGGTACCCAGCTTCAATAGTTATCAAAGACATTTAATCCCTAATGAGGTATTATTTCATACCATCAGAATGGCTAAACTAAAAAGAAAGATAATACTAAAAATTAGTAAAGGTAGGGAATAATTGGAACTTTGATAGACTGCCAGAAAGTACAATTACTTTCAAAACTATCTCTATTTACTAAAGCTAAATATATGCCTATCCTATGACCCAGTGATTTACTTTTAGGTGTGCAACCAAAAGAAATGCATAAATTTGTATATCCAAAGACTTGTGGTCAATATTCACAGTAGCACTAATCATAATCCCAAACCAGAAGCCATCCAAATGCCCACTCATAGTACAAGGGATAAATACTGCCATAGCTATACAACAGAATCCAAGAAAGCAATGACAACAAATAAATGTAATGACATGGGAAAGTCTCAACATGATGTTGAACAAAAGAAGCCAGGCACAAAAGAACATAAATTGTAGGAGTTTGTTGAGGAAGAGTTCAGAAACAGGTGGAGAAAATCTCTGTTGCTAAAAATCAGTGGTTACCCATTGGACAGTATCTCCTTGGATAAGCTTGGGAAGGCATTCTCGTGCTGATAACATTTTATTTCTTGATCTGAATCATGCTTGTAATGTATATTATATGCGTACATCCACTCAAAGAAAACAAAACTGCACCCTGTACTTAGATTGTGTGCACTTTCCTGCTATGTATTTTGTACTCCTATGAAATGTTTTTTTTTTTAGTGGGTATAAAACATTAAAACGTTGCACTGAAATACTGCTTCCCACAAACTTAAGTATTGTTAGTCCTAAAATAGCAGATTATATAGCTTACATGTTAGCATACACTAATTCAAAGAAAGCAAATGCAGCCCTTAGAAAAAAATAGAGACATGTTTGTTACTATTCTAAAGTCTTCATATTGAGGAGCGTGTCTACAGTGAGATCTAATGTACGTTCTCATTCTTGCCTTTTGTCAATTGGAAGCTCATCTGAGTATTTTTCAGCTTTCCACTTTATTTTTTCCCCCATAGATCCTTTTTCTTCAAGGAAACATTTGACATTTAAGATGATTTCATAAGTTGGGAAATACCAGATGACAGAGCATTACCAAAGAAATATAAAGCGATTAATGTCTCTCACCACATCCTGGCTTTCTTACATTTCTAGGTTTCTTTGCAGTTTTTAAGGGTGATGTCCTATATCCCAGAGGCAGCGCCTGAAATCTAATACTCTGCTCAGTGATTAGCTACATTAATTACTGGCCTGTGTCAGTATTCCAATGGGCATCAGAGGAGGCTTTATGGTTCATCACATCAGGGGTCCAAGTACTGAGGAGTCTGAGAATGCAATTATGCAACAGATAATTCCAGCCAGCTAGAGGGCCAACGACCTCGATTATGACATATAAGAACAAAACTGCAGACAGGGATCTGTGGTTTGCCAAAATGGATAAATAATATTATATTTCCAAAAATGGCCAGTCAAATTTAGCCCTATAGAGAAAATGATGGTGCTGATGCAGAGATATTTTAAGTCATCTTTTCCTCCTTCTGCAACATTTTCAGCTGTGAGCAATCAGAAAAGAAGGTGGTCACTCAAGCCAATATGTTTTGGTGTAGCTGATTAGAATTATCTAGCAAGCTTAATGGTCTGTGAGAAGCAAATTTGTATTTCAGGGTCTGCTCGTCTGGCAAACATTTTAAGCACAGATTTTCTTTTTGACAGGAATTATTATATGAGAGAAAAAAACAACTTTCAAGTAAACACAGACTCAGGCTGAAGTTGTTATGTTCGAAGTCAGCAAGTCCTTTCTTCACTTAGCCAGTATCTCATGTTCCTCTGATCCACAGGATCGTAACGTACACAGGGATATCTTCAGAGTCTAGATATATGGCTATGCCGTGAAGTTAAATACAATGGCTATTTTTAAAATCACCTACTAAGGTCCAGATTCTTTGTGTATAGATTTCATTTAATTCTCAAACAAGTCTAAACTCACAATACTGGCAGGAGCAGCTTTAAAATGATTGTTCTCCATTACTGAGCGCTTACGCTATTCCACGTACTGTGTGAAGATATAATTTAATACACTCCAAAGGTGTGATATCTATTTTCCAGAGGACACTGTATTGGAATCCCATCATTAATGTGTTTAACTGCCATGAATTAAACTACAGCCCCTTGGCAAAACCAGAGAGGAAGAGCAAGAAGCCAGGAGAAGAGGCGGGAGTAGATGACTCTCCAAATGTGGGCGACTTTGCATTGCATTTACAGAAGGATCTCTTGTCCAGGAATTGGCATCAAGAGGAAGATGCAGACTTGCCATTTCTTCCCCTCGTCTGTTTCTTTGCTCTTCTCAGTGAGGGATAACCATCCTGGGGAGAAGTCAAGTGTTCAAAGATTCATTTATCCCCCCCACCCCCCACAAGACCACTGAAAGCAGAATGTCTTACAACTGAAGAAGCAGACATCTTCCAGTGCCTGGCAAGGGAAACAATTTTCATTTCAGGAGTAATTTTAGGGGCGCCTGGGTGGCTCGGTTGGTCAAGCATCCAACTCTTGGTTTCAGCTCAGGTCGCGATCTCACAGTTTCTTGAGTTCGAGCCCCAAGTGGGAGTCTGCGCTCATAGGACAGTCAGAGCCTGCTTGGGATTCTCTCTCTCCTTCGCTCTCTGCCCCTTCCCAACTCGCACCCCCCTCTCTCAAAAATAAATGAACTTTTTAAAAAAAGAATAATTTTGAATACCATTGAATTTGGCTTTATATTCTTACTCCAGAACTTCCCTATTAATCACTACTCCACCTCCAGCCCACCCCTACTCTCCTAGCAGGAAGATGCTAACCTACTCACTGTATAGTTTTGGTGCCCAGGTGTAGAAAGTTACCCAGTGGTGGCACTGAGACTCTAACCGATGATCGCCTTCAAACCCCGCAGGTACCACACCCTGCATCTCTAATATGAGGCCCTCCTCTAGCGGCACCATAGCTGAGGGCAACATGAGGGCAGTGGTTCTCCCAGTTAGCACATATCCTCAGCCCTTGCTAGAGAGGGGTATGTCTCATCAGTTGTGGGCCAGGAGCGGGGGTGGTAGTTCTTAATGAGCGCTCAGGAGAAGCTGGTGTGTGGGATAAAATGACGGCACGGTGAGGAACATGGAATTGATGATGCCATAATAAAGGTTATGAAACTAAAAAAAGATCTCATCATCTAAGGAACACAAACGTTACTTTGGATGTGCCCTTTCCAACCATCAAAGCACCACCCCCCGCAGAGATTCTGATTTTCCCTCCTACCTCCAGGGGGCGATGTCTGAGCAGACTCTGCTTTTCCTAATACAGCTAAAACGAATTTTCTATTAATCTAGTGATACCATAATTTCAGGACACTGTCATTAAGGCAATGCTGCTAAGGAAAAAATCCTTGTGAGTGAAATCTTTCTTCACCACCAAAGTGTAAACCCAGGCAGTGAACAGAGGAGGCATGTCTGTTTTTCACCTGCCATGTGTTGTAATACACTGAGAGGTATTTCAAGGTGGACAGATTGCAGCTTGGAGTCAGGGGGTGTGAGATACAATTTAATACACTCCGAAGAGAGTGTCGGCACTGCTCTCTAGTACTGGGGTGGCACGGGGACGTTACTGAACCGCTCTCTGCCACTTTGGGCCCCATCATCCCAACCTCTGCCTCCCTATTAAATGCCTCTCTGTGTATCTAAGTAAGGACATTTGCCACTGGAGTTAGAGCCTGCTGGGGTAGCCTAGAATGATCTCATCTTGAGATCTTACTTTAATTATATCTGCAAATATATATATACATATATATATATTTCCAGTAAGGTCATATTCACAGGTTCTGAACACATTAGGACGTGAACACATATTTTAGGGGGCTAGCTTTCAACTCACTGCACAGCATATGTTTGTAACAGAGGCTTGAAAAAAAGTTCATGTTATCTCATTGAAAATTTTAATCATGAGGAATATGAGTAAACACCAGCGATCCAGTGAAGACTGAAACAGTTATAAGGAAGGTGGAGAGGAGGAAGGGGAGGGAGAGTTTGCATCATCTGTGGAGACAATGAGCAAAGCTTCATGGAACAAGTAAAAGCATAAACAGAGCTTGAAGGAAAGGTAGAATTTTGAACCTTAGACTTCTTCTCTACCCTAACACCGATAGTAATTCCCATTATAGGCTTGCTCCGAGGATTAAGAGACGGAATCCATGTAAAGCAATTAACACATTGCGTGTTATATAGTTAGCATTTAATATTCATTTATAATAATTACGGTGAAATGTTGTTGCTCTTTCAAGACCAAATAAATCATCCCAATTGCTAATAACATTCCTTTTGCTGTGCTGAATGTTGTGCCCACTATACTTTTAAATGTTTCCTCTATTTTTCTTTCACACATAAACGATTTTGATTATTCCTTCTGAAAGGTGTCAATCACTTCACAAGAGAAACACGGAAGGTAACATTTATGCTAGAATATTCTGCCACCTGCAGGTAATCACGGGTTGCTGCAATTTTCACCAACTAGCTGCATCTGCTAATATTAATTCATTGGCTTTTGAGGCAGGGGCCCTTGCTCAGAAGCCAGGAGGGATCAGTAAGTATTTGTCTTCTTGTTAGTATATTATTGTCAGTGGACGCTAGTCAGCAACACTCCTTTAAATAAGACATTAAAAATATTTATGCTTTCCTCCCCTGCTCCTAACTGTTGAATTTCAGAAAAGTCACCAACTCAGCTCTTAATAGACTGACCACCTAAATCAGTGGTTTTCAAAGCACTATTCTTGGATCAGCAGCAGTACCTGGGGCCTTGTTAGAAATTCACAGCCCAGCCTTGTGAATCGCAAAATCTGGGGATGGGGTTCAGGAATCTGTTTTGACAGCCTTGCCAGCTGGTTCTGATGCATGCAGTTCTAGAACCAGACATCTGGATGTGTAGATGTGGGGTTTCTACAGAATGGGTAGGATGGGGGACAAAGGGAAGCCGGGAACCCACGGAAGGGAAGGTGAGGAGGAAAAAGCAGCAGAGAGAAAAGTCTGACCCAACTGCATGGCTTTATAAATGAGCAAACGCAAAGTATGTACTTCTGATAAAAACAGATCTTATGTATTAGCAACAGTAGGACCTGAATACTTTTTTTTTTCTAGCTAGAGTTTTATTTTTTCTGTCAAAAGTTTAAAGGAAATGTGGGCTTTGATTGTTTTTCATTTTTTTCTGATGTTAAAATCATTTAGGAGATTAAACTAAATCTCTTAAATAAATAAAATTTTCTTCATGTGCATAGTTAAGCCCAAACTGCAAATCCTTTCCAGTTAAAAAGACCTGTTATTCCACCTTGCTTCATTTAAAGTCATTTAAAAAAATAAATATACACAGGTCACTATTGTCAAATACATGAAGGTACACAGGAGTGGGAGAATATTCTTATTTGTAAATGTGGATTTGAAATCAAGTCATTTCCTCCTTTATGTCAGGATCTTAAAATTTTTTCATGCTAAAAAAGTATGTTGGGGCTTTTAATTCTCTTTAGCTACAAAGCATCACAGAAGGGGTAAAAATGTTGGGAGCGCATATACAGACAGCTGGTCAAAGTATGTGGTGGTGAGAGGGAAAGAAAATGGAACATCACAAGAATGACTCTCTTACCTGGCCACAGCTCCTGTGGGGTAAGAACTCAGTTCAGTAACACTTGGTGACTCCTGAAGAAGTCAGGGAAGGACTGCAGACAAACAGGTGAGGGCTCCCAAGTCAGACCGCTTAGGCTGGAATCCCATCGTCACCATGAACTAGCTGGCCGAGGAGCTGAAGCACATGCTTAAGATCCCCTAAGGTCCGCTTCTCCTCTGTAAAATGTGGCTAACAACAAATGTATCTCAGGAGAAGGTAGGGGAGCATCTCCAACTGGTGATGGAACCAACACCGGTTCTCAAACTTGGCTGAGCATTGGAATCACCTGAGGGTCTTTAAAGACTCTTCCAGTAAGGGAGGTCACGCGGAAAGAGCTTAGCATCATGCTTGCCCTAATAAAGGAGGGTGATCCCCATTGGCGATTACTATTGCTGCACATAAAAGGTATTCCTCTCATCAGGGGCTGCAAGCCTGGCTGCACATTAAAATCACCTGGAAAACATTGACACCGGGGCCCTGCATGAAGCATTCTAATGTGCTCGATCTGGAGCAGGACCTGAACATTTTCTCAAGCTCTGTAATGTGGAGCCAAGGTGGAGACCAGAACAGCTGGGCTATTTATTGGAAGATGATTAAATCTGGAATCTTCTTCACAGTCTCATAAGGGAAACACACAAAACTAAAACGGACTATGATCACAGTAGCCTAAGACTTAAACATTTAACTTTGCGCTAAGTATCATATCTCTTTATGGTATCTTTTTTTTTTTTTAATGGGCATTTCATGAAAAAACTGAAGTTGAGGTCTACCTTCTGCCTTATATTGCTATTTTACCTAATTAATAATCCAGATGAATATATTATATACCATATTTTAGGTGTCACATCTCTATGACACTATAGTCAAGATCTCACATTTCTTTTTGAGAACACCATAAGGTGGGTACTATCACTGATACAAAAAAAAAAGGTTTCTCTATTACTTTTTAAGAAGCCAAAGAATCCCTTGTCTCATAGAAATGGGAGGCAAGTCTAGAACAGATTGGATGGATGCCAGAATCACAGAGAGAGAAAGCTTCTCTGCATAACTGAGGCTGAGGCATATAAGATGTGGGTAGAGAGGAAGAGAGAAGAAACTGGAAATGGACAGTTGAAGAGTGGAGTGAGGGGGTTAGAGGAGCAGCAGGAGGAGGGGGAAGCAGCTTCAGCAAGGCGGTAGGGGGAGACAAGTTTGAAGAAGACACACATATGAATTCAATAGAAGTATAAACTTTTATCATTCAATAAAAAGTATCAACTTCTAAAATGCATGGTGTCACCCTAGTTCTTGTAGAAACCAGGTGGTGACCTACTTGATGTGGGGCTTGAACAGTCCACTTTCATGGACAAGGAGGCACTGGTGCGTGGGTGACAGACTCTTTGGAGAGATGTGGCAGTTGAGCTTTGAGCAGGTTAAACCCACTGCCCAGTGCTAAGTGCTAGCACATGGGGGAACCGACTCTCTGGCCTGAATTCTTAGCCACTTCACTTCATTGGGTAGATGGTGGCGACCCTGTGTTCAAAGGCTGGGGATAAACATCTGCTCTGGGAGGAATCATGGAAAATTGAAAAAAAAAAAGAAGGTATTTGAGAGAGGAGGATGACTGGCTTGGGACAAGACAGGGTAGGGGAGAACATTCTTTTTTTTTAATTTTTTCTATATATGAAGTTTATTGTCAAATTGGTTTCCATACAACACCCAGTGCTCATCCCAAAAGGTGCCCTCCTCAATACCCATCACCCACCCTCCCCTCCCTCCCACCCCGCATCAACCTTCAGTTTGTTCTCAGTTTTTAAGAGTCTCTTATGCTTTGGCTCTCTTCCACTCTAACCTCTTTTTTTCTTTTTTCCTTCCCCTCCCCCATGGGTTTGTGTTAAGTTTCTCAGGATCCACATAAGAGTGAAAACATATGGTATCTGTCTTTCTCTGTATGGCTTATTTCACTTAGCTTAACACTCTCCGGTTCCATCCATGTTGCTACAAAGGGCCATATTTCATTCTTTCTCATTGCCACGTAGTACTCCATTGTGTATATAAACTACAATTTCTTTATCCATTCATCAATGGATGGACATTTAGGCTCTTTCCACAATTTGGCTATTGTTGAGAGTGCTGCTATAAACATTGGGGTACAAGTGCCCCTATGCATCAGTACTCCTGTATCCCTTGGGTAAATTCCTAGCAGTGCTATTGCTGGGTCATGGGGTAGGTCTATTTTTAATTTTTTGAGGAACCTCCACACTGTTTTCCAGAGTGGCTGCACCAATTTGCATTCCCACCAACAGTGCAAGAGGGTTCCCGTTTCTCCACATCCTCGCCAGCATCTATAGTCTCCTGATTTGTTCATTTTGGCCCCTCTGACTGGCGTGAGGTGATATCTGAGTGTGGTTTTGATTTGTATTTTAGGGGAGAACATTCTGGTTGCCGATAGTAATTGGACAAAGATGCAGGCCTGGCAAGTACAAGGCATTAGGCAATATGAAGCAATTTAATGGGGCTGAAATCTAGAACTTCCATCAAAGGATGCCGAGAAATCAGGGGGAAAGGGGTGGTTTGAGTCAAATTTTAGAGTTCTGCATTTTTCTGTAGCTTGGGCTTCATTTGCCGAGCAGTGGGGAGCCACAGGGTCTCTGAGTAGGGAAACGACTGCATGTTAAGAATATGTCAAGCAGCAGTGAGTTTTCTTACGAAAAATGCAGCCAAAGAATTTTTAAACTGAAAAAGACTTTAGAATTTATTTGTCCCTTGGTTTCAAGCTAGTGGTCCGGGAGCCAGACAGAGCCCAAAGGGGTATTTGGTTTGGTCTGGTCCCCGTGGTGTGCCTTGTCTTTGCTTTTCTTTTAGCTTTGAGCTGGAACACGCCATCTCTGGCATCTAGGTTCTTCTCCCGGTGCGTCAATGAAACTCTGTGAAATGGCCAGGTGGTGTTCAGAGACAAGGAGAAGGCTTTGCTAAATAAACTTAAAGCAAAGTTCTGACCAAAGAAGAAGTGTTCCAGGGTGTGTTTTATCCTATCCCAGGTTGTATTTCAAAGGGCGGGTTTTTTTTTTTTTTTTTTTTTTTTGGTTGTTGTTGTTGTTGTTTTAACAGCCACGAATCTTGTGTAACTTTGGTCGGTGAGAACTCCTACTCTAATTAACATGTATGCCAAGTGAGAACCATCTTAAAAACCAGAGACTATGTATCTTGGAAATTGGCACTGTATCTGTCGTCTGCCATTTATAACCCTCCATCCTTTGTCCACGATGCACATTTAGCAGTAAATGCAGGGCTTCCCCCATGCCACTTTGTGATTATGCCAATTGATTAATACTGGCAAGTTCACATCTCCCCAAGAGACGGCTGGCTTTCCCACAAGAGTCTCCTATGTTTTCAGAGATGTAAAGCATAGAAGTGGTATGAATATCATGAAATACAGTTTCTTCGCTGTCTTCTTTCCTAAGTCTTGGCCACACCTTGTCTTCTTCCTGTTCGTAAGTAAGCCACAGACTAATTGGCCAAAATTTGCATGTAACCCTTCATTTCAGAACACAAAGCACTTTGAAGGGGGGAAAAATAATCATCCACATTTTTAAAATTGAAAGCACTCTCTTAATGATTTTTCCATGGTCACGGATTGAAAACCCACAACTTAATTATTCATGTGGATCAAAGTAAAAAAAGTACACACACACACACACACACACACACATACATATTACATTTTTCAACCTAGGTGCTGTTGTCATTTGGGGCCAGATAATTCCATTATTGGGACTGTCCTGTGCCTGGTAAGACATGTAGCAACGTAATACTCTTTTTACTCATTGGATGCCAGCCAGTAACACCAACGCCCCCAGTTGTGACAACCAGAAATATCTCCAGTCACTGTCAAATGTGCCCCGGGCAGCAGAATCTCCCCTGGTTGAGAACCACTGTTCGATATCAATCTTAATTTTACTTTCCTGTTTGTCACCCCACGCTCTCTAGGAAGCACAGTTGACAGAAATATAAAATTGGCAATAAGTGAATTAATTAAATGAAACATATTTTAATCTTTCAAAATTGAAAGTGTAAGAGCACTAAAATGAGCTTTCCAAAAGTTGAAAATTGATGAGAAAATATATTTAATTTCTGTTCATCCTGCATATTAAGCTGAAAGGGGAAAGTAAGGGTAAAGAAAATATTTTGAAACTTGGAAATTAGGGCTCTAAAGGAATTAATGGTTATTTTTAATGTGACTGTGATATTAATATAGCATGGGGCATGTGAGGAACAGGACATCCTTTCGTCCTGCCTAGAGTAATTACATGGAACGTCTAAACATTAAATCTGGAAAAGGTTTCTAAGCATGATATAGGAACTAATAACTAATAAGATGCAAAAAGAGAACATAAAAGTGACAAAGACTATGTATATTTTTTCTCTTACAATGAATTTTTTGGGGGAATAAGCAGAACGAAATTCATCTCTAAGCTCTCTCATGGCTGTTAAAAAGAAAACAGAGAAATAAGTACTTTAGGTTCTTATGTGCTGTGTTTCACCATGTTTTACTATGTAGTAGTTGTATTTTGGACATAATTTTTATGTAGTAGCTATCTACACATGTGGAATGGTGTAAAAGTCAATGGTTTTGGAATCATGACACTGTCACATTGACACAGACAACACTTTGTCTAGCAGTTCTTAACCCTCGTTGTGGATTTCACCTACTTCAAGAGTTTTTAAAAATACATAAGTGTTCAGACCCTATGGACACTTACTCTGATTTAATTGGTATGGGAGGAAGCTTCACTATAATTTGTAAACACTCCCTAGACAATGCTAATGTTAGGAACCACTGGTCTAATCCATGGGTTGCAAACAAAAATCATTGCAGGGATGAGGAAATTAAAGCAAATTAATTAGTGGTCCCTGGGTAAGAACACAGGGCCTGGTGGGGACTTTGGTAAACCGGAGACCGGATACGCTGCCTAAAAACATTCTGTTGTGCTGTTGTAACCATCTGGAAATGCTGTCCTGATTTTCATCAGAAACCAGACATGCAGGTATTTTAGAGAAATTTCTCTAACTTTTTTAAATACCGTAAAGGGGCCAAATGAAATATATTTGTGGGCTGCCAGTGTGCAACCCTACACCCAGTCCACTCGATCCACTTCACTGAGGAACAAGCTGGGAACCAGAAACTACACAACTGCCCAAAATGATACAGTCAGTGGCAGAGACTGGTACCAGTCTCAGTGTTTGGTTTTTCCAATGATCCCAGATTGCTATGCTACAACCATGATAACGAGAACATTTATGAAGTGCCTAGAGTAGGCCAAGTAGTGTGCTAAGTGAAAGCCTTACACATCTTTGTTTGTTTGTTTGTTTGAGAGAGACACAGATTAAACAAGCAGGAGAGGGAGAGAGAGAATCTCAAGCAGGCTCTACACTGTCAGTGCACAGCTGGTTGCAGGGCTCGATCTCACAACTGGGAGATCATGCCCTGAGCCAAAA
Source organism: Felis catus (assembly GCF_018350175.1). Taxonomy (NCBI): domain Eukaryota; kingdom Metazoa; phylum Chordata; class Mammalia; order Carnivora; family Felidae; genus Felis; species Felis catus. The sequence continues at coordinate 40,846,657 of NC_058369.1, forward strand.
TCAAGAGTTGTCACTTAACTGGCTGAGCCACCTAGGTGCCCCATCTTTTTAAAAACTCTTAGGGAATCTATGGAATGGGGATTAATAGTATCCCCATTTTACAGATGAGGGAAGTGAGGCTGAGAGACATTGACCATAGAGGTCCAGTAGAGCCAGGCATTGAATTCAAGTTCACCTGATCGCAAAGCTTCCTCTGTTAACTCCTTGCACCATGTTTTCCTGGATGTTTCTTTCCACGTTGTGTAAGGAGCCTCTCTCTTGATTGTATTTGGAAGATATGCACATAGCTCTAGTCCTTGGGACATAAACCAAGGGCCAGCTCGGTGGTGCTCTTCCTGTGCTGTGCCCATATTTCATGTTTATTATTAAAGTTGACCCTGCTTGAGGTAGGAGGTCAGCTCTTCACCAGGTCTGCTGGAAGCCTAGGAAAAATGACAGCCCTAATGAAATGTGCTCGAAGTGAGACCGTGTCCGGCTTGCTGTAGTTATGCACAATTTGCCTGTTTCAGAAGAGAGAGAATAAATTGAACATTGGCCTCCCTGTCCTTCCCTGGACTGTCAGTCAGACTGTGTACAAAGACAAAGGCTTCCAGTGAAAAGCACCATAAGGACAGACCTGCTTTGCAATGGAAAAAAAATGTGTTTAAGAAGAATGTAGAAGAAAAATGAAGATGGTTTACCATTAAAAGCCAGTCAGAATCAACTGGCATATATGCATAACTGACTCAGCATTTACTTCCCTCTTCTTTCTGACCTCACTCCAACATTATTCCAAAGCCTGACAGTCCCAAAGTATACAAGTATCCTTCAGATTTTCTCCAAATTTTAAATGAGGACTAAAATATTCATCATCCTCACTTCTAAGAGTTCAAATTACAAACAGAAACAGGGAGTTCATTCATTTAGTATCTTATCTCTGATCTGCAGAGCCCTGTTCTGAGTACTAAGGAGCTGACACTTTAGGGCATGATATGATCTGACCTCAAGGAACACTGGGTGAATTGGCAGTGTATATATATTATACACACACACACACACACACACACACACACCAAGTGGTAAAGCAATAGTAGTCATAGTTACTGCTGTGGGTTGAGAATTGCTATCCTAAGTCTTAAGTTGTTTTTATTTCATCAGAAATACAGTTTAGGTATAGGAGGGGGGAAAAAAACAAGAATAGAGATAGAAAGCTCAGAAATTCTCTAGTATTCCTCCATTCTGGAGACCCACCACTATCAACCTGGCATTTCTCCTACATGTTTTTTCATATATATATATATATATATATATATATATATATATATGAAATGAAGGTTTCCTTTTTAATGCCACTAGGGTCATGTAATGAACAGGGTTTCATAACGTGCCTTGTTCTCCATTAGGATGGGATAGAGAACAGCAAAAAGGGTAGCAGAAGAGTAAGCTTCTTCCTTGCATGTGGCTCATTCATGAGGAAGAAGACGAAGTAGTAGCCATTTTGTTTGGGGTGGAGCTCAGTGTACTCAAACCACATATGTGCATGAAACCACATTAGAGCCATAGTTGCAGGGCATGTGGGTTCTGGAGACAACACAGAAGATCGAGGAGGAGCTATCATGTCATCTCCTTCTTCCTTCAGTGGAGACACGGGAAGTTAAGACTAAATTTATCATTGTATTTTAGATGATTAATTACAGTTAGATCAATAATTGGCATCTAAATGGACAGACAGCAGCCACTGTGGTGGTTGTTATTTACCTTTACTTTGATTATCTTAAACTCTTCTTGGGTAAACGAATAGGCAGTGTCTTCACTCACTGCTTTCATCATTAAAAAATTTTTTTTATTTATTATGGGGGGCGGAGAGAGGGGCAGAGGGAGATAGACAGAGAATCCCAGTCATGCTTCACACTGATGGAGCCTGGTGTGGGGCTTGATATCGTGACCATGAGATCATTACCTGAGCCGAAACAAAGAGTTGGATGCTTAACTGAGTCACCCAGAAGCCCCTGCTTTCATCATTTATAGATCCATTAACCAATGGGTCCATCCATTTGTCCACATACCTCCACATTCCATGGACACTTACTGAGTACTGACAGTCAACCAGGCACTGGTGAGATTACAGAAAACAAGAGATCATCTTTGGCCTTAAGAAGCCTGTATAGTTTAGTATAGGAGAAAGTTAAGGCAGCAGTTACCATAGACAGTGATTGGAGTTATTCTAACAGGAGAAACTGGATACTGTGGGAAAACAAAGGAGGAAAGCTAACACAGGCCTTCAGGAGGGACATTATTTTAGTTTGGCTATATATAAGATACTGTGAAAGAGACACCAGTGTAGGGCCTAAAAGCAAGGACTTGTAGTCAGATGTGAATTCGGATCACATGTCTAAATGGTTGAAACCTCACACTGCTCCTGGATCATGTCTCTAAGTTCATTTTGCAATTTGTAACAGGACCACTTATCCTTCTGCTCCACCTGCCTGAGGTATATGTTCCATGTACAGTTAGTTTCCCTTTGGTTCCTTTGTCCTGTCATTTTCCCATCATATTCAATTTTATTTCCACACTCCAGTCCCAGGATGCCAACTGTGCTTCCAGACATCACTTCCTGCCTTGTTTCTCTTGAATAAAAGCATTCCAATAACAGTCTCAGTGAACTTACAGCAATTCTTTTCTAATACTATAGTGTCTGAGATGCTACAGTTACTAAATAAATATTTATTGACTACATGGACAGATAGTTGAAAAGTCAGGGCATCTTATGTGAGTCTCTTGAACTGAAGAGTTTTATAGACACATTTCCCTCTCAAAAATGATTTCTTGAAATTCTAGCTTTACCATTCATTATTGCTTCATCACTCATGAAATGGCATCCCCCCAAAGGCAGAATCTTGATATTTTTCTTGCCTGTTCCTGGAGAAATTAAATAATGTAAACTTGTACCAGTGAAAAGCCTCTGAATATCTTAACAGACCATGGCAATATTTTCTTCTTAACGTATGTCCAATTTTGTAATTTTCAGCCATGGAAGAGGTTTGTATCAAGGCATATGATCACTGGCCCTTTCTTGACTCTTTCTTGACTACTTTGTGGATGTGTCCCCCGAATCAACCATTTCTAATTGAAACATGAGTGTGAAGGTTAGAACAAAAAGAAAAAGAGGAGGACAAAAGAAGAGAGACCTAGTAATGTCACTTTGTCTTACAGGGAAAAGCTAAAGATGCAAAAATATAGACTTTTTTGTTTTTTGAAAGCCGGTTTAAAGTTCAAACTGGTGTCTATGAGAGACCTTCTGGGAGCAAACAGGAGAGAAACTTGGCCTTCTACAATGGTGGATCCCACTGGAATGGTCTCAAAGTTCTATGCTTCTGAAGGAATTCTAGCATATGTAATACTCTGACTCCTTGACAAGGAATTAGAGGAAGTAAATGGGAATTTTACATGCAGTCATTCTGACTCCAGAGTTGGTGTTCTTAATACGAGCTGGTTGAGTGGGTTGATGTGCTAAGTATTATAAAAACTTTTTAAATTTATTATTGGTGTAGTAGTAGTGTTTTAAGATGTATAGATGATAAAGTTAAAGCTTAAAGGGATTAATTACTCAAGGACATAAGGCTAGGAAGAGAAAGAACTAGGATTCAAATGTAAATCTGAATGTATATCTTAGTTCATTTTTCATGTGAGATCTTTCAGATATGGTTTGTAGAAATAAAATATTGCCTTGCTATTTAAAGAGTTTGTGTTTTAACTTTAATTAATAATAATACTATCCCCACCACTGCACAATTTTTTATTTCCCATTTTAAATTTTTTTTTTCAACGTTTATTTATTTTTGGGACAGAGAGAGACACAGAGCATGAATGGGGGAGGGGCAGAGAGAGAGGGAGACACAGAATCGGAAACAGGCTCCAGGCTCCAAGCCATCAGCCCAGAGCCTGACGCGGGGCTCGAACTCCCGGACCACGAGATCGTGACCTGGCTGAAGTCGGACGCTTAACCGACTGCGCCACCCAGGCGCCCCTTTATTTCCCATTTTAAAGTTAAGGGAACTGGGGCTCCTGGGTGGCTCGGTCGGTTGAGCATCTGACTTCGGCTCAGGTCATGATCTCACAGTTCGTGAGTTCGAGCCCCGCGTCGGGCTCTGTGCTGACAGCTCGGAGCCTGGAGCCTGCTTCGGATTCTGTGTCTCCGTCTCTCTCTGCCCCTACCCAACTTGCGCTCTGTCTCTCTGTCTCTCAAAAATGAATAAATGTTAAAAAAAAGGAATTTATAAAAAAAAATAAAGTTAAGGGAACTAACTGATGATTGGGGACACTGAGATGCCCAAGTTCTCATAGACAGCAAATACAGACCCAGAAAGGTCTGACCTTGGTATCCAGATCTGCCCAAGCTCTTAATCTGCACCTTTTTGCTGCGTTTCTTCTTTTGTGTTCTGCCTGCTTCTCCACTGAGCTTGGGGCTTATACTCTAATTCCTAAGTATCAGGGAGACAGCTGTTGCACTAAGAAAGTTAATAAAAGGTAAAACTCAGCTGCCACTGCTTACAAGCATCTCTAGAATATAAATGAGGAGAGAATCTTTCAAAAACTTCAACAGATCTGGTTCTTTTTCTTTTAAGCTTTTCATCTGGGTACTCCTTTGATAAATGCAACTATGGGTGGGGATGTTTGCCAAGAGCCTTAGTTGGGAATAAAAGAGGTTAAGGTTGTTGAAAGGGGAATATTGAAGCCTGGAAACAGAATTTTTCTGAGTTGTATACAACAGTTACCCCCAGAGAAGCTGAAATATGCCAATCCACACCAACTGAAATAATGGCATCTTTACTGTTAATACCTCGTAGATCTTCAGGATGAACTATGGGTTAAGCAAAGCTATATGCATATTAGATCCACTGCTATAAGGGAAATGCCACCTTGGCAGACTCTAGTAATGTTTCAGGATGGGGAAGGGAAGCATTGGGAAGGGTCGGTATAAGAGGTCCAGGCTGGATGCTTTTAAGATGGGTCTTTCAAGGTGGGGAATGGTTGGGATTGAACATATTCTATGACATATTCTCTATAATCAGTAGACACCAAGAGGAGGTTTTAAATTAAATCTTAATGACTTAAATCTTGATAAATAATGTTTTTTATGTGGTAGGCAGTCCTATCTTCCATGAGAAAGTATTTCCTTCCAGCAGCAGGTAGGTATTTACTTTTGCTTTTTTTCAGTATTGTTTAACATATACTTGGCAAAATATGCCTGATCCCAGAATTGTTTCACCAGGAACAGGAAATTACGCTGGTTCACTTCTCAGAAAAAAAAAATACATCAGCCATGTTCAAAAGGAGGCCAAGGCTATATTAACCTGTATTTGCCACAGTCCTCCTTACAGAGACAACATCAGTAAGAGTCTTTCATTTACTAATTACCTGAGGAGGGGTACCTGGGTAGCTCAGTTGGTTAAGTGCCCAACTCTTCATTTTGGCCCACATCATGATTTCGTGGTTGGTAACTTCGAGCCCTGAGTTGGGCTGTGCACTGATAGTGCAGAGCATGCTTGGGATCCTTTCCCTCCTCCTCTCTCTGCCTATGCCCTGTGCTCTCTCTCTCTCTCTCTCTCTCTCTCTCTCTCTCCATCTCTCTCTCAAAAATAAATAAACATTAAAACCTTAAAAAAAATAATTACCTGATGATTAAGCAGGTCCCAATTTGCCTTTTATTTTCCCAAGAGCTCTGATCAGATATGATGTTCCTCTAGATGTTCAATAGTCCTTTTCCTCCCCTTATAATGTAACCACTTCTAAGCTAAAAGAGATAGCAAGGCTGAAAGTGATCTTCTCCCCCTTTAATAGACATTTATTCTCAAACTTTTGTCTGTATAAAAAATCCATCAGGGAACATCTTTCACGTGAAAATCCAGGACCCCACCAGGATATAATTGTGGAGCATGGACCAAGACTCCAAATTTTATTTATTATTTATTTTTTTAAAGCTTACTTATTTATTTGTGTGTGTGTGAGAGAGAGAGAGAGAGAGAGACAGAGAGAGGGAGAGAGAGAATACCAAGCAGGCTCCATGCTGTCAGCACAGAGACCAACTTGGGGCTGAAACTTACAAACTGTGAGATCAGGACCTGAGCCAAAATCAAGAGTTGGACATGTAACCGAGTGAGCCACCCAGGTGCCCCCCGAAGACTCCAGCCTTTAAATGGACATCTCCTCCCCTGCCCCCAAACACCACCACCACTATCACCAAATGATGCCTGCATAGAAGTCCCAGGACCACTCTTTGGCAAACAATGCAAAGTTGAGTTTTTCTGGGTAGTATAGCATCTGGAATTGCCACCTGCAATTGGTAGGTGATCTCTGTTGAATCTGGACTTTCCTGTTGGTGCATTGCCATCTCTCGGCATTTCAACATGGCCATGTGGTAAGGAATGAATTGGGTTTACCTTAGTTCTCTGGTAGATTATATAACAAAATCAGTGTCCCAGAACTGACAGGATTTGTTCAGAAAGGTAATTCGTTCTGTTAATTCTACTAATTATCTTATCCCTTGTCAACTCACTTTTGATGTTTCAGTGGAAGATTATCATACTGAGGGCGATGTTTAATGGGATATTTTTTTCATTTGAATATATGGGGGAATACAATTCCTTTCTTTGTCTAAATAAATTTATTTATAGATGATTTTTTAAAACTGATACTACAGAGAAGAATAAAAAAGCATGTAAAAAATCACTTAAAATTCTACCTTTTAGGTATCCTAACATTTGTGGCTAAGACTTGGAAAGTTTTTTTCTCTGCAAACACAAAATTTTTATGAGACTTGGATTATACTATAATATGTTTTTTTGCTTCTTTAAAAACTTACTTTATCATGAACATTGTTTATATTAATAAATTTAGTTGAATACTTAGGAAGTTTTTATTATGAGGAATATTCTCCAGGGAATATATTCTTATACACATTCTTGTACACTTATTTTAGCACAGTTGTTTTGTGTGCTAATAATTGCTAATGTTAAATTACTACAAGTAGAATTAGTGGGCCACACTTAACATTTAAACACATGCTATCCAATTGTCTTCAGGAAAAGCTTACAATTGTCTGTTTTATACACTCTCAAGTAGTGCCTACTCAGAGAAGCCTTCCATGATGACGTCATCATAATTGAAAGTGTATCACCTTCACCCCAATGCTCTTGATACCATTATCATTGTTCACTGCATTTTTTACTATTTGACATGTTGTATCTTTCTTAGTTTGTTTACATTCTCCCCACAAGTGGTAAGACTTTTGTTTCTTTTGTTTGTTCATTCTTGTATGTCCAGCTCTTAGAACAGTGTCTGGAAGATAGCAGGTACTCAATAAATATATGTTGACTGAAATAATGATCTGTTTCTAACAGGAGACATTATCTTTTATACTCTCCTTTGTCAAGAGCCATATTCCAGTTGAACAGGAATGTAAAATACAGTCCATGAAGGCAGCTTAGCCAATTAGTGTGTTCCACTATACCTGCTCCCCATCTGTTCAGGCAGCTCTTCTTTCAAAAATCCCAGATTTGCTTAATTCAACTATGAAAACATTACTACCGTCAAAGTGACAACATTTTTATCCTGCCCATGGAGTGGACCTACCTATAGATCAGGGTTGACAAACTTCTGGAAGAAGCAGATAATCATATTTTAAGCTTTGCCAGACATGTGATCTTTGTCCTAAGACTCAACTCTGTGGTTGTATCATGACAACAGCCAGAGACAATAGGTAAACAAATGGTCTTATAAAACTCGATTTACAAAAACATGTATGACCAGGTTGAGCTCACAGTCCCCTATTTTAAATGCAGATCTTTTAATTTTATTTATTTTTTGTTTTCTGAGAGAGAGAGAGAGAGAGCGCATGCGCGCATGCATGAGCAGGGAAGGGGCAGAGGGAGAGGGAGAGAGAATCCCAAGAAGGCTCTATGCCCAGTGTAGAGCCCAATGCAGGGCTCGATCTCACGACTGTGAGATCATGACCTGAGCCAAACTCAGTAGTGGAACATCCGACAAAATGAGCCACCCAGATGCCCCTAGAATCAAACTCAATCAGTTCTCACTGAGTCACTGTTATATGGAATCCAGAAAAGCTCTGTCCAATAAAAGTGTAATGTGAACCAAACAAGTAATTTAAAATTTTCCATCAGCCACACTAAAAAAAAGTAAAAAGAAACAGGTGAAATTAGTTTTAATAATACATTTAAGGAGCCAAATATAGTGTATTGAAAATATTATTATATAAAAATTATTAATGAGAGAATTCACATTTTTATCTGAAGGTTCAGGAAACAGGTGTGTATTTTACACTTAGTGCACATCTCAATTGATTCTGAACGCATTTCAAGAGCTCAATAGCCGTATGTGGCTGGTGGCCACTGTGTTAGACAATACAGGTCTGGAGCAGATTTTCTTGACCTTGGCACCACTGACACTTTGAACAGGAACATACTTGGCTGTGGGGGCTGCAACAATTCATGATAGGATCTTCAGCAGATATCCTTGGCCTCTATCCACTAGATTCCAGTACTGCCTTCTCAACTGTGACAATAAAAACTGTCTCCAGACCTCACTAAATACACCCTCCAGGGCAAAACTGCCCCAGTTGAAAACCGCTGATCTAGAATATGTATTCTAAATCCAGATCCATTAATTCCCTGGAACTGAACAGGATAGTTAGTACCTATGTACTCACATTTGGGGGAAAGATGTGAAAAGGGGAAGGAGGAGATCTCTTTATATAGCTTCCCAAAGGTGTCCTTGACCCAAAGGAGATTAAAAATGAGTGATATGGTAGGAAGAGATGTTGAATTATGCAATTAGGTGCATACTACCAATGAATTCACACTATAAATCCAAACTTTTGCCTGTGCCCTTTTTAAAATGAAATCAATTCCCAGGACAAGCCTAAACACTGCAGTCTTCTTAAACTGTACTGTTGTTTTGCCATTTGGACCCTTTGGTCTTGGGATACTGATTTTGAACAATTAATTTCTAGCATTACTTAGCAAGAAAATCCACGAAGGAGCAAGTTCTGATCAAAATATTACAGCAATGGAGAGGGATTATCTGTACCATTTTAGCAAACAGAGAATCATTATTATTGAAACTCCAAGTCAGCAAAATGGACAGGTCATGAGATGGAGAGTTAAATGTACATGCTCGAAACAGCTTTGTGTGTGATCTTTGACTGAGGGGGACTGGCCTGCATGCTTTCTGACACTGTACGGGAATAAAAGGAGGAGGTATTAACATTATTGTATCCTTAAAACAGTAGTTCTGACTTATACTCAAAACTCTGCTTGATCAAAACTCTGCTTGATCAGTTGTATCTATCTGCAAACATCGACTGGGGTTGGCGGGGGTGGGGGGGTCCACTATGATGACAAGGGCTAGGAAGGTAAAATCTAATTAACTTCTCCTATTTCTTCTAGATACTATAAAATATTGGAAAGAGTTGATACAATTATTAGAATATGAACTATTCTAGTAGCAGACGTGGGCATCCAAACAGGAGATACTCCACTATCAGCTTCCATTCTCGGTAATGTACATCTCCTCCCCAAGTCTGTGGGGCAGAGGGAGGGGGACTCCACTATTTTTCATGCAGCTAAAATTCATATGCTTTGAATCTGAATCATCTGAGGATTTTGTGGGTGGCGTTACTAAGAGACTGTCTAATTCCCTCCCCTAATTTAAATACTTTCCTCAATTCTGACTTGTTTTCGTGTCTGAACTCACTTCCGTGTTTATTTGCATAGCACTAGTCACCCTCTCAGAGAAGGCTGAGCCGTCATTTGGTTCACATGTCACATGCAGGGCTGAGACATTTGATGTTATATAATTTCAGACTTTTGATACTATCATTTTATCCTTCAGTGAATTTATACTTATTGTTGGAGATATGTATTGACAAGACTTACAGAAGATGGTGTTCTTCATGCATCTTTTTTTTTTTTTTAAAGCTTATTTATGTTGAGAGAGAGAATCCCAAGCAGGCTGTGCACTGACAGTATGGAGCCCAACACGGGGCTCGAACTCAGGAACCATGAGATCATGACCTGAGCTGTAATCAAGAGTCAGATGCTTAGCATCTGAGCCACCCAGGCACCCCTCTTCACGCACTTTTAAATTTATGAGTATGTACGAGATCACATTTTCATAGTTCACCTGGAGACAAGATATTTCAAGTATTACCTGTGATTATCTTACAAATAATACAATTATATTGCATATGTGTTAAAATTATTTATGGGAAAACATATTCCAATTTTTGAAACATTAACATATGCCACAATTCTGCTAACTCTACCTAGGTGTTGCCTTATGTTTTAATATACCAAGATACTCAAGAGTATAGGTGCCCCAGGCCCCTCTTGATGTCTGAGAGGCCTTTCCACTTGCTCAGATCCAGCGGGAAGTGGAAGACACCTGCCAAAAGGAAGAAGCAAGACTCTGGAGGAGGGTGGAGGAAGGCCTACAGGAGAACAGAAAGAAAACAGACAGGACCCAGAGACATCCTGAGGAAGTTGCGGCAAGAAAGGAAAGCGGCAAGAAAGAAAGGAAATAAATGACCCAGAGCTTGGCTAGGAAGCCCAAAGCCAGACGTTTGTCCAGTAGACGGGTGGCTATCAGCTTCCTCTTGAAACACTTCTGCAGGCAGGGTTGTGGATGCCTCTAGCAAGAAGCAAAGTTTGTATCCGCATGTGAGGACCTGCTTATTCCCGGAAGGGTAACTCCTTCAAGCAAAAGGGGGTGTTGTACAGGAATGTGAGAAAGGGGGGACATTCAGCCTGAGGATTCTAAAATGCCTCCCTGATATCTTCCTGCTAAGTCAATTGAAATTGAAATGGAGCACCTGTGGCTCTCAGCCTTTTGCAAGCATGTGAAGACAACATCATATTAAAGGCAAACAAGGAATCTCCTTCGCCGTTATCTCAGGGCTGTGTACCATAAAGTGCGATCCAAAACCTTGTTGGTTTGATTTGTAACTGGGAGACTCTCGAAAAGGTTTGGGCTCATTTGTTCAAAATGCTGGAGACTTGCAGTAGAAGTCGCTTTGAATTTTTCTTAACTAAAAACACCCTCAAGTTTTGCCACTGGAGGGCACTAGTCGACAATATTACTCTCCCACCTTTTCCCTGGTCTTTTTTTCCGCCCTAACTTGACCAAGAACTCTAAATAAAGTCCTGTTTCACAGATTAAATTGGAGCTGCTTATCCTTCCATAATTCAGAATTTCAAAGACCGATTTTTTAGAATAATTGGAAACCACGACATTTCATACTCATTTCTGGAATCAATATTTTTAGCCCAGTTTACATTAACCTAGGAATGTTGCTCTCAGAAGACATGACAGGGAAATATTCACTCATAATCAGTTGGCAATTCTTGTTTATTCACGGAGTAGATCTGCATGATCTAACCACTGAAAGGGCACGGTTTATTAACATTTAAAGAAAGACTAAATCCAAAATAGATATTTAATTTCACCTTAAAAATGTTATTTTCAGGGTGCCTGAGTGGCTCAGTCAGTTAAGCATCTGACTTTGGCTCAGGTCACGATCTCATGGTTCCTGAGTTCGAGCCCTGTGTCAGGCTCTGTGCTGACAGCTCAGAGCCTGGAGCCTACTTCAGGTTCTTTGTCTCTCTACCTCTCTGCCCCTCTCCTGCTTGCACTCTGTCTCTGTCTCTGTCTCTCTCAAAAACAAATCAACATTAAAAAATGTTATTTTCCACTTGTTTCAGAAATACTTTTTGAGAGATCTTGAGGTATATATCTGAATAGACATTTTCCCCCTCGGTTTCGGCAACCTGGGTAGAGCATTCATTACGGTAATGTTCTTACAGGAACAATCAATTATCAATAAATACTCTCCCTCTACAGTAGATCCCATGATTCTCTCTTACCACCCGGTGCTACCGAGGCTGATGTGTCTGAACCAAGGAAAAATAACTTTTTGGGGAAAGCTGTCTTTCAGAACCCTGCTTTGAACCAGAATAATCTGTTCTCCTGAGACTGTTGAAGAGAAAGTAGGCTGAACAACCCACTTTGGAAGGCAAGTTACACAGATTTGTTTTTTTCTTATTTTATTCTGCACCTCGCCCCATTTTCTCAGATGTCTTTTTCTTTGTTCTGCGTATTATTTCTGCTTACCAGTCTTCTTAGCTATTGCTAGTTTCCTCTACTCACCTCACTCTAAACTCCTAGAAGACTTGGCCAGACTAAAATTGCACACTGGGATCATTTTATTCTCATGAGTTTGCCAACATTTGGGTATTAACCGGCAAAGGTGGCTGAACACAGGGATTTGGGTATTACAGGCAGAGGCTTTTTGCAAAGCTTTTGTTGGTAACATTGGCTCTTATGTAACTCAATTTCCTACTATGTGAGCAATTTCTCTGGGTCTACACTCTAGAACTTTGTCTTCAAAGGAAAAAAAATTCTATCATCTCTCAAATACCTCACAGGGATGTTTCAACATTGAATTATGTTAAATAATCAATGCCAGCAGAGTGCCAGGCACAGAGAGGCTCAGTCAATATGAGTATCTTCTCTACCTTCCTACTTCTGTTTCCTTTTTCTTTTAGAGCCTAGAGCCAGATTTTATATCAATCAGAGCAACTGGGTTGACCAATTTCATAACTTATTTGCTTTCCTCTTCTTTTCCAAGCTTGCTATTTTACTATATATTTATTTTCAAGTGTATTTAAAAGAAAAAAGGTGAGCCTAAATTAAAAAAAAAATCATCTAAAAGATTTGAGACAGAAGTAAGTATCTGAAGAATGAGCAGAGGTAGTTAGTTCCTCCTGGGAAGTGATATTCCTGAATAACCCCCAACATTAGATACATTTAATCCGAGACTGTGTTACCCCTTATTAATATTCTTTTAGGTGGATCTGTTGATAAGTTAGGGTAGGGATAGTATGTTGTGTTTGAAAACATATAAGCTCACGGTAGCACAAAACAGAGTTCAAATACTTGCTCTGGCATTTACAAGTTAAGTAAACTTGGGTAGGAGAGAACTAAGAATATTCTCTCAGCTATAAAATGGGGATTAATAATCCTTAGCCAGTGGTATTGATATGAAGATTAAATAAAATTATGAAAATAAATGGGTTCAATATCATATTGTTGCTGTTGTTACTCATCTAGATGGTTTCCTAAAGACCTTCTGATTTTGGAGATTTTATAAATTCAATCGCACGAGGTAAGAAGTTTCTGCTCATGATACCTTATACAACTGTGTAAAGCTCTGCTTCATCCAACTGCTCATCTCGCTGTCTACACAGTCTACACTCTCTTACACTAGTACTCCAGTTCACGCCATTCCTGTGCATTGGAATCTACTCCACCATTTACCCATTTCTTACCTATCCTGCAAGGTCCAAATCATATCACGCTTCTATGAAGTATCCTTGGAACAGAGCAAGAGGACCTGATCTCTCCCTCCTTCAAATATTTATTGTTCTTAACTATTTCCTTCTCACTGGGTACAGCTTCCCTGGTTCCCTAGAAGCCAGATTGGTTATTTCACTGGTTGCTGCATATGACTACAGTGAAGCACGTATCACAAGATTGAACTCCTTAAGAGTAGATAGTCTCTGTGCCTCAAATGCGTAACTGCATGCTTAGGAGAGAGTAGCCACTCAACAAATACTGCAGGAGTGAGTTAGGAGACCACTTATTTGGTATTGGCAGTATATTTTTGTACATTTTACGCTCTGGTAAGAGACTTAAAAGTTCTTTGAAGTCAAGGACCTACACAGAGCATTGATGTTAAAAAGCAAGTCTGGGGAGAAAATAAAAAAGCAAAAATTACGTGCTTGCAGATGGAAGAATACACTAACACCCCTGAAGTAGACTTTTAAGAGAATTGATCCTGAATCCGACCAAGCCTTTAGATTCAACCACAATTTATAGGAAATGCAAAGAATAGAGGAACACGTTAATGACACCACAAGGTTGCAATCAGCAAAATCCATATTGTGAGCTGTTCCATCATAGTAATCAGCAAACTACAACCTGTTCCTTGCCTGTTTTTGTATGCCCTCAAACTTAGGATTGTTTTACATTTTTAAAGCTTGAAAAAAAAAGTAGACAAAGAAGAAAATGTGACACAGATGCCTCCTCAAGAGGACTACTGACCCAGTTTTTTTTCCAGAAATAAGTTGCAAAAGGAAAACCGAGAGAAATTAACAGAGACTGAAGTCATAGATGAACTGTTTACAATGACTTGATTTCTGATTTAAACAAACTATAAAATAGCAAAAGGAACATTCATAGCAATTATGATGCAATTGATATTTCATAATATTTTGATATTTCATTGACAATATTTTAAGATGTGACAATGGTTATGTTTTTTATGAACAGTTCTTATCTTTTGGTATAAATCTTTTGAAAGATTTATAGATGATGCTGTGTGGGATTTGCCATGTAGTAATAAGTGGAGGAGGAAGAGAATTGGGTCGTGGATATAACAAGATTGTCCATAAACTGGTAATTGCTGTAAGTGGATGACTGATTCATGGTTATTATACTCTTGTACTTTTAAATATATTTGAAGTTTTATACAGTAAAAAAGTTAAATAATAAAGAAATAAACCAACAAAGTTTGAAGTTCCATCTGGGGCTGACTGCCGTCAAAAGACCTCTCTCAAAGTACTTAGCTTTTTTATTTTTCTGATTTCAGTTTCCTTATCTCTAAAATTGAAATTAAAATGATGTCTACTCCATAGGTTATTGTAATGGCTATGTGAGCTACTGCATACACAGAGCTTAATTAATGACTTATGCATAATGAAGCATTCAATTATTGCTTCATAGTGTTGCTGTTACTGCTGTTGTTATTTTCTCATTATGTGTTGATATTGGTGGGCATTTGTTGATGAGATGGCAGAGGACAGAATGACAAGAGATGAATGTGTTGGTATAAGGATGGATGGGTGCAGAGAAGATCAGCAGGAAAAGAAGATGGGGGGCGGGTGAGGAGTCCCCAGTAACCTGTATGTTGCAATGGCTACTCTGGACTGCGTTGTGTTAGACCTTGAATTTGGTGTGATGTGGGACAGACTGTCTGGCCAGGCTGAGCTTTACACTCTGGAATACTATTTTAGAATTTGAAGGTCAGAGAGTCAGCAATACAATCCAACACTTATACCAAACCTTAAAGCCATTTCTGAAGCTCTGCTTGACAATAATTTTCTGTCACTGATGAGAGGTGCTTTACCAGAATAAACACTGCCTAATACAGGCTTAAGAGGAAAATAACTTTTAAAATATTGATTTATTAAATCCTCATTGAATATCACTATGTCATGGAGGCAATATACCACAGTGATTTATGGCAACCCTATCCATAGTGCTAATCTTTGAAGAGATAAAGCACTTGCCCCAGAATGAAAATCCACACATTGCTACTTTCATTGAAAAAGTTTTGCTATTGAAAAAACAAAAAGGCAAAGCAAACAGTATGCTTATTGACAGAGTTAATTTGCATTCTGGCACAAGTTTCTCATGTTTGCAGTTTGGTAACCAGTGCATGCTTCACATTTCTGAGTCAACTAGTTTAGGGTAGTTGTGCTTAATGGGGGGAAATTTTGCAAACCCCTCCCACCCCGGCGTCATTTGGCAATATCTGGAGACATTTATGGTTGTCATACCTGAATGGGAAGGGTGCCGCTGGCATTTAGTGGGTAGAAACCAGGAATTCTACTAAATATCCTACAGTGTATAGAACAGACCCCACAACAAAGAATTATCTGGACCAAAGTGACAAGAGTGCCAAGACTGAGAAACTCTTTGAAGAGCATGGCTTTAGAATCAGACAAAGGTGGGACCCAAACTCTTGCTTTGCCAATGACTACACGTGTGGCCTTGAGCACAATGTTTTGTCCCTGTAAGCACCAGTTTCTTCTAAAAAACTTTGAGCTGGCAGTGCTGCTGTGCAAAACAAGTGGACAAATGCAGATAGACTCTTTGACATAGATCCAGAGGAAAGTAAATGCTCCAGTAGAGCAGATATTATTATACTTTTTAAATACAGCTGTTATCCTGGTGACCCACGAATTGTCCAAGCACTCACTAGAGTAAGAGCTAAGGTATTATTTTTCTTCTTTGGTTTTGTTTTTTCCTTCTCCCTCTCTCCCTCCCCCAACTCCTCCTTTCCTTCTTTCCTTTCTTTTATGGATAAAAAATTGGACTAACTTCTTCACACACTGTTAGGTTGAGGGCCTAAAAGGTAAATTTGTTTCATTGCTTGTTGAAGATGAATGCAAAAAAAAATAAAACAAAACCCTGAGTTTGATTCCATAAAAGATAAACCTTATTGTCAGAAAGAGCTACTCCATAGACAGAGCTGGGAAATTCACTTGAAATTCCTCTTTTGTCCCTTAGGATGAAGTATGATGCATGCCCGGGAGCTTAATGGTTTACAAGTTGGGACTCCCACTGTGTCTTTTTTTGCTGGTGATTTTATGATTCTCCTACACACTACATGATGGATTCTTGAGTATCCAGAGCTTTGAATCTGTACTTTTTTTTTCCAGCTTGAATGAAATCCTTCAAGGCAGAGCTGTGAAGATGTGGTTCTTAAATAAAATATTTTTCTACTGTGCTAATAATTCACACATTCTCCACATTTCTCTTCTATACTCAGGGTCAGTGGGATACATCCATTTTTCTTAATTCTATCTGGCCTGTTTTTCTCTGGCTTCCAACAGGTTTTTATGAAAGCACAGCATGGGTTATCCAGGTGCTGGTATTCGGGGAGGGTGCAGAATTATGAAGTGGGAGGGGACATTTTCTTATTCTTTTCCCATTACTCCATTAACAATGGCCTTATGATGATTTGAAAACTCCTTGTAAGTGACCTGATATGAAATATTGCATTACAAATCCACATAGGAGATACAATTCAAACAATAGAAGCAATAACACACTTTCATCCTGATTCTAAGTTATAATGAAATGTATTTACTGAGAGCCAGGATATTTTCTTTTCCCCCCTAGAGAAGCCATTTGCTTACTGGATTGCTAAATCTCTATAGAGTTGACATTCTTCTTTTGAAAAAAAAACTGGATATTTGTATTTCTGGGTCAGATGGAAAGGCTGCGGTGTCAGAAGTGAAAATAGTACAAATTTCAAACGTGAGTATGTGATTTCATTTATGTACATATGTCACCATGGTCTACTGCTACCAGCCAGGCGGTCAAGTCAGCAACAAAAATGATGCTTATTTAAACCTTCGGCTTTCCATAAGATTTTTGGACAATATGATGTGACCCACCTAATATTATGCTTTAGAGCACAAAAATTGTATTTGAGTAAATGGATAACTAAATAAATAGTTATAGTTGTTATAAATAAATAACAAAATTGGCATATTTAAAAATAAATTACTTTGGAGACTCCAGTCATACAAGACTCTCCAAACGTGATCTAATGCCTATTTTTCTTAACACATATGCTGTTTCTTACAGATCTGACGTTAAAACCACAAGAAGTTGGAAGAATTGGGTGCTCTTCCTTCTGGATTCTCATCTACTATGGCTAAGTGATTTCATTTAGTTTTTATGGCCTATGCTTCTAGTCTTTTGTAGGAATATCCTTCTCCTTTTTTTCCTGTGTTTCTTCCTGGTCTTTTCAAGCAGGAAATAATTCTTTCTCTTTCTTGTTCCTTTCTTGTTCTGTTGATGAGTATGGATGAAGGTCACTGCTTCCATATCTTGCCTGGAGTTTGATTCATTTTTTTTTAAGTTTATTTATTGAGAGAGAGAGAGAGAGAGAGAGAGAGAGAGAGAGAGACGGAATGAGAATCCTAAGCAGGTTCCATGTTGTCAGTGCAGAGCCCAATGCAGGGCTCAAACTCAGGAACCATGCGATCATGACCTGAGCCAAAACCAAGAGTTGGACACTTAACCACCTCAGCCACCCAAGTGCCCCTGATTGATTCTGTCTCAAGACTGTCCCAAGTGTGGTGTGCTCTCCTCTCCGCTCAGGCCACTGTGTTGGAGCCTCACCAGGCAAGGGCTCACCCCCACCTCTAGCTGCCATGTCTGTGACTAGTTGGGCACAATCTATTCCAGAGGCCTATTGTAGCAATGCCCATTTTGGCCTTGGATACAAATCACCTTTTCCAGAAAGTCCAGCTTTATCACTCATAAAAATAATCACATGAGCTCTATTTCTGGATCATTTCCCAACTGAGTTAATATTTGGGAGGGAGTAGTGATAAGTGGTTAGATTTCCTAAAATCAGAATATATTCTTAAAGATCTTAGTACAGTTTATTTCTTGGGCCAGAGATTGCCAAGTTTTGTAATTGGGTAAAAATCAATACTTGTCATTCATCACCATTTATTATTATTATTATCTATAAGGATTTACTAAGGTCCAGGCAATGTGTTAAATTACCTAGGTTTAACATATTTAGGTCATGGATCAAGTCATCAAAAAACTTCAATCTCCTAAGGGATTTAAAATACATATGTTGATAAAAAGCATGCAAAATTTTTTAAAAGTAAATTAAGACAGGCATATATAAAATGTCATGGGAACATCAGAAAATGGGCCCTAACTTCTATCTGGGAAGGGCAAGAAGTCTTTTAGAGAGAGATGGGATTTATTTATGCTGGACTCTGAATGATGGGTAAGATTTAGAGATGTACATAAAAGAACAATAATTTAAAAGAAAAAAAATGGAGTGCTTGGGAGGCTCAGTTGGTTAAGCATCCAACTCTTGATTTTGTCTCAGGTCATGATCCCACGGTTCGTGAGTTCAAGCCCCATGGTGGGCTCTGCACTGACATGTAGAACCTGCTTGGGATTCTCTCTCTCATTCTCTCTCTGCCCCTCCTCTGCTCATTCTCTCTCTCTCTCAAAATGAATAAATAAGCTTTTTTTTTTAAAAGGCTTTATTGGTAGTTGGAACAGTTAGCATGCATGTGTGAAGGAGGAAAACATGGCTTATTAGGGGAATATTCATCTAGTGTAACTTGAGGAGATATGGTAGGAAAGGTCAACAAAGCATGGAACAGGAGGTGTAAACTGATAAGCAGCTCTATTCCAGGATGCAGAGTACGGGGTTGAATATTTCTGGAAGCTAGAGAACAGAAATGAGATTCCTCCAGTGTTTGGTTTTGACAAGTTCCAGTTATGGTATTAGTGCCCTTTGTCACTAAAGAGAAAACTCCAGGAATTTTGCAAATTTGTTCATTTTAAAAAAAAGTTTGCAGTACCTCATTAAAAAAACAAAGCAAAAACAGACAAAGACTTCAGGGTGGGAAGGAAGTTTAGATAGTTTTCTGGGCACAAAGAATTTCTCCTTAACTCTGGTTATCAATCCCTAACAGTCAGAATAGGGTGTATTATGCTGCAATAAAACCAATTCCGAAATCTCAGTGGCTTAGGAAAAGAAAGTTTACTTCTTACTCACACCAGATGTCCACTGAAGGTGAACAGAGAGATTCTACATAGCAGGAGAATTTCAGAGAAGTGAGTATTGACAACTAAGTTTTTCCAAGTAGAAATAAAAAGTCATCTTGACTCACATTTCATTGGCCAAAGCAAACTTCTTGAATGTGCTTAACCTGAAAAGGGCAGGAAAATGCAATCCTTTATTGTGCTGAAACAATGGAAAATGGTTCCAATGTCTGCTCTTTGTGTGGTTATCACAAGAGTACATCCTCATTTTAGTACTGTTATCCATAACCCTCTAAAATATTCCCAATGATTATTTCACTCATTGAGTGTTTAATCTGTGCCAGGTACTGTGCTGGCTCTTTCACATGAACTTTTCCTACAAAACTTCTCTGATGTTGGTTTTAGTTATTTTACTGGTTGTGCAATTCTTGGCATTTGTGTTCTTCCTCCGGGGGTACATAAAGCTACCTCTCAATGGTTGGTCATTAGATGCAGTTTTTCAGGAGATTCTGAAAGATTACTGGATGAGCCAGGGAAGAGGCACACTGGACCTCCAGCTGCTGTTGCTGCTACCACCATGGTCACTGAACACTCTCTACATGCCAGACATGGTGTTCTAAACCTGTGAGGCAGGTGCTATTATTTTGCCTATTTTACAACTGAGAAACTGAGGTTCAGAGAAATTGTATTACGGCCCAAGATCATACAGCTAGCAAGTGGGAGAGATGGGGATTCAAAGAAGTCCAGCTTACACCAGAACTGATAGTCTTAACAACCATGCTATACTACTAAAGGAACTAGACAGGAAGGAAAAAGAGATAAGAACTTGGGTTATAATCATGAGATTTAGGATGAATGGAAATAAATGTGAAAAACACTAGAGAAATGAATGCCAATCTAGAATATGAGAATTGAGACTGGGGAAAAAAGAGATTTAAAATGTTTTATAGGCATGAAATTCAAAACACTAGGAAATTAATAGAGTATAAGAGAAAGAGAGTAAATGAACATGAGTATTGGTGTGACACATACAGGGAAAAAATAAAAGGAAGATACAACTTATGGGTACAGGAGGAGAAATACATTCAGTGTTGGATTTATCGAACTTTGTACACAACTGGGATATTTGTGTAAAATAGCTATTTATTCAGCATGTAAAAGCACAGATCTATGGTATGTACTATAGATATATAATAAATAAATAAGTCCAGTTTCATATATGTTTAGAAATGCATGGATCTAAAAGATACAGACTTGGGCTTCATTCATTTATTCATTAAAGCATGTATTTAAGACCTTCCAAAGCATGTGATAGGTAAAGCAGATAGGGTAGAGGTATTGAGAAAAATAAACATGATCATCAAGAGAATCATATTAGAGAAGGTAAAAGGCCAGATTTGAGAGCATGCCTATGTTAAAGGATATGGAAGGGAGAAAGGGAAGTTTGAAATGGGGTAGTTGTCGAGGAAGAAAGAGACCAAAACAACACAAAGTCCCAAAATTTCATGTATGAGAAAGATTTTAGGAAGAAAATCATGAGTGCTCAATAGGGCCAAATGCCACAGAGATGTCAAAAATGTATTTACAGATGTGTTTGGAAGGAAGAAGAGACAGGTTAATGTAGAGAAAGCACATATGTTTATTCTTTTACAAAGTGTGGCAGGAGACACAAAGCAGGAAGGTGGTCCCCGAGTGGTAATAGGAACACAGGAGGATTTTTTAAGGGTAAGTTTACAAAAGAGGCTAGCGAAGAGAGAGAATCTAGAAGTAAGGGGTAGGATTGGGGGAGGTTGGTATTTGACTGAGGTGAGATGGGGTGTCAGGTGGGAAAAAAATGGGTTGAAGGTCAAGGACAGTGCCTTTGTGTGACTTTTTCCAGAAACCTTTCCACTGAAGGGAACCAGCAGCAAATAATGGAAGGGACTCAGAATTGGAGATGAGTATCATGACCATTATTAGGGGAACAAGGTGGTGAGGAACTCAGAGATAGTGCATTTGTTCCTAAGGCTGCCTTAACAAAGTGCCACGAACAAGTGTGGTTAAACAATACAAATGTATTCTCTCTCAGTGCTGGGGGCTGAAGTATGAAGTCAAGGTGTCAGCAGGGCCACGCTCGCTCTGAAGACTCAAGGTGAGGATCCTTCCTTGCCTCCATCTTCTGGAGATTGCCAGCCATCCTTAACATCCATTGGTTTGTAGCAGCATAACTCAAATCTCCACCTCTGTGTTCACCTAGCCTTCCCTGTATGTCTGTTAGCATTTCTGTATTTCTCTCTTCTTATAAGGACATCAGCCATTGGATTCATGGCCCACCCTAATTCAATATGGCCTCCTTTTAACTTGATTATATCTGCAAAGACCCTATTTCTAAGTAAGGTCATGATCTGAGACTTCATGTGGACATGAATTTTAGAGGGACATTAAGCAACCCAATACAGGTAGTAAGAGTGTCCTTGAAATAACAATTGTAGAATACAGACTGAGGAGTCAAGAAGTGAAAAAGGTGGTGATGAATGATAATACCCCAGAGGAGTTAAAGGACCAATGAGGAGTCTGAGGTTAAGAGTGAGAGAAGCAGGGATATGAGGGTTTTACTTATTGAAGGAAATTTCAGGATTGGATACTCTGGAGGTTAAGCATTTAGGCAAAGGTACAGAGTAGAAGGACTTAGGTTCTTCATGAATTTCTTATAGTTTCCCTATCCTGCTCAAGAGAAAGATAACATGCAAAGACCAAAGCTTCACAAAGAAGAAACAGAGCAAGTCAGAATGTTCACTAATGTGCTAACCGCCACACCATATAGCACATACCCATTCATTCATTCAACAAACACTTATGGAGTGCTTAACATTCAACATAAATTATTCCAGGTTCTGGGGTTATAGCAGTGAAACAAACAAGCAAACAAAGAAACCCAAATACCTTCGTCCCTGCCCTTATAAAAATTTTATTCTGTAGGGGAAAAGATAATAAGCAAATGTATAAATATATAAATAGAGAATGTGTCTCATGTTCTCTCATAGAGGAAACACACCTCAGCCCTAAGGCTGAGCAACTTCCTTAATCTTGTATATATGAATAAGCTCTTGTCTTTGTAGAGCAGTAGATTTGGAGAAATCTTTGTGCAATTCTTTTCTGTGTCCAGAGAGAGTTAAAATATTGCTGGTACCACAGTGAAGAAACTGATCAAGAAATCCTTCAGAAATATGCATACATAGAGAGGTGCAGGAGTAAGAGAAAGCAAGACAAAAATGTTAGTAATTTTCTTAGTAACGTATGGCATAGTATACTTTAATTTTCTGTCTCTTAGGTCCACTTTCTTTGCATGGAATCAAAGCATTAAAATAGCAACAGGTGTATGTGAATATAATGAATGGTTGTTTTTCTTTTCAGACAATTGACATTGGCCAACTGACCCTTCTTGTGTTTGTTGCGAAACATGCCTTCTATGAATACTGAGGCACAGCAGCTATGGGCTCACAGTACTGGGCACCTCCTTGTAGAGACGGAACTGGCATGTGACAGAGTCAGAAGGAACCATGCATGGTTTGATGGTTGTTTCAGGATCAGACTCTGAGAGCAGAAGTTGCAATGATACAAACACCCTGTTATAGTTAGTGGTGGTACCAGTTCTTCCTCTGATCCATCTCGAGTGTGCACCTGAGTGTTGCCCTGGTGGCTTGATCTCAGTCTAGTTCCTTCATGCTCCCAATAATTTTCTACTTTCCTGTGTGTTAACCTTTTAGAATAAATTCTTTTTCTGCTTTGATTCTGTTCACTATCAGCTTCGGTGGCCTATTACTAAGAAAACTGACATATTAAGTTTCTAGGAACATTTTTCAGTTCTTTTATGTTTAGTCTTTCATTTGTTCAGATACTTATTGAGAACTTACTATATGCTAGGCACTTTGATGAAAATTGGGGATGTCATGGTAAATAAGGCGTATCTTGGCCTAGCTCTTGGAAAATTCATAGTTTGGGACAGAAGGCAGACAAGGAAGTGAGCAATTGCAGTGAGATGAACTACATGACATGATAGGGCAAGAGAATACAAAAGGTAGTCTGCTGGTTCTCATCCTAATTCTTACTTGGTGGTTAAGAAGCAAGGGAGCTCAATTAGGCCTGGGGTTAGAGAAAGCAGGGTCCGTACTTTGAAGAAAAGAAATTTTGAGAACTAGGTGGTGAGGGACTGTCTTAACCTAGCAAAGAAATGAAGTGGACTATGAGCCATACTGGAGATCCAAGCAAACAAGTACCTCACATGGAGTCCAGACCCATAGACATCAGAACGTCAACTAATTCCAGATCCTTTTTCTAGCAGGGCGGAAGCTTCTAATATCGTGTCAGAGGGGTTCTTGTTAATGCTGGGGCTGAGTCTTCTGGTACTCTGTTTTCACCCTAACATTTATGTTTATCAGATACTACTATTACTATTAGTAATGTGGGTTTACAAGTACTAAACATTGACCACCATGTGCAGGGACAAATATGTGTGATTTTAATTGATCACCTGAGGATTTTGAGATAGGCTCTATTAGACTTCTAACTTCTCACCTTAATCTGTCTTTTTAATAATTTTTTTTAACATTTATTTATTTTTGAGATAGAGAGAGACAGAGCATGAACGGGGGAGGGGCAGAGAGAGAGGGAGACACAGAATCCGAAGCAGGCTCCAGGCTCTGGGCCATCAGCCCAGAGCCCGACGCGGGGCTCGAACTCCCAGACCGCGAGATCGTGACCTGGCTGAAGTCGGACGCTTAACCGACTGCGCCACCCAGGCGCCCCCTTAATCTGTCTTTTATATTCCTGAGCCCATGCAAGATGACATTTCCCAGCCTCCCTTGTGGCTACGTGTGGTCATGTGACAAAGTTCAGTCTTAAGGAATATGAGAGGAAGTAACATGTGCTGTCAGGCCTGAAGCTCTAAGACCATGAACAAGCTTCCTTGATGTTTTGTATCCCTTTCAACAAGCCATAACCCATGGAAACCCAGCCTGTGCTCTACAGATAAAAACAAAGTTCTAGGGGATATGGAGAGCAGAGCAGCATGAATGAAGACCCCTGAGTGATTGTATTTAATGGGGCCACCCACCAATCTGAAATGTTTCCTTCAGACTCTGATATACAGAAGATACAAACTTCTATAGTGGTTAAGTAAACCACTGGGTTAATGACAGGTCTTTGTGATAGGAGCCTCAGCTCAGGTTCAATTGACATCCTGCCTGCATTCTGGTTCTGACAGGTGTCATGACTGCTCTCTTGTAAATGAGGACGCTGGCCTCAAAGAGAGATGGGCTCACCCTCCTCGGTTCACACAAATAACAAACACGATTCAGATCTGCTTGACTGCAGAGTTCATGCTCTCGAACACTTTGCTGTCATTGCCTTAGGACTGGCCAGATTACCCAGACTAAGTGTTGTAGTGTTTGCTACTGTGCGAAATTCCAAGGAGGCTAGAGACAAACGTCCTCTACACAATTGCTCACCTGGAGAACACATACAAAGTTAGGCTCTAGTCAACAGGCTAAGTAAAAGGAAGAGATGTTTGAAAGTGTTCCTGCGAGAAATGGAAGAGGCCTCATTAATAAGAACATGTGCCATTTGTTGAGCAGAACAAACAAACAGATTTTTGGCAACGAGATTTACTTCAGAGAAGAAAGGAAGTGCCTGAGGCGGTGAGGTGGGGGGCAGACTGCTGACACACAGATGTGAGAACAAGATGCTTACACCAGCTGTGCACTAAAGAAAGTTATCGCAACTATCAATTTTCTATTTTTGTTTTAGTAATTTATCAGTTAGAATTATCGCACTGTGAGAGCCTTGTAGTGGAGACTGCAGTTTTGAAAATGCGAGAACCAGTTTTAGCAAATGTTCTGAATACACACACAGGCTCACACTCAATATGTGAGGAGAAACCATACAAAGGACAAAAGTCAGTGCTGTGTGTTTTGTGCATCCGTGGGCCCCCATTACTTTGGCTTCGAATTATGCCTGTTCATGAAGAACAGGTGTTTGAAATAAAATCAAGGGGAAAACCACTATGAATTCAGTCCCTCTAAAGACATTGCAAGAATTTCTAAAATTACTCTTCTTAGACAAATTGTTCCCACAAGCCCAGACTATTTTTTATCTTGAGGGTGCACAGGGGATACTAAATCTTCCTGCCCACATAAACTCGTTTTCAGATGGGCCAGAGATTCCATTTATCATACATGCAGGGCTGGGGCTGCTCACGCCACATTAAAGGTTAAAGCTGAGAAAGTCGGGGAGACACTGCCCTGCCCTAGTGTGGGGAGGCTGTGTCCACAGACTCTGGGGGTGCTTTTCTATGTAGCAATGGACAAAGATGAGCAGGCTTGTCACTGGCTTACATTAAAATGCCTAGATTTCAAGTGAAAACGTTTAAACTCATTTGTGTAAATGGAGACTTTCAAGATGAAGAGATTAAAGGATTTAAGGGCTAGTGAGTTCCAAGGGAGTGTGTGTGTGTGTGTGTGTGTGTGTGTGTTTAAATACATTTATATATATAGACACACATATTTTTACATATATAAAGGTTTTTTGTTAGATATGTACAAGTGATTTAAATGACTTAAAATTGTAGAAACATTTTTTCAGTGGCTTCTGATCCACAATATAATTTAATAAATATATTTCTCAGTGCCAGATGCCAGCGGCTGGCACCTGCTTACGCTGATATCAAGTTTACTTTGCAGAATGGAGTTTTCTTTGGAGCTGAGGGAATTCTATGTGCAAGAAAACCTTTCCCAATTCTTCATAAATATGCCAAGAGAGTTTTCTTCTGGACCAAGGAAATCAGAATGAGGCAGACCTCAAGGAAGAAAGCCAAGTTCATTCATTAGCAACTTCATAAACACTTTAAATGGCAAATTTATAGCTGGCGTTTTGTCACAAAAGATTTTGGAAGTGTGTTCTTTTCCTACAATTAGAGCTGGTGTCATTGGTCTTAGCCTTCAGCTGATCAGATGGGAGAATGTAATCAACTCCTCAAACCTGGCTTTAGTCAAATCTAGACAACATAAATTATGGGATAAAGACATCATCTTAGATTACCTTTCAAAAATTGACAATCAAGACAGGGAAGATTAGAATTTTATCTACCAAATTAGTTGCATTCATCTCTTGAACTGAGGCTGCCAATGTGTCAGAAATCAAACTGATCACAGCCAAGATATATTGAAAGAAGTAAAACCCGAGGGGGAATGAAAATGCATTCAGCCAAAGGAAGCAAATACAAATAATAATGGAAACAGACATCTTTTAGTTAATTTCTAGTAGGGAATTGCTTTTTTGCCAGGGTACTAGGTATATGCACATTTGTGTCAAGTTTGAACATCTTAAAGATTCTGAATTTAGGGATACTAAATCCTCAGGGCTTTTGGTGAGGACAAAATGGATTTTTAGTGCAGGGTCAGAATCTTTCAGTGATGGTGCATCTCTTATTTCCACTCAAGGAAGGCACTGGTGATGGTTGCAATTTTTATCCTTATACCAAGAAGTACCCAGAAAAGAAATTGAGAACTCAAGAAAATGGATGACAGGATGGTTTACCACCTGATTTTTACAATCAAGCCAGCCAAATCCAGGAGAATGCAAACTACCCTTCAATTTTTAACTTTAGTTCTTATACATGAAGCTAATTTTGGTTCTTATACACAAAAGAACCACTATACCACTCTAAATTATTAACTGCATCATGATAAGAGTATGGTAAAATATTTGCTTATTTCTAGTCACAATGACCAACGAGTTGCATTCACTTTATTGTCCTTCTTGCCCAAACTAGAGCCACTTCACTGGCTAGAGATAGGGAAAGCCTGGCCACGAAATGTAATGATTATGGTAAATTCTATTGGCCACACTTCTGAGTGCACTAGAGCAGGGCTTTGGTTACTCTTGCCTGTTTCTTAGGGGACACCTATACGTAGGAAATAAACCAATTTTAGTGACTTCTTGTATTAGTGTTCTAGGGCTTCTGTGACAAAGTACCATAGACAGGGTGGCTTAGACAATCAATAGAAGTTTATTGTCTGATGGTTCTGGAGTCTAGAAGTCCAAAGTCAAGGTGTTGTTGGGACTTATTCCTTCTAAGGTCCCTGAGGGAAGATCTGTTCCATGTCTTTCTCATGGCTTGTAGATGGCCGTGCTCTCCTTTTATCTTCACATTGCCTCCCCTCTATGTGAATCTCTGTGTCCAAAAATTCCCATTTTTATGAGAATATTGGTCATATTGGATTAGTACTCCTTCTCCCCATGTTAAATTGATTACTTTTATAAAAATTCCGTCTCCAAATTATGGAAAGAGTGCAAATATCCATCACTTGATGAATGGATAAAGAAGATGTGGTGTACATATATAATGGAACACTACATGGCCATGAGAAAGAATGAAATCCTGCCATTTGCAAAAATATGGATGGAACTGGAGGGTGTTACACTAAGTAAAACAAGTCAGGGGTGCCTGGGTGGCTCAGTTGGTTAGGAGACCAACTTCAGATCAGGTCATGATCCCACAGTTTGTGAGTTCGAGCCCTGCCATCAGGCTCTGTGCTGACAGCTCAGAGCCTGGAGCCTACTTCAGACTCTCTGTCTCCCCCTCTCTCTACACCTCCCCTGCTCACGCTCTGTGTCTCTCTGTCTCTCAATAATAAATAACTGTTAAAAAAATTTTTAAACAAGTCAGTCAGAGAAAAGCCTATCATATGTTTTCACTCATATGTGGAACTTGAGAAACTTAACAGAAGTCCATTGGGGAAGTGAAGGAGAAATAATAGTTTGAAACAGAGAGGGAGGGAAACCATAAGAGATTCTTAAATATAGAGAACAAGCTGAGAGTTGATGGTGGGGGAGAGGGAAAAATAGGTGATGGGCATTGAGGAGGACACTTCCTGGGATGAGCATTGGGTGTTGCATGTAAGCAATGAATCACGGGAATCTACTCCAAAGCCAAGAGCACACTGTATATACTGTATGTTAGCTAACTTGACAATAAAGTATATTAAAAAAAAAAAACTGGGGTGCCTGGGTGGCGCAGTCGGTTAAGCGTCTGACTTCAGCCAGGTCACGATCTCGCGCTCCGTGAGTTTGAGCCCCGCATCAGGCTCTGGGCTGATGGCTCGGAGCCTGGAGCCTGTTTCCGATTCTGTGTCTCCCTCTCTCTCTGCCCCTCCCCCGTTCATGCTCTGTCTCTCTCTGTCCCAAAAATAAATAAACGTTGAAAAAAAAAATTAAAAAAAAAATTGTCTCCAAATAAGCTCACCAACTGAGGCACTGGGGTTAGGACTTCCACATATGAATTGTGAGGGGATGTAATTCAACTCATAAACTTATTATATACATATCTAGTTGTCTGGGTGTCCACCTCCCCTACCCCCCATACCCCCACCCCTACCAATATAATCTCAAGTCCTCAGAACAGTTCTGCAAAGGTGGTGTCATCGCTTCATTTTGTCTACATTTAAGTCTCAGAGGGAAAAAAAGGAAATTCCTCCAAGTCACCAGGCTAATAAGTGAAGTAGGAAGAATTTGAAGCCAAGTCTTAGTGATTATAAGACCATGGTCTTTCCACTCAATGATATTGTTCAAGCAGTGTTCAGTGAGCACCAATGAGTGTGAAATGCTGTACTAGGCACCAAGGAATTCAGAGATCATGAAAATTCCTCTTATATTTAAGGACTACATATTCACACTGGGAAACATTTTATTCCACGAAAGCTCAAGGGGTAATCCAGTTCTTCCATAAAGTCTGTAATCATAGAGCATGCATGTAAATAATACAGGGCCTGTTTGGTGGGCCTACATGTTCGATGTTTTTGATATCTTCTCCATTGCTAGAGTACAACCCCACTGGAATGCATACAAATCCCAGTGCAGATTACACAACTGGCAAAATGACAGGGATATGTTTATGAGACGCCTAAAACAGGAATACCAGGGAAAAGATAAACATGTAGTTTTGATGAGCTTATCCAAAATTTTATGATAAGAAAATCTAGAATTAATCTATTTTTAATTTCAGTAGATAGGATTGTTTTGTGTTTATGGTGTAGTATTTTTTAATGTATTGCTTTAGTGTTTATGGCCTCAAACACTCAGTCAAAAGCTCTGGGGAACTCTTTCTCTCCTTCCATTTTTATTTCCAACTGCCAAAGCTGTGGAGGCTGAGTGAGGATTGTTTTTATGAATAGATGCAATGAATTAGAAACAATGAATTGAGAACAATGACTTATATATAGTGACTTTTTCATCCTTTTCCTTTCATGACATAAACCACTGTGTATAGTATCACACTTATTCTTTCATGTTATTAAATTTCTTGTCAAAATCTTCCTTAAACCACAGAGACAAAGATGAATTTGCCCTCTGTGAGTTGGAGCAGTTAAATTTACTTCTCCGACACACTGCACGTTGATTTAGAGCTAATCTGTCTGCTTTTTATTGGCTCCATGTAAAACATTGCTTTTCTTGTTTTTTTTCTCTCACTCTTCATTGTCTTGTAGAAATATGTCATTTCAATTTATACCCTAAGAAATTAGTCTCTCTGAGAAAAATCCAGGAAGACTTTTATAAGAAAAGAGAAACATGCACTACTTACATGCTTTTGGATGTCCACCATGTAACAGCAGGATGGAAGGAAGACAATCTGAAGGAGGAAGAGGGTAATAATCAATACTTGATAGTAACTCCAATAAAAAGGAAAAGCCACGATCTGGACACAAGGGGATGACCTGCTCCATTTACTATTCATCTGTGTTAAAGTCCAGCCTTCCATTCCTTTCCATTCCATTCCATTCCATTCCATTCCATTCCATTCCATTCCATTCCATTCCAGTTTAGACTCATGATACCACATTTGATTCCTCTATTGGTTTTACTAATGAACAGATATGTTGTAGACGTTTAGGAATAAAATAAAAGAAAAGCATCAGTAATCTTGGAAAACCGATTTGGGTTTATTAAGATACCAGTCCCAGAAATGAATTTCATTTTCTGATAGTTGCTAAGTATGTGACATGGGCAAATAATAGCCTGTTTCAGTGAAAGATCAGTCTTAGGCTTCCAGGATCTCCCTTTGAAGACATTCAAATCTGGTGATGGTACAGTGAGGTGAGTTGTCACTACTTTGGAAAATGACATTTAAAGTTGATTTTTTAATTTATGTCAATTTGTAAGAATTCTGTGGTGCAATCACAGAATCTGAAAGTAGTGTTTTTAATTCAACATTTTAATTCAATAAGTATTTATTGACAACCTACCATGGGGCAGGCACTTGGGCTAGGCACTGGTGATGTCATCGGTATCAAGACATAGTCTTGAACTTACAGTTTAGTGGGGGAAATCCCAGGAAAAAGAGAGCACTAACCATAGGAAGTGATAATTCTATTCCCTGCTCTGCTCTGCTACATGGTACCTACTATATGACAGGATTAAGGTTCTGTATGGTGCTATAAGGGCACTGAAGAGAGACAGAGTGTCTGTGTAATAGAAGCTTAGGGAAGATATTATAGAGAAAAATGGCATCTTGAATGAGAGATAAAGATAACTAAAACGGAACCAGATACAATGCAAGGGTGAGTGTGACAGAACATCCTCAAAGAAAGATGTTCCAGGGAGAAGAACAAGCATATACAAAATTCCTGAGTCACATCAACGACTTGGATAAAAACGGAAGAGGCCAGTATAGTGGAAGCTGGTGTTGCCTTTCTAATATTCATGGTAAACTGATTCCACTGCAAAAGACTGAGGGTTTTGTGCAATGACCACATTTCTAGGAGTTGGACCTGATTAGTTACATCAGTCCTAGACATCTCATATTATTTGCCAATGATTGGTTGGGACATCCTTCAGTTCATGGCATTTCTCTAATTGAGGGTTTGAGAGGAGGTGAGCCAGTGGGGGTACAGTGGGGCTTTTTCTGGGGACTTCCAAGAAATTATAATTGGAACAGAAGGTGTATCCTGTCTTATATGTGACTGTGGGAGCATTTAGCCTCAAGTGCTCTGGCAAGCATCTCATGACTTATAAGGAGGAACAGTCTTAGAGGAAGCTGCTGTGATTGCTGAGGAAAGAGTGCAGAGCCCGAGTCCTTCAGAACATAACACAAACATTCAACGCCAAAGCACGCTCTACCTCTGCAGTTGTTATTATGAGCCAATAGCCTCCTTTGTGGCTTAAACAAGTTTGACTTGACTTGTGTTTCTTGCAGCTGAAATATCTTCAAAAGTGTTTGATAATCATACTGACAGATAAATGAAAATTAGGAAAGACAGGAAATAATTGAGGTCAAAATGATAGGATTCAAAGGGGTTTTAAAGGGGGAGGTGATAGGCTTGAACAGATGAGAGATTCAATAGGGATAAATATAAAGCTTTTTGATTACGTGTGTGTGTGTGTGTGTGTGTGTGTGTGTGTGTGTTAAATTATAAAAAATGGTAGAGAGGAAGCTCAGATGTTATCTGCAGTTTGTATGAAGAATACTCAGGTTTAGTGTCAGTATATGTAATACAAATTTGTCCTACAAATTAACTGTATGACAGGGATACCAAAATATACAACCAAGGTTGAATATTGCACAGATCAAAACACCTAAAGTAGTTTGAAACAAATTAGACTTTAAAAAGAAACTATTGAAAACATGTAATTCAAAAGTGATAGTGATGTATTGTGGGCTTTCAGGGTCTTCACGATCAATGATATTAAAACTATAAATAATGATGTACTTCTACACTTTTACAAATAATTTCTAAAGACATGTTCGAGTTCCAAATTTTTATTCAAAGTCAAGCTTCATTCATTAAGGACTTATTTACATGAGTCTTATATAAAGGACATTTACATTGACCAACCAATTTTATTCTCTATTCATGTTATGAATGAATCTATAAATGGTTTGGTCTACTTGTGTTTGCTCTACAATCTCGAATCTTCCCCAATAATGTTCAGAGGCACTTCTCTCAACCCTGGCTGCACTTTAGAATCACTAAATTTTAAGTATAGATGTTTAAGCCTTACCCCTAGAAGTTCTGATTTAACGGACTATTAATATTGTTGAAAAGCCCCCTAAGGGATTCTAATGTATAGCCCAGGAGAAGATAGTGGTCCATGGGATCAAGGTTAACCCCATTAGCATGGTATTTCTTGGTTTTCAAAATAGGTTCAAATCTATCAAGCTTCAGAGTCCACTTCCCTTATCCTGTATATCTTATATTCAGTTATTATCATTTAAAAAATTTTTTTAATGTCTCTTTATTTCTCAGAGAGAGAGAGAGAGAGAGAGAGAGAGAGAGTGGGGGAGGGGCAGAGAGAGAGGGAGACACAGAATCTGAAGCAGGCTCGAGGCTCTGAGCTGTCAGCACAGAGCCCAATGTGGGGCTCAAACTCACCAACTGTGAGATCCTGACCTGAGCTGAAGTCAGCCACCCCACCGACTGAGCCACCCAGGAGCCCCTCAGTTATTATTTTTTAAAAATACTGTTGTCATAATAGTATCTTGAGTAATCTCTCAGATTTCCTTTCCAATCTTGAAGTAGGAACAAGCTGGAAATATGCAGATCCATTACTGCAAAATCACTCACAGTCCTATTCATCTTTGCTGTTAGTATATAGACAAGCACACCAAATTATTCAGTTTCCTGACTCTCATGGGGTTTTGAGTTGGCCATGTTATATTGTTTTGCTAATGAAGTCAGAGTTCCTAGGAAGATATTCTTTCCAGAAATAAAGGCAAAACCTCATCGAGACATAAAAATAACTTATCTCTTTGCACTCCCCCATGCCTGAAATACACACATGAAGCGTAGTAATGCAGCAGCGAGCTTGTGATCATGAGGTAAACAATGTCAAGATGAAAGCCTATGGATTAAAGTTGGAAAGATAGAAAAGCCTGTATACCTGTTGATGTCAATGAAACTGCTATGTTGTTGCTGAACCACAAACTGATTGCCATACCAAAAAATATTTTTAAGCCATTATTGTAGGTTTTTCTGTGATTTGCAGCAGAATGTATTCCTAAATAAAATTACTATGATTATATTTTGAACTCTTTGATTCATGAGATTATTGAAAATAAATCCAATCACTTTTAAATAGGGACTATCCAAGACAATTTTGGTTTTAGAATTGAATAAAAACAATACACTATATACAATGATTATTTTATAATGAGCAGAAATTATACTTATCAGCTGGGTGGGAACAACACTGGAATCACAATTTGGGGATGTCCAGCAAAATTTTGTTTGTCTTGTTTTTTTTTTTTTTTTTAACATTTTTATTTATTTTTGGGACAGAGAGAGACAGAGCATGAACGGGGGAGGGGCAGAGAGAGAGGGAGACACAGTATCAGAAACAGGCTCCAGGCTCCGAGCCATCAGCCCAGAGCCTGACGCGGAGCTCGAACTCATGGACCGCGAGATCGTGACCTGGCTGAAGTCGGACGCTTAACCGACTGCGCCACCCAGGCGCCCCTGTCTTGTTTTTTAAAGTGGCTTTAGAAAAATGCTTTTCTTTAGTGTCCATATTTTTTACATCTTTGCCACAGCTCTGTCAATCTTTTCACCCCTTCATTCATTTATGGAACCAATGTGGTTCCTCAGGTCTATAAAATGGTGGTATCTAAATAATTCATTCAGGATTAATAAGCCTTTTAAATGAACATGATTTTGGTTATTCATGGGTTGCATAAATTCATAAATGGGCACAGGTCTTTCTTGCAAAGGATGCACAATGTATTTGTCATTCAGGAATATTCCTCTGGTGTATTCAATTAAAATGTACTCAGTGTTCAGGGCTTGTTGAATAATGAGAAAACTGATGCCTGAAAATTTAGATATTTGGAGTGGAAAAGTGTATATTTAAAATGTTTTTATTATGCGGGTCCACTTTAAAATCCAATGGCTAAATTCTATAATCTCATGGATTTTGAAGCCCAAGTATGCCTTTCTTTTTTAGTAATGAGGATGGGTCTATAAAGCATTTATGACAAAGTTCAAAATCTAAGGTTAATACAAAAGGGTTTGAAAGCAATCACCAGGTGAGTAGAAATTTAGCGTAGGAAATGAAAGGCAAAGATGGGAAAATAAAATGAAGAGGAGCAGTGGGCAGAAAGGGATTTGAAAGGAACATTAATACTTCGCATAATGAAAAAGAATATATAGGTAGATGATAGCGAAAATGGTAATGGTGAAGAATAACTGATGGAGTTACTTCAGTCTACACTGGAGAAAATTGATAATAAATAAAAGTCAGTTGGCAGATCTGTGGGTGTTCTGGACTTTTAAAAGACCAATAAATCAAGTGCTTGTAATGTAAATTTCAGGAGGAGAAAGGCACGTGGGGCCTGCATCTAATTTCCCAGTCTTCAGGAAAATGCATGTCATGTCTATTGCAAAACAAAAACAAATCCAGGAGAGCTATTTCACATACACCAGTGAAAATAAAGATCAACAGAAATTGCCTTCTAAAAATATTTTTAGAGGAATTTAAAAGCGACGAGGCTCTCATTATTTCCATTTCTCTACAGATTGCCAATGTGCATCTATTATTTTATGCTCTTTTCCTTTCAGTAAATGCTAATGAGGGAACTATATGCATATGCATAATCTGGGCAGAGCTACATATGCGAGATGATGCTCTATGCATTAATTTGCCAGCTTCATTTCTGTCAGCCTCACATATTTGAAGAGCTGGAAGAGAGTTCTGGAGGAGGAGATTTTACCCAATCACCACGAGAACTAAAGAAGTTAGGTCATTTTTTAGGATAATTACTACCACAAGATGATGGAACTGGCCAGAACTCTGAAAACCTGTTCATTGTCCCTTTGGTAACCATGCCACTCTCAAAAACCAACACTGTTTTTGGTCGGGTCTTCCTACGACAGCTGGATCACACGTTCTCCTCTCATTATCTCTAAGAATTTTGCCCATTTCTTGCACACAAATAAACATTCTGAGTAATAATTTCCAAATTATCAAGATGACAAAATCCATGCCAGAGAGAAGAAACAAGTACCTGAGACAACCCTGAACAGGCAGTTTTGGCAAATAAATTTGGCCATAATTCTATGGAATACAACATCGAATATAATTGAGTTCCATTTTTGAAGAGCTATCCGGTAGTGATAGCATTCAATATCAACTAATTTTTCAAATTCCCTGCATGTGTCATTTTCCCAAGTAGTTACATTTCTTGGACAACCTGGGTTCAAATCCCAGGTTCCCCATGTACTAGATATCTGACCTCAGGCAAATGAATTGACCAAGAGTTTTGTCTTCTGCAAAATGAAGGTAATAAGGTAGTGTGGCTACGGGATTTGAATGATGTAATGAGTCTATGGCACCTGCACTCTGACATTTTCGGAGTACCCCAAATCATGTGTGACCAAATCATGTGTTAGGTCACGTGATACAGATGAGTTGCGAGTAATGAAAGATACAGCCTGTACCTGTAAATGATGGGACGGAGTATACTGGGTTGTTATTGGTTATTTTCCTTATAATATTCAGCTACATGGACTGGTGTAAGATTGGAATCAGGTCTGGGTGGAGTTATCCCTGATCACATATGTCTGGTAGTGACCACTTCATGAGGAGAGAATCTATGAGATCCTGAAGGGGAAAAGCACGGGACTGTATGAGATAAGGGTAGGGCCTGAGACTATCGCACCCAAGAGTATTTGATTTTTTTAGGTAATTTCAATTTTAATGGCTGACTCGTTTTAACTACTTTTCCAGTATATTGAGAATGATAAAGACAGTAAAGTTTTAGAGCTTGTGGCAAGGCTTTGCTTAATTCACAACAACTGTACCAATAAATGTGTTTTTCTATCACGGTAAGTTGGAATGTCCCAGATGAGGACATAATTGGCATGGGAACTTCAATGACTTCAGCTCTAACAGGGCACTGAGGAAATTTTGGGAAAGTTTTAGAAAAATCAATCCGGAATCTTATAGGTTCTGCTCTAGTTATTTTTGCCAAAGTGTGAAGAAGGGTGTTTTGCCTATGGAGTTTCTGGAAACCCAGCTAATACCACAAGGGTTTTTTGAATCATATACAATGTAGGTATATTACTACCCACAATAGCATAGCATACCCACAATAGCATACTACCCACATTCATAGTGTGTAGAATTTTCTGCAACTTCTAAAAATAATCCTTCTGTAGTATGTTCTATCTGGCAGTTCCATTTGCTAAGGAGATTAATACCTATTACATTTGCAGAAGCTGAGTCACAGAAGAGAAAGAAGTGTTTTTCTAATAAGAGTCCCAAAGTAACAATTTTAAGTTGGGACAGTAAAAGGACTTAGGAATATTAGAAATTCCCAGGATTTAAGTGGCGGGAGTGCTCTGAGGGATTTGATCTGCTATAGCAGGGGGATTGAAGGTGTGTGGAGAGGTGTTGTATCAATAAGAAAATTGTGTTGTTGTTCATTTGTGCTGGTAGACAACTCACCACAGAGTTTACAGAAAGGACAGGAAATACTGGGTTCTTATATTTCCCTTGAAGCAGCATTATTAAATAGATTTGGACAGCTGTCTTTTTGTTTTCCACTAAGTGATGTTGGCTCTTCCAAGGACTCTTTTGTTTGCAATATCTACAAGTGTCCTTATT
Source organism: Felis catus (assembly GCF_018350175.1). Lineage (NCBI taxonomy): Eukaryota > Metazoa > Chordata > Mammalia > Carnivora > Felidae > Felis > Felis catus. Next base: position 40,883,722 of record NC_058369.1, read on the forward strand.
TACAGTTTCTTGGCTGTTGGAGAATAGAGAAACCTTTGTTTTATTGGGGGGCCAGTTTTATCTGCAGAGCCAGATGTTTGTGTTGATTTCCAATGTATTTACTTTATAGGACTTTTTGAAAATATTTAGCCACATGTAGGAGATCTTCTAAATTGGTAATTTCCCACTCCAGTTATTTTTCTGACTATGGTCCCTCTTCAGGCCTTCATTTTGAGTCTATTACCAAAGAGAGAACAAGGCTCCTTTGACTTCCACTGTTGAATCCACCCCAGAATAATGGTTGAAAGTTACCAAACATCTATTTTTAAAGTTCCTTATTTACTTATCTTTATTTTTATTTATAATTTTCGATCTTTGACTAACGGCTCTTAAGGGAAAGGCTTTTCGACTTTATATAGTGCATTCTCTATAGAGTCTTTCCTCTCTTTTCAACCATTTTCTCTGTCTTGGGAGTTTGCAATTTAGTGAACTAGTTTATTCAGATATAGTACCCCAGAAAAGCACATATCTTACAAAATTTGGAATTATATACCAATATTTTTGGTGTAATTTCTTAAGGTATAGTAACTATACCCCGTAACTCAGCTCTGAACTGGGTTTACATTCTACCTGTAGAGATACTCCTTCTTGTGTAGCAATTTTAAGGGAATATTGGCAATGTGATTGTTTTTAAAGTCCAGAATCTTTCTCTTCTATCGTGGGCTATTTAAATGGTATTTCTTCTAGAGTTCTCAGTAGACTGTAGTCAACAGGCTTGCCATGGTGTCTAGGATGTGAGGAACAGTGATGTTTTCCCCAAAGTATAGTCTTATTTCTTCCATCTGTCACAAGTTTCCTAACTCTTGATGAATTTGAATTACTGCAAATTGTGTCAGTTTAGGGAAGATAAAAATGACCAATGAAATGAATTAGCTTTTCTAATTTAACAATTTTGTACCCAACCACCATCCCTTATTCAAGAGGCATTCTCTGTTTCTGCTCCTATAGTATAACAGTCTAAGAGGTTGAGGGCAAATCAATTTTCTCCCTGTTTATCTCAATGGATGATCTCTTTTCTGAAGAGATTTCCAGCCTAATATTGAGGACTGGCAATGGGAATGGGGAAAAAATTCCTTTAAAAAATCTATAAACTGTAAATCTTTCTGAAAATCAATAAAATTAATCTAAAGTATATGTCAAGGTTCTAAATAATTGTTAAAATATACAATCATAAATGTGGTCAAATCTGCTGGTCACTCTCTCCTCCAGACCTCTTGATACCTTCTACTGAGAGGCAGAAAGGAAAACAGTTGACTTGAGCTAAATTACAAGTTTGAAAGCACTTGACTTATGACTGTAGGGCTCTAATTCTCTGTAAGAGTTTTTAGGAAAATGGGCTTTAGCCATAGGTTCCTTCTAGGGTTTGCTGACTCCTGAAATGTGTATTAATGCTCCATACCTTTTCAGCTTCCCTTCCTCAGATGACAGAGCCATTTAGAGTTTGCAATTTTCCACCTATTACTTCAAATGTGCTTTTTCCCTGTTTGGGAACACTTCCATTCCCTTCCCCCCTTTCTTTTGCCCCACTGTCCAGTTAACACAATTCAAGGGTCAGATCTCATCTTAAATAGACTTTCCTTTGTTATTAAGACTCTAAGAATCTTGTTCTCTGAGTTTGTTCTCTACTACCTCTGCATTGATACCCCAGCATCTTGGGTGTAATGAATGCTCAAAAAGTATGTGTTGAATAGTAACTAATACTATAAGTAATGAGTGCTAAGATAAAAAAACAGAAGTTGAGAGTTTATCTATGGGTACTACCACATTAAGGTTTTTGTCAACGGCAAACTATCACTCAAATTGCTTTAAAAGGAAAAATGTCACTAATATTATCATTCAGATTTAATAGTGTATTCCAAAATAGATTATAAAGTGGAATATGTGTGTTCAAAGTAATGAGTTGGTGGTATACAGGTTAGGGGATGTCTGTAGGAGCTTTTAAGGAATTTATGCATATTTAAACCAGGAGGGGGATAATTTTTAAATTTACTGCAATTATTTATGGAACACAATTTATTTATACGATACCATAGAATGAACTAGAATAATTAAACAGATATTTTACAATATTTGCATGCATAATATATGCCAGACATTATGTAATAATTGGAGGCAGAATGATAAATGGATGAATGTAATGGGTAATCCAGCAACTGGTTAATATGAAAACATTTTAAACTCTACCTCCCTCGACCATCAACCAATTACTTTGCACAGCAAGTACAAGTCATAGACCACAAAGTAAGTAAATGTAAGAACTGGGAATGTTTTCAGCTTTTAGAACTTTAGTGTTTTAGGACTTAATGTCTATGAAAGATGCTATTTTTTAAGAGGAAAAAATTAATTTCAATAAATTCAGGAATCCCTTATTCCCTTCCTTTCTCTCTGGGTTTGTGTCTGAGTTCCAGCGGGTTTCTGCCATGGCAAGGCATATTCTTTATGGTGGGGGTGAGCACAAGCTTGTTTGGGTCAATAGTCTATCAACATTGGCATTTGCTGATAAATTCTCATTCCTATCTGGACTTTGGTCTCCCTTTTTTTTTAAATTTTTTTAACGTTTTATTTTATTTTTGAGACAGAGACAGACAGAGCATGAACGGGGGAGGGTCAGAGAGAGAGGGGGACACAGAATCTGAAACAGGCTCCAGGCTCTGAGCAGTCAGCACAGAGCCCGACGCGGGGCTCGAACTCACAGACAGTGAGATCGTGACCTGAGCCGAAGTCGGACGCTTAACCGACTGAGCCACCCAGGCGCCCCTGAGTCTCCCTTTTTCAACTGCGGGGCGTTTTCAAACCCTTCTGCTCGCTGTGAGCGGCACATGGTAAACCATCTACCATTCCTGCACTATATTGACTGGTGGGAATCTCTACTCCCATGCTCCTGGCCCTCCCAAATTCTGCTGTAGCCATGGAAGCTATCTGAAGAGGTCTCAGTTTCATTTGCCTAGATATATCTTGCAGAAATTTTGTCTATACCCATGCCATTGTTGAGCGGGGAAGACCGATATGTGGCCAGGGTTGGGGCTTTACGTACTATATTAGGACAGAGTTGAGCTCTTTTCTCAGACATCAACATAATGTCATGTGAACAAGACAGAAGTTAATTTCTCCTTCATGCAAAAATAGGGAAGGTGGTTCTGTGCTAGTGTCATGGTTGAAGGCTGATAAGGTGCATTCAATGTATCATTATCTAGGCTTCTTTTACTTTCTTGCTCTGTTATACTCAACCTGGGACTTCTATATTGTGGTCAAGTTTTTGCCTTTTTTTTTTTCTTCAGCCAAGGAGAAGAAGGGGAAAAGCCACATTTACTCACCCATTGTGGCCATTAATACTTGCCATTTCTGTTACTAAAGAAAAGAGGAAACAGATATGGTGTGTGTGTAGGGGGTAACCAGGAGAATCTGCTATACAAGGCATGGGGGCCTTATCATCCTCTTGTAGGTTTTCTAGGTCCCTGCCGTGGGATCCAGTCTCAGGGTCCAGGGCTCCTTCTTAAAGCCCATGCCTGTCCAAGTTCTTTATTACTACCCAGTTCTCCTCCCATTTCAGCAGCCCATGATATTGTTATTGTGACAGGAGATAGGGAGAGAGAGGGACGGGTCAGGAAGCCTTCTGTCATGGAGTAGTCATCTTTTGTCATAACAATCATTATGTGTCTTCAAAGCCAAAAGTTAAAAATCAATTGTCTTAGGTTATTCTGAGTCATCCCCTTCTGTGGTCTCCAGAATAAAATTCTTAGGCTAGAGCCTTAACAGGAGATGCCCAAGAAGTAACAAGAAACACTAGAAACTAAAAACATATTGGACAAGACAACAAAACAAACAAAAACATGATCTGATTGCAAATAAATAACCTGAACTCTCATTTTTAATAACCTCAATTCTAAATTCTGGTCCTGGTGCTCTCAATTAACTTTGACAACTTTCTGTGTTTTCAGTCTTTTCTTAGATAATTGTTTGTATAAACAGAGGACACAGGGGCTATTAAAAAAAAAAAAGTGACTAAGTCTGCTGTACGAGAGCAAAACAGACAACTACCAGAAAAGAGCTGTTTAATTGCAAAGTGTTTCCCTGGGAGAGAGATTTTTTCCCCCATGGACTGACAGTCTTTCCTTCAAAGTCTAGGCAATGCTTGGACCACCTGGGCAGCTCGGTCAATTAAACATCCGACTTCAGATCAGGTCATGATCTCACGGTTTCCAAGTTCAAGCCCTGTGTCAGGCTCTGTGCTGACAGCTCAGAGCCTGCTTCAGATTCTGTGTCTCCCTCTCTCTGTGCCCCTCCCCAGTTCATAAGCTCTCTCTCTGTTTCTCTCTGTCTCTCTCAAAAATAAATAAGCATTCAAAAAATAAAGCCTAGGCAATGCTTAAATCTGGATTAAAATGTAAACTTTCATAATAGGAATATAATTTGAAACACTTCAATTAGTTTATATATTAGTATGTCCCAGAGATATTTCTTGATACACACTTTTTAGCAAATATCTAATTAGAGTAGCTGAATGTGTGTAACAAAAGTTTGTCTTCATTATGTCAGATGGGACTGGTACGGTAAAGTTCCCAGGGCTTGTTGAGAATAATCAGAAATCATACTTTATTACTATATTCCTCTTGTATTTATTGTAATGGAATTCCAAATGTGCCTAATAAGTGCTTCAAATGTATAAAACTGCTGTAAATAGTTATTTTTCTAACATGTCCTCAAATTAAATCCTTGGCCATAAATGGCAGCTGGTTTTTTAATCAGAAATGATGACAAGGGCTAATCTCAGAGACAACAGGCTTTTGACTCAAGGGTAATTTAATAAAGGTTATTTCTCTGTTTGCTGATTGTGCGGTGCATTGTGCTTGAGATGTTAGTCCTATCTTTTTACTTAAGAACTGCTGTCAAGGGACAACTCATAAAAATAGAATTTCATTAGCATTAATCGCAACAATTCACTCAGCGAGCTCATACGCCCAATTCTGTCTGACTATCCTCTGTGTCACAAAAATGGCTTCCCAGCTCTGATTTTTATAATGAAGGCTTAGCCAAATCATCTCCCAGTTAGATCATTCTGCATACAGAGCGGGATTTAATGCATTTGGAGTGAGAATAATACTACTGGAAGGGGCATTAGTGATCAAAAAGTCCCACCTGCTGGTTTTATAGATGACCAAACAGAATTTAGATGACTGGTTGAAGGTTATGCAGCTATGCTATGTGTGTTTCAAATTCAATTATAATGAAAGTGAGAAGGTATGTGTCAATAAGTACAACCGCTCAAAGCTTAGATTTAAAATCATATCCTAAATGTGATGGAGTTGCATCTCCCTTGGGTGTTATAATATAAAAATATTAAGATGAAAATCATATACAGTCAATTACCATTATCTTGCACCTGACTTCTCAACATTGCCCTCAATGGAGTGCTTGGTGCCACGGCTTCGTAATTTCTGTTCTATATATTCTTGGTAGCATGCTGCAAGATTTGCTGTAGCCACATTTATGCACTGCACTGGAAACTGATAAGGAAATTCTCAACGTGTCTAACACAGCCAGTTTTCTTCCAACACTGAAATAGACCTTGATTTCTTCAGCTGAGCACCAGATGGTGGAGCTGACTCACGTTGAGGGGCCACAGTGTACGAATGATGCATATAATGAGTCCTCCAGTTCACACTCAGTACGGTGCAATTACTACACTATGAGTATGAGTTTCCATAGGGACTAAAACATACTTAGGGCACAGCAGTCTCACATCTCCCTCTCTCATGCTCACTCAGTGTAAGCCATGTGCTTCTTGAAGGAAATTGTCTGCATTATTTAAATGATTTCTTTTTTGCATCATATAAACTATTTCTCTCTTTTGCTTTGTTTTTCTCCGACAGGACAAATAAAAATGTTTAAGTTGATAGAGTTAAATGAGATGTCACAATTCCAGCATATATCTGTATAATTCCAGTATTACTTGGCCACGTTGTATTCAGTTCAATACACATTTATTAGGGGCCTCCTGTATGGTTGAGGCATGCATCATTTATGTAAAATCTCAAGACTACACAGGGAAAGACTCATGTAAAGTAGTGCATCAGGTATAAGCCCTCATCTTTTTTTTAAAAAACATTTATTTTTGAGAGAGAGAGCACACGTGGGGGAGGGGCAGAGAGAGAGAAGGAGACACAGAATCCGAAGCAGGCTCCAGGCTCCGAGCTGTCAGCACAGAACCCGATGTTGGGCTCGAACTCACAAACCGCGAGGTCATGACCTGAGCCAAAGTCAGACTCTTAACTGACTGACCCACCCAGACGCCGCTAAGCCCTCACCTTTCTGCCTCTGATTCTTGTATCTAATTCTTCTATCCTTTAGGGTACATAAAAGGAGTGATGTATTATTTGAGGGAGAGTGATGGTGACTGTGAAGGCAGGAAAGTAGAGGTCCTCTTGGTGAAGGTATAGAAGACCAAAGGGATTTACAGTCTGTCTTGTATCTTTTATACCTGGTTATATCCAGTCATTTGTATTCTTTCATTGTGCTATAGACACTTCTCCTGATCATTTTCTAACATTTTGAGTGAGGCAGTGCTGGGACTCCAGCCCCACAAGCACCAAGAGATGTGTTACCTCCCTTTTAACATATTCAAGGAAATATGAAGCTTGATTATTGCTGTCTAGAGTGCAGCGGGGACTCCATGATGTTATAGAGGAGTGGGACACCTCTCCTCTATATGAGAGGATGACCAAGTATCTTTGAGACTTCACACCAAAGGGTCAGATCAGCTGGGATCTGGCCATGGCTAAATAGTAGGAAAAGTACAAAGAGGCACATGAAAAATAATTTGCTGTTGAGGTAGAAGGAGATAGGATTAGTGAATTCACCTTTCCCAAAACAATCCAATATGGAAGTGAAATCTTGGTGCTTGGTCAGAGAGATTATTTCCTAACCCTGTCATTGTACAGAAAAGGCTATGTCAATGATTCTAAAAGTTATATCATTGGGAGTAATAACAATTGACAATGAGTCTCCTTTACTGAGTATAATTTCACCTACGTCTGACATCAAGAGGCGATGAAGCAGTAACAGTAGCAATAGCATTCAGTTTCAGAGATTGTAAGCATTGACAGTGATTGTCTTTAGGCCTCAAGGGGTCATATCTTAGCAATATAATAATAGTAGGGGACTTGGATACCCTACTTTCAACAATGGATATATCATCCTGACAGAAAATCAGTAAGGAAACAGTGGACTTAAATAACACTAGAGACCAATGGATCTTACAGACTAATACAAAACATTCCATCCAACAGCAGCAGAATATACATTCTTTACAAGCACATACAAAAGAGTATCCAGGACAGATAAATTAGGGCACAAAACACATCTTAACAAATTTAAGAAAACAAAAAATACCAAGTATCTTTTTGGACCACAATGGTACGAAATGAGAAGTTGATAACAGGAAGAATATTGGAAAATTCACAGGTATATGGGAATTATACTGAATAGTCAATGGTTCAAAGAAAAAGTCAAAAGGAAAATAAAAAAATATCTTGAGACAATGATAATAGAAACACAATATGCCAAAATTTAAGGGATACAGCAAAATAATTCCTTTGAGGGAAGTTTATAGCGATAAATACCCACATTAAGAACCAAGAAATGTCTCAGATAAACTATCTAATGATATACCTCCCAGGAACTAGAAAAAGAACAAACCAAGCTCAAAGTTGGCAGAAAGAAGGAAATAACAAAGAGCAGAGCAGAAGTAAATGAAATAGAAAGTAGAAAAACAGCAGAAATGACTAATAAAACTAAGAGTTGGTTTGTTGAAAAGATAAAACTGAGAAACCTTTAGCCAGACTAAGAGAAGAAGAGCAGACTCAAAATTATCAATAAAATAAGAAACACTGTAGCTGATACCCTAGAAACATAAGGATCACAAGAAACTACTATAAATAATTATATACTGACAAAGTGGATCACCTAAATAAATGGATGAATTCTGATAAACATACAATACAACCTACCACACCTGAATCATGAAGAAACAGAAAATTTGAATGGACAAAATACTGGCAAAAAGATTGATTCAATAATAAAAATCTCCCAAGAAAGAAAAGCTCAGGACTTGATGGCTTCACTGGTTAATTCCACCAAACATTCAAAGGTGAATTAATACCAGTCTATTTCAAATTCACGTCCAAGTAAGGATGGCTTATCATTGAAAACTAATTAATATAACACAATGTATTAATAGAAGGACAAAAAAACATAATCATCATTATACACAGAAAATGTAACGGACACAATTCATCACCTCATAGTGATTGAAAACTCTCAATAAACTTTGAATAAAAGTGAACTTGCACAACTTGATAAAAGGCATCTATGAAAAACATACATTTGACATCATACATTAAAAAGAGACAGTATGGTTTCAGCACAAAAATAGACATACAGGCCAATGAAACAGAATAGAGAACACAGAATTGAATCCAGGCATTTATAGTCAGTTGATCATCTACAAAGGTACCAAGAACAAACAACGGGGTAAGAGGAGTCTCTTCAGTGAATGGTGCTAGGAAAACTGGATATTCACATGCTGAGGATGAAATTGGACCCTTATCTCACACCATATACAAGTATCAACTCCAAATGTACTGAAGACATACACATAAGGCTTAAAACTGTAAAACTACTAGAAGAAAACAGACAAAAGTCTTCTTGATGTTGGTCAGGGCAGTGATTTTTTTGGCTATAACCCTCAAAACACAGGCAACAACAAAAAAAGTAGATAAATGGAATCGCATCAAGCTAAAAACTTCTGCAAAAGAAAGCAGAAGAAAACATCAACAATTCGAAGAGACAACCTATGGAATGAGATAAAATATTTAGAAACTGTAATCTGATAAGGGGTTAATATCTAAAATAACAAGGAGCTCAAACAACTCAATAGTAAGGAAACTAGTAATTTGATTAAAAGTGGGCAACGGATTTGAATAGACATTTTCCCTAAAGATGACAAGCAAATGGTCAACGGGTATATGAAATTATGCTCAACATGACTAATCATCAGGGAAATTCAAAACCAAAGCCACAATGAGATATCACCTCATACTTTTTAGAATGACTATTATCAAAAAGACCAAAGAGAACAAATGTGAACAAGAATGTCGAGAAAAAAAGGATCCTTGTATACTGGTGGTGGAGAATGTAAATTGGTATAGGTATTGTGGGAAAAAATATGGAGTTTCCTCAAGTAATTAAAAATAAAACTACAATATGATCCCACAATCTCACTTCTGAGTTTATAGCCAAGGAAATGTAATTGGTATCTGGAAGTGATAGCCGCACTCCCAGGTCTATTGCGTTATTATTCACAATAGATACGGAAACAACCCAGTTCCTGTTGGATGAACACATAAAAAAATGTGGAAAATATGCATAATGGAATTCAGCCTTGAAAAAGAAACAAACCTTGTCATTTATGACCCTATGGATGAATGTGGAGTGCTAAGTAAAATAATCAAGGTGGAGAAAGACAAACACTGCATGATTTCACTTATGTGTGGAATCTACAAAAGTTAAGCTCTTAGAAGCAAAGAGTAGAATGATGATTATCAGGAGCTGGGGGAGATGGGGAGATGTTAGTCAAAGGGTACAAAGTTTCAGTTACGCAGCATGAATAAGTCCTGAAGATCGAATGTTCAACGTGGTGATTATAATTAAGTATACTGAATTTTATTCTGGAAATTTGCTAAGAGAATAAATCTTAAATGTTATTACCACACACAAAAAATAGGTAACCATATGAAGTGATAGATATATTAATTAGTTTTATTGTGATAATCATTTTACAGTGTATATCAAAACATCACGGTGTTTTGCCTGGGTGGCTCAGTCTGTTAAGCATCTGACTCCTGACTTTGGCTCAGATCATGATCTGACAGTGTGGAGCCTGCTTGGGATTCTCATTCTCTCTTTCTGTCCCTTTCTTTCTCTCTCTCTCTCTCTCTCTCTTCCTATCTCTCTGCCCCTCCCCTCCTATCTCTCCTTCTCAAATAAATAAAACTTAAAACAAAACAAAACAAAAACCCCCATCACACAGTATGCCTTAAATACATACAATTTTTTATTTGAAATCTGTACCTCAATAAAGCTAGAAAAAAGTGACCCCAAAGAGGTTGTATCTCAATTTCTGATACACTCAGAGAAAGCACACAGCAGCTAAGACTGATCTTTGAAGAAGACCGAGCCATACTTCCATTTTTTTGGACAGATCCCTGAGAAAGAAAGTAACTGAAAAAGAATGAATTCCTGCTTATCCAATAATGTGGAGGATGTCAATGTGGGATATCCCAAGCCACTAGAATGGAATATGTTGGCTATATTTTTTATTGAGAAGATATTTATGGTGCTTGTCCATCTCCTTAGACTAAAAGTGACATGAGGGTAGGGCTGTGTCCTTCTAACTTCCCAGCACTCATTCTATTTCCTGGTAGACAGTACATAGCTATTCAATAATCTTTTGAGAAATGCATAAATGACAGCATGGCTGTATACTGTAAACGATTAGACTGCAAAGTCTTAAATTCAGAGACTAATGGCTGATGCTTCTCTACTGATATGTTATTGTGATATGTTATTTCTCTTGACCCTTGGCATAAGGGTGGGCACAGGGTAAACACTCAATGAAGGTACCATGGATGCATTAGAGCAGTTAGCATACCTCCCCTTTGGAGCTTCTCCCACAGTAGAAGAATATAAATATTATATGTAACATAAATATGTATTTTTCCTGAGCTGACCTCCAAGTACTTCTGGCCTTATCCCTTGCCTTATCCTCTCCTAGTTGCTCTCAGAAAACACTGGATCTTCTAGTACCATTAGCAACCTAATGACCCAGACCCCTTTTTACTCTATCCCCACAGTTCAAGTAGTGGAATCATGTCTCTTGTGTGAAAAGAGAAGCAAGTTATACAAAGCAATGTTCAAATGTAATGTTTTTCTATTGTTAAAGCTTCCTATTACAACTCTAGCTTCACAATTCCCTAGCAACAACATAAGGTCTGAAAAAAGGTGATAATTTTATAGCAAAAGAGATAGTTCATCTCTGTAGAGAATAAAACTGTCATTGATCTTCATGACAAATTGAATCTCAGGGTCTGAAAATATAGACCTTGTTTTCCTTCTTTTATTTTTTTTTCATTATAAGGATGACATTACCTCTATTGTAAATCAAAAGTAACTAGTGCTTTGTGGCTTTTATAAAGTTACAAGGGACAAAAAAGGGCCTATGGCACCAGTCCATTACTATGCACCTTATCTGGGGAGGCTTCATAGGTATGTTCTTTAGTTTCTGTGTGTTGACATTTGCCCTTCAGCCTCCTGGTTAAAGACAGAGAACATACAAACTAAATTTCTCTATTGTGAGGGAACGATTTTTTTCAGGAAAATTTCACAACTGTAAAAAACAAAAACAAAAAGCAGTAGTAATAGTTCAAACAAATATCAATTTTTCTCTTATTTTAATGTAATAAGGATTTCCAAAGAAAAAGTAAAAATACCAGATTAAATTTCCATTTGCTAATTTAAACAAGTAAGGTGAACAACATATTCAAAACTTGTTTCTGATATTTAACTATATTTTCATTTTAAGGATAGAGATTAAAGGTAGAATAGATAAGCATTCAGGTTTACTCAAGAGGTATTTATTATGCAATGTGCCTTTAAGAAGCTTACACAACAAATCCACCTGTAGAACAAATTATGGATGTGGTAAGCAAAACAGTACTATTACACTATGGTAGGGAGTTTAATGTTAATTTTTAAAAATCACAGAAAATCTAATATAGGTGATGGCATCCAAAAGATGAAGGTTTTTGAACATGCATAAAAGTGGGAATGGTATTAAAAGCGAGGGAGTAGCATAAACAAAACATAGGAATAATAAAATACAGGAAATGCTCACAGATCATGGGCTGTACCCCTCTATATTGCAGGAGTATTGTAGGAGATAAAGTTGGGAAGATAGCATCAAATCTTACTGTGAAAAGTATTGGATGATAGATTAAGAAGCTTGATATCGATTCTGCAGGCAAGAAAGCATGGCAGATACAGGTGTGGGGCTCTGAAATCTGGCAAAGTCGAGTTTAATATCTGGTGCCCACATTTAGTAGCTGTGTGGCCTTAAGTAGTTTACTAGGTTTTGTGAGAGTCATTGGTAATGTGGATCTGATAATAGCTCTTACCTCACTGAATGCTGAGAAGGACAAATGACCTAATGCATGTAAATATTTAGTACTACACCAGTACTAAATCAGTGTGGGAAAAGTGTTAGCAATTCCGATTATGGACAATGGAGAACTACGAATAGTCTTCAAATTGGAGGATACTGTCATATGTTGAGAAGAGAGTTGAAGGCAACGTGAAGTTTGGGTTTGGTGCATGTTAACATTCAGGACAGGAAGGTCATTTTTAGAGATGATTGCAAGATACTATGACAATCTAGAGCAATAGGGAGCAAGATTAGTTGCTGGAGGCAATGTCTGGAGGAGGATTATGAGTTTGGAAAGACTTGAGACAAATTAGAAAGCTTTCAGCTTTTCACAGAATATGCAAAAAGCCATCAACCAAGAATACACAAAATCATATGCTAATGACCCAAACAATATTTACCCATTTAAAAACCAGTATCGTACCTTGAGAGTGCACTATTCTAGAGATGAAATTAATGATCATATTCTAGAATGTTGCAATTGACATGGTGTTTAGTTACACTAGGCTGATTTTGTACCATGCCCAAGAAAATGCCAGCAAAGTTTCACGGATGATGTCCAAATACTTAACCTTCTAAATATTTTGTAACAAAAGGATAGCCAACTACATATATATTTGTAGTACAACTAGTAAGACTTGACCACTCTGAGGGTTCCCATTAATTCAAGTGAGTCTGCATCTAACAAGCAAGTAAAAGCAACATTTTGAGATAACCTTACTTCTGATCAACCTGCCTACCCCAAGGCGGACTTTTCAAATCAGTGGGCTATACTGAAAATCTTCAGGCAAATCACAAAATTCAGTGTATGCTTGAAGCAAATGGGATCTTCTATGTGGATACTGAATGGTCTGTGGCATCAGAGTTGATGTGAACTAAAAGAGAGTCAGCTGACCCTGCGTGAGACCCTCTGTGGGTTGTAAAATATTTGCCTGTTGGAACAAGTTTAAATTTAACTATATAGTCCTATTTTGTCATTAGTCAATTTAAGACATTTTATAAAATTCAAGGTTTCTTTAAGTGAAAAACTCCAGCTACTTTAACAACAGTCTCCATGCTACTTTCTGTATTGAAAATATTGCTTTATGCACTTGAGATCATCAGTACGAATACTTTGGATTCCGGGAGAAACAAACCCATAGATATAATTAATAAATAACTTGGGTGTGATGTAACGTAAAGGTGGAAAAAAACTAAAATAAAATCAGTGGGTTAGGAGAGCATATGGATCAGGACCGAGGGTCACAAGTGAGTGTGAAGCAACCTTCTTTTCATTGTATCCACCGAGCCTAGTTTGTCAAGCTACCATTACAATAATCAGTCTGACATTCAGCAAAGTTTGGATTGGTATCCATGACTTTATGAGAATTGGTTGCTCTTGGATAGCTGACTTTGCTAAGTGAAAGAGAGAGATGGAAGAGGGAGAGAAAGAGAAAGAGAGATAGAGAAGGGAGTGGAGAGAAAGGAGGTAAGAAAGAGGGCAGAGGGAGAGGGAGAAAGAGAGAAGGAAGAGCGGGAGAAAGAGAAAGAGAGACAAGGAAGGAGAGAGAGGGTGAGAAACAGGGAGAAAAAGAGGGAGAGAGGGAGGGAGAGACTTCAAAAGCTAGGTCTAAAATAAATCACTAACTCAAAAACACCTTGTTTGTCTGAAAAGCTTTTCCTATTAAGGTGACTAAAGGAAAAAGGAAAATTGTCTCACAACCAAAGGAAGGGAAAGAGAAGTGACATGACGCACAGTATTTGTTCATGAAAAATAACCCTTCTGCAAGAAAACAACTTTACTGAACGTTACTATGTACTGAATGCTAGATCTACTTCCTGCTGAGAGCTATGTTTCTCAAGTATACTATCTCCCTATTTTTTTGTGCTCCCCAGGAGAGGAAATTCTGATGCTGCTGTGGAGAAGAAACCAGTAAGAAGAGAGGGAAGCAAGTGAACCAAGTCCACAAAGACAATAGGCAGTGGAGAAGAGATTTGAAACACCTGTCAGCTGGACTCCAAGGCCAATGCTCTTAACCTCTACTCTACATGTCCTTCTTCTTTAAACACCTCTGCAGCATTTAACAACTTCCACTGGTGGAAACTGCTCCCCAATTTATGAAAAAAAAACACGATGCATTTTGATTTTGAGAAAGTTTCTTAAGGGGTTTAAATTTCTCGAAAACACTGCTTTCTCTTCTATTATATAAAGTGGGTCTATATGAAATCTTGGGTTTTCTTTAAATGACACTTTTTTTTTTGCGTGAATTTCCTAAGTAAAAGGAGAAACTGAAAGCTGAGGGATTCAACAAGAGTAAATTATGATAATTATAATTTCTAAACCCTTGAGTGGCTTCTTTTCTCTCCAGGGGAAAATAACAAATAATAGGTTGTTAAGGAGGCTAATTATGGAAGGCTTCTTAGGGGAAAAATTAAAAAAAATTAAGAAAAACAAAAGATAATTTAAAAAATTAAGTTCTGTTTCAATAGAAGTGAGTCAGACTTCCATACAGCAGGAAGAACTGTATCTTCAGGTACAACTTTTGTCAATTAGATGGTATTTCCACTGAAAAGCATCCATGTCTGCAACTGATAGGAAGTCTCACTTAAAAAGGAAGACGCCGAGGAGTGCCTGGGTGGCTCAGTCCATTGAGCGTCTGACTTTGGCTCAGGTAATGATCTCACAGCTTATGAGTTCAAGCCCTGCATCGGGCTCTGTGCCAACAGCTCAGAGCCTGGAGCCTGCTTCGGATTCTGTGTCTCCCTCTCTCTCTGCCCCTAACCCACTCGCATTCTGTCTCTGTCTCTCTCAAAAATAAATAAACATTTAAAAAAATTAAAAAAAAAGGAAGACACCGAAATGTGGAGATGAAGAGTAAATATTATAGGACCAAACAGAATTGCACGTGAGACTTAGGTCCACCAGTTACCAACTATAAGATCTTGTTACATAAAACTGAAATAAATTAGTACCTACCACAAAGGGTAATTGTGAGTGTTTGATGGGATAATGGGTGTGAAGGGCTTACCAGGGTTTCTGACATCTCTTTATATTCAATAAATAATAGCAAGGTGGTGGTGGTGGTGACAATATTGGTGGAAAACAATGGACATATATTTTAGAGTAGGCCTTCACAAATTTTATGTGTTTACAAATCACCTGGAGTCTTATTTTTTAAATGTTTATTTATTTATTTTTGAGAAAGAGAGGGAGAGAGAGAATCCCAAGCAAGCTCTGTGCTGTCAGCACAGAGCCTGACATGGGGTTCCATCTCCCGAACCGGGAGATCATGACCAGAGCCAAAGTTGGATGCTTAACCCAATGAGCCACCCAGGAGCCCCCACCTGGAGTCTTATTAAGATACAGATTCTAATTTAGTAGAGCTGGGATGGGGCTCAAGATTTTTCATCTCTAACAAACTGAGGTGATGCTAACTTAGGCTGTTGGTCTGAGCATCACGCTTGGAGCAAAGCTTTAGACTGAGGACACTGTGGAAAATACATGCAAAAGATAGTGGGGATTAAGATCATTCCTCAAATGAATTACAGAGACTTTTGCCGTAACTGTATTCCTTAGACATGACACTTGCTTTCCATTCCTGCACTTTAACCATTGGGCTATTAAATTTAGTTAAGTAAGTTCTGCAGAGGAGTGACTCCCTGATCTCCACAGTGGGGTACAGATATGCAGATGTGGTCCTCCTTGTGGGGAGTTTCTAATTTATCTACAATGACAAGACCCACATGAATAAAACATTAAATGGCAACACCAGGATGAACAAAATCAAATGCACAGAATTAGAGTGAGAAACCAATGTTTCCACAGGATGGAAAAGGGAGAGAAGCTATTGTATTTCAGTTGCAAACAGTAATTATTGCTGAGGCCTTTTTTCTTCTCACAGGCAGGCTGCTATACAGACAACAACCCATCTCAAGAAGCCAGGAAAAGCAACTATTCCTAACCTAAGACATGCAAAGTTTGACTTCTATAAGGAAAAAATCATTAGAGATCCCTAGTAAAGAGGACAAATTGCAGATGGAGGGAGATACTGCCTTCGTTGGTAGTCTAGGTACCCCAAACTCAGCATCTCTCATTAGACGGGAAACTTGCTATCACTTCAAGATGTGAACTGAGTTCTACGGTATTTCAAAGTTCAGAACCACAGGTCTAGTCAAGCACGAAGTGATAATCTATTCTTAACAGTCTGAGGATGGAGTGATGATAAGACAGATCACCCTTTATAAATCCTTAAGACTTCAAGAAAAATAAGAACTGAAAACAGTGCTAAAGATACCTCAAATCAGAAGATGAAAATCATCTATGGTGCAAGTATGTATATCATGTGCAACATATATTTTCTTTACTTTTCTTTTCAAGACTGCTGTCGGGCAAAGTCAGTGGCAAAGTAGCACTTATAGATGAACACACAACTGTGTAGATACACATGCGAACTCACACACAAATGTGACAGAGGCCCAAAGGCAAAAACGCTTCATCATTTCATAAAAATTAATTAAAGAAAGTGAAGAATGGAATCAATTAGAGGTAAAGTGCTGCGCAAATATACTTTCTAGTCATTTCAGCTAATTAAAAGGAGGAGCAAATCATGACTTTTAAAGGGTCCTAATTATTATAGAAAAAATTAATTAGCAGAAATCCTCAGCTGGACATTCAGGGATGTCTTTGGACAAAAGGAATATCCAACTAAGGAGGCTTGGCAGGCCAAAAAAAGATTAATGGAATTTCTGAGAATAGAAGCTCTTGAGAACTCTGGGTAATACAAACTTGTTTGTTGATAAGTAGTATGTTTACTGTCCATACTAGGAACCCAGAAGATACACTAAAATCTGTGGCTTGGTGTAGTAGGCTATGGGGACTTGTGATAATTCAGCCAGCCCTGCTTTTATCCTGGGTATGAGAAATGGACTATTTTCAAAGAATTAGCTTCATGAATTAATCTATATTCAACCATCTGAAGGCACTTCAAGAGTGTCCAGTGGCCCCAGGGTTGTATATGTGAATTATTTCTTCCAATGATGGAGTAAAACCTGTTGGTCGATATTGTTCTGGTTAATAACCTGATGGATAGCAGCTTTGTCTCTATTTATTCAACCTTCTTAATCTCATATTGTTTTAGGACGATTTCTTTTTTCTTAGAGTATTTATTTTCCTTTCTAATTATATAAATAACATGTGCTCCTTGAAGACATTGTAGAAAACTGAGTAAATGTTAAAAAGGAACACAAGAAAATCATGTTGTTTTATTTTATTTTTTATTTTTTTCATGTTGTTTTATTTTAAATCAACTATGGCAAGAAGCCTAGTGTTAGTGCTACAAAATTTCAGAATATCATAATTGTTTCCTGTGCCCAATGAGATTGTGTTCATCAACTTTGACATTGCTTTTTACCATTTCTGTTGGACTACTTAAAAATAAAATATTAAAAAAAGAAGTGAATGTAGAAAGCATCAAGTGAAACTAAACCTTTGCAGATCGCACCACCTCTTTTCTTAAAAAACAGGAGAAAACCACCTGAGTGAAGAACTTGACTGTGTCAAAGAGACAAAATTACATGTGATACACATGTCTTTAAAAATAATGCAAGGTGGTGGTGGTGGGGAAGGTGGGTGGGTATGGCCTACCTGGGGATGTGGCACTGATCAATTAGTTATTTTATACTAGAAATCCAGGATATTTTCAGACTGAGGCATCAGGGGTAGAACTGAGGATGGGAAATAAGGTAACTACTAAACTAAATGAGTATCAGAGAGCATTGTAATAGCCTTTTTAAAAAAGAAAAAAAAGGGGGTGGGACTTCTAATGTAAAGGTAAGCTTATCTTCCTCTTTATTTATCTATCCATTTTTTAAAAATTGGGAAAAGAAGATAAGTGGAATATACAAGGGTAAGAAATTTTAAGGTTGCTTGCATGCAGACAAGGGTGAAATTGGAACAAATTTGCCAGTTTCAAGCCAACCTCACCCTCCCAATTTTTTTCATTTCATTGCAACTGCAACAGAAATGGAGACTGAGGCAGATATGGGTTGGAAATAGAAGAAATAAAAGTCATTATCGCTGCCTGTGAGGACTAGATGTATTAATGCGTTTAAATTGTTCCAAAACTAAATTTCACTTTCAAAAATATTTTGTAGCAATTTAAGCATATTCATGAGCATCACACAGCCATATCCAATTAATGTGTACACAGCCAAATTGAAATTGTATATAGGAGTTGGATTAGGCTTTGCTCTCATGTCTTCAATTTTGGCAAACAAATAGTGTAATAAGCAGAATCAGTTTATCGAATAGTGGACTAGACAGGGCACCAGCATATAATGGTCGAATATTTGCCAATAACTGTCTTCAACCCTGCACTGTCAAATATTCTCTATTTTTTAAGGACATCTTGAGCAGAATCCACAACTTCTGCCTGACAATGACCTCCAGCCAAGAATCATCAGAGCAGACCTGTGGTTACAAGTTGAGATCAGGACTCATGGCAGTGAGGGAGAACACGTATCATGGGGAAGCATGGAACATTGTGTGGAGGGTGTTAGAACAGTCTGGCTACAGGATTTGGGCTTGTGTTAGGTGATCTGGGGAAGGGTTGAAGCTTCTGGAATGGGCTTCAGGAGGTGGGGCTTTGTTCTAAATTTGGTGCTATCAGGAAGTGGAGGTTAACAATATGATTGGGTATCTCACTGAATCTCTGTAGAGCCAGGCTAAGGTTGTAATTGGTTTAAAGTACCAGTCACTCATGTTAGCTAGGAGAGGCTTTATTTGAAACTTGTGGTTTGCACAGTGGCCTTGTTTTGGTCTTTGCTTAGAAAAAATTATGAAGTGGTCTTGTTTTGTTTCACTTCATGTTTATAGAGCAGACTTGTCTGATGTTGAGGGTCTATGAAACTATTTATGTGTTCTCATTGTGAGAGACAGGGTAGCTTGTAACAATACGAAGGCCTGGCTGGTAATATTAGGGCAGCTAGCGGCTGTCTGTGACTGTTTCTCTTTCTCACTCATCACCTTTAGTTATTATCAAGTCTAGTCTGTGTGTTTGGTCTAACTCCTTCTACTTTTAGCTCATTCAAGGACCCACAGAAGACAGGGACTTGTCCAAAGCCAGCTCTCCCCTGGAGTACCTTTATGACATAGCTAGGGACTCTGAAAGCATGCTTCAGTTTTTACTCCCTGACACAGAACATGAAATTCTTGCTGTGACTGTTTCACCATCCCTTTTTTCTCCCTACAGTGGCTTACCTCATTCACTAGGATCCTTTTTCTCTACCTCATCATTTCCCTTAGATTTTCTTCTTCTCCGTCTACCTCTGCTCTGTCTACCTGCCCAGGGCAGGTCAGCAAATCCTTTGCCTAAGCACAAGCCCAGGAAGGCTTTCTCCTTTTCCTGTAGTGCTCTCAATTTCTATGCATGGTTCCCTTGAAAGGCAAAGAGCAGTCACTCTAATCTCCCACAGAGAGAAAGGCAAAAGTTTCTTCATTCCTTGTCAAGTCAAATGCTTATATGGACTATTGGAGGTGGCGGTAGCTAAATTGCTGGGGGGCTGTGAGAGCCTATTTGGCTGCTGTCTTAGAAGTTATGGAATATAACATCTACTCCCCCTTGTGGCTGCTAGCTTCAGAATTCGTGCTTTTTCGTGGTCCACACTTTGGGTCCTGTTCTACAATTCTAGGCCAGTGAAAGAATGTGTGCTCAAAATCTCATTCTATAGGACTGCAAGGAAGAGTTCTAACTTTCTTTAGAGTGAATCTAGATTGACTCAGAGTTGCAATCTTTATGTTAATTATAAATGTTTCCCCACAATCGTAAAGGCATGTCCACTTGACTTAGAATGGAATCTAATCTTTGGAAATAACCTGCCTCACATACAGTTTTAAGAAAGACTTAAAGGTAATGCTTGAGACAGATTGCCATGATTGATAAACAGTGTCTGTCATGGTTATGGCAGAGAAAAGTAGATGTATATTTGATAAGCATGTGCTGATCCTACAGTAGGAGATACTTATTCACACTAGCAGGAATATTATGTTGTTGAATGCAAAAAAAAAAATACTGGGGAACATCTTTATAATTTTGACATTTTTATTAATTCAGTTTGAATTTCTTTGCCACTGTAAGTGAACTCGGAGAAATTTTTTTAAGTGTCAAACTCTACTTGACCTCCTAAAAAGGTTTATTCAGGTTAATTTTTAAAATTGTCTTTTAAAAAATCTTTAAAGTATATCTTTCTTATAGTGACTAAAAAAGTAAGTTTAACTAAGCAATGAATTTACTGAGTGAGCAAAGATACCGAACTGACACTCATGAAGAAATTAGATGGGGGAATCTGGGAATTTAAATGGCACATACAACAATGAAAACTGCTAGAAAAATATGATAAACAAAAATTATTTTCCTGTTAGTAGGAGAAATTATCAATACAATAGGTACCAAGAGAAAATTATTCTGAGAGTGAAATCTGGTCAATGTAGAAACGGAAGAGAAAGGTATTAACATCAGCACTTTCACCCACGTTATTTAACATCATAAATCTGCCTGTCTTAATGGTCAATGGGGAATAATCAGCATGTTCAAGAAACTGTCACCTTTTATCCACATAGATTTTTGTCAGAACCACAAGGATCATTGGCATGTATAGTGTGTTAGCTGACAAAAACAAATCAAAAAGGGTATTCAAAAAGGGTATTCCTATTGGTAATTAGAATTAATCTATTAGACATGTTGGGTCAGTAAACTGGTTGGAAATGGTGGGCAAGTAAGGAGAGTATTGTCAGAGGATGAGCCTATAAATACACATGTAACACCATCCATTTAAGAATAAAACTGATATGAAATGAAATTTCATGGTGCTTTGGTTACTGTCACAGAAATTATTTAAATTTAAATTATAGCAAACAGACCTCCCTACACCCCCCAAACCCATTTAAGATCATTGCACAATACCAGAATACTTTACGTTAGACCTTTGGACTTAGTCACAAGGAGCCGTGTACCAAGGGAGGTAGAGGAACCAAGCACTCATCTTCAGTTAAGACCTAGAATTGAGGTTGAGACCACATTCTTCAATTTTGGGTTCTGCTCTTCTTGTTCAAGTACCCAAAGCCATAGCTTCAAGTCACTCCAAAATATGCAATGAGCCGTTGAGAAGAAAAGTGCATATAATTCGGAGGCAAGTGGCCAAAATGTTTGTGTCCATGCAACATCTGTTTGAAAGGCCTAGAGCAATTTCATAAAGTCTATGTACATCAGATTCCTTATAATCATACTAACTCAAAATAGAATTTTATGCGAGATCATTGGGATCATATACAAAACATTAAGCATAGTTTGTGGTAAATAGTTAATGCCTGAAAAATATTAGCTGTTCCACTAAAACATTACAGTCTTTCTTTTTCTTTCTTTCTTTTCTTTCTTTCTTTCTTTCTTTCTTTCTTTCTTTCTTTCTTTCTTTCTTTCTTTCTTTCTTTTTCAGGCTTACCTGGTTAATAAAGCAATAGAATATAACATGTACACCATCCACTCAAATTTTTTTTTACACTGTTAGTATTACCAGTCTAGTGAATAGTAGATCTACAACAGTACTTGTTTTGAATAACAGCAAAATTGCATTAGCCATCAAGAATACAAATCAGGGGCACCTGGGTGGCTCAGTCAGTTAAATGTCTGACCTCAGCTCAGGACATGATATCACAGTTTGTGGTTTTGAGCCCAGTGTCGGACTCTGTGCTGAAAGCTCAGAACCTGAAGCCTGCTTTGGATTCTGTGTCTCCCTCTCTCTTTGCCCCTCCCCTGCTTGTGCTCTGTCTCTCTCTCTCTGTCAAAATAATAAACATTAAAAAAGAGAAAATACAGGGCTGCCTGGGTGGCTCAGTCGGTTAAGCGTCCGACTTCGGCTCAGGTCATGATCTCGCGGTCTGTGAGTTCGAGCCCCGCGTCGGGCTCTGTGCTGGCAGCTCTGAGCCTGGAGCCTGTTTCAGATTCTGTGTCTCCCTCTTTCTCTGACCCTCCCCCGTTCATGCTCTGTCTCTCCCTCTCTCAAAAATAAATAAATGTTAAAAAAAATTTAATAAATAAATAAAAATAAAAAAGAGAAAATACAAATCAAAATCATAAAATGCAACTCAATGCCAAAAAACCCCCCAATAATTCAGTAAAATAAATAAGCAGAATAAACTTTGTTCCCTTTTATCCCAAAGAAGACATACTAATGGCCAGCAGACATGTGAAAATATTCTCAGTATCTTTAATCATCAAGGACATGCAAATCAAAACCACAATGAGATATCACCTTACACCTGTCAGAATGGCAAAGATCAAAAAGACAAGAAATAGCAAGTGTTGGCAAAGATGTGGAGGAAAAGGAACCCCTGTGCACTGTTGATGGGATTGCAGACTGGTGCAGCCACTGTGGGACACGGTACAGAGGTTTATTAAAATATTAAAAGTAGAATTACCATATGATCCAGTAATTCTACTGTTGGTTGGTTATTTACCCAAGGAAAATGAGAACATTAATTCAAAAATATATATGCACCCTTATGTTTACTGAAGTATTTACAAGAGCCCAAAAATGGAAGCAACCCAAGTGTTCATCCATAGATGAGTGGATAAAGAACACGTGGTACATATATAACAGAATATAACTCAGCCATAAAAAGGAATGAAATCTTGCCATTTACAACAACATGGCTAGACCTAAATGATATAATGCTAAGTACAATAAGTTAGAGAAAGACAAGTACCATATGATTTCACTCATATGTGGAACTAAAGAAAAGAAATAAATGAACAACAACAAGAAGAGACAAACCCAAACACAGACTCTTAAATACAGAGAACAGATTGGTAGTTGCCAGAGGGAAAGTGGATGAGGGATGAGTGAAAAGGGGATTAAGAGTACACTTATGATTAGCAGTGAGTAACATATAGAAATGTTGATTATGTTGCACACTTGAAACTAATATAACGCTGTATGTTAATTATACTTCAATAAAAAATGAAAAATCACTCATATCTACTAAGATGGCTTTAATCAAAAAGACAGATAATGTGGGGAAATTGGACAACCCAAATTTACATCATCTGATGAATGGATAAATAATGTGTTATAGAATAAGATATTATTCAGCAACAAAAATGGACTATGCAGTGATCCAATGTAAATGAATGTCAAAAATGTTACACTAAGTGAAATGGAGCCATAGTGAAAGAAGCAAGTCACAAAAAAAACACATACTGTATGATTCCATTTATATGAAATATCTAGAATAAGCCAATCTATAAAGACAGAAAGTATATGGTGGCCTAGGGCTGTGGGATGAGGAGGGGGATGTTTAGGAATGTCTGCTAACG
This sequence comes from Felis catus, assembly GCF_018350175.1. NCBI lineage: Eukaryota > Metazoa > Chordata > Mammalia > Carnivora > Felidae > Felis > Felis catus. The sequence goes on from NC_058369.1 coordinate 40,907,365, forward strand.
GGGATATGGTTTCTAACGGGGATGAAAATGTTGCCAAATTGATTGTGATGAGAATTGCACAACTCCGCAGCTATGATTTAATTGTACACTGAAGAAATAATAGCAAAGTTAACAGTATCAGAAATTTTGACACGGACGCGGACATGGGTATGTGGTTAATAGGCCTGATAGTATCTTCACCGTCAACTGTTGCCAACACCCAGAATGAGAGGATTATTAATTTCCATGCCAGGATTCAATATCCTCAAAATGCAAATGGCCCTACAGTGGGTAACACTTAAGTGTCACTAAGTAGTAATCCTATCATGTGAGGTAGTTATCTCTTTGGAAGCTGACATACTTAATATAAGCATATTTTGTTGAGAGAAAGATGAGGAAAAATGAAATAACTTTTGATTATCAAGAAGCTGATAAGTTAGTGCATTTATTATTCCTAAAGAACATTCCTTCTAGTTTCAGTCTCCTCTCACGTATTGTGAGAGTTCATTGATTCATCAGTCTGCAGATATCATCAGAATGAGACCCCAAATCAAAGTCAGGATGGTTCCTGATTGAAATAATATATAATTCCTTAACTGATCATTGTACTAAACCAGTTATTTTATTTTATTTTATTTTATTTTTAATTTTTTTTTCAACATTTATTTATTTTTGGGACAGAAAGAGACAGAGCATGAACGGGGCAGGGGCAGAGAGAGAGGGAGACACAGAATCGGAAACAGGCTCCAGGCTCTGAGCCATCAGCCCAGAGCCTGATGCGGGATTGGAACTCACGGACCGCGAGATCGTGACCTGGCTGAAGTCGGACGCTTAACCGACTGCGCCACCCAGGCGCCCCTAAACCAGTTATTTTAAATAGCCAACCCCTTTTGTATGAGTCAAAAGGCTTGGTCAAGTAAACAGTCATCCTGTCTCCTGTATCAAAGCCAGAGAGATTGAGGCCACTAAATAGGCCACCTACAGGACAAATAGGGTTCTCAAAGAAATGGTTTGCTTGGTTTGCACAGTGGTTTTTGAATGGTTTTGGCCAATATCTTAGGTGAAACATATGCTCTGAACTTTACTACCATTCTATCACATCCTAACAGCTTAAGCTCATGCCTAGCTCACTTTTTATTTACTTTGCTGGTCTCTATAACCATTTGAAATTGTAACTACTGGTCAAACATTTTAGATACAAGTAAAGACACATGTAGAAGTTCAGGTTTCTTGTAGATTTCTTAAAACATTGTAGAAAATCTGGCACATGCAGATCTTTACCTTTTGGGCCCTATCCAGCTACTGTCTAAAAACCACTGCAAAGTAGACTCCTTGGAGTCTAGACAATTGATTCTCAAATTTGATTGTGCATTAGCAGCACCTGGAGAGCTTGTTAAAACACAGTTTTAGGCTCTGCTCCCAAAGTTTCTGATTCATGGGGTCTTGGGTGGGGCTCAAAAATTTGCATTTCTAAAGAGCTCCTGGATGATGCTGATTGTTGCTGGTCTGGGGATCACACTTTGAGAACCATTGACCTAGACACATATAAAAGCAGCTATCAGTTTTTTTTTGTTATTCATTCTGGAGCCTAAAAGGAAAATGAAATGAAATGAAATGAAATGAAATGAAATGAAATGAAATATAAAATAAAATAAAATAAAATAAAATATAATATAATATAATATAATAAAATAAAGTAAAATAAAGCAAAATAAGAAACTACATTTACCAGATGAGTGCTTGAACCCAAGGCAAGGCAGGTCAGACTGCTTTTGGCCAAGTAAATTAGGATATTTGGAAGACTTGCTAGGCTTACGGGCAAATCAACAGATGAAGCCAGTTGTCAAGCACTATGATTTGGGAAAATGGAACTAATAATGGGGCAGCATGAGGCCAAACCCTTAAATCAAGAAAGGGCTGGGCTGTATTCCTTCACTGTCTATGTATTACAGTTAGCTGGGGACTTAAAAATACAGATGGGGAGGAGCACCTGGGTGGCTCAGTCCATTGAGTGCTGGACTTTGGTTTCAGCTCAGGTCATGGTCTCATAGTTTTTTGAGTTGAGCCCCACATTTGGCTCTGCACTGACAGCACAGATCCTGCCCCTCCCCTGCTCACGCTGTCTCTGTGCCTCTCAAAATAAATAAATAAACTTCAAACATTTAAACATACAGATAGGGATGCATGTATAGACATTCTAATGTCCTCGAGCACCTCTGGGCTCGGGGAAATCCTGTTGGGTAGAATTACATGGCTCCACGCAGTCCATCACACTGACCACTCCAGTCCTTACTAGACTCACATGGGTGAAGGGCATGAAAACCCAGGAGTTCTCATGGAGGAAAATAATTTGAATTGTGAGACATATGAGGTCATTCTTCAAGGACTCTATCATTGCTGAAGGGCTTGGGAAAATGGATACAGTATAGAGAAAGCCCAATCTCTGGTGGTTCAGAGAAGGTCCCCTGTGGGGACCAAGTATAGGGTACAACACTCTCCTATTGAGCCCCAGTAAAACGTCCAGGCCAGAGAATGGACCAGTCTCCTACCCCTGCCTCTTCTACTGAGTTAAAAAGAAGAGATATTCCGCAGTGGTCTAACTGTGGCATCCTCTCTGCTCACCATATAGGATTATTCTCTTCTTTTGGTTGTGTCATTTAGTGCTTCTGTATTAATTCATTTTCAACAACACGACACAGCTATAAAACTTCCTCCAGGGGTTTAATTACATGTTGCAACTCTCCATGGCATTAAAGGAGAAGGATAGAGAGGCCATTTGCCCTGGTCTTATGAGACAGCTTTCTTGTACCTTCTTTCATTCTTGTTCAAATATGTGTCTCTAAGATTAGCTTCCCCAAACCGTAACTGTGCTTAAGTTGAATGAACAGGTGCACCTGATCTTCTGTGGGCACACATGAATTAAGCTTTTTATTATAGATCTAAGAATATTTTGGCTAAATTTATAAAAATATTTAATCATTTCTCTCTAGTACATTATTTATATGCACATCTACCCTGTTTTCAGGCCTATCATTCTTGTCCCTTATGCTTGACAAAATGACTGATTAGAAAGGTTTCCATTTCTATACCTTTCATTTATCTTCAGTGTCTCTCATAAATGTTGAATTAAGCAGATTTTATGAAACTTATCATAAATTGTAGTTTTCATCAAAAATGACCGTGACAGAGTAGATTTCTATACTCTCAACTTCAATAAAGCTTCTAGGCTTTAAACTGGAAGGTTTTCACACTAGGAAAATTGCGCATCAGTCCTAGGGAGAGCTCTTTTGGGGGTGTCTTTTCATTGATGCCTCTCAAATTCAATAAAAGTTAGCAAACTCGAGGTAGCAGTAAGGAAACAACTTTTTGTGTATCAGAACTAGTAATAATGTCTCTTTTCCTAGTATAGAAATGAAAACACTGTTATGTTTCGAAAGGTATTTTTGAAAATTAACCCTTATCAGGAACTTACTACATGCAAGTTACTTCACATGTATCCTTTAATTCTTAAGATAGTCCTAAGAAGCAGGTGCTATCTTTGTTCTCATTTTATAGGTAGAGAACTGAGGCAACATTAAGGTTAAGTACATTTTCTAATATCAAGTAAATGGAAGAAATGTTATTTCAAACTAAGATACCCTGATTAAAATTAGATATATTCATATTCATATGAACACATATGTATATATACATATACCTATCTATACACACATATATGAACACAAATACATTCATACAGAATTGTATTTGATTGTGGGAAACCATAAACTAGAATTAGTACCTCTCCACTATTGTGTCACTGCCACGACTACAATGCAGTCCTCCGTTATCATTAATGCTTTCATTATATGCCGCACACGTGACATAGACGAACCATTTTGGTGTGTCCAAATCCTCTGACTGAGGCACTACCATTGACTTTATTTTATAGGGAGGGAGGCCAACACTAAAGAACTTGGTCACACAGTAGGTAAGTTGGAGCAGGTCTGACTGAGGAGCCTGAACTCTTAATCACCATACCATACCACCGTGCAGAGCCGGGCATGAGTGAGAACTTTATCCAGAAGGCAATGAGGGGCCAGAGAAGATTTTAAAGTAGGGGCTTACCAAGTTCCAAGGATGCTGAGTGGGCTCTGGTAAGCACATTCTGGAAATCATTAACTGAATTGTTGAAATTGTTCTGTTCCCTGTTTTAATATTTCTTATGGGTGACAGCTGGTGTCCCCGTTACAGGATCAATATATCACTGAGCCTGGCAAAGTGTTGGGCCCTTTTGGATGGGAGCCAGTTGAAACTTTGCCATTACATGTACAGAAAGCAGTTAGCTTTTAAGTATCTACTTTTCTAATCAATAGTGAATGATCAGAAATAGGGGCCTTCCTTATCTGTGTTTGCATGCCAGGCCTCACTACTGCCAAGGAGAGTTATGTGCTCTGTAAATTTGTGGAAATTAAAAAAAATGTAAAATCCATTCTTAGGGAGCAAGAGGAGGGAAAGAACACTTCAAGAGCATCTGTTGGTAATTCGGTCACATGTACACGTCTTCTGAATAGCAGCATTACCTACCTGCCATATTGGTGGATTTTTCATTTCTTCTACAATCTTGGGAAATAGAAGTCACCTCTCTTTTTCAGCATCACTATAGAAATAATGCAATTCTCTGATGAAAAGGGTGGAGATTTTTTCTTAGAGAAATGTAAGAGGACCTGATTTATGTCAGGCCACCTCTTACAGATGCATCAACGTCACTGCCTTCCTAAATAACCAAATTAAATAGCTGGTAAAGGACAATCAAGGTGGCTGTCACATTCCAGTGAGTGGAAATCAGTGCAACATCTGTTTTGCCGGCTGTTTCAAAAGTCAATGGAACATTCTATAATCTGGGAATTCAATTTCTACTTTTTTCCCTCCTTACTGGTGGAGATTGCCTGTGAGAATTGTAGTCACTTTTTGAGGATATGCTTTCCTAAGTTGTCTTAAGAGGAAGACAGTGACTGGTACATAGTAAGCCTTCAAAAAAATGCTACTGCTGTCACTGTTATGAGTGGAACGTATATCCATATTTCTACATGGGCAAAATAAAGTCATAAAACTCAAAAGAAAAGATCATACAGCTTGCGTTAACAATTTTTTTTACGTGTATTTATTTTTTGAGAGACATAGAGACACAGAGCACAAGTTGAGGAAGGGCAGAAAGAGAAGAAGACACAGAATCCAAAGCGGGCTTTGGGCTGGGAGTTGTCAGCACAGAGCCCGATGCGAGGCCCGAACCCCCAAACCGTGAGATCATGACCCGAGGCTAAGTCAGATGCTCAACCGGGCGCCCCAATACAGCTTGCATTTTTAAAAACATTTTGCCTCTTTCTCCTCCTTATCTTCTTACCATTTCATTTCCCTCTGTTTTCTTGAACAATAGGTAACTTTGAAAAACTCTTCTTTATTTTTATTTGCTAGGATTTATTTATATCTAATTTTAATTAGAATAAGGAAATACCTTATTCCATCAGCGATCACTGAATATCTCTTTTATGTCACGTTCTATGGTGGCCATTAGACATACAACAATGAAACTGGAGTTCACAGTCAAATGGAGAAGGGAAACATGGAAACAGAAAGTACCCAGAGAAAATTTTAGTGCTAGAAAACTGATTTTGTTTCCTTGTTTTTTGTTAAGCAATGGGAGAAAACATTCTGGGTCATTGGGAAAGCATTCCCAATTGAGGTTAAAAAACATGCTAGACTTCAGTGGTGGGTGGTGTTGGAGTACACGATATGGGCATTCCAGGCAAAGAGAACTGTCAAACAAGGGTATGTGTCTGATTGTGTGTGCTCAGGGAGGGAAACACTTGTGAGAGGCTACGCACTAGTTCCCTATGTTCTGGAGACTGAGCATTAATCAGCACTCCAGGGGAGAAGAGTTGCCACAGGTAAGTAACTTAGGGAAATGCCAGGCAAAAGTAATCAGATAAGCTTCTAACCTGGAGGACCTAGGCTATATACTAATATGTTCCCAAACAAGAGAGTTCACAGGATGGAAGGTTCACAAACATCTTTCTTGTACAAAGGAGGATAACATTAATTTTTACCTTATTGGGCTGTGAGGATGAAGTCAATTAATGCCGTCAAACTGCCTGCTTAGTACAGTCCATGGAACACTATTCAATAAATATTTTCTATTGTGCTTCACTCCCCAACAAAATTATCTTGAAAATAATATAATGCTAAAATAAAGTAGATTTATATACTTGGGTGAGATGAATCATTCAGGTCACGGAAGATCAGTGGGCTTTGATATTCTATGTCAAAGTTGGCTCCATAACTCATCCTTTCTTCTTTGGAGAAAAGCAAGAAATACTAGCTATGAATCAGATAGGGTAGACCAGTGTAAACTTTGGTGTAGAAATCATCACTTACCCCAAATGTTTGACTTTTCTTTTTAGAGAAATTTTTAAAAAATTAGAAAAATAAAGAAAGCTCACTTGATCACAATCATGACAGCAAATAATGGAAGTTGAAAAAAAGAATGTGAAACCCAGTCTATACGAAGGCATTAATGACAATCCAAGGCAGCACAGAGAAAAACTCAAGGCCTGAAATTGTTGGGTTCAGCTTGGGGTAGACTCCAGCATCACCTCTTTGGGTGAACGGTTGTAAGGCTCAAAGAATTATGGCAATAATTTCCTCTGCAATGAGACCTTTCACATCCTGGAATGTGGGTTGCACTGTAAATCATTAATCTTTGTGATACCTCTGAGGTAGGTAGGGATGATAATTTACAGTTCCCTGTGTATACGTCAGGGTGGGAAAGGTCAGTGTCTGATCCTGGAAGGGGGTTGTAAGCTGTCTCGTGCGATGACCAGACTGAAGCTTGCAGTCACTTACCTAAAGCAAGACTATGACAAGGCCTCTGTTCTTTGGGGATATTCTTAATTTTTTTTCCCCTTCTTCAGTTCTTTATGCCACTTCTCACTTTCAATAAAACCAATTTACAAAATTCAATCTGCAGAAGTCAAGGCTGATTCTCATTAATTGGCAGGAGACACTCCTCTGAAAATTGCCAATTTAACACCGTAGGAAGCAACAGGAAAGGGAAAAAAAATCTTTCCACCAGGTCTATGGGACATGAAATGAGGGCCAGCTGACAGATTCCTGCTTCATTAAAAAATGGTCTTATTAAATGATAGAAATTGATTATTCAAAGAGTTGTATGTTTGACAAGATACTAGAATTCAGACTCTGATTTCCACTGCTCCTGCCCCATCAATTGTTTGAATTGCTCTAATAGGAGGCACATTGTGAATACAAAACCACTGGCATTGTGTTCTAGAAAAAGAGAGAAACCAGCACAGCATGCTCACTTCTTTTTAACTGACCTGAATAACCGCTAGGCTACATTTTTACAGCCTGCCATAGCATCATTTTGACAAGGTTGTAAAGGCAACCCTTGATGTGCTAGTCTCTGCCTTTTCTCCCTGTCACCACCCTGGTGACTGCTGTGCTGTGAAAACACTTCTCTGAGTTTGAGAGAATATGCTGATTTAAACAGACCCCAGTGAGTGGCCAGTCAATCTGGGCAGTTTACCAACGTGACAATACCAAAGAAATGATTAACTATCACTGTAAAAGTAAAGGCATGGGAAAAATCTATATTCACTGGAACTTCTCTCAGGGGAAGTTGTGAATGTCAGGCTTGCAGACTTAAATACCTGCAGGAGCAGTGAGGTCCTGAAGAGAGAAGCAGGTGGGTAGTTGGTTAGCACCCTCAGGCCTGGTTAAGGGTCTCCAGGAGATACTGTTACTCAAACTGGGTGCCACTTGGTTGTTGCTATGCACACAGAGGGGCTCAGGGCTGCGACATCTTTTGGTTTTCAAAATAAGAAAGAAATTCAGAGTGCTATGTTAAAATCTCATGAGTTTTAATGCTGAAGTGTATTTAAATTTCCTCATGGACTAGTGAGCCTCCAAGGCACCCTGTGCAGAGGTCACAAATTTTAAACCTCTGCTGAATGTGACTGGCAATGCAAATTTGATCAGCTAGTCATTGGGTGAGCATGTATAGGTTTTGGGGGAGGTGGTAACAATGGGCAAATATAGCCAAGGGGTATGGTTAAGTCACAATAATTAAAAATAAGTAGCTTTAATAAACCATCTTCTAAGCAGGATTGGTTCTTTTGTTAGGCTAAGAGGAGAATGCAAATTTGGGGCCAGAATCGAACTACATGGCATTACATTTAAAGAGTCAGTACTTGGGGCATCTGGGTGGCTCGGTCCCTTGTGTGTCTGACTTCGGCTCAGGTCATGATCTTGCAGTTCATGAGTTTGAGCCCTGCATCAGGCTCTGGGCTGACACCTCAGAACCTGGAGCCTGCTTTGGATTCTGTGTCTCCTACTCTCTCTGCCCCTCCTCTGCTGATGTTCTCTCTCTCTCTCTCTCTCTCTCTCTCTCTCTCTCTCTCTCTCTCTCAAAAATAAATAAACATAAAAAATTTTTTTAATAGAGAGTCAGTAGTCAGAGAGAAGCAACCAGATTTTTCAATTCTTCCCTGCTACAGTGTTTTAGCCTTTCCTTTAAATAAACGTTGAACAAATATTTGGAAGCTACTGATTTATATAAATGCCAAAATATGAACAAATCTTCAGTGTCCATATATTTTTGGTGATGTCTTAGATGTATATCTGGGTCAGAAAGGAAGAAAATTACCACAGCGATAGCTTCAGATAGTTAATTACAGAGGCAGAATTCCATATTTAAGTGGCAGTTTCCAACTGGAATATCTCTCTCCTCACCCCATTACCTTTGTTTCTCTATTTCATTTTTACATATTACCTCTATTTTCACCAATGAGAAATTAATTTGTATCTGTCAAGTCTTTGTAAAAAATGCAGAAGGATGTGAGACTATAAACGGTCATTTATACATTAGGTATAAACTAACCTAATCAGCTTACTCCATCTTAAGGCTAAGGTCAAGTCAGTTAAATGAGAGATTGGGACATCTGGACATGGACAGATGCCACATAACATGTAGTACCTTTGGGAAGGCCACGGGGTGTGTGGTCCAGGAGAAATCTCAGAGTAATAGGGGTCTATTTTGACCTTGGTGCATACTGTTGGACTACAAAAGGACCACATCAAAAAAAAATTTCTACTTCAAAACTTTAAGGAGAGCATAGGTAGGGCCACTCCAAAAGCAAATGAGGTCTCTTTCATCGCTCTTTTTCCTACCACTTTCTTCCTATTCAGGGCTCCTACTGGTACTACAGTTTGGCAGAGTATGGGCAAAATGGATTTGTAGGTGGTTGTAGGACCTCAACCATTGTTAATAGCTCTCTTTGGGGAAGACAGAAATAGTCTTGGAGCAAAATAGTTCACTACAACTTACTCTCAGATGCTTTTAGAAAAAAACAATTACAATAGTAACATGTATCTGTGTATTTGTGTGGGGGTGTGTGTAGATAAGGAGAGATAATATGTGATGTAGCAAATGTTAAAGTGCATAAACGGGAGTAAAGGGTATACAATAGATCCATACTACATATAGATCCATACTATCTATAGATCCATACTACAAAGACAGAGTTAAATATGAAAGGCATACATTTTCAAATCCTTAGGTTGAAGGACAAGTGTGCTATGTTTGGATGTTCGTTGTCAAATATTACCCAGAAAAATGGGGACAGCCACACACCTGGTGTCGGGTTAAGTCGAGAGACAATAGGAACTGACTCTGGTAAATTTTATTTCCTGGAATGATACTGTCAAAGCCATAACAGAGACTATTCTTAATGTGCAGGTCAAATCTATTTTTTGACTAAACACAACGGATTGCCTTCTATTCCTGCTGCCAGTATGTGTAAAATTTATACCAGGAATTTAAGAAGATAATCCACTTTCTGTATCTACCTTCACAAAAGTCCACCCTGAGCTATTTTCTCTTCTTATAAAGATTATTTTCATGTCTTGTACAACCCTATCCATTCCAAGCATATGTGGTTGGAGGAAAATATCCACTCTTGTTCAACTTAGGACAATAGTAGGGAAGATTGATAGACGTAGTGATGTTAGAATAATTGAGTAATGAGTAAGAATGTAGATGTTTAGGGGCTCCTGGGTGGCTCAGTTGGTTAAGTGTCTGACTTTGGCTCAGGTCATGATCTCCTGGTTTCTGAGTTTGGGCCCTGTATTGGGCTCTCTGCTTTCATCACGGAGGCTGCTTTGTATCCTCTGTCCTCCTCTCTCTCTGTCCCTCCTCCACTCATTCTCTTTCTCTCTCAAATAAACATTAAAAACAAAAGACTTAGATGTTTAACTTGGTTTCTCATCTAGTCCCCAGCCCCTTCATAATAAGGCATGGGCCAAAGCTTTTAAAAGGTTTATTAAATTACTGTACATCTCTCACTTTTTGTTCTTTCTTCCTGCTGATCAAAGTGCTGTTCTGGGCATCACTGGAGATTCTTAGATTTCCCAGTAATAGCATCTGTATTAACTATTATCGACAGGCCAGGCAGGTATCTACAAGAGCAAGTTTGGCCTGGGACATGGATCGATGTTAGTCTGCTTTGGTGACTGTAGCCATGTGGGATGTGGAAATTTGGGCCCAGCGTTTCCAAGTCCAGAGAAGTTGGAAATCCAATTTATAAGTCTGAAAGATCCTGATTTTTAAGTATCTAAAATTAATTTATACAGTTTAAAATCACTGTGTAAGCCAACATCATGAAGACAGGTAAATCTCATTGGGGGCTGGTTCTGTGAGCCACCTGTTAATCCTATCTGCCCTGTGGTCTTCTTATGGACCTAACTATGTCTTCCCAAATTCACATGTTGAGATTCTAAACCCCAATGTGCCTGTATTTGGAGGAAGGATCTTTAAAAGAAGGCGTTTATGGTTAAATGAAGTCTCAGGGGTGGGCCCTCATCCGACAGCACCAACGTCTATACAAGAAGAGGCAGGGAGAACAGAAAAGCATGCAGACAGGAAAGGCCATATGAGGACACGGGAGAAGACAGCCATCTGCAAGCCAAAGAAAGGCCACACCAGAAACCAATCTTGCCAGTACTTTTCCTGGGACTTTCAGCCTCCAGAAATGTGAGAAGTAACTTTCTGTCACTTAAGCCATCCAGTCTGTGGTATTCTGTTAGGACAGCCCAAAGAGACCAATATTGGCCCTTTGCCTTGTTTTCTTTCTTAAAGTAACTATTTTAGCAGAGGGATATTAGGTCATAATTTACCTCTATATGAACCACTGATTATGAGAGTCTTTTTCATGGCCTTACTGCTGTCTATCTTAACAAAGTTTCTTAACCTGAGGTCCACACCTCTTCAAGTTCATGTTGAAAATTCAGCGTCTGTGAACTGCCATATTTTCACCAATTTTAACCGAAATGCAGGATTTCTTGGTTGGCAACAAACCACAGTAGGGTAAGCAGTATCTGTGAGGTTGTCTCTAACAGAAATCAAAATACTTTCCCAATTGTATTAGAATTGTTGCAGATATCTCAAATAATTGTTTATGCTCAACACTATTTTGAAATACAGTAATCATCAGATTCACAGCTAGTTCTCATTATCTTACTCATTAACAAGAATCACATATTACATTACAAATGTGTTTTTAATATTTGGATAACTATATTTCAGTACAATTAGGTACCTTTGCAAATCTGTGCATCTTATTCATTGCAAGACATTACTCTAAGGGGGATTCATAGACCTGGTCATGCAGCAAAACAACTGTGGCACAGAAAATTTTAAGAAATTTCTGGTCTGAACCAACACCCAGAAGTGACTAAATGGCCTGGCTTTTCTGAATGCTGTCCTCTAAGCACAAGGTCTTCTAATGAATAAATTGGGCATTAATTTGAGCTACATAAGCAAGTTTATTTGATAATCCTGTGTTGCCAAGACCAGTTTATTGCATAGGGCTCTTGACAAACCTAACTCCAGTCAGGAGGATCACCAAGCTAGAGTGTTTTCCATTCAAATAGCCCACTATGCTCTCAAGCCACCCCCTCTCTGACATGTGCAAGAGTCTCCAAACTAAACCAACCTCCATTTTTAGTCATCATTGCTCATTTAATTTTTCCCTGCTTGATCCTCAGTTAGTTCTAAGGATGAAGGCAGAAGTAAGGCTGCCATGTTTGAGTGGAAACCACAGTGCACAGCAGAGGCCCTAGAACGCAGCCTAGGAAACGTGAATGGAAATGTGCATGAGAGTCCAGAAAACCACGGCCCAGGAGAGCCTCCCACCCAGCAGAGGATGGTGCTTGTCTGAACCCTATTTATCAGCACTTATGTCCTCATCCCTGTTTCCTCATGCAGCACCATGACAACCTGCCCTTCTCTGCCTCTCCTGTGTGATTACTTTATATTTGGTCCTAGGTCATATCCTGCCTTTTCCCCGAGTAACATTATATTTTTATTTTACCAAAAATGAGTTGCTCATCACAAATCAAGCATTATGCCAAAGTCTTGCCTATAATACTGCATTGAAACCTCCAAATAAACCCATGAAGTATTATGATTACCAGAGGGGAAAACTGAGACATAAAAGACTATCTAATTTTCTCAAAATAATACATTTAGCAAACTGCAGGAAGAGAAAGCTAACTGAGCTGTTGGCAATGCCAGAGCCTATGCCCTCCACTCCCCATTGGGCAAAGATCCAACTTTGAATCTTAAATTCATCACCTAGTAGATGATGAACACAAGATAATTTATTAGGCAATATTCAATAGTCTACAGCTTTATAATGGCTAGTTGGTTACACTTTGTATATGTGCTTCTATATGTAAGCATTTTTAAAGATGTACTTAATACTTAACAACCTGATGAGTTTGATAGTAGATGGAGAAATGGGTTCAGAAAGATCGAGTGAGTTGCCCAAGGTTATATAATTTACAAGCGAAAGGCTTCAAATCCTAATCCAGCTGGAACTTTAATCTACCATACTTGGGTTCCTTTAAGTTTCCATCGGTCTCCCCAGGCCAGCCCAGGCAAGGAATTGATGCAAATGAACAAATGAACCAAGAGAGACTTCACTCTGCCCCAATTTCCTGCTTCACTTTTGCTGTTGAAAACTGGCATCATAGGACTTGGGTCTGTAACTTCAGGAGAATGGCATGGTTTCGTCATCACGTTGGAGTCATCCAGATCTGTCCTGGGCTCTGTACACATTCTCCCAGAGAACGAGACATGTACACAATCCTATAACTGACTCGATGTGCTATCTCAACTCTCCCATGAATGCATGCCTCCTAAGTCCGCCCCAGGACTTGCTCTTTGGCTCCCCATCCCCCAACCTGGGCTTGTCCCCACCTTGAAGAAACTGACCACCACCAGGGTGTGCCGGGGACCACCACTGATGCCATCTCTGAGCCTCCTTTGAGGACGTCTAGAGTTTACGAACCATGGAGAGACGACAGCATCTCTGGCTTTAATAAGCCAGAATAATTATCATTTTTTCAAGTTATCTAATGCAGTCGGATTTTATCCATTAGAACTTAACTGGCATCAGAATAGACATTAAATAATCACAATTGTTATTTTTGGAGGAAAGAGTTGGGTACGAAAAGGCTTCATTTTCCTGAGGTTGGCAGGCCTTTGAGGAAGCATTTCTCTTTCCTCTGTCACTTCTATTAAAAAAAATCTATAAAAATCTTGTCAGGGAGAGCATTTCACATCCTTCTTGGCAAAACTCATGGTTTGAAGTGGTGGGTAGGGATTTAGACGTGAAATTCCCCCAGATTTTAAGGCAAGTTGTTTCAGCTACATTGTGAGAATTGCTTACAAAAACTGGTGTTGGCTACCTTTGAAAGAAGTAGACATTGTTTTTCAGTGTCATCCCCTCTTGTCACTTTAATTAAAACAAATAACAGACATGTTACAAAAAAGAAAAGAAAAGCACTTGACAGCTTCCCCCATTTTACACACTTCCCAATTTCTCAAAGGCTTTACTGAAAGAAAAGAAACATTAAAGTGACATTCTGTGACTTAGGTACCACTCTGGATTTCTCCCACACTCTCAGGAGATTCCTAGAGCACAGAAAAACAACTCCCCCATCTCTCCTCTATTTCTCAGAGTTTGACCTGGAGTGACGTGAAAGGAACTAAGCAGGAAGTTGGGACCAGAAAATGGCCTGAGTCCTCAGGTAGATAGTCAGGCTCTTATGGGGGGGGGGTCTGTTTACATTTAATAGTGGCATGAGGGAGGTCTTCCTCCCTCAATTGAATTGAATTGAATTGAATTGAATTGAATTGAATTGAAAAGGGGCCCTGCATGCAGTGGGTAGCCCTACTCTCACCACCCAAGGCTGAGTGCATGAATAGAAGGTCCACAGTCGCCTTGGCAGTGTAGACTACTGATTAAGAACTGGCACTGAGACCAAGCAGATCTGACTTCTAAATTCTGCTCTGTCACTAAGAAGCTCCTGCTCTTGGGCAAAGCCTGGATGTCTCTAATTCTCAGCCAGTGTCCTCTGTTTCCCTGAGATAATGATAGCCCCTCCCTAGAAGCATTGTGCAGAGTGCTAGCTCCGTCTGTTTAAAGAAAATGTCTGTTATGTTCACTGATCTATCCTGGTGCCTAACACAGGGTGTGGTACATGACCCTCGATCCATACACATTTTGAATAATGATGGAATAATTAATTTTGGGTCAACTTTATTTAACTAATACAATATTTAATATAATATAACCAAACATGAAAATTTTATTAATATTTAATTAATATTTGTATTTAATCATGAACAATTACAATTTGTTATTTATTTAGAATGAATAAATTATTCATTATGTAGAATAAATGAGAAATGATGAAGTTCTCAGTGTAGCCTCCAGTCTAATAAGGCACAACACATGATAGTTGCTATTATTATGATTATTATCCTTTCTTCATAGGTTTGAAATTGACTTCATACAGACTAAATGGGCCCCACCATTGACCCCTTTCCTTCTTTTACCTGTAGCTCTTTTCTCTTAAACATTTTGAAGTCTTTGTGAGTGAAATTTCAGGGACAAATTTTAAATACTTGAGTATGATATGCTTAATGTCACCAGTTATGTAATTCATGTAAAGAATATATTTGCATGTTATAGGGGAAAAAGAGATGCTGACACTTTTTACCTCTCAAAGCTTAATGATCCAAATCATTTCCTTAGTTGGGTTTTAATGGCTAGAATGATGGGGAGCTTTACGAATCTCTTGAATAAATTCCTTACTCTGATCTAGGCCAGCCGTTCAAATATTGTTTCTTTTAGCTTCTGCTTAATTTACTTCTGTAAGTTTTTAAAACTTTGTTGAAATGTAAAAGGAGTTTTAACCCCTGTTTTAAAAAAAATTAAATGTTTATTTTTGAAAGAGAGAAGACACAGTGCGAGTGAGGGAGGGTCAGAGAGAGAAGAAGACACAGAATCACAAGCAGGCCCCACAATCAGCATGGAGCCCAACGCTGAGCTGGATCAGGGAGATCACTACCAGAGCTGAAATCAAGAGCCAGACAGATGGCCAATGACTAAGCCACCTAGGCGTTCCTGGGGCACTGTTTCTTAAAATGCACTAAGAAGAGTCTTCACATCGAGTACCTATTAAAACTACTGACTGCTGGGCCACAAAACAGAAGTTGTGGGATAGAGGACAAAAATCTGTACTTTGAAAATAATTCTTCACATGCACACTCTCAGTATCAAAACACACAAACTCAGGACAAGCTAGATGAGCAATGAGAGCTGGGTTACAGCCATCAGGCCCCAGGTTCCTTTTTGTAAGTCACATTTTGTAACACTCCCTTGAACATCTTAGATCGTTTATAGAAAATGTAACCTACCTGTGCACACAGTGCCAAAAAAATCCATATACTTCTCTAAGTGAAATAAAAAGGAGTAATAAAACAACAGTAATTTATAACAACTATGCATTTTGATATGTAGGTGTCCATACCTAACTTCACCCGAAACAGTATGTGCTTCCACTTAGACATGATATCACCAGGGATATAATAGCTACAACAAATGTTGGCTCAAGTGTTTTGTTTTGGCAATCCCAAATCCATGGCTCCAGTGCCTCAGTGACATAATTTCCAAAATAGTTAACAGCAAAAAAAATTTTGAACAAAAGACCATCTTCCCTTAAATTTCACTCTGGCTACATTCTTGGCAAATCAATTATGTATAAAAACAGTGCTAAGAATACTTTGCCTTTATAGATCATAAGGAGTTAGTTTCTTAGCTCAAATAATTACAACCAGGATTTTCAGTTACAGGAATGTCTGGTGACATGTTCAAACCTCATTCCAAATGCCAGATAGAGAACAATTCGTTGTGTGGTTTCTCTGTCCTGGGGAGGAAATCCAACACCCTGGATGGACTCCCATCTACTAAATGCAAGTAGGATCCCCTTCATACACCAACTGAGGTAACAACAGAAAAGTGATCTTTCCCTCAATTTCTACTATGCCACCATTTAAAGCCACTGAACTAGAGAGTGAGAAGCAGTGAGAGACATCCAAGGGTGGAGCCTAAAGAAGATCTGTCCTTAGGTCATGGAACCATGTTTAAACAACCTGCTCATTTTCTATGTACCACCAGTGATTTAGTGTGCTCAGTTCTTTACATGCAGTTGAGTAATTTCAGTATCATAAAAACCCTCTGAAGTAGGTTTAAAGCCTTCACTCTATAGATAAAGAAATGGATGTGTGATGTTAAGTGGCCTCTCCAAGGCCCTTGATATATGAAGTTAAGTGTGTCTGATGTGTGAGACGCCATCTTCCCTCTGCCCCCTGCCCCCTTGCAGAACAAGACCGTGCTGACCATCAGCAGTGCCAGAAAGAGCCCAGAGGAAAAATAAAAGCTCAAGGTTTGAGTGTAACTCGTAGTGACAAATTTAATAGTGTTTAAGGCTGGAAATGAACATACTTGCTTTCTTTTTTTTTAAATAGACTTCAATTTGTGTGGTTGAATCAAGTTAGGCAGGAGCAAAACTGAGTTAGGTTTTGTTTTGCTCTGGTTGCCCTTAAACACCAGGGGACCTGGACGCCTCTAGCACTGCTTTGCATTTAGGGTGGGTGTTGATTTTTCCAAGGGTCTTCCCTCCACCGTGAGCTTGCTTACAGGGGCTCTCTACACCTGCACCATAGAGGGCTCCTTCTCCATGTTCTTGTTCTCACTCCACTGAAGACTATTTCTTGTCACTCAACACTTGGCAGCCTGACGGGCTGGTGGGGCAAAGGAAGGGCATACATATGCCCGGAGTTCATCCTCAGACTAGGTTTCCTTTGTTTACCTTGATTTTCCTGTCAGGTTCCAAGTTTTCTTTGGATGTCTTGAGTTTCTGGTCTATTTCAATTTAAGAATGATGCAATACATCAGCGAACAGGAAGCTTTGCGTTCATATGCAAGTTTGCTGACTGGAAGACTTTTCCAGAGACTGAGCAGATGAGGAGCCAGACTTTTACGGGGAATTCCTCATCACAGAATGCAGAGGTATTGACTCTGGGATACCAGCACCCATGTTAATGGACCTAGTTCTCTTCAGATCTTTTTCAGAGTGATTCTCATTCTCCCTAAAAGAAATAAGTTCCTGGCTCACAGGATTTTCTCCTGCAGGGCTGGAAGTAGTTTGGCCAACCAATCTTTAGCCTCTCATCTCACTTCCATAGCCTTGCAACCACCATTTCTGAGTTTTCCAGCAATCTGCAGTTTAACTGTCTCAACTCACAGTTCCTGTCCCTTCTCAGGTTTCTCCATTTCCTCCACTTTGCATTCCTCATTATGGCTCTCCAGAAAAATGCCCAAGTGTCTTGTTCATTTGTGAGTCTTTCTATGTTGTCACCATTGCAGGGAGCTTATACACTTGTTCGTGAGGTGGTCTGGTCTGCATCCCAGGGGCAGGAAGGATTTCAGGAAGTTCTGTGTTGGGAAATAAAGGCAATTTTGACGTGCTGTCAATGAGACAAAGATACATGTGATAAGCCTGATAGGATATAAAGAAATTATAAATCCTAACTTCAGTTTCTGAATTGGTCACACAAGAAGAGGTGCAAGGGACCGTCTGCTGACAGATTCTTGAAGGAGACAGAGAGGTGCATGTACCATGCTGTCTAGATACATAAGAGCTAATGGAAATAAGGCAAATCCCAGAAATAGGGAGAATGAAGTTCACAATCAGACCTAACCAGCCATCAAAACTGATGAAGAAAATCTTGGTAGCAGAGAGGTAATATTGTGCACAATTTTTTTTTTTCTGCTGAATCGAATGACACATTTATAAGCTCTTCTCACTTCAATCACACCCCAGTGCCTTAGCTCATCTAATGCCATTAATGATCACTGGATACAAACTGATCCCTTAAGAGAAGCAGGTGAGTGAAACAAACTTACCAGTGAAAGGAACATGGAAGGAATGGAGCACTATAGGCCCATTCTTTCCTTTGATATTCAAAGACGTTTACTGAACAACTACTTTGTACTCCATCACATCCTACCAGGATAGTTGCAAGCAAGTTTAACTGAGAATTGAGTATCTAATTGCTTTTCTATTAAATGAGCATTAAAAATAGTATCTGCTTCATAGAATTGATGCATGAGTTAAGTAAATTAATGTACATGAAGTGCTCAGTCAAGTGTTTGAAATGACTAAATGCTTAACTAATCTTATTATTAAGATTAACCAAAGTATCTGTCCTTGAGGACCTCAAGTAGGAGAGAAATAGACGTGTCAACTAATAAAGACGTTAAAATATAAAATAGGTGTTAGAAGCATATGACAGGAGTTAAATAGAAAACAATAACAAGATAGTAAATAGAAGTCCAAATATGCCGATAATTATATTAAACATAACAACTAAAAGACAAAGATTATCCACCTGGATTAAATAGAAACCCAAAAATACAATGCCTACGAGATAAAACCTTAAAAATAACCTTAAATAAGAGGACACAGGAAGGTTGAAAATAAGAGGATACAGAAAGGTATACCACAAAACACCAACAAAAAGAAAGCGTGTGGACCAAGAAGTTTCTCTTCTTTGCATATAGCTACACAAAGGAGAGTGCTAAGGAGCTGGTAGAATGACTGTTCTCATCAGCACCTGTTCCAAACTGGATTTTCCAGGTGTGACCATTTCCCACCCATGGGAAAGGAGAAGGAAGAGTGTGAGACATGCACACCCAACATTTTTAGATGCAAGACTCAGAATTACTCTCATTACTTCTGCTCAAATGCCACTGGCCACATCTTCATCTAATGACTGCAGCTAATTGCTAGGAAGGCCACGAAATACAGTCGCTCTATCAGCAGCCGTGGGCCCAGATGAACTTTTGATGAGGAACAATTCTCTTAGTAAATGAAGACTTTTTTTTTTAATACAGGAAGAAGGAGAATGGATATTTCCATGTCCCATTTCACAGGAGAAGAAAGTGGGTTTCAGAGAAGTAAGTTGAAGTTACTCACTATCGTAAAACTAATAACTGGAAGGCCTCGAGTCCTTAGCTGTCAGATTCCAGCACCCTTGCTCTTCTTTAGTTGGTCTATAGCCCCTGCACCTCCTCTCCAAATCCATTCATTTATTCATCTGTCTCTCACTGGGTTTGAGAGCCAACTTGAAAAGCCAAGAGAAGAGCAGAGCAGCAGAAGTTCCCAGCAGTCTAAGAAAGAACCCACCCTACATTACTGGCCAAAAAGTACACTGTGGGAGGTTGCACTAAGCAAGGCCAGTGGCATCCCACCAGGAACCCAAATTGGGCAACACTTCTCTCTGGGGAATGCAAATCCAATGCAGAAAGCAATGTGTACATCATTCTTTCCATTTTTGGTAATGGGGGTTGCATGTGCAAATTGTGGAGAAATGCAGCAAGGAGTTGAATAGGAAATTTTGCTTTCTTATTTCACTATTAACACACTGAATTCTACAAAGTTTTCATAAGCATCACTATCATTTTGAAATCATGAGTAAAAGGAATCCGTTCAACCAGCAAAGGTATGTGGAATTAATACAACGTAGAGCTAGTCCTCAAATTCTGAAAAGTCCAGAAATCACAAGGCACCAAAGTAGTGAGCAAAAGTGAACGAAAGAGGCAAGGGAAGAGAAAGAAAGAAGACATGGAGACTGTTTCATAAGAATACTCGTGATTTTAAACTGTCTTGATTTGGGATGACTTTTTAGTTTCCTTCCAGAGTTTTGTTGTAGCAATGCTTTTATTTCACCTCTCCAAAAATGTCTCTAAGCCTGAAAAGACCTCATGGGTTAATTTTGGTTGCCAGGGAAACCGCCTAGATTTGCATAGACTCTCACTGATTCCTGGAGGCAATCCCTGACAACAGGGAAGGCCCACAATAGTACTGGTCTCCAAAGGTCACAGCCCTGCACCATTCACCTTCATTCTATTTCATTTCATTCTATTTCCAGATCCAGCCAACTTGGCTGTTTTGAGGGGGATAGGAGGCAGGGAGACACTCCTGGGGGACACACCTTGAATCCTGCTTTATGGCACATTAATTTTAGTAATACATAGGCCTTAACTGCTCAGTCAGGAATCCTGTGTTACCTTGTTTTAGTTTTGGTTGCATTTATTTTGTATTTTTTATAGCACGTCAATATGATTTCATAACAGACATAATCTGACAGAATAAAACTAAGGTCATGATTGGAGAGGTAACTATGGTTTTCTAACTCTGTGTCCTTTAGAAATGACAAATCTGTATCCACTATTTTTTTACTATTCATTTTAATAGTTTTCAAGTCTGTTCTTAAAATCAGCAATAGAATATAAGGTATTAATTAGAGGGAAGTGATGAAATGGTAAAGTGATAAGATACAGATGGAAATAGTTACTGATCTGTAGATTTAGTCGGCTAAAAACAAAGCCAAGATCCATGAAGGTCCTCTTGGGGGGTGATGGGGATGAAAACTCTAATGGTACATACTTATGTTTAAACTCTACTTAAGTTCTCCAGATGTTGGCTTTGAAGGAGCAATGGAGAGAGAAAAGAATATTCTATTCCTCTCTTTGAGCCTTTTCTATAAATTCCAAGATGGAGAGTATTAAAATTACTTTGGATTAAATTATGTGAAGGCAATATGGCCCCAAGTATTTTACCACTTAACCTCCTAAGGGCATCAGTTTCATTATCAGTGAAAGATGGGAGAAGCACTAACTTTCTAAATCTTTTTCACTCTGAAATATCTTATCTGAAAAATTATGATTTTGTGAATTCCTGAGTCTTTTTTACTCTGAAATGTTATGATTTTATATATGATTTTATTATGATTTAACTGCCAATTATCAGGGAAAATGACTCTCTGGAAGCAGCCATTAGACTTAAACATGGTTGCTACTTTTTGTCCTGAAATATGGTATAGGAAACATATGTTGTTTTTGCTGCCCATCATCTACTTGTCCTTCTTTTAGCTCTACCTTTTTTATTGAGGAAGGTCATCCTTCTAAAACTTTCATTGAAGGTGCTTCTGGTGGATTTGTCTGAACC
The DNA here is from genome assembly GCF_018350175.1 of Felis catus. NCBI lineage: Eukaryota > Metazoa > Chordata > Mammalia > Carnivora > Felidae > Felis > Felis catus. Next base: position 40,928,824 of record NC_058369.1, read on the forward strand.
CCCCCTTGGGTCTGGAGTGAAGTGTGTGGTTCAGTACCACCAGTCAGAACATCACCTGTTTGTCTCCACAGCAATTGGTTCAGGGACAGTCATATGAGCTAATAGGGGCCAACAACAAGCACAGAAACTTTCATAGGTGGTGGTTTAAGGAGCCATGCTGTAGCATCCTTTCTGTTGTAAAAGAAGAATCCAGAGTTGCCATCGGGCTCCACATAGAAAATGAGAATGCAATGGGTTTGACAGTAAGATGACACATCTTTGTTTGACTCCTGAATCCAACTACACAGAGTAAATTCTACCCTAGGACTTTTTTATTACATGAACCAATAAAGTATCTTTGGGCTTAAGTCAATTTGGGTCAGATTTTCCACTGTTTCCATCAGCAAGAACCTTAAATGATGCACATAGAATACGTCAAGTTTAAGCACTGGAGGGGTAAGATAGAATACTGAAATGAACACCAGGTCAACAATGTATTTGGTATTCTGGAGTCCAATAGAAATTTATTCACTACAAGTATAACAAGAGAATGCTTAATTTGAAGCTGACCACAAACGAATGCAAAAATCTCTCCTAGATATTTTTCCCTTAGTCACTGCCCTGAGCAAATATAATTATGGACTTGGCTAACTCTTCAGCCCAACCTTGTCCAGTTTCTATGATGAATCAAGCTTCAGTGTTGGGAAGAATAAAGTCCCTCACTGATGAAACTAGTCAGATTTCATACCCTGGTGACAGTAACAAGGATGTCACTTATCAATGTCACAATAGGAAAGAATCCAAAGGATAACCAAACCTTACATTTCAGACCTCCATTTAAAGAATCTGACCTAGAAACAGTAAGAGACTTGCTCAGGAATACAGAACTAGGAAAGACCAAGATTTGGGCTAGAATTTGGTTCTCCAGCTGCCTGATCAGTGAAACACATCCAGTTAAGCAAGTCTGTAGAATGTCAGGATTACTATATCTAGAAATCACTTTTGCTACTTAAGGGAGAAGATGTGTACTTTACTATTCTCATAAAGGAATCTTGCTGAGCTCAATGGGCAAGACAAATTCAAAATGTCAAGACAACTTTTATGCAATTTCAAGTCAACAGCCTACTATGAATGCTGATCTGAACTTCATCCCTAAATGGCAAATCACAAGAGCAATATACTTCTTAAAGCTTTAGTTTTTTTAGATTTGTTAAGGTTTTATTTCTTTATTTGTGAAATGAGAATAATAGCAACTTTCCCATAAGACTGTTGTGATGACAGTATGAGATAATACAAGTCAGCTGCTGCACAGATGTTAAACAACATCAATGCTCTCCTATCAGGATCACCACTATCATTACTATTTCTAGTGATGTTTTTACTCTATGACTAAACCCCGGAAAACACCCTTAAATAAAGAGTAATGCCTAACTGCATATTATCTTCTCAACAATAACTAAAACATTTTTTTTGCTTTCAGTTGCTTTAATTAATTAAACTCTTATCGGAAGAATGTTCTTGTATAAATGTAAGTATGCTCAGAAATTCCTAGGTGAATTTTGTCTTTCCATTGGACAGGGGATTGATTAAATCACCCCTGTGAATTAGCTCACTAAGCCAATACAACAAGCTTTTCTTAGAATTGTAGTGATAAAAGATAGGGATTTGCACAGCTTTTCTATATCTGTATGATATACTAAATTTATTCTGTTGACTAGTTTTTTTTAAAAAAATGTTTTCTTGTATACTTTCTAGTCACTAAGCAGAGAGAAAATAAAATGAAAATGGAATAGTTTCCTAATATGATTGAAAGGAAAGTGTGTCTAAAAAGCCTTAGAGCCCCAGAAGCATGAATGCAAACCATGTCTGGTGATAAACACACTCAGTTATTTTTGAATAACAAGAGGATTGTGCAATTTAATTCAAATAAATTGAAACCATTCTGTACACAGATTAAATGCTGTATGTTTAACTGTTGGACATTATAAACCATCAAAATGGTCCCTCTTGACCTAGGTAGAAAGAATGAGGTAGAAAATAGCACATTCTTTTTGGTGTAAAAACAAAAGTTAATGTCTTTTTTGTGTCGAGAGAATATGCCAACACATAACACAGTGCTCATCTACCATTGGTTTAGCTAACCCTTATAATGAAGCCTTCGCAGGAAGAGTCTAAGTTCTTAACCCATGAAAATATATTCTCTGAAAACCATTTGTAAAATAATTTTCTCTATATTTTCAATGGGATATAGAGAAAGAAAGAAAGAAAGGAAAATTATTTTCTGAAAGGAAACAGAACAGAGACCTGTAGAAATGCAGAACCCCACGGACATATCCAAGATGGTTCTGGTAATGAGAATTCAATGGTTTGGTCCTTCAATTCTTAAGATTCTTAATCATGTAGGCTTCTCTCCCCTTGATTAGAAAAATAATATAGAAAACTTGAAAGGTTTAAGCAAGCACCAAACACCCAAGATAACCAGTGGGATCATTTGGATTATATTCTTTAATAAACATTTTCCCTGTCTACAAAATCATGACAAATAGTCATAACTTCACTCTCTCTTTTTCTTTCCTTGCTTTTAAGTAATTACTATGCTACCATGACAATAATCTTCCTACACACAGTTTTTAAGGGTTTCTCACTACTGCCACTGATATTACATGGTTTCAAAGCCACCACTGTCTCTCACCTGGATTATTGCAAATCTAACTGGTCTCCCCGCCCTCGCCGGCTTCGGTGGATTCTCAACCAGCCAGAGAAATAGCACTTAAACCCATGTCAGATAGTCTCTTCTTTGCTCAGAACCTTCCAATTACACTCAGTAAAAGACAAAATTAAATATGCCTCCTCAAACATCCTCAACTTTCCTTTTTGACTTCCTATTTTATTAGCTTCATCCTTATTCGTTCTGTACCGACTGCAATGGCCTCTGTCCATGGAACGTAGCAGGCACGCTCCTATCTTAGTATGTGTTATTCCTTCTGCTTGGATGTTTTTCTCCCAGACGCCACAGGCCTGCCTCTCTCACACTATGTCTTTCATTGGTCATCTTACCAAAAACTGCGGTGCCTCTCCTCCATACGTTGTTTCTTTCTTCTTTTTCTGGTTCAAGCCGTGTATTTGAAGGTAATTCCACAAAGTGCTAAGAGTGATTGCGGAAGTAGGACCAGGAAGAGAGGAAGCCAATAAAGAATATGCTAATGAGAGGGACACTACTGCAGGCAACTGAGCCTGAAGCCCCTGGGGAACACCCTGAGAGACTTCCTGGAACATGCCTCAGAATTGTTTTCCTGAGGTGCAAGGAAGCTGAGGTATTTACCCTTTCATGCTCTCTCCTGAGCCAGAGCATGCCCTCAACAGAGAGACAAAGGAAGCCATTCAGCAGGTATGGGGGCTGTTTGCAGAGATCTCTGGGGATGGCAGAGGGGCTTGACAGAAGCGCCACAGAATGGACACTTAACTGGTTGTCCTGCATCCACTCTTGCTCCTTCCCATCCATCCCAATTACTGCTCCCAAAGTGATCCTTCTAAAATACCAAATAGATAAAATTATTCACCTGCTTAAAATCTGTCCACAGCTCCCCACTGTTTTCAGAATAAAATCCAAATAGACTGGCCTGACATTTCATTCTCAGCCACTCTTCAGGCTTTATATCCCACTTTTCCAGCATCCAAATCAGGCTCCAGGCACCATTCTAACTGTAGATTCTCTCTTGAACCACACTTGTGAGGTCCCCATAGGCACACAGACACAGCCATCCTGTCGGAAGGCCACCCATAAATATTTAACACACATATATTTGACTAGCTATTATATGCTAGGCTCTATGCTAGACACTGCAGATACACTGAGGAATAGATCACAGTTGCTGTCTTCAAAGAGCTAACTGTCTAAAATCTACGCAATGCTTTTACCTTCTTTAATGTCTTGTTTTTTTCCTAAGCACTTAACTATCCTACATACTGTATGCATTTTACTTATTTGTCTTGTCCTTTGGTTGTCTGTCTTACTAGAATATAAGCTTTGCAAAGACAGAGATTTTTATTTGTTCCCTTGAATCTCAGTTGTCCAGAATGGTACCTGGCACATAATCAGAGAGGAACCCAAAAAATATGTGTTGAATGAGTTATTTATTAAAATTACTTGAACATTTTCATAATATTCTCTTGTTTTCCTGCCTTCTCATCCACCTACATTGGACTATTTAAGTTTACTTCCATTTATATATTTTTAATAAATGACACTAGTGAAACTCCATAAATATACTTATCTGCCCATATTCACAGTTATTTCCTTATGTTCAATTCCCAGAAGTGAAATTATTGGGTTTACGATTCAATATCAATATATGTAAGGCAATATTTGCTTCCTGACCCTCTGTCTGACACTGGATATAATAATTTTTTTCTAGCCAATTTGACAGGTTAAAAAAGTGGTATTTCATTGCAGTTTTAATTTGCACATTTTTGCAAGTCACATCATTTTTTAAAAAATATTTTCTGGTGGCTGTCCTATTTTATGTGTTTTCCTTAGGTGGGCATGGAGAAATAATTACTAAAGAATCACACTGGAGTCCACCTGATGTTCTCTGGGTCTCTACCAACTTTGTATCAAAATACGACTAAAAAACTTCATCCTTGGAGATGATGTGATACTTGGGTGATAGATGATGTCATATTTGGAAGACACCACACCATTTTGTTCACATACCCAACAGCAGAGAAAAATCTTTGAGCAGGATACCCTAAGGTGAACAGTTTCCAAAACAACTTCCACTAAGGACCTTGGTGAGAAACTCCCATTATGCTGGACAGTGGACTATCTGCTTCTGAATTCAGAACACTGCTTAGAACTCCTGTGACCCATAATACCCTTCACCTTTCAATACTAAGGAGCAAATTGAGAGCCCAGCAATCCAAGGGATTATATACTTTTCTTTCTTTTTTAAAAAATAATCTTACTCTATTTTTGGTCCCAGAATAATTACAGGCAGGCAGAGTGAGACATGTTACATCAACTTGAAAGATGCCTCTACCCACTTTCTTAACTTTGAGGCAAAATTAGCTGTACGTGGGGACTTAGAGTTCAGCACAGTGTTGGGAAATTCAGGCTCACCACACAGACCAATCCCATTATGTGAGGATCAACACTTCCAGGCATCATGGCTGGTAAGTAGATCGCTGGGCATGCTATTCATGGTTAACAGAGCCCTCATTGGTTCTAGTGCATGGTTTCAAAGAATCACATCAGGATTCTGGCTGCAGAAACCCAGAAATGATGCTCATTTTAAAAAGCCAATTTCTCTTTCCACTTTAAACATTTATTAGCAAAAGATCATCATCAAAGGACGTATTCCTGTGATATCAACTAGCTGAAGGAATCTGCAAGAGGGGGGCTTTTCTTTAATGTTTTCTCAGAATTCCTCCCATTTATCAATTAGTTTGAAAAGGTTGGTTATATTCAAAAGTCTCTTAAGGAAAATATATTTTCCTTTTCTTCTAAGTTTTTTTTTTTAAATAAAATAAACTCTTAATTTTCAGATCTTTATTGAAGCTCAGTTTCTTCCTCGGATCAAAGGAGAAATAATCTCTCTTCCATTTCTAGGTTAGCTAAGTTTTGAGACTGGGTCTTGTCAAAGTGATCTGTATGAAAATAGAGAAGCTGTCCCTGCTCTTGGTGCCCAACCCATCATGCTTAACCTCCAGGGATGCTAATGAGAATAACAGCTGAAAGGTCCCAGAGGAACACCACACAGACACTGAATTGTGTTCCTTCTGCATTTGGAATGACATTTAAATGAAACCTGCAGCTGTTTAGAATGTGGTTAAGAAGATTTCCCACGGAATTGTTTTCCAGACCTCTGGGGCAGTTATAATGAGAGGTTCAGTCTAAGTTTCAGGGGAAAGAGATCAAACCACATGAACCTCAACCTCTATATGGAAAAGTTCCAGAAAATGTTCAGAAGATAAACTGCAGCAGGGACCTTAGATTGGTAACAGCTCACAACTCTAAGCACTTAGCCTCATTCATTGATTCCTGCATCCAATGAATGCTAGTTTTAAGTATATACAAAATATTCCACATAACAAATCAGATGCCTTAGAGAATGTGGCTAATATGTTACTGAGGGAGACACCCAAAAGGAAAATAAATAGCATTTAGTGGAAGGTGTACAGAAGGAAATGAGGAAGGTGCTGTGGTAGAGAATAGCTGAGACAGATGTGCTTTAATTAGGGTGGTCAGGGAGGGCTTCCAGGAAGAGGAGATATTTGGGTAGAAGTGTTAAAAATGAGAGGGTACTGGTTATTCAAACAGCTTTTTATTCACAGTATTATAGGAACTCACAATCTCTGGGATCTGACTGGAGAGCAACAATATTTTCTTCTTGTCTGAAAGGACACCCACCTGTTCAATCTCCCTGGTAACTTCAGAGGACCAGATATTCCCTGCTGCCTGTTATTCTAAGGGCTTAGAAGACAATTATGGACTAAGGGTTAATAGAATCTTTTTCCCTTCTGCATAAGAACTCCCCTTTTGGTTAGCTCTCTTGATCTGTTCCCACTGGTAACCTGATAAGGTCAATGTCACCTGTTGCTAGGCAACCTTATTAATGATAAAATGACTCCACATTGGAAGATTACATTTAGACCAGGAGAAGGCTATCTACTTGATAGGAAGTCGTAGCTATGCGCTTTTCTGAGTAGGGTTAGTATTCTTATAACCGGGCACAGCCCTAGCACGGACCCTGGAAACTCTGCCAAAACTGTTATTACAAGAGACATTGTCTCCTGAGGGGACAGGGCTGTTCACACACCTGTTCTAGGTGGTCTCTTTGCACTCCAGCTATTGCCTTAGGAGACTTGCCCTAATAACCATAATAACTGTCATGTGGACACTGAAGGATTTTTACAGAATAAGAACACCTGCTTCTGTCCTCCTGGGAACTTTGGATTCTGGTTCGCAACCTTCTTCATAGAGTAAAGCCTCTTGTGGGCTGGTGTGGGTTCTGAATCTGAATGTTTCTTTGAACCCAAGAAAACCACGAGTAGGCTCTACAGAACAATACCTAGTGGAAATGGGAGTGTTAGAGCAATGAGTGGGGAAGAAAAGCCAAAATCACAGTGATAGTCCTGAGTTGGGAGGAAATGAACAAAATTAATCTCCACCTGAAATCTATTCCTCTTCCAGCTGTCTACATAGCATTCTCTTCTCACTGACTCTATTACCAGCCATTTGGTGAGACTGATGTAGAAGATATTGAAACATTGAACATCTGTTCTGGTCTGTGATTCCGAGTCTCCTGGATTTCATGGCACAATGAACATTAAAAAATATTGAAGAAGTGGGTGACTCGGTTAAGCGTCTGACTTTCATTCAGGTCATGATTGTACGGCTCGTGAGTTAGAGTTGGGCATCGGGCTCTGTGCTGACAGCTCAGAGCCTGGAGCCTGCTTTAGATTCTGTGTCTCCCTCTCTCTCTGCCCCTCCCCCGCTCGCACGCTGTCTCTCTCTCAAAAATGAGTAAACATTAAAAAATATTGAAGAGGCAGACATCAGGTTGTCAAATTTTATTTTGCCAAGTACAGGTACAAACAACTGCAGCATTGGCACATACTCTCAACTGTTAATGTCATTTCCAAAGGGAAAACTCAGCACAAATTTATGAAAGAGCTATTTCTTAGGTTGAATAAATTCAGCTTTATAAAACCTACCATATACTAGAAGACATGGCCCATGGAGGGAAGATATAGGAAAGCCCTTTCTTAAAACCCTGAGCCATGCTTAAGTTTTTCTTCTTTTCCTTGGTAATTAGGGGAAAATTCATCACAGACCGACACTGGCCAAAGGCCTAGTGTGTGGAAACCCTTGAACCAGATGTCTTTCAGAGCTTTCCAGCTCTGGAATTTTTTAATTCAAACCCTACCCACTCTATGAAGACTAGTTCCATCATAGAGCTTTCTGCAATGGTGTCAGCTTAATCTCTCCTCTCTGAATTATTTGTATAATAAATAATGAATTACTTATTATGAATTGATGCTGCACAAATTTGACATTTACTAAATTCTACCCAATACCATTAACTAAATATTTCCTCTGTGATCAACTCCCCAAGCTAATAAGACGATATGCTCTGGGTACCTGGTTGGCTCAGTGAGTTGAGTATCCAACTCATGATTTTGGTTTAGGTCATGATTCCAGGGTCATGGCATTGAGTCCCCCTCTGGCTCCGAGCTGGGTGTGGAGGTTGCTTGGGATTCTCTCTCCCTGTCGCTCTCTGCCCCTCCCCCACTCACATGTGTGCATGTGCACGGTTTCTCTTTCTCTCTCTTTCAAAATAAACATTAAAAATATGGCATAAAACAAATATGAGTAATTTCAGTAATTCCCAGAGCCTGATGCAACATATAGTCTCAAAAAAATAATAAAACAAAAAAACCAAAAGGACAGAAAAAGTGTCTAGGAACAGAGGACTAGAATTTCACGGGGTAACTGAAATAAATGCATTGCTTTCACTTAGAATATCAACTGCCGAGACATAGCTGACAGAGAGATATTTATATCATCTCAGGTAATTCTAAGGGAAATTAAGCAAAGCAGTAGCCCTTTCCCCTCTATTTCAGCATAGTACTTAGCCAAGCTCTAACTAAAGGTTGGCAAGCTTTTTCTGGAAAAAAAACCAGATAGTAAATATTTTAAGAGTAATCGGCCATGTGGTCCCTGCTGCAATGACTCAACTCTGCTGATGTTATGTAAAAGTAGCCATTGCCAATTCACAAACAAGGTGATATGGCTATTTTCCAATAAAACTATACACAAAAGTCACAGGCAGGCTGGATATATATGGCCTTTGGGCCATAGTTTGCCAGCCCCTGTTCTTGGCAGAAGGACAGGCACTCTTTGCCTACTTGCAAATAAACTAAGGATTCCAGTTAAACAATTGACATTCTACTGTTGCTGCTTAGTACAGCACTAGTTTACGAGCCATTCACTTCGGTATGGGAAAGTCGTTTTCCCAGTGAAGTTCCAGATGTTGGAAAGAGGGAGAGAGAGAACACCCACCTAGTAAGCAGATTATCCGACAAAATTAACTTTGGGTTAAGATGTCACGAACAACTTCCCCTCATATTATTTTTCAGCTTGCACGGAAGAGAGTTTTCATAGATTGTGAGGATTATAGAGTGGAACTCAGCTCTTGGTGGCATTGATGATGGAGGAGGAGGAAGAGCAGAAAACAGAGGTAGGAAGGGAATTAGAAAATGATGAAGATGAAGCAAAGGAGGATTTCTTATTATGAGCAATCATTTCCGGCCTTATTGTTTTGCTCACTTTTCTGTAATCTGTAATAAATCATTGACTATAATGAGAGAATTTTGCATGTGACAAGGTCTTATAATTTCCTTCTCTGAAATTAGACTGATTATCAGAATAGAGATTCATGTTAATAACGGGGTTGGTTTTGGGATTTGGTCTGAACAGAGTTTATTCTGTCTTATAAAGCACTGCAGACAGCTTTCCCCTAGAAACACTATATAAATTCTGGCGATTGACTGATGGATGGATTGATTGGGGGACTGCCCTACTGTTTTTAAAACATTTTAAATTGCCATGAGTGGTTCTGACCCACTGTGCAGAAATTAGATGGCAGCTACCTACTTCTATTCTTAAATGGCAGCCTGATGCAGGCCTATTGTTTTAAGGTACTTTGTCCCCACGGGTATTGGACGAGAGCTGATGGCCAGACAACTAGTACACGTCAACTCTGTTTACCCATGTGGGAGTACAAGAGAGCGTACTTTCACAGCCCCTGCTCACAGTTCATGTTCAAAGAAATGGCATGCAATCTGCCTGTCACTACATACATTTAAAATAATGTGTTCCACAGCAAGGCGTCTATTAATAGAACAGCAAAAGGTAGTGTTTTGCTCCTACTGTTTGACACAATACCAGTACAAGTTGCTATTCCCTAACCATCATGTCCTCATGCTAAAGGCAGTAGGGCTACAATTTGAAGACTATTTACTTTTAAGGCAACTACTCAGACTGTCTTCACAATTCCCAGCGAACAGTCTCCAGTTAGGAATAAATTCTCTCTCCTAAATAAAGTCTGTGTGACAAACGTATGAATAAAGTTACATTCGTCACTGCATACTCTAAAATAAACCAGATGAAGTAAGATCAGAAAATGGGTCACGTGGACATTTATATTTTGGGGCTGACCAACTGTCGTGCCTCTTTCAGAGAGTTACAATCCCCTCCCACGTGCACTCATTGCTTTTTTTGGTGGGACTGAGTCTCTGCCCTCCATTTTGCTAGGCCCCAGTCCAAAGAGGATTTCTCTCCAGAATTTGAATCTTTAAGAAGTAGAACCAAGACAGGATAGGTCTTTCATTGTAGTGTCTGTGCCTTGAAATGCTACCAGTTAGTTGCTGAGACCTACATCTTTGGGGCCACTCTGGCTCCTGTTTCCACTCAAAGTTTCTAGCCTTCCTTGGATTCTGTGAACGGCCTTTCATACTTCTAATACATCCCTTTTCTGCCCAAGCAAGCCACACAATCCATTTTGGCCCTTTTGTGACCAAAGGACCCTAACTGAGACAACAAGGGAGTACAAATTTTAAGGAAAACAACATATAGAGTTTATAGTTCTTGGTTTACTTTTGCTACCGGAAAGGTCTGCCGGAATCCAGCTCCAGCAGGTCCAGAGATTCCCGAAGGATGAACGGCATTGGCAAAAAAGTGAAAATAAAACAAAACTAAAATAAAAAAAATAAATAAAAATGGGCTCAGACAACAGTAGTGCGTTGAACTGGCCGATTTGTTGTAGCAAATGTGGCATTCTATTTGCTAGTGATTTCCTTGTGGCATATGTCATCTACGTTTTTCTAACATTACCTAATTTTAAAAATGTTCCTATGTGTAACAACCTTTAAGAAATAACATGGTGATTTTCTCGTAATATTCCCGCATACCCTTTGATTATTCATTAATTTCTTACATTATTCCATTATGCATTTGTGTTTATCTATAATCTTATAATTATCTATAATCTATAAAGCATTTGTTTTGCTGTTCACATGAAAGACCCTCCATTTCTCAACACCTCAAGTGGAACAGTTACAGGGACATGACCTCCTAACCACACGAGGCCAGAAGAACAATGTGTTTGCCTCGGTCTAAGGTGCCAGGAAGGGTCCGAAAGGACCTTAGAAACCCATGCCTCACACATTCTCAGAGACACAATGCACCTAGGAATCAATGAACCATACTGTACCTTAACCAACTAAGTTCAGTCATCATCTGGAATGCCTTCCAGGGGGCCAGGTGGGCCTACGGGTTGAAGTCACCTGTACCCAGAGATACACTCATTAGTTGCCAGAGTGAGGCTTTTAAATCCCTATGTCTCTCCTTTACAGGCCCTCTTTGCTGGCAACTGCATGAGGCTATCCTTCCTGCACGTAGAGGAGTCTCCATAGGGGATGGCAAGGGCTAAATGTAAGGCCGCACAATTTCTTGCGGAACCTTATTTTCTTTCCTAGTGGTTCTTCTCCCAGAGGGCCTGTCGAGGGCAATTCCCCAACAGACAATACCCCAGGTAGTTTTAAGGCCAAATTACGTAAAAGCAGGAGTACAAGAAGCTTCACTGTCTGTGGGCCGCCCTGCAGTCACCAATCCGTCCACAGCTCGGGCCTTGCTACTCAGGCTGGGATGGCTCGGCTTCCAGCAAAGGTCTATACATAGAACATTACAACAACCTTTTGAAGTGTGAAAAGATATTAAGAAATTAATAGCCACCAAAAAGTGTTCAGGACTCAGTAGGTTTTTAAAATCAATGAGTGTTTCATAAATAATATAATAAATATTGAAGTGTACATTTTTTCCATACGCTGCTTATGGTCATGTGTTTGGCGAACATAGAGCAATGCACATTTGCTTTAAAATAGAATGTAATGGGGTGCCTGGGTGTCTCAGTTGGTTGAGCGACCGACTTCAGCTCAGGTCATGATCTCACAGCTCATGAGTTCAAGCCCCGGGTTGGGCTCTGGGCTGACAGCTCAGATCCCAGAGCCTGCTTCTGATCCTGTCTCCCTTTCTCTCTGCTCCTAACCCACTCACATTCTGTCTCTGTCTCTCTCAAAAATAAACATTAAAAATTGTTTTAAAATAGAATGTAATTATTGTAAAAGCCACAAAGATCAGCATCAGTATGGTTCTTTGGTTCTATTTTCTAGGAGAGTTAGGAAGCAAGTTGACGGACTGGCCCTCAGAAGAAATCTTCGATGGAAGTGAAGGGAAAAAAAGTCAGATTTCATAGCTGCCTCTTCAGGGATCTTTCTTAAAATACTCTACTGAGATCAAGTGAATTGGTGAGCGATTTATTACAAATTTTGTGTCCTATTTCTTTAACTGTAACCTTTATCTCAAGTTCCTCTTATTTCTGTCCTCCTTCAAACTATTATTTCAACTATCTGAAGCGTGTACCTTTTTCTTTAGTTCCTTTTTTCCCCCTTTTTGCTCATTATGATTTGATGTGGATTCAATTTTCCAAAAATATATCTCTGGTTCAATAGTTTCTATGTTGAATATGGTAATGTGACTCTTAATGAAAGCATTTCTCTCTCTCTCTTTCTGGTGAATCCTTATCTCTGCTTAAAAATGATTAAATAACTGAATCATGATGCCTTCTCTTTAGGTGAAAATGAGCTTGGCATTCGTAATTTAAATATATGGGCCAGGAAATGTACTTCTCTGTTTGCTGTATACTGCATTCTATGAAGAGTAATTATATGCTTTCACTGTTGAACAGCAATGAACTTGTAATGCAATAATACTCTAATCAATGCCTTATGTTTATATGCAGCCAGACTATCACTCCCTTTAATTTGCAGTGCACTGACTTCTCAGAGGTGCAGAAAAGAATGAGAGCCTGTTTTCTTTCTTAACTATAATTGTGTATTTACCTTTAACCCTAGGATTTGATCATAACAAAGGCTGAGTTGCTCATTGTCCTTCAATGGGGCTATGTGTTCATGGGTAAGATGCCTAATTGAAGGTGTATTTCGCCACCTGAACTCACAAAGATTAAGCAATTTAGAACTAAAAGGAGCCACAGTGGTACTTTATAGGGGCAATTATCCGTGTAGCAGTTTTGATTTTCTGAACCAGAAACCCAATTACAACACAATCTTCATCTAATACATGTTCAAAGATAGCCAAGGAAGAGAAGAGGTAGTCTTGTATACTCAAATAAACACTTCACAAAACATTAAGAGAAGTGAATTCTAGTTCTGCCGCTAACTAGTCTGTGATCTTGAGCAAATTCCTTAACAACATTCAGACCCAAATTTATCTGTAAAATAAGTATAATAAAATATGTGTTATATATCCTAAAGTATTATGAACGGACTCACATATAATAGTATACATAATTATATAATCTTTGAGAAGTATAAAGCACTGAAAAATAAAGAAGATTCTTGTTAAGAACTAGGCTACCATGGCACCAGGAATTAGCTTCATGTACTACTGGATTCTGACATGGACTCCATCTCCTACTCCATTCACCCTGGAATGGATGTTCTGTCTTCACCCAGCGAGCATCAGCCATGCCATTCCTAAGCCACAGTGATTGGTTCAGGGGTGGACATATCATTTCAATGATCCAATGAGAGAGAAGTTCAGGACTTCCTCTGTAATAACTCAGGGAAAAGAATTCCACTCTCTCTCTGGGGGGCGTGTTGACCAGATGTGAGGTGGAAGGACTATAGTTCCTATTTTGTTAACAAAAGAGAAATCAATCAGAGAAAGGCAGAAGTTAGAGAACTACAAGGAAATCGCTTCAAGTGTAAACTCTGCCCTACCTCAGGACTATTTAACTCTTAGGAGCCAGAAAGATTTTGGTCAAGCCAGTTTGCACTGGGCTTTTTGATATTTCTGCTAAAGGCACCTGATATGTAACAGCCTCAGGGGCATAAGACAGAGTAAGGTATGGAGTGAGAAGCAACCATCAAAGAAATGCCAGTAATTACAAGAAAAAAACAGAACAGCTTTAGGAGAAAGGATATAGATGGATATTTCGTCCTTATCTTCCTCCTTCTTTTTCTTTCCTCAAGAATGATGGTTGGGTTTCTTTTTTGTTGTTGTTTTTAATTTTTTTTACGTTTATTTATTTCTGAGAGACAGAGAGAGACAGCATGAACAGGGGAGGGGCAGAGAGAGAGGGAGACACAGAATCCGAAGTAGGCTCCAGGCTCTGAGCTGCCAGCAAAGAGCCCGATGCGGGGCTCGAACCCACGAACCATGAGATCGTGACCTGAGCTGAAGTCGGACGCTTAACTGACTGAGCCACCCAGGCGCCCCTGATGGTTGGGTTTCTTGAGAGGAAGTGTATGAAGATGGATGAAGAGACAATTACACTTTGGATAAATTAAGGTAACTCTTCAAATATCAGTGGTCTAAGACAACATTAGTTTAGAATCCAGTTTTCTATGGTGAGGAAGAGAATGGGGGAGTCAGTTCCTGGAATCATGTAGGAACCAGGTAGTTTTCCAAGTGTAGCTTGCAAGATTACTCAGATTGTTGATATCCAGCCATTAAACATGGAAAAATAAAGAAAAAATGGTCATACTTTCCTCCATTAGATACAACTCAGTGACATGCCCAAACCCAACTGTGGAATAAACTAGGAAATGTAGTTCAGCTGTGTGCCCAGAAGAGGGTAAAATGGTTTCTGAACAGTTATCTGTATCTGCTTCCTACTTATAAGGTTATGATTTTGGCTTGGGAATTGTGGCCAGCAATAGTTGACGCTACAAATTTAAAATATGTACCAGAGCCAGGAAGATAATATACAGCAGTGAAACCAGCCAAGCAAAATGTAATAAAGAATGGCAGAGATTTGGTCAAAACAGAAATTAAGTCATTTGGACTAAAGAAGAGAGCCATTGATCACTCAGCTAACGGTCGTCACACAGGAATCTGAATTCAGTGTTTCTAGGTTTTATTTCTCAAGATCAACTGAAAATATAAATTTCATGTACAGTTTTTTGATTCTTAAATGTTGGAAAATAATTTGTTATTGAAACACCAAGAAAAACCAAAGGAGACCTAGTTCTGATACCCAGCTCTATTTGCTGACCACCAACTTACAATCCACACGGTAGACCTCTTGCTCTATTTGTAATTTTTTTTTTGAGCATAGGGCCCTAATACAAATGGGTGTATGTTTATTAAACTTATATAAATATGCTATCCAACTATACTTCAAATATCATGAGGCATTAATATCTCATCATTTAGATGTCAAACTAAAATGAAATTTTTAACATTTCTCCCCACACTCTGGGGGGGCTATGACACATACATCATAGTTTGGAGGCAACAGTTCTGTGAGTCCACTGTTTTTCTTTTGACATCTAAGTTTTTCTTAGAAATTTTTGTTTTCTAAAACCTTTATGTTGTATATTCACCCATATAAGATTGGCTATGAGACTCATTAGTTTGCAACTGATTAGACTCTCCTGTGATGCCTATCAATTATTTTCTTCTTTGTGATTTCAGGCAAACTATGACACTGGCAGGTACAACATTGTCTGAGGCCAATTTCTGTTCTGTGTGAAATGGCTGAGGTTCAACTCCCAAGTTCTGATGACAAATATTTCCAGTTTCTTTTTTTTCTCTTTTACCTCAAATATGCAAAAGTGCTTATTTTTACTATTCATAGAAAACCACTCCTGACTGTGATAATTATTACAGAATTCCAGTGATATGTTTTATGAATTGAAGAACTATATGGACTAAGAAGAATCTTTATAAAATATACATAGTAGATGAACAGCATATAATGCTCATTTAAAACATAACATTCAGACTTGTAAATATATTTGTTTATAGATTTATATGTACCCTAAAAGATTTAATGAAGTGTAATTTTTTTTACATTTACTTCGTGTGTCTAGAAATTTTCATTGGGTATATTTTTTCCTCAGTATCCTGAATTCACTGCAAGCTGGAATTATTTAAGAGAACTAATTTCCCAGCAACAGACAGAGGCTGTAATTAAGTACCATCCCTTGGGCCTGTCATGGACTTGACTGTAAAAAGCAAAGTAATAGGAAAGGTCTAAGAAAATGCTTTCATGCCAACTAGTCTTTGAATTACAGAGCTGAGAGAAATGCGTGGATGTGTCCAACTCAAAAACAGATATGGGAATGCTCAGGTCATTGAGATCAATGTGAACATTCAGTGCTACCAAACTGCTACTAACACTTGTTTAAAGAATTAAAGGGCATCTTTGTTTTTATTTATTTTTGTTTCTTTCATTTCAATTTCACCTGGCCTTAGCCAAAGAGATGTCCTTAAACCTTAAGGTTTTGCCTGTTTGATTTTTTAAAAAAAATAACAAGCTTTAAAGGTACATAAGTCATGTACCATACTATTGGCCCAAGGATGTGTATAATTCAATGGTTTTTAGTATATTCAGAGTTATGCGGTGCGGCCATTACCACAATTTTAGAATGTTTTCATCACTCTGAAAAGAAAGCCCGTGCCCATTAGCAGTCACTCCCATTTCTTCTTAACTTCCCACCCCACCCTAGGCGGCCACAAATTCTCTCTCTACCTCTATAGATTTGCCTATTCTGGGAATTTCATACATATGACCTCATACAACATCTGGTATTTTAGGACCCTCTTCTTTAGTTTTCAAGCCTCATCAATATTGTAGCATGTAACAATACCCCATTCTTTATTTATTGCTAACTAATATCTCATTGTATAGATAGACCACATTTCATTCATCCATTTATCAGGTGATGGACATCTGGAGTATATCCACTTGGGGATATTATGAACAATGATGCTATGAACATTTGTGGACAAGTTTTTGTGTGAATAGATTTTTTAAGTTTTCTTGGGTATATACTTAGTGGTGCAATTGTTGGTGATATAAGTCTATGTGTAATCTTTGAGGAACCACTAGACTGATTTCTAGCTGCCTGTATTATTTCCTACCATTCCTACCAGTTTTTTTGTTTTGTTTTTTACATCCACCCTATTGTGAGAAAAATAGTATCGCACTGTGGTTTTGATTTGCATTTCCCAGATGGCTAATGAACTGGTTTCCTAAGACTTTACACATAATCAGCTAAGAAAAGAAAAACTGGGGCACTTGGGTGGCTCAGTTGGTTAAGCGTCTGACTCTTGATTTCAGCTCAGGTTATGACCTCACATTTTGTGAGTTCCAGCCCCACATCGGGCTCTGCACTGACACTGTGGAGCCTGCTTGTGCTTCTCTCTCTCCCTCTCTCTCTCTCTCTGCCTGTGCTCACTCTCTCTCTCCAAAATAAATAAAGGAAATATTAAAAAAAGAAAAGAAAAATTAAATACTTTCACAATTTAAAAAAACAATAAGGTAGATTTAGGTTAGGAGTATAAAGGAGAAAGAAGAGATGAACCAAAGGAAAAAAAAATTATTCCTATTCATTGAACCTATATAGCAAATCTCTTCATAGAATGGCATGTCTAAGCAGCATGCTTTCCACATGCAGAAGAAACTGGCAGTAGTCCTATTTTAACTGTAATTTTGATGAGACTAGAAGGACCCTCTTCAAATGTATACCTCTAAGAAGAGAGAAGAAAAAGAAGACCAATTAAGAGGCTGTTTTACAAGTGTGTGTAGGAAAGATGGTGACTTGGGTTCTGTGGTAGCAGGTGGGAGGGAGGGGATGAGAAAAGGCTGGGGGCAGAAAAGGCTTCAGATTCAGGAAAGGCTTCATAAATGACAGACCATGAAAATATTAATGAAGGGAAGGGACTTGAAGAATGTGCAGAAGGTCAACAGGCAGAATGTGAGACAAAGGAAAAACCAGGGTAGAGAATTTTACCTTGAAGAGTAAGGGGAAAGAGCAGGCAGCTGAGTTACACCAGAGCAGGGGTTTTCAAAGGGCAGTTCCCTCCTCAGGAGCCTCACTACCATCTGGGTTGGAACTAACTGGAAAAGCAGGCAGGGGGCCTCACTCAGACCTACTAAATCAGAAAGTCTGGGGATGGGACCCAGAAACCGTGTTTTAACAAGCCTTGCTGATGATGCTGATATACACCCTAGTCTGAGAATCACCTTTAGAATATAGGATGGCATGGTAAGTGGGTAAACGGGAGTGACGATCTCTAGTGAGTATGGTAGCTCAAAGAGAGGTAATGAATGTTTAATGAGCAGAGAAGTAATTAATTAGAGTGATAGCTCCGGAGTATTAAATTGATAGCAATGTAAGGTGAAATTGCCTAAATCGAATTGGCACAATTACAGTATAAACATCTAACTAGATTTTTGGTTGGAGCACAAAACCTGGGAAAAAGCATAAAAGTTCTGTTTCCTCCAATTTTAACTGAAACAAAATGAAAAAATAAGCATCTTTAGCATTGGAAAGTCATTCCACTGACTGAGGTGAGAAATAGAAATACACTGATATTGTATTTAAAACGCCTCTAATCTAACGTGGGAGATAAATGAGAGGTTGCATATGGAAAGAAAATCATCATCAAAGACCTCTTTGTTATTTGGATAGATCGTTGTCTTGTGCGGTTCCAGAGAGCACTGTTCCAATCAGAGTTTATGGGAACCACGCCCCCTAGAGCGGTGTAGCACATAGCTGTCACTGTTTGTATGCATCACCCCTGCATTCCTGGCTGTCAAAGTGCTGTAACTGATACATTTTCACATACATTTGAATCTCTTAAAATCGAAGGGACATGACGCTATGTGAAATAAACCACTGAACAAGCTACATACTGTATGACTTCAAATACATGACTTTCTGGAAAAAGCAAAACTACAGAGACAGTAGAGAGATCGGTGGTTGCTAGGAGTTCAGGAGGAGGAGGGAGGGATGATAGGTACAGCACAGTGCATTTTAGAGCAGTGAAACTATTCTGTATGATACTGCAATGATGGATACAGGACATGAAACACCTGTCCAAACCCAGAGAACTGGACCACACAAACAATGAACTCTGACGTAAACTAGAGAATTTAGTTTCGAATAATATATTGGCTCATCAGCTGTAGCAAATGTACCACACTAACGCAAGATGTTAATAACACACGAAAGTAGGAGGTGAAACGGTGTAGGCACTTCCTGTGCAATTTTTCTATAAACCTAAAAATTAATCTCTTAAATTAAAAAAAAAAAATCCAGGGAGAGAAAAGGATGACTTCCATGAAGCAGATAAGACTGACCTCAGCTGGGTCAAGGACAATAGGTTAGAAACCTCAAACTGTAACATCAAAGGTTAAAAGGTAGACTTAAGTAAGAACATTTAAAGAACGACTTAATGAACTAGGTACCCCAAACTTAATTGCAGTTCTCTGAAAATTCAGTATTCTGTCATGCTTCTGAGCCTTGGCATATGCTGTTTCTTTTCCCAGAATACCTTTTCCCTCCTCTCAAATGGGAACTTTCTTAGTCATCTCCTTTATGAATGCTTTCCTGCCTCCCTACAACAACAGTTCTTATCACTTTGTGTTTACCTCTACTGTTAGCACTTGCAAGCCGTCTTGTGCAAAGACGATGCCGGATTCTGACTTCTTAGGTGATGTTTACCTTTTCGTTAAGAAATATATATATATCATGGTAACATTGCTCCTTCTGCCTCTTGGCTACTGTGAAGGACACTGCTCTGAACTCGTCATGTATGCACATGGATTTACAAATACCTCTTCAAGATCCTGCTCCCAATTCCTTTGGATATATACCCAGAAGCGTGATTTGCTGGAACATATGGTAATTCTATCTTTGATTTTTTTGAAGAAATGCCATACTATTTTCCATAGTGGCTGAGTTGTTTTACATTTCCACCAGCAATTCACAAGAGTTCCAATATCTCCACATCCTTACCAATACCTGTTATTTTTTTTTAAATTTTAATCTTTATTTATTCTTGAGAGAGGGCGAGAGAGAGAGACAGAGTGCAAGTGGGGGAGGGGTAGAGAGAAAGAGGGAGACACAGAATCCGAAGAAGGCTTCAGGCTCTGAGCTGTCAGCACAGAGCCTGACGCGGGGCTCAAACTCACAGACTGTTAGATCACGTCCGGAGCTGAAGTCAGATGCTTAATCAACTGAGCCACCCAGGCACCCCCTTGTTATTTTTTGTTATGTTTTTATAGTTATCATCCCAAGTATTTATCAATAAATGAAGATATGGTGTATGTGTGTATACACATATATGTCATATATGTATACACATACATATATGTATACACATATATACATGTACATATATACATACACATACATATGCACATATATACGCACATGTGTACATATATACACACATACATATGTACATATATACACATACATACATATGCACATATATACATATACATATATATGCATACATAAGTACATACATTCATACACACACATGCACAATGGGATATCATTCAGTCTTCATTCAGCCTCAAAAAGAAAGGAAATTCCATCACAGGCTACAAAATGGGTGAAACTTGAGGACCTTATGATAAGGGAAATATGCCAGTCACAAAACAATAGATACTATTATGATTCCACTTATATGAGATACCAAAAGCAATAAAGTATATAGAACAGGAAGTAAAAAGGTAGTTTCCTATGGCTGAGAAGGGGAAATGGGGAGCTGTTTAATGGGGATAGAGTTTCAGTTTTGTAAGATAAAAAAGTTGTGGAGATCTGATTCACAGCAATGTAAATATATGTTTAATATGATTAACTTATGAATAGTTTAGAAAATAAAATGTGTAACATGTGTTTTACCATAATTGCAAATAATAAAAAATAGAAACTGTTAGCCTGTTATTATTTTTAGTAGATAAACCAAGTTCATAGGTACTATGATAGCCACAGTCAACTACACTGTTGCTAAAAAGTTAAAAAATAAATGTAACAACAGGGTGCCAGGGTGGCTTAGCTGGTTAAGTGTCCCGCTCTTGGTTTCGGCTCAGGTCATGATCTCACGGTTTTGTGAGTTCGAGCCCACGTCTGGCTCCGCATTGACAATGTGAAGTCTGCTTGGGATTCTCCGTCTCCCTCTCTTTCTGCCCCTCCCCCACTCACAATGCCTCTGTCTCTCTCAAAATAAACAAACCTAAAAAGAAATACTTTACTCCATCTACAAGCTGCTTTATAAGGTTGGTTGCAACTGTCAGCCCATAGATCTTTCTGTAAGAGTAAAAAGAATCTTCTCTTTTTATCTGGCACCATTTCTCTGCAAACAGAACTTTTGAAACTCAAATCATACAGTCTTTATGCTGAAGTTAACCTGTTTCTTTTTTCTAGCAACTCTTATGCATCTTCATAAATAACACATAGAGTGTATGGTTAGTCATAGCTGTTTATGAATCATTTTATTTCTTCCTTTTTTATTCTATTAATTTCTCTACTTCGAAATGTCTTTCTTATTAAGATATAAGAGCTCTTTGTATGCGAGAGTCATTAATCTTTTGTTATACGTGTTTTCAATGTTTTCTTGACTTGTTGCTTGCCTTTTACATTTATTGATGGTGCTTTGAGGAAACTATAGTAGCTGCAATATTTATTAAGTTCAATCTATTAATGTTTTCTCCTACAGGGAAGTTCTTCAGAGAAGTGTACCTTGATTTTGATTCAGATTTCTGTCGGTGTTGAGAAAAGGTGCAGTATAATACAGCAGCTGTGCCTCAAGGCCTACAAATCAGACAGGTCTACACAGCCTGACATTTTACATGTTTTTAGATATTACCTAACTTTTCTTACCCAAGTTGTGTTATCTATAACATGGACTTGTGAGTCTCAAGTCAAATAACCTATTTTTATATTTTTAATGTTTATTTGTTTTTGAGATAGATAGAGAGCAAGGGCACGAGTGTGTGTATGCTTGTGAGCACAAGCAGGGAGCAGGGGCAGAGAGAGAATCCCAAGCCGACTTGGTACTGTTGGCACAGAGCCCCACGTGGGACTTGAACTCATGAACCGTGAGATCATGACCAGAGCCAAAATCAAGTCGGACACTTAACCAACTGAGTCACCCATGTGCCCCTCAAGTGACATAACCTGTCTTTAGCTCTTAGCTCAGGGGTTGATTTGTAGTAAACATTTACCAGCTCTAAGGATGGGGATCATGATGCTGGTGGTGGTGATTAAAACTTCCAGTTCACAGGGGCACCTGGGTGGCTCAGTTAGTCAAGTGTCCAACTTTGGCTGAGGTCATGATCTTGTGGTTTGGGAGTTCAAGCCCCAACTCAGGCTCTGTGCTGACAGCTCAGAGCCTGGAGCCTGCTTCAGATTCTGTGTCTCCCTCTCTCTGCCCCTCCTTTGCTCATACTCTGTCTCTGTCTCTCTAAAAAATTAAAAATTAAAAATTAGAAAAAAAAAACAAACCCTTCCAGTCCTTAGCTTCCCTTTATCAGCCTGGGTGGCGTGTGTATCTTTATATCTCAGGGACTTTTGCCTTGTTTCTTCACTCAAACTCTTTTTAAAGCTACAAACATCTATTCTGGGTCACTTCACACCCCAATTTCCAGAAATTGCTGATGAACATAGTGTATATAATTTTTCACTAATGACAAGTGTTTTTGGTTTAAAGTTTTTGCTATAAATTTCTAAGGAAAAAGAAAGGGACGCCAACAATGCCAGCAAACATGGGGATACTGCAAAATATAACCAGCATATGCACTTCTCTGCATTGTGGTTCCTGGTGAAAAGCCACAGCTCCCTCCTGACTAAATGTAAAACTGAGCGCCTTACTACCCTTCCCCGAAATTTGTTTTCCCCTTGGTTCTTAAGACTTCCCTTCTCCTCCTCAAAGGTTCCTCTACCCAGGATATGAGACTGAGCAGGCATTTAAGGCAAAATAGTGCTCTTGGTTTCAGAGACCCTCTCACCCAGTTACTCCCACCTCTGTGAGACTTCAGTCCTCCTAAGGGACATTTGCCTTTTGAGCACAATCATTCAATTGCAGCTTATTGTGTACCTCCTTGAAGCAAAACTGTTCACATTGTGTTAAGTGGATCCAGTGCCCTGAAGACATGGTCCCCACCCCTAAATTTCTCCCTACTAGGAGTCCCTCATATCTGTTGTTCTCATATTCTCAGAGAGCTTCCACATAAGATAAATGATTTCATCTTCATGGAAAACCCAGCAAATTCACTTCTTAAATGATAAAACAGTTCAGACGCTTAAGTAACTTGGCTGAGATATTTTTCGATGATGGAATTAACTCCAGAATTCATGATCCTTGTGTAATCCCTTCTGCCCCCTCAGGATGATAGTATAACAACCAGGGTACCTCTTGCCAGGCTTCTCTGGTACCTTCCTCTTTGTACTGTGTTGTAGCAAAGGAGTGCTCTCATCAGGCAGACGTGTTCAAATCCAGACATTCACCTTTACTCATTGGGTAATTCTGAGAAAAGTATCCTACTTCTTCATCTGAGGTGGGAAACTGGAGGACTCCATAAAAATGTACTCTTTGCTCCTTTTCCTGCTTCTATTCTTGCCATGACCTGTACCCCGTCCCCCCCCCTCACCCACCGCCTTTTACACATGCCTTGTAATGCAAATAGCATATGTTCTCCTTGTGAGGAACAAAGAGCTAAAGATCCCTCTAGAATAGATAAAATTTAAGGAAATACCAGCTCAGAAAGACCAGACAAAGCTATAATATGCATATTCCAGACCACAGTGCTAAACATGTCAACGCCAAGGCCCCCTTGCCTCAAGGACTTATACCTGGGTCCCCAGGTATTTGTTCCTGGATGTCTGAAGGGACACACACACACCAGACCTCTATCCTCAGTAAAACCCCCCAGACGCTGAACAAAGATGAGACTCCTGCTCTTTTCCTTTCTGCATCTCCTGTAGGCTCTGTATCTGCTCTGTCTGGATCTTCGATAAACTCTGCTCTCAGTTCCTGCTGGCTCGCATTTGATTTCCATCCTACCCAAGCCAAGGATCCTCTCGCCTGGTCCTGCCGTATCCTCTCTGGGTCCCCAGACCTGGCCTGCCGGCACCACAATCTTTAGCTATGTCACCTCTAAAGTGTGATGATTACTATAAATAAACCTACTTCATAGGGTTGTGTGGATTAAGTGAAATAGGGGACAGGAAGCACTCAATAGCTATTATTATAACTGAAGCCATAGGCATCTCACTGGCTATTACATGGATTATTCAGCAGTTGTCAGGGAGTCCAAAGCAATATCTAAAGTATATAACCTACAGTGCCCCTGTGATGGTAAAATTCCTGCATCATGAGATGACTGTGTCTCATTTCAAGACATTTTTTCCCTGAATTCTACAAAGGAATGCTAGACTCCCAAGAAAGACGGCCAAGGCAGGGGTTTTTGACTCCCGGTTCGTCATTCATAAGCTAAGCAATTTGGAAGGTCCTCTCCAGCTGTATATATAGTTCGCTGTGAACACACCTGGAAGCATTTTAATCAGCGTTAGCTTCGTGAGCTTTCCAGCGCTACACCTGAATTTCCACAGGAACCCAATCTGTAACAGCCGACAACCTCAAGACACAGTCTGATGATCATTCCTTGCCAATCCTCTTCTGGTGATGTTCTTCCGATAAGGCTCATTTTAGTACTGTCGGTAGCTTTACCAAGACACCCTGGGGAGGAAGCCTCTGCGGTTACACTTTCAGTGTCATGAATGAATTATTCATATATGTCACAGCTATTCATAAAAAAAGGGAAAGCATTAACTCAGAACATTCTCACAAGGGTCGTTTTAACATGTAAGGGACAAGTCGTACTTCTGTGCACCCCAATGCTTTCCAGCCTCTGATGACTGGAAATTAAGTGACATATTTTGAGCAGCTGAAGTGGCTTAGAGACGAGTGAGAGCTCTGTGTTATGTAAGCCTGCACGTCATCCCGAGGATGTTTTGGCAAGCTCTCTGCTGACTATGTAGACTGCTCACAAGTCCATAGGAAACTTTTCTAAAGTCCACCTGTGTGCCAATGTGACCACTGTGAATGTGGTCTCATTCTCAACAGGCTTGGATATGTATCTAAGAAAAATACTTTTGCAGAGAATCAAAAGAGCTCAGTTGAAATTTCATGCAATTCTTCAAAGGGCTTATGTCTCAGTAACATCTCAACTGCACAGCTAACAAGGCAAATCAAGCATAGTCAAAAAGAAGAGGTAACCAAATAGAAAGTTAATGGCCCTTCTTGCCATTACTTGACTACAAATTTAGTTCCCAACAGACTCCTTGGTTCTGGAACATCTACCACACTTAGCAAGAAAGTAAAATTCCTAATGTGTCCTTGGTTGCACAAAGTTGAGGAACTGATCTGAAAAAAGACATGGAAATTATTGTTGAAGGCAGAATTTCCCCCCAAGAAACATCAACAAGCAATCATAATCCCAAAATGACAATGTTCTATTGGCAAATAAGTACCATGGAACCTGAAATCCAGCTCGGCCTTTCCCCAAGCCAAGATGTCACCCGTTATGACCAGTTCCTTTTCCAGGTGACAACTGAGAATATCGGAGTTTATCTTTTCTTCTGTTGTATCCCGCAGTTTGAAAGAATTTGCCTGCTAAGCAAAATGCCATTACTAAACAGCAATAATATGAATGATCTTTTGCTTAATTGACCAATATTATTATGTATGGGGTACCTTCTAAGCCTTTTACATATTACCTAAGTTAATCCTCAAATAATCTTATGTGAATAAGATGTTTTATATCGCCATTTTACAGATGAAGAAACTGAGGCTTCAAGAAGTAATATATAGTAAGAGCAACAGCCATAATTCAAACCCACTTACCTAAAGTCAGTCCTCTTAACCATGCAGTGAATCATCCCCAATATCTAATGATTTTCAGTGTTTAACAAGGAAATATATAGTTGCAAATATGCTATTTTGAATAGCATTATATCAGCATGTGAGCTTTATCTGATTAACTTTATTTTATTTTCTTTAATATTTATTTATTTGAGAGAGAGTGGGGGGGGCAGGGGCAGAGAGAGAGGGAGAGAGAGAATCCCAAGCAGGCTCCATGTTGTCGGCACAGAGCCTGATGTGGGGTTAAATCTCACGAACTGAGAGATCATGACCTGAACCGAAATTGAGTCTGACGCTTAACTAACTGAGCCACCCGGGCACCCCTAGCTGATTAACTTTAAATTAAAGTTCACTTTAACTTTCGAGCTGGTAGAATTCTAGGTAAAATTCCCTTCCCAGTTGAGAGACCTTCAAACATGTGTCGATGGATAGCCACATGACTCGACACACATTCAAGACCCAGTCACCATAGCAGCTGCCCCTTGGCTACCCCTGAGATCTATAAAATTTGTGCATGCCTATAGCTGCGTCCACAGGACGGGAAAAGCACACTGGAGATTTCTGAACATGGTGAGGGCGAGTTTGCCAATTCTGGGGATTGGAGTACTAACTCCTGGTGGCACGTTCCTGTAGCCCACAGGGTCCTCACCTTGTGGCAAAAGGTGTGGCTAGAGGATGGCAGAGCAGGGTCTTTTGAAGCACAGGGTCCAGGGCTAGAATACGTAGAGGACAAAGGGGAGGTGGGGGCTGTGATGTGATGAAAAAACAGGTCCATTACTTTCATAGTCTGAAATATCATGTACTCCTTTGTTACTTGTACATTTTCAAAACATACTCATTAGAATATGAATTACATACAAGCAGATCTCTTGGCTATCCTGTCTTCTACTGCATCTCCAACATGTATGACAAAGCCTGGCACAGATAATTCACCAAATTAAAATCTGTTCAATGAATAAATGAGTAAAGCATAAAGGCTTACAAATATGCAAACACAAAACAAAACAACAACAACAGCAACAAAAAAATGTTCCAGGAGCCTTTCTAGGTGCTTTGCATATAAGACCCCCTTCATTCCTAACAACTATAGGAGGTAGGTACTAGGAAAATCACTTTACAAATTGCACAGGAAGGTTAAACAGTCTGCCTAATATCGTAGAGCTATTAATAGGCTCAAAAGGCTGCATTCTTTTTCATGATGAGACACTGAGTATATAAATAAATGATTGTGCAAGGGAGGGAAGGAAAGAAGGAAGGAAGGAAGGGAGGAAGGAAGGAAGGAAGGAAGGAAGGAAGGAAGGAAGGAAGGAAGGAAAGGAGAGAGATCAGGGCAGCATAGCAGAATGAAAAATTAAATCTCTTCTTCATTCAGATTTTTAAAAAATGGTAAAATTTACAATTCACACACAATTCAAAAGTGTACCATGTGAAAACACTTGTGGGAAAGAACTGACAACCATACAGCTCTTTCCTCAGCAGAATGATCTTTTTAAAAAATACCCAAGAAAGCTTGGGAATTGGCACAAGACGGTAGCCATCTCGAAGACGGGGCAGCATTTTTGCTGTAACATATGGTAAGGCATAAATAAGGGCCATTTAAAAGTGGGTCCAAACAAGCCCCCTTCTAGATGCATAAAGAAGAGTGCCTTTGGAGACTGTCAGGAGTTTAGAAACTTGATTGGAAAAAGGATTTGGGCACAGAGTAGAAAATTAGTTAACAGCATGCCTTCTGACCTCCCCAGTCTATGTAATACCAAGAGCTGAGTTCCAACATATCAGTATGCTGACTGGTGACTTCTAATTAAAAATAAAATCTAACACCTGTGCATCAGACAGCATGAACTGCTGGAGTTCCCACACACATCCAGCTATAGAGTTTGGCCATAAAGATGGTTTCATTTCTCAGATGAAACGTAGATGCTAGATTTATTAGAGGGATGGCAGATAGTATGATTAATACACATTCTGTCACCTTTTCATCCTTCCATTTATGCTAGCTGGATGTTGCTCCTAGTGTCTTCAAGTGAAATTCCAGCTTAAAAGAAAGAAGAAGTGAAGAGAGGAGAGAGCAAAGGGAAAAGGAAGGAATGGGATGGGCAAAGGAGGGGAGAGCAGGAGGAGAGGATGAAAACAAGGGAAGGAAGGACAGGGGAAATCACAGAAAAGAGAGCTTGTTACCTCTGGCTAGAAACAAGCAAGCTCCAGAAACACAAGTCCTAGTGCCCAGTGATAACTTCTTCACTCCTGACTTGCCTAAGTTTAGCAAGAATCTTAGCTGGGTTGCCCCCCTGTGACCTCATCAGAACATCATTATTCACATGCCTCCAAATGGAGAGCAGCAGGGAGGAGTCTCAAACGCCCCCAGCCCTATCCCCTTCCCCTAAACAAACAAACAAACAAACAAACAAACAAAGTTTAAAAATTCCAAAAGGAAACTTATATGCACACACACACAGGATTAGTTTGGTTTGCTTCCTTAATTGCTGTTTTTGTTTGTACATACCATAACTTTATACAGTCATTTGAGATAATTGAGATAATGCGACCAATTAACTGGAATTGCCTTACACACTGAGAAGTATTGTTCCCTGAGGCAAAATACAGTGAAGGTGGTCAATGTTGAACGTTCTTGTTTGCAGTCTGTTAGCATTCTAGTCTCCAGAATTATCATTTCATTATGACTACTCCTACTATCATCATCATCATCATCATCATTACTGGGATGATGAGAATGATTGTCCTGATTTCTTCTCCCTGTTCTCCTTCCCCATTTATTTTCATGGTTGCCTTTTTCCACCACATTAGTTTTTGTTCTTCAGAGTATTTGCTTAACAGTTTTTCCATTTCAATGGTTCAGATTTTCCCTTATTGCATTATGTGATGGAGTACTGATGGATTTTTCCGTGATTTAGACAATGAAGAAAAATTACATAAAAACTTATATACACCTCACATATGAAGAGGCATAGAATGTAAGAAATAACTTTATTCTTAGCCTACTCTATTTCCTTTCAGATCATCTCAATTCCACTCTCCAAAGGTATAGAAACCCTGAAAAATTGCATGTCTCCTTCAAATTATTTTATATGTGCATACAAACCCATCTTTGTATTTCTTCATACATTTAACATAAATGGGCTCATGTTATGCATACTATTCTGTAACTTTCTTCCTCCATTACACACTATGATGGAGTATTTCCATTAAACACTCCATATCAGGAGTAGTTACTCTGTTCTTTTTACTAACATTATGGTATTCCATTGTGTAAATATACTATTAAAAAAACTCTACTGTACTTATGAACATTTAGTTTTTCTACCTAGCAACAGTTTAAATCAAATTACAGTGAATTTGGACACACACACACACACACACACACACACACATACAATTGTACAAACACTTTATTTATTTTTTTTTTTAGTTTTTTTAAATGTTTGTTTATTTCTGAGACAGAGAGAGACAGACCATGAGTGGGGGAGGGGCAGAGAGAGAGGGAGACACAGAATCCGCAGGAGGCTCCAGGCTCTGAGCTGTCAGCACAGAGCCCCACATGGGGCTCGAACTCACAAACCATGAGTTCATGACCTGAACCCAAGTCGGACGCTCAACTGACTGAGCCACCCAGGCACCCCGACAAACACTTTCTTAATGGGATAAAGTCTTATAAAAAAATTATAATAGTAAAAGGCATTCTTAAATTTTAATAGATTTTGCCAAATTTCCTGAAATAAAATAGTATCCACTTATAACTTAAAAAAATTTTAATGTGTATTCATTTCTGAGAGACAAAGCGAGAGCAGGGGAGTGGCAGAGAGAGAGAGAGAGAGAGAGAGAGAGAGAGACAGAGAGAGAGAGATACCCAGAATCCAAAGCAGCTCCAGGCTCTGAGCTGTCAGCACAGAGCCCAAAGCAGGGCTTGAACCCACAAACAATGAGATGAGCTGCAGTCAGATGCTGAACCAACTGAGCCTCTCAGGTGCCCCAACAATTTATAATTTTTAAACTGACTTTATCCTTTTAGATTTTGAAATTAAAAATTAATGTTTGTTCATTTTAACAAGTAAAAATTATATGGAGATATATATATAACACCTCTCTCCCACCATTCCCCACATGCATCCCCTTTGAAATACCCAATTCTACCTATTTGTTGATGGACTAACAAGGAACGGGAATGGCCATTTTTCTATAACCTTACCAGCAAGAAGATTATCAATCTTGATTTTTCTAACTGGATGAGCAAAAAATGTTATTTGCTTTTTTTCAGCCATCTATTTATTAGCCATTTATATTTCATATCCCATACATTTATTTTGCATTGTTTTTGTCTGTTCAATAGCACATTTTTTTCCTTGTCAATATAGAGGAGCATTTTTAACATGAGAAATATTAATCCTTTTTTTTTTACATTATTTTACTCAAAGTTCATTGTCTTTTAAGCTATTTTGGGTATTCTGCCACTTTGAAATTTTATAGTTTCTACAGAATATTCAGCAAGAAAAATGTAACTGGAATTTTAGTTTGAATGTTCTGCACATAAAGTAAAAATGTCAGCACCAAGTGTGTTTTCCCTTAACTTCACCTCAACGTATTCTGTTTCTTTTCAGATTCTCAGGAAGGGATACTCCTTATTTTCAAAAGCACATGCCTTGTCTTGAAATTTAAATCTAATATCCCTACCCCCCACCCCTTTGAATCTATGGGCATTTGAAATACAGGCTTTTTTTTTTCTTTTAAAAGTTCATGTTGTAGAAGTATTTTTCTGATTTTATAATAAAGTCTACCCATATTTCATTATAATCAGAGACTATTCTTGAATAAAGAATATTGTTACATAATGTAAAGTAGTAAGATTTTGTAATATTATAAGACCATTTTCATTACCGTTCTAATGGAAACTTTTATTTATTTTTTAAAATATTTTTTAAGTTTATTTATTTTGTTTGAAAGAGAGAGAGAGAGAGAGAGCTAGGAAGGGGCAAAGAGAGGAAGAGAGAGAGAGTCCCAAGCAGGCTCCACACTGCCAGTTTGGTGCAGGGCTCAAAGTCACTAACTGTCACAAAGTCTAGAGTTGGAGGCTTAACCAACTGAGTCACCCAGGCACCCCACCAATGGAAACTTTATAAGCAGGTATCCTCCACTTCCTATATAATGTATATCTCTATTTCTATATATGAGTATCAGCATATATACGCGGACACACATAGAATTTATTTCTGGAACTTTTATATCTTTCTCGACTTGGTTCATTATAGGCTTAGATAATTGAATAAAGTTATCTTACTACGTTTACTTCTTCTTTCTCCTATTTTTTTTTTTTTTTTGCTTGATAAAAGCTGAATCCATGATATGGCACATAGATCTTTATAAATATTAGACTCTTATTATGAACTTTACCTCCTTATTTTGTATTAATCTTATTTCTTCAAGTATCAGTTTATCTATATTTTGTGTGGTGTGTGTATGAGTACTGACATTAATTTTGTTTAATTATATGAATATGACTAAGACAAAAACAAATGAGAGATTATGGTTATACTACTGGGGTGTGTGCGTGTGACCATTTTCCTACTATTCACTTTTGCATTTTAATTGCACTACATGGTTATTTGGCTTCACAAAATTTCTCACTAAAATTAAAATCATGCAGGGGCACCTGGGTGGCTCAGTTGATTAAGTGTCTGACTTTGGCTCAGGTCATGATCTCATGGTTCCTGAGTTCTAGCCCCGCAATGGGCGCTGTGCTGACAGCTCAGAGCTTGGAGCCTGGTTCGGATTGTGTCTCCGTCTCTCTCTGCCTTACCCCTACTTGCGCTCTCTCTCAAAAAATGAATAAATGTTAAAAAAATTAAAAGAAATAAAATCATACATACCTTTTTCCTTCTAAATAATTCTAAATATTTAATACTATATTAAAATATTCGTACAAATGTAATTTTAATGTAATGGCAATAAGTTAACAGTAACAACAAGCTTATTAAAAAGTAATGATTTATGCACAAATCATTTCAATGATGTCTTATAAACTCATCTGAGGACAAGACTGACCTTCTTGGTGGGTGACTTTGCTGATGTCTGCATGTATTCGACTGCATAAAGGAATATTCTCTTCTAGAAAACAACCTTGCATAATCTTAGTATTCCTTCATTCTATCGTAGAGAGAATCTATGAAGTAGCATAAAATCTGATGTATTACATAAGTAAATATAGTCAGTTTTAAATAAACTAAACAAAATCTAAAAAGCTGCAACCTCTTTGGGGTATCTGGGTGGCTCAGTTGGTTAAGTATCCAACTCCTGATTTTGGCTCAGGTCATGATATCACAGTTTGTGGGTTTGAGCCCTGCATGGAGCGCCACACTAACAGTGCAGAGCCTGCTTGAGATTCTCACTGTCCTTCTCTTTGCCCAGCCTCCCCTTAAAATAAACAAATTTAAAAAAAAAGAAGTGCTATCTTCATATTTCATCACGTTGAATTCAGTCTTGTCAGGTTATATTCCCTCTTTGGTTTGGTTTTGATGTGCTCTCCCATCCCAAATCTTGGACAAATGTTTTCTGACCCATCAAAGTGCTTGGAATACATCTTATCATCTAAACTTTGAACTGGAATTAAAATATAGTTTCCTTTTTTTTTTAATTAAACGTTGCCCATTTATTTTAACTTGTTAACAGAAAAAGTTAACTTGCACATTACAACCGTGATTTCAGAGCTATGGAATGGCATAAAATTACCTTTTTTTAAATGTTATTTTTTAATTTTTTTAATTTAAATCTAAATTAGTTAGCATATAGTGCAACAGTGATTTCAGGAGTAGATTCCTTTGTGTCCCTTACCCATTTAGCCCATCCCCCATTCCACAACCCCTCCAGCAACCCTGTTTGCTCTCCATAATTAAGAGTCTCTTATGTGTTGTCCCCCTTCCAGTTTTTATATTATTTTTGCTTCTCTTCCCTTATGTTCATCTGTTTTAGATCTTAAAGTCCTCATATGAGTGAAGTCCTATGATATTTGTCTCTCTCTGACTAATTTCGCTTAGCATAATACCATCCAGTTCCATGCAAGTAGTTGTAAGTGGCAAGATTTCATTCTTTTTGATTGCCGAATAATACTCCATTGTATATATATACCACATCTTCTTTATCCATTCACCTACCGATGGACACTTGGGCTCTTTCCATACTTTGGCTATTGTTGATAGGGCTGCTATAAACATTGGGGTGTGTGTGTCCCTTCGAAACAGCACAGCTGTATCCCTTGATAAAAACCTAGTAGTGCAATTGCTGGGCCATAGGGTAGTTCTATTTTTAGTTTTTTGAGGAACCTCCATACTGTTTTCCAGAGTGGCTGCACCATCTTGCATTCCCAAAATACAGTTTTTCTTTGATGACCATTCCTATTGCCACCAACATTTTTTCTGGATTTTATTTGGCTTCTATGATCCTAATTTTGGTTCTTCTTTAGGCTTGTGTGGCCAGATTTTGTGACAGTTTGGTTATAGAATTTACCTTATTATAGTAACTTATCTCTGTTCTTATTCTCAAAAGAGTATGGAATTCTTTAGAATCGAGTTTTGAGGATTTTTTCACATTCTTCCTCGTGTTTTATTTTCATAGTAAATATTATAATAAAATCTCTGTAAAATGTGAACAGTGAAATCCTTGTGTCTGCATCTCACTAATTTTGAGACATATAAATATTCCTTTAAGAGAGAAGTCTTGATGGGCAATTATCTACCGAAAGCTTGGGAGAAAGATAAACAGACTACTAGGTGAATTTTATCTTT
The DNA here is from genome assembly GCF_018350175.1 of Felis catus. Classification (NCBI taxonomy): domain Eukaryota; kingdom Metazoa; phylum Chordata; class Mammalia; order Carnivora; family Felidae; genus Felis; species Felis catus. The sequence goes on from NC_058369.1 coordinate 40,962,406, forward strand.
GTCTCTTTTATTGACCTTGGCAATACCATTAAAAGCTATATCTAAAAGCCTTGTTAATTAACTGACTCAGCAGGTAGGAACCTCAGAGACTGATTGCTAAGGAAAAGTAAGAAGGTGACTAATAATTAAGATCACTTTCCAAAGTCAGGTCATCAGACTGGTCATTATTTTCTTACACTGATCTAGCCCTGGAAGGAATATAAATACTTGTGACCTGGAATGATAGATGTTCTTCAATCTGCCTTTGAAAATGTTGTCTAGGGGCGCCTGGGTGGCGCAGTCGGTTAAGCGTCCGACTTCAGCCAGGTCACGATCTCGCGGTCTGTGAGTTCGAGCCCCGCATCAGGCTCTGGGCTGATGGCTCGGAGCCTGGAGCCTGCTTCCGATTCTGTGTCTCCCTCTCTCTCTGCCCCTCCCCTGTTCATGCTCTCTCTCTCTCTGTCCCAAAAATAAATAAAAGTTGAAAAAAAAATTAAAAAAAAAAAAAAAGAAAATGTTGTCTACTTGCCTTAGGATGTTCCTCTTCAAAAGAGAAGACACCTATTTGGCTACAGACTTTTCCCTTTGATATGGCACCTTCTTAACTTGGGGGTCTCTGAAAGCCTTCTCAATGGTTTCCTAGAAATTTTCCAGAATGGAACACATCTTACCCCTGTTTGTTATGCTTACAAACTACAGATTTTGGAGATACTTTAAAACAGGCAAGATAAAACCTAAGAGCATACAAAGGGAGAGGCATAATTAGCCCTATTTTATATTTGGAACAACTGGGACCCAGAGAGGTCACTTCACTTGATAAATAATGGAGAGCTGATGAGATAACCTGGTTCTTCTCTTTTAATTCTTACTGGATATTTGACACGCACATAAAAATGAAGCATAACTTACACCACAGAAATAACATTCTTAAATTAATAAGTTAATATTGTTTGCAATCTTTCAGCAATGTACATGTGACTCGATGACATAGTTATCAGTCAAGTTTTAATTCCAGTTGGCAGGTTTTCTTATCATTTATTGTTTCCATGTTAGAAGATTCCAGATCACACTTATTTTGTTTGTTTGTTTTAGAGAAGAGAGAGAGACAGCAGGCAAAAGGGGAGAAGGGCAGAGGGGGAGAGAGAGAATCTTAGGCAGACTCCACGCTCAGTGTGGAGCCTGACATGGGCCCATGACCCTGGGATCATGACTTGAGCTGAAATCAAGAGTCAGAGGCTCAACTGACTGAGCTAACCAGCCGCCTCCCAGATTACAATCATTGCTGTTACAAATAGCAGTAAGTATTTTGTGCCTCTGGATGATTTTCCCAGATAAACATATGAAATATGAACACAGAGTAAGTAAAGTTCTTGCTCATGTCTGCTTTGGAAATGCCATCAGACTCAAAGCTTATAAGCCAATTTCTTTCAAAAAGCTGATGGCTGATTACGTTATCTTGAGACATAGTACAAGATGGATTTCTAACTCACTGCTTAATTATATTTGAGTATGGGAAGAATTTAGTTGTTTTACATTTGAATGTAATTTTAAAATACATCTTAACATATACTGTCAATTTCTTTTTCTGGTCAATGAAGAAAATAACCCAATGTGGGAAGAATTAAACTCATAGCGATGAAAGGTCTGCACTACAATTTTGTTTTCTTATTATCTTAGTTTCAACATTAGAAAAGAAAGACATTCTGGCCCTGAAATAAGATGTTCAGTCTATTCTTGATATTGAATATATTGCTGAGATATGCCACTTGAACAAACAATGTGAAATCATAGAAATGACAGTAGTATCACCAAAGAATGTTTTTATATTATCTGTCATTTCAAAATTACTCTCTGAACAACTTTTTCTCGAAAGCCAGCAGACCTCAGCAGGGTAGAAAAGCAGAATCTTATATTCATTCTCTCAATCTAGGTCATCTTTGGTGCTGCTTTTGTTTTTTAATGTGAATCCGAGTCAGAAGGGGTGACCACCAAATTTTCATAGCAAATAAAACGTCTTCCGGATGGGCATTAAGGTGTAGATCTTTTTCTTTGCAGAACAAAGCCCATCCTTGCTACATATGGGTTGTTGGACTCCAATAAGATTGAGCCCAGAGCACATTTTCTAGTCTGCCTCATAGATAACAAAAAAGAATTGTAAACCAAAAGACCCAATCTCTTCTCTTACAGTCTGGATAAACAGAATGAAACTTGTCAAGCATTTCTCTTTCACCTGTGTACTGCACTTACGCCAAGAGCAGCTAATTCATACTCTCTCCATCAGTAACGTCACCCAAGTCTAAAGTGAAATATCTACCAGCAGATGCACAAGAGTGTAATTGCTCTTCCACAATGTATGCCATTGATATTTTGCAACATCCATCAGTGTTATATGATAAAGGAATTTTGCCAATAGTTCATTCTGCTTTCCCTGTGATCATACTATTTGTCATTAACATGGCAGCTGCTTTTATTAGCTTTGTGGCACTACCGTGACTTGTACTTGTGTTTTGGCAAGATGAATGCAACCTGGAGAGATGCTTCTGTAATTCTAGACTTTTTTCTACTACTGACCACAAAAGTCATCAGTTTGGCACTGAAAAGCATTATTTTGAGCTTGTTCAGGAAAACAGAAAGGTCACTCTTTTTGTTAAGATAGTGTGAACTTTTTTTTTTTAAAGATAGTGTGAACAGTTCTATGGCTTTATTTTAATACTGGATAAAGTTATAATGAAGGTTTATATGACTTGCTGGTCTAACTACATGCAATCTTTAAGATATTCATGAAATTATCGCTAAAGATTAATTTTCCTTAGAACAATATCCACTCATATTATAGATGTGCAGTACAGTCCCAGTCACTGTTTATATTGGTGAAGCTTCTGAGTTGTATTATTTATGTTCCAATTTAATAAATACTTCCATGCAGCAATGAACTCCTTTTTGTGACTTGAACTTTTTTTTGTATAAGAATATAACATAACTCATTAAGAATACAAATGCAAATTTAACAGTTCGCTATAGGTTGGTTAAGATAAACTGACCATCAGTCTTGGTTTGAACATACAAAACCCTAATGGGAATTCTGCGACTAACACAGTAAGGCTTTTATGCATTTGTGAAATGCATGGGAAATGGGTGTTTATTGGCCTCACCCCCAAATTCCTGAACCATCTGCCATAGTAGTTGCCAGACACCACTAAGACAGGGACCAGCAGGACAGGAGGACCCCACCCTGAGAAACGCTACCTCGGGGCAATGATCAGCTCATTCTGCACACCTGTTTCTACTATAAGGCCGGCCATCTTTGAGAGACAATACCCCCAATACACAAGAGAAAGGACACAGAAAATACCACAAGGTGATCACAGGCTCTGTTCTTTTGCTCTCCCTGAACCAGTCGTTTCATCTTAACCTGTGCTCCACCATCATGACAAAAATTCTCTTGAGTACCATTTATTGCATGTTTACTGAATGCCTGGCTCTGAATTTATATAAAAATGGAAGCTTTTCAAAGTGACTCCTTAAGTTCCTATGAAGCCCACTTTAGAGGTAAGGAAACCGAACCAGAGAAGTTTGTTAACTTGTCCCTGAATCGGTTACCAGCAAGCGACAGAGTTGGGCCCAAACCCAGGCCTTTGGGGCTCTAAAGCCCGTGCCATGAGTTTGCACGTTCACTGTCTAGTTAAAACGCACATAAAGCTTTATTTTACATTCCTGCTCTAAAATCTTCAGTGATTGCCATTGCCTACAGAACAAGCACAACCCCCTTGGCAAGAGTTCAGATCCATGGACAGTCTGGCCTTCCCCTTCCCCTCCGGCCCTGTCTCCCACATACGCTGACACAGTCCCTGAGAGCATCACCTTCTTCCACCCTCATGCTTAGGTTTAGAATCTTCCCTCTCACTGCCCAGCCCTGCATACCTCTGTCCCAGGTCACACCGCATACTATGATCACTTAGCCTTCCACAGGAGGCCCTGGGAAGGCATGGCAATGACACCTGAGAAGTCATATTCACACCATAATTGTCTGGTCCGGTGATTGTCACTCTGTGGTCAACCAACCACCGATAAAAGAAGCATCTGGAAATGTTTGTAAAAATATGGATTTCAAGGCTTCTTTCTAGGTGTAATGCTCAGCTGGCATAGTATATCTGAGTTTTCAAAAACGTAAATCAGTCTTATGTATCTTAAAATTTGAGAATCTTCTTCTATATGTAGGCAGAGAAGAAGTGCTTGTGTGAACACCGACACGTTGCTTCCTAAAGGTTTGAGGATCATGTAAGACTAAATGTTCAAAGACCCTGGGGCGCCTAGGTGGCTCAGTTGGTTAAGCGGCCAACTTCAGCTCAGGTCGTGATCTCGCGGTCCGTGAGTTCGAGCCCCATATCGGGCTCTGTGCTGACAGCTCAGAGCCTGGAACCTGTTTCAGATTCTGTGCTTCCCTCTCTCTGACCCTCCCCCGTTCATGCTCTGTCTCTCTCTGTCTCAAAAATAAATAAACGTTAAAAAAAATGTTCAAAGACCCTAGCAAGTCCCTAAAATTTGAGACTGTTCAGTGCTAAAGTACTGAGAGTGGGGTGGGGAGGGGAAGGGGGGGTGGAAGGTGAGGTTCTCCCTGCTTCAAAACCCTGAGTCTCTGTTTTCTTCTCTCTCTTCTATGATCTCCCCACAGTCTTTCCTGAATCTACTAACATGCTCTTGAGAACAGTTATTTTCTCATTACAAATTAGTATATATTTGCAAGGAAAAATTAAAACAAAAGTTTATATTAAAACTGAGGACTAATTAGTCAACATTTTATAATATTTCTTTCCAATTTTTTTCCCCTATGCGTGCATACTCTTAAAAGAACAAAAAAGTATGGAATTAGATAATAGCTATATAGGGAATTTGTGTTCTCTTTTTTATTTTCTTAACATTATGAATGTTAACTTCTCTTGTACCTTTAATTATTCTTTGATGTCAAGATTTTTTAATAGCATCACAAAAGCCCATCCTCTGATTGTTTTGTTTACCAGCATTTACGTAGTGTTGGGCATATCATAGGCACTTAGGAAAGTGTTCTAAATAAAGGAATAACAGTTGTTCATGGAAGTTTAGACTTGTTTCCATTTTTTTTGTCTATGATAAATAACACTGCAATTTGTATGTCTGATGATTTCCTTCAGTTGAATTCCTAAAATTAGCATGCTCCATATAGGCATATATATTTTTTAAGTTCTGATATATATATATATATATATATATATATATATATATATATATGTATTTTGTGTATGTGTGTCTGTGTATGTGTGTGTTTGTTCCAGTTTTATCAAGAAATAACTGAAATACATCACTGTACATCCTTAAGGTATACAGCATGGTGGCTTGATTTACACATATTGTGAAATGGATTATGGCAGGTTTAGCTAACATCCATCTTATATAAATACAACAAAAAAGAAAAGAAAAAAGGCGAAAATGTCCTTGTGATAAGAACTCTTAGGACTCTCTTAACTTTTCTACATACTATGCAACCATGTTAGCTATATAGTTTTCCTGCTCTACATGATATCCCTAGTCCTTATTTGTCTTGAAACTGGAAGTTTCTGCCTTTTGACCATCTTCTTCCAATGTCCCTTCCTTCCACTTTGGGTAGCCACAAGTCTGATCTCTACTTTTATGAGAATTTTTGTTTTTTAGACTTCCCATATAAGTGAGAGCATACAGTATTTATTTTATTTCACTTAGCATAATGCCTTCAAGGTACATCGGTGCTTCCACAAATGGTAGAATTTTACCATTTTTTATGCCTGAATAATTGTGTGTATATCTATCTACTTACCAATATCCATCAATCTGTATCTATATATCTTTATCTTTCTCTATGTATCTATGTATCTACCTAACTACCTGGATATCTCATAACTTCTTTCTCCATTTATTCATTGATGAACACACAGGTTGTTTGCATGTCTTAGAAATAATGTTGCTATGACACGATGACATGGGGGTGCAGGTACCTTTTCAAATTACCTTATTTCTTTTGGGTATATTCCCACAACTGAATTGCTGGATCATTTAAGTCTATTTTTAATTTCTTGAGGATATTCCATAGTGTTTTCCATAGTGGCTGCACAAATTTATAATTCCACCAAAAGTGCACAAGTATTCCCTTTTCTATCTACATTAGATGTTATTATCTCTTGTCTTTTTGATGATGCCAATTTTAATAGCTACAAGGTAATATCTCACTGTGGTTTTAATTTGCATTTCCCTAATAACTAGTGAGGTTGAGCATTTTCCCCCCATATCCTGTCAGTGTCTTGTGTATCTTCTTTGGACAAATATCTATTCAGGCCCTTTGCCCATTTTTAAGTTGGGTTATTTTGCTTTTGAGTTGTAGGAGACTTTATATATTTTGAATATTAACCCTTTAACAAACATATGGTTTGAAAATATTTTTTTCCCCATTCCATGTTGTCTGTTCACTTTGTGGATGGTCTCTGTTGATATACAGAAGCTTTTTAGTTTGATGTAGTCCCAATTATTTATTTTTTGCTTTGTTACTTGTTCTTCAAGTGTCATATCCAAAAATTCATTACCAAAACATATTTCAAGGAGGTGTATTTCCATGTTTTCTTCTAGGAGTTTCATGATTTCAGGTCTCACATTTAAATCTTTAATCCATTTAGTCTTTGTGAGTGGTAAAACATATGTGTCCAGTTTCATTCTTTTACATGTGAATATTCAATTATCCCAGCATCATTTATTGAAGAGACTGTCTTTTCTCCGGTGAGTGCTGTTGGCTCCTTTATCAGATAGTTGACCATATGTGCTTAGGTTTATTTCTGGCCCTTGATTCTGTTTATTTGTCTATATTTATGCCAGTCCCATACTGTTTTTTTGGTGACTATAGGTTTATAGTATAGCTTGAAATCAGGAAGCGTGATGCTTCCTTCTTCATTCTTTCTCAGGATATCTTAAGGATCATACAAATATTAGGAATGTTTTGACTACTTTTGTAAAAAAAAATGACATTGGGATCTCAATAGGGATTGCATTAAATCTATAGAGGCTTTTGGTAGTATTGACATTTTAGCAATATTAATTTTTCCACTCCACAGACTTGGGATCCTTTCCCGTTTATTTGTATCTTCTTCAATTTTTTTCATACATGTCTTGTAGTTTTCAGAATAGCTATCTTTCACCTCCTTCTATTTATTCCTAAATATTTTTGTGTTTTGATGCAATTACAAATGGGATCAATTTATTGCTTTCAGATGTTTGTTGTCAGTATATAAAACACTACCAATTTTTGTATTTTGTAACCTGCCACTTCACTAATTTTACTAATTAAAATCTAAGTTTTTTGTTTGGGTCTTTAGAGTTTTATATATATAACATCATGTTGTCTTCAAATAGAGACCATTTTACTTCTTCCTTTCCAATTCTGATACCTTGTATTTCTTTTTCTTGCCTGACTGTTCTAACTGGGACTTCTGGTACTATGTTGAAAAGGAATGGTAAGAGTAGGCACCATTTTCTTCTTCCTGATCTTAGAGAAAAAGCTTTTCCCCTTTCACCATTGAGTATAATGTTAGCTGTGGGTTTGGCATATATGGCCTCTATTGCATTGAGATGTGTTCTTCTATGCCGAATTTGTTAATAGTTTTTATCATGAATGGATGTTGAATTTTGTCAAATGCCTTTTCTGTGCCCATTGAGATGATCTTATGAGTCTTTTCTTTCTCTATTAATGTGATGTGTCATTGTACTGCATATGTTGAAACACCTTTGCATCCCAAGGATAAATCCCACTTGATCGTGGTGAATGATCCTCTTAATGTGCTACTGAGGTTAGCTGGCTAGTATTTTACTGAACATTTTTGCATTTGTAATAATTAGGGATATTGGCCTGTAATTTTCTGTTCTAGTAGTGTCTTTTCCTCATTTCAGTATCAGGATAATGCTGGCTTCATAAAATGAGTGTGAGGTGTTCCTTCCTTTCCAATTTTTGAAAGAGTTTGAGACAACTGATATTAATTCTTCTTTAAATGTTTGATAAAACTAACCAGTGAAGCCATCTGGCCTTTTCTCCATTGCCAAAGTTTTGATTACTATTCAATCTCTTTACTAGTATTGATCAATCCTGACTTCCCATTTTCAAGACGATCCGTTTCACATCAGCCAGATAGTGTTACAGGGTGGAGGGTTCCCTTGTATGAACTTTTTTTCTTCTTGCTCTTAAAATTCTTTATCTGTGACTTTTGATAATGTAGCTATGATTATTTTAGGGTAGCCCTGTTTGGGTCCAGCTTATTTGGGACCTTTCAGGCTTCATTTTCCTAGATGTCCATCTCTGTCTTTGTGTTTAAGAAACATTTAACTATTATTAAGTATACTTTCTGTCTCTTTTTCTTCATATGGAATTCTTATAATGCAAATAAGGTTTCTATTCATTGTGGCTTATAATTTTAGTAGGCTTTCTTTCCTCTTTTTCATTCATCTTTTTTTTTTCCTTTTTATTCCTCTGACTGTTTTCCAATGTCCTATCCTCTGAGTCACTGATTCTTCGGTGGGGTTGAGTCCACTGTGGAAATTCTCTACTGAATTCTTTAGTTCAGTTACTGTATTTTTCCACTCTAAGATTCCTATTTGGTTTCACTAATTGCTATTTCCTTGGTGAAACTCTCATTTTGTTTATGCATTGTTTTCCTAATTTCATTTAGTGTTCTATATTTTCCTGTAGCTTAATAAACTTCCTTGAGAAGATTATTTTGAATTCTGTCTGACTGTTCATAGATCTCCATTTCCTTAGGGTCAATTACTGGAGCTGTATTAGTTTCCTCTGGTAGTGTTATATTTACCTGATTTTTTTTATACTTGATGCCTTACAAGAACATCTGTCCATGTGAGTAATTGGGCTTTCCTTCCAAACTTTACAGGTTGGCTTTGGCTGATATAGTTCTTCACCAGTCAGCAAAATTTGGTAATATCTTTGGGTAGGTGGAGCCTGCTCTTATGTCTATTTTTGGTAAGACAACTGAGATCTGAGAATAGGGATAGGGAGATTTGCTATCGGCTGGGAACAAGTGGATAAGACTGCTGGTTTGCCTCCCTTCCCAAGTGAAGCTATAGGATGAGCTCTGTGGTTGCCTAGATCTGTGGTAAGGCTTACTAGATGGTTGGGACCAGGTATTATATTTAATAGTAAGTAAACTATGGATAAGCTTCCCTGCCCTGTCAGGGAAGCAGGACAGAACCCAGGGTCTATACCACTTATTTTGGGGAGAACCTGAATCAGGCTACAGTGCACACTGAATTCCCTTGACAGATGAGGCCACCAGTTTTGTTCTGCAAATGAAGGATACAACTGGCAGTGGTCTATGCTTGAGTACCACTGTAAACAGGCTGTTGGATGGGCTTCTCATGTGCTCTAGTTAGGTTCCCTGGTCAGAGAACCTAAGGGCCATATTCAGCTATGAACAAGGCTACACATTAGATTCTTTGTCCAACACATCGGGAGATGTGGCTCTAAAGCCTGTGAACCTCCTTGTTTGTTATTTTAACTCAAGCTGACCCATTCCCCAAGTTCCCTTATTGAATAGGGCCAGTAACTTTGCTCTGAAAATTTCTGGCTCTGCTCTCCTGCCTCTAGCTCAAGTGCCCCTCAGCCAAACAGCTTCCAGGAGTTGTCACCATCTTTTTTGGTCAGATGGGGCCAAAAGACACGCACTGTGGATGAGGCTGTGATTCTGTGTTCTGCCTGTGTGTGGTTCAAACCAGGATCTAGAGCTACCAAAACCCTTCCTTTGGGGATCCAAATCAGGCTGACCAGCAGCTCTCAAGTTCCCTGGTTAGACGACACTCCAGACTTCATTCTGCAAATGAGCAAAACCACTAGTTGGGAATACTACTTAGGCACTATAGATATGAACTCAGTTGGCCAAGATCTCTGTGCTGGTTGTTGCAAGCCCTTCCACTCTTCTGCATCATAAATTCCTTGTGGTTGAGCCCCACAGATTCCCCTACAGTACCTGTGATGCAAGATCAGAATAGGGGGTCCAACAAAGCAACGCACAGTGCTAGGTATTCTGGTTGCCCCCCTTGGGCTTTCTTGTCCCACTGGAGGAAATGGAGGCTCAGGTGAGACCTCTCCACATGGTGCTGTGCTGGTTTAGGAAAGGTGCAATATGGTTAAGGTACAGCCATTTGTTACTCTTCTAATGCATTCTGACTTGTTCTGTGTGGTGCAGGGGTTACTTCAGCCTCACTCACATGTCCTAGGATTCTCTCAATGGTGAATAGCTGTCAGTTTCTCTTGTAAGGGGAAATGAAATTAGGAACAGCCTACGTTACCATAATGACATCAAATCCCCATATACCAAATTTTATTCCACAAAAGTTATTCTAGTTGTTTATTGGTGGATTCACATTCATTTTTCTGTTCCAGCTTTGAAAAGTGTTTTTTAAATCCTTGCATTAAATACAAAAAGAAATATACTTTTTGTACTCCCCCACTGTGATGTTTGGTTTCCAATCTGTATCTTTTTATAATTCTTTTCATAACTTTTTATAACTTCAAGATATTACTTAAAAAGTAGAAAAAGATTAATTTTTAACCTCTTAATAAATAAATATATATTGAGTTGTAAGCATTTGTGTTAAGAATTTGATTACTATGTTATGACTGAAATATAATTTGTATCCTTAAATAACACTTTGTCTACTAGGAAAAACAAGACTCCTAGATAAAATATAATATCATAAATATGAGGGAATACAATTTTATAGAAAATCAGAGGAAGGAGTGATTATGTCCAGCGGGGACATCTATAAAGTTTGGGTGGAGAAGCTGGACTTTGAACTGGTTGAGGAATGAGCAGAATTCTGTAAAGGGCCAAGAATATAAACAAGAAGTTGACAAGTAGCCAGGGGAATATGGCAATGTATGTGGGGAAAATTTTGCCACAAGTGGGAAGTAGGAAACAAGATTTGGAAGGGGACAATTAGATAAGAATAAAGTCTTTAATGCCAGACTTAAAGTTTTGAATCACGTTAATGAAAATTAAAGAGCTAAACAATAACAACAAAAGTAGATAATCATAATATGGCACCAATGACAAGCACTTATTAAGCTCTTATTATGTACCAGGCACCATACAAGTTATCATGTTGATATTTTTCTTTTTAATGCTTACCTCAACTCTATGAGGTATGCATATTATTCTTACTTTTTAGATAGAGAAAGGGTACATGTATTAGTCCATAACAGTAAGACACAAAGTTGGGAATTTGAACTAGGGTATGTTTGGCACCATAGCTTATACTAAAAAACAGAAGAGAAGGAAGAGGGGAAGGGAGAGAGGGAGAGGGAAAGATTACTTGGAAGGGAAAGGATGTAGAAATTCAATAGGTGACCACTCCAGTGGTCTGGCTGAGGGAATATTTCCTGTATCAGTGGCTTTTAAAGTTTAATGTGCAGAATAATTTGGGCAGTTTATTTAAAATGCAGGTCTCTATTTAAAAAAAATTAATGTTTATTTATTTTTGAGAGAGAGAGAGCGAGAAACAGAATGCGAGTAGGGAACGGGCAGATAGAGAGGGAGACACAGAACCTGAAGCAGGCTCGAGGCTCTGAGCTGTCAGCACAGAGCCTGATGCGGGGCTCGAACTCACAAACCACAAGATCATGACCTGAGCTGAACTCGGATGCTTAAGCAACTGAGCCATTAAGATGCCGCTTAAAATGAAGATCCTCAAACTGTCCCTAGGGATGAGTTTTTTTTTTTCAATATATGAAATTTATTGTCAGATTGGTTTCCATACAACACCCAGTGCTCATCCCGAAAGGTGCCCTCCTCAATACCCATCACCCACCCTCCCCTCCCTCCCACCCCCCATCAACCCTCAGTTTGTTCTCAGTTTTTAAGAGTCTTTTATGCTTTGGCTCTCTCCCACTCTAACCTCTTTTTTTTTTTTTTCCTTCCCCTCCCCCATGGGTTTCTGTTAAGTTTCTCAGGATCCACATAAGAGTGAAAACATATGGTATCTGTCTTTCTCTGTATGGCTTATTTCACTTAGCATCACACTCTCCAGTTCCATCCATGTTGCTACAAAGGGCCATATTTCGTTCTTTCTCATTGCCCTGTAGTACTCCATTGTGTATATAAACCACAATTTCTTTATCCATTCATCAGTTGATGGACATTTAGGCTCTTTCCATAATTTGGCTATTGTTGAGAGTGCTGCTATACACATTGGGGTACAAGTGCCCCTATGCATCAGTACTCCCGTATCCTAGGGATGAGTTTTAAGCAGGAGATGACCCGATTCGATGTACTTTTTTTTTTTTTTCCTAAAGATCACTCTGGAAGCAGCTAGTAGACAGCTGTACATAGGAAGTATGTGACCCTGGTTTGGATTAAGGGGGTGGCAGGGCCTATGGCAACAAGTGGGAAGATTCAGTAGTTATTCTGATAAAAACATAAGGGAAATGGAGAAAAAGTAAGTTGAGGGAGAGGATGAGTTGAGCTTTGAGTGCCTATAAAATCATTATATAAACAGATCCCTTGGGAAGTTTAAAAGAAAAGTTTGGAACTTTGCCTAAAGAGTCTCGAACTGATTCTCAGAAAATCAAGTACATTTGTAGAGAAAGGGTTAAACTATTAATGTGGATGAGACTTTTCAAAGCAAAATATTAAAATGAAAGAAGAAAAATCTTCAGTAGCAGATAGTGGTGAAAATCTTAAGTTATATTATTGTTGTCATCATACTTGTAAGTAATATTTATGGCACACTTAGTATGTTCAGAACACAATGCCAAACACTTTTTAATATTAGAAAATATTGTGTACATCAGAAACTACAGAAGATATCGTTACTCCAATGTGGATTTAACATGATATTCACATCATGTCATTCTTGTTTCAGATGATTGTAAAGAATAACACTGAGGCCAAGCATTTTATATGTACTATCTCATATCCTCAAGACTACTTGATGTGGTAGGTACATATATTATTTCCTGTCTTCAATTTGTCCCTTCAGAGAAGAGGCATTCTCCATGCTACTCTGTATTCCAAAAGACCCACCTCTAGGGACTATACTAAGTGTCTTGTTATCTGGCTTCCAGCTGAGTTCCACCAAGGGGGACCACCAGGAGGAGAATGGAGGGAGGGGGAGAGCAATTCAGAAGCTTGTTCCCTCACTCTGAAGTCATCTTAGGTTGATGGTGCCCCTGCATGGCCAGAAGGCCACAGTTTCTCCCCCAAATAGCTTGAACTCTCTCTCTTGGTAGGTTCCAGTTATTTCTCCCTACCCTGTCCCTTGGGGTCTAGAGGTGGAAACAATCCTTCTGTTACTTAGCTCAAGTTCATGCTTCTCCTACACCCTACCCACACTTTTGTAATTAGCCCCTGTGCACATAATCTTCCTCAAATTAACCTAATTTGAGAAAGTCTTCGGTTTCCTATTTGAACTCTGACTAATGCAATCCCATTTTGCAGATGAAGATACTGAAGCTCACAAAAGAGGATGTAGCAAAACCCACACTCAATCCCAATCCATCAAACTCCAGAACACGAGCTCTTACAGCAATGCCTCCCTGTGTTAGGTGAAGAAGATAAAATCGAGAAGCAGAGAGAGCACGGCCAGCCATCGCAGAGGAACTTTCCAGTTTGTGAGCAAGCCAAGCTTGCACTCACATCCAGGTCTTGTTTTTACTCTTTAATTTGCATGTAATTCTCTTCTGAATCCACTCTTTCTCACCATTTGCCTCTGAACAGAATGTATATACCCAGAGCAGCTTCTTGAAGTTCCTAAATTATGACACTAACCCACTGCCAACCAGTCATTCTATCATATCAGTCTGTTTTATTTTCTTTTTAGCACTTACAGTGTCTGAATTTAGCCTCTTCACTTACTTGTTTCCATGTTTACTGGTGTCTTTCCTACCTCCTACCTTCCAGAAGAAACAAAGTCTAAGAGGCCAAGGACCACGGGTATGGTCTTTATTCTTACATTCCCATTAACATTCCATTAACTAGGACATTGCCTAATACATACAAATGGGCATGCAATAGTAATCAACGTATGCATAAATGAACAAAAAACAGAGCGAACAAATGAATGCCATGATATAATGTTAAGGTAAGCTCAAATACCAAATAGCTCAGGAGTTAAGCAGTGGCCAGCGTTGAAAGAAAGCAAATACAGATTTTTCGTTCTTGATATTGGACACTGAAGGGAGAGGAGTGGCACAAGAGCATGGATCCCACATACCCCAGCTGAATATATGGTTGAAGGAGAAACCAAAAATCCATGCTTCTGAAATTCTATTATTTTAAAGAACCATTTCACTATGATTACATACTATTTTAACACTTCTAATTACTGAACCAAAATAAATAACTTATACTAAGAATCAAGAGACACTGGATTTTTATCTATACTGGTTTCCAAATCATATTTGTATGTCTCCCCCTTGGAAAGGTATATCCTCTCTTTTTTGTTAGTGTGAAATGGCAGTATGTTGCATTTGCTTTTGCTGCTGCAAGAGAACACAGGGGCACAAATTAAATGGTTTATTTTGCAAGGAGTGTCCTTGTAAATCTTTGTCCTTTGAAATTCAAAGGTCAATGATACTTTCTATATGCAAATGTAGTTGTGAAATGCATTGCACATTACTAGTCCTGGCAGATGGGGAAAACTACAAATTTATCATGGTGATGGCTTCAGGAATATGGTGGATCATTATGCACACAGTATGACAACTAATGACAGTCTTTTTAATTCTCTCCTTTCAGTGGTCTCTTCCACAGACACATGCAGCGAAAATTCACTTTGCCGATGTGTCAAAACCAAATTCAATATCTTTTTAGACATTGTAATGGATTGCAATCCTTTATTCTACGGAAGATTAAGCTGAACTTCTGGCCTTTAATAAAAACTTTAATAAAAACTCTCCTGGCAAATTTCATGTGGTCAAGTCTTATTTTTAGTTTTGATTTGGATGCTTTATATTGAAACTATACAATTTGAAATGACAGGAACCACTCTTATTGTAATATCTTGAGTTTGATATGATTCTTTTCTTTAAGGAGCTTAAAATGCTTTTGCATACAGTCTTTTATTTTTCAAAATGTCAGTGAAATAGGTAGATGTTGGCTCCTATATTACATTCTGTCATGCTCAAAAAATGTTTAAACTGATCACACAGAAGTATTAATTTGTCAAAAAAGGAGAGGAGGAGAGAGACAGAGACTGAGAGAGTAATGGTGGCATCAGGGACTCCTGGAGTTTGGGCATAAAAGCTAGATAACCATTATTCTGGGTTGCATGGCAGGAAGTGTGTGAAAACCTGTTTCAAGCCACTGAGATTTGGGGCTTCTGTTACTGCAGCAAAGCCTCACCTATCCTGATATATAGTTACCTGTATAAAAACTATAACTTCCGTAGATGATATAAATAAAATTTAATAAAAATTCGAGTCCCTGATTCTATTTCTAGGACCTACCCATGATATAGCTAAAGTATAGAACTTGTCTCAATCTCCACTTTCAAGTCTATATAATGAAATTAATAATGCATATCTCACATGGTTGTAAGAGTTAATAGAAAACTCTGCCCAGTGCCTGACATCTACTAAGAATGTATTAAATGAAAGCTTTAGGGGCACCTGGGTGACTCAGTCGGTTAAGCGTCTGACTTCCATTCAGGTCATGGTCTTGCAGTTCATGGGTTTGAGCCCTGCATCGGGCTCTGTGCTGACAGCTCAGAGCCTGGAACCTGCTTGGGATTCTGTGTCTTCCTCGCTCTCTACCCCTCCCTCACGCATGTTCCATCTGTCTCAAAAAATGAATTAACATGAAAAAATTTTTTTAAAACGTATTATAAAAAAAGAAAGCTGTAAACAAAGCATCCACACCCGGTGCAAAAAGCTACTGCCCATCACTAAAGTAGTTCAGATTGCCAAGTCCTATTTCCTGCTATTTTCCTCAATTTTGTTGCTTTCTTCTGAAACTCCAAGCTTTTAATTGTGGTGGCTTCTACTAAGCTGTTGTTGCTTTGGTCATATTGATTCTCATGATTCGTTAACTATAGGCAGTGGTAAACAGGAACTCTGCTATTCTTTTGTGTTGATGGAGGCTTCCCCAATCTTAAGTTTTTGCTTCTGTTTATGGAGACGGGAGGCAAAGCTCCCTCCTATCATATCCCAAGGTGCTTACCTAACTTCAAGATCTTGAAGCTCTCATTCTTCCATTGATTTTTCAGTCCTCCTCATCCCCTTAGGAAAGATATATCTACTCATCTCTCTGTAGTCCTGTGTGTTTTCTTCCAACTTTCCTTTCACTATTGATCTGTCATCTTCCACGATGGACTACTAAGGAGTCAATGGTAGCTTTGCGTTCTAAGAATCTCTAAAATGGATTTTGCTCTACTTTTTTAGCAGCTGCCTAAAATAAAAAAAATCATGTGCCTTTCTTCTGTGTTTAAACATAATATGCTGTTTCAGAATCAATATGTTGTACGCCTGAACCTAATATAACATCACATATTAATTATACTTCAATGAAAATAAATAAATTAGAAAAACCATATGGTGTTTCAGTGGTGAAAGACTGAAACTTCTTCCTTTAAGGTCAGAAAGTAGACAAGGAATCCACTTCACCACTGCTGCTCAGCTCCCTACTAGAAGTTGAGAGCAATCAGGCAATAAAAAACACAGAAGGCATCCAAATTAGAAAGAAAGAAGTAAAACTATCTTACTCACAGATTACATGATTTTAAATAGAGAAAATACTTAAGTATTGCCCATCCGCACACAAAAACTATTAGAGACAATAAACAAATTCAGCAAAGTTGTAGAGTATGAGATCATTATGTAAAAATAAGTTGTATTTCTATACACTGGCAATTAACAACCTGAAAAGGAAATTAAGAAAACTATTTAATTACAATAGCATCACAAGAGTAAAATACTTAGGAATAAATTTAGCCAAGGAAGTACAGGACTTATTCACTAAACACTACAAAAGATTGCTGAAGGAAATTAAACAAGCACAAATAAATGAAAACTTCCATGAAATTTCACCCTTCACACAGTTTTACTGCTATTGATTCAATATATATTATTCTGGACTTTTTTTTCTATTCATTATCAATTATGGTTCTCGGTTAGAAGCAAGAGAAACTGTCTTCCTGGGAGTCATTTGGCAAGTTACTACCTCTCTGAGTTTCACTTTACTCATTGGATAAATGGAGATAATATTAGGATCTACTGCACTGGTTATTTTAAGATCTAAAGGCATATAAAGTATGTAACAGCACCTCTTACAGGAAAAGGAGGTAAAACACATACATGCTATTATTTTTATAATTTAATTATTGTTATGATTGGTTTTCAAAATCAATTGTAGCCTATCATTAAAAACTCTTTATTATACCTTGACTTATATTACATCCTAACTTACCACTCTCAAGAGGTTATTTTCCTCTCTTAGGAGAATACTTTATTTTTTATTTAACCTGACATTAATTTTCTTCATCTGTGCTTTACCTCACAAATAACTTTTTTCTTGAACACCATTTCCTTCTATCAGCAAATCCAACCCAGAAATTTGTAATAAAACCTACTCCAGTCCCACATCTTTTACCGCAGATCTTCTGATTACTATGGCTCATGGTATACACTTAGTGAGGATAATATGTATTACACTGCATTATTCTTGAAAATATTTGCCTCTCAGTATGAAGGGATGCTTTTCCATCCAAGGACATATGACTTGCTTGAACCAATGGAATGTAAATGGAAGCAGTATGTACTACTGATTCTGGTGATGGTTGCAGTTTTGTGAATATACTGAAAACTTTGACTTATGCACATTAGGTGAGTGGATTTTATAGTATGTGAATTGCATCTCAATCTGTTACAAAAATACAACGAATGTAAAATACTAAAACACAATTTAAAGTACATAAAAAGCAATTGAGAGGAGATGATTAATATTTGAGAGTGTAAAAACAGTGAAATATTTCAATGAGAAGAAGACTTATCAAGTGTGAATTTTGTGAGATGCTCATTCCAACTTCCATAAGCTATATAATTACTTTTACATTGATTAGCAACATAATAGTATTGGTTTGGATGAACTTCATCTACAAGTAACAGAAATTCCCAAATGTTGATGGCATAAACATTATTGAAATAAGGAATATACTTATTCGGTAGGTAGTCCAGGACAGGTAAGTTGGCAAAAAGAGCATCAAGATTCCAGGGGCCTTTTTTTTTTTAAATAGCCTTCATGCCCAGTGCTGAGTCCAACACAGAGTCTAATGCAGGGCTTGAACTCACTATTCTGAGATCAAGACCTGAGCTGAGATCAAGAGTCAGAGGCTTCACCAATTGAGCCACCCAGGTACTCCAGGTGACTTTTATTTGTTGTCCCATCAGTGTCAACTCCTGCCTTCTACCTTATGCTACAAGATGGCTGCTCTGATGCCAGCCATTATACCCACATTTTAGCCCTGATGAAGCAAGAATGGGCAGGACAGAGGCATACCTCCTTTTATGATGATGTTACCCAAAAGCTACACAAAACTATTCGACTTATTCACGTCACCATGCCAAACTGAAAGGGACACTTGGGGTCTTTATTTGACTTTGCAATGAGCCCAGCTCACTTTTTTTTTAATTCTAGAGAAACAAGAGAGAATCCATGTTTAATGACAACCAAAAGGCAGAATGCCTTTTTACTACGTCCCAAGGAAAAGAACATGTAGGATTCTACACTCTCTCTATGAGATTCTATTCTAAATACTTCATGAATGCTAGTACATTTCATTTATGAAGACTGACCAGCCTAAGGCAAGGTCACAAATACAACAGGTAACAGGTAGAAAAACGAAGAGTGAATGTGCTTGGTGACACTCGGGTTTGTCCAGGGAAGGAAAGTGGAATGGTGGGGATTGTGGCAAAATGACCTTCATTTGCCCTGCTTATCGGGACAACTGGTTCTCAGCCTGCAGCTAGTGCAACATTGGAATTTTAAGTTCAAACTTACAAGACATTTCCAATATTTAAAACAAGCCAGACATCAATATCATATTGAAATGTGAATTGTACTGGAAATCTCTTCTTTCTCAATTTGGGTTTCCATGTTTAAAAACTATTTGCACCTTGCCTGTGGACCGCCCATTTGGGACATCTGCTTGAAAACAGTAAGATAATCTATCAGCTCTAAAAAATGGATGGGCCATCAGACTCTGAAAGTAACCATTGTATTGAAAATTATTAGAAAGGGCAGTGAAAATGACGCAAGACTTGTAGCTACAGATTGATCAAGTATCAGAATGCTACCTTTATTGAGCGTCTTCCCATTGGCAGCTCTGTACTCAGCCCTTTTTACACTCGTGATCTCATGTGAAGCTCGACAAGTTTTGGGTTCTTCTCTTTTCTTTTACACGGTGGTACATGAAAATTGTGGGCCAGAAAGCTTAGTAACATGCCCAAAGACCACACAGCTTGTGAGGGATGAAGCTATGACTTAAATCTGGCCCTGTTAGGTGTCCAAACCCATTATCTTAATCCTCATTTAACACTGTGTGCAATTTCTATGCGTTTTCTGGAACAATACAGGGTACCTTTGTCACAATATGAAAATAGAGATATGATAAGCAGGTATGCAGAATCTCAACATTTCACTTTAAGCGCAGTGTCACTTCTGTCAGAGAAACAGCATGGGGGATACAAGTAGGATTAACCAAAGTCTGAAAAGCCTCCAGAGGACCTCAGTGCTCAAAATATCATACATTATCTTTAAACAACATCTGGAGGGCCCTCACGCCATTTATCCCATTAAATAAAAAGGAGATTTTGACGGTTACCATTTTGTGCCTTTAAACCCACACTGGAGCTGTGGAACTTATTTAGCACAGGTGTTTAATTGTGATAAATTGGAGACAGTCCCTGTATTCAATGGTCCTCAAACTAACACTACCATCTGGGTAGAGAAGGGTAGGGGCTTCCTGTCAACAAACCTGCTTATAAAGCTTCAAGGGCGGTGGCCTATTAGGAAATCCACAGGGGTAGATCAGGAGGTTGGGTGTGCATGAAGGGAGCAGAGTATTGAAACTTTCCCCAGGATGGCAAAATACTGCGGGAGATGAACATGAAGGTATTGTGCTTATTATCTTTTTGATAATCTATTTCTTTTTTCAAAGCAATATTAAAAATTAAAAACACTTGGGTATCTTGGCGAGCGAGAGATTTCTTTGCCATTTTGTGTGTTAAGGGGAAATTATATTGGTTGCTTTTGGCAAATCTTCCTGCTTACTGAGAGCGCACAAATGTTATTGTGGTCTGCAACTAGAAATCAGTGTGTTTTAGTTAACCAAGAATGAATTAAGAGAGGGAATTCTGCTTCCAGCTTATGGGAAGTAATGAGGACTGGATTTATTTTCTCACCTGAAACAATGGAAAAACCAGACAAAATATATGAGTCGATGTTTTTCAAGATATTAAACATCAGGCAGTGAAGGAAAGTGCTTGCAGAAACAGAGGGGGAAAAATAATAAGATGAGTTCTACCAGCTGGTAAAACAGCTGATTGATTTGAGAAAGTTTTCAGGCCACAACACAAGGCAGGTAAACTGGGGCAGAATCTGGTGGACTCCTAGGTGAAGAAACAGAGCAGAGAGCCTAGGAACATCAAAGCTGCTAGAATTAGCTAGAATTAGAATTAGCCCTAAGGAGTAAAGGGCTACACAGAGACTGTTTTCAAGAACTGGAGAAGATCTCAAATACTGAGTAGAGGACTGATCTATGGAGTATGTTACCAGAAACCTGGTAAAAACCACACAAAAGGACTAGAAAAAATAGTGCGCAGAGCACCAAGTCAGGGTTATGAATAGGGTCTGTTCTCTCTAGCCATATTGGAAAAACTCATAATTCATAGTGCATTGGGTGGAGTCCTCAGACAGGTCTTGGCTTAGTAATGTGTAATAATCAGACTTCACTAAACACCGCTCTTGTCCTGTCTCACAAATCTTAAAAAGGAAACTGAAAGAAAAAAAAAAAACCTGTTTCCAAATAACTAAACTTCATCACAAAACATATTTCAATAATATTTATATAAATAGAAAATATCCAACACCCAATG
Organism: Felis catus; assembly: GCF_018350175.1. NCBI lineage: Eukaryota > Metazoa > Chordata > Mammalia > Carnivora > Felidae > Felis > Felis catus. Next base: position 40,983,530 of record NC_058369.1, read on the forward strand.
AGATAATGGCAACAGTGCCTGGTGTCTTCTCAAAAATTATCAGGAATCCAAAGATGCAGGAAAAAAAAAAAAGACAATTATGAGGAGAAAAATCAAATGATCAAAATTGAACCGGAACTGACAGAAGTGTTGAAATTAGCAGACACAGACATTCAACAGTTAGTTCAAGTCTATTTTTGGCATTTGAAAGTTAGATAGGACATGGAAGGTCTGTAGTTGTTTTTTTTTTTTTTTAAGACTCAAATTTAACTTCTAGAAACGCAAACTGTAGTGTCTGAGATGAAAAATAAAATGAATGGTATCAGTGGATGGTTCAACATTGCAGGACAAAAGTGAACTTGAAGACGTAGCAATGGAAAGTACCAAGATAAAATACACAGAGAAAAATAATTTTTAAAAAATGAACAGAGCATTATTCAGCTGTGGGGCAATTTTCAGCAGCCCAATATATGTGTTATTGGAGTTCTTGTAAAAGCAAAAGGTAGAAGAGGGAAAAAATTGAATATATAATGTCTAAATATTTCCAAATGTGATGAAAATGGTAAAACCATAGATCCAAGAAGTTCTATGAACCTCCAACACGAGAAACATGGAGAGAATTATACCAAGGCACACCATAATCCTGTTGCTTAAAAGTAGCAAATAAAACAAAAAGTCTTAAAAGCAGCCAGAGGAAAAAAGATGTATTATATACAGAGAAATAAAATGAGGAAACAGCATATTTCTCTTTGAAAGTATTACACTTGAAAAAACAGAGCAACATTTGCAAAGTACTGAAAGAAAAGAAGGGAAAAAACACAACGGTCAACCTAGACTATAGAACTATATCCAGTAAAGTTATCTTTTAAAAATGAAAGTCCAATAGAGATGTTGAAGACATACAAAAGCTGAAACAATAAATACACTACCAGCAGAACTGCACTACAAGAAATGTTAAAGGAAGTCCACTAGGCAGAAGGAAAATGAGAGCAGATGGAAATATGAATGGGTACAAAGGAATAAAGGGTACAGGATATGCCCGCTACATGGGTAAATATGCAAGTTATTTTTCTTACTCTTTAAACCTCTTAATTTTTTTTAACTTTTATTTATTTTTGAGAGATAAAAGAGACAGAATGCAAGTGGATTAGGGGCAGAGAGAGAGGGAGACACAGAAGCAGAAGCAGGCTCCAGGCTCTGAGATATCAGTACAGAGCCTGATGTGGGCTTGAACTCACGAACCGTGAAATCATGACCTGAGCCGAGGTCGGAGGCTCAACAGACTGAGCCACCCAGGTGCCCCTCTTTAAATCTATTTAAATGATAATTAACTGGTTCAACAAAATAATCACAATGGGGTGTTGGGTTTATACCATTTATAAAAGTAAAATGTGTGACAACAGTAACACAAAGGCTAAAAGGAGAGAAAATGAAGTATATAATTATAAGGTTTTTAACATGTGAAATGGAGCATAATCACTTGAAGTTAAACAGCAGTGAATTAAATATGTAGTAGAAATCCTAAAGCAACCAATAAAATATCCTCTCCCTCAAATTTTCAGCTAATAAACTGATAAAAGAGACAAAGCATGTTTTAAAAGAGTAAGCAATTGATCAAAAAGAAGGAAGAAAATATAGGAAAGAAAGCACAAAGCAGGTATTTCAAATGGAAAATAATGAGCAAGATGAAACATCTCAATGTAATCACATGAATGTAGAAATGCCTCTAATCTCCAATTATAATGCAGAGATTGTCAAATTGGTGAAAGGAATCAGAGCCAACCATGAGCTGCTGGCAGGGAATGCACTTTAAATATATAGAGATACATAAGTTAACATTAAAAGGATGGTCAAAGATATACCATGCTAACATTAATCAAAGGAAAGCTGAAGTGTATGTACTAAAATCAGACAATTAGGTTTCAGAGCAAAAAATATTCCAAGGATAAAGAAGGTCGTTTCATAATGATAAAGGGGTCAACTCATCAAGCAGCCACAAAATAATCCAAAACATTTATGTACCTAATAATAGAGCTTCAAAGCAAATGAAGCAAAAATTATAGAACTGCAAAGAGAAATAGACAAATCCATAACTATAATGGGAGATTTAATACGACTGCCCGATAATTGAAAATTGCAATCAAAATGCCAGCAGGCTTTTTTGGAAATTGGCAAAATTATTCTAAAATGTATATGGAAATGTAAAGAACCTAGAATAGCCAAAACAACTTTGAAAAAGAACAAAGTTAAGGTGGCTAACAACACCTGATTTAAACACATTAAAAAGCTACAGCAATTAAGACATTGTTGTAGTAGCATTAAGTGAGAGAAATGGGTCAATGGTAAAAGAGTAGAGATTTCAGAAATACATCCATGCATATAAAGACAATTGATTTTTGTCAAAGGTACAGTGCGTTCACTGACGGAAGAATGGTTTTTTCATCAAATCATGCTGGAACACTTGGATATCTATGACAATGTCTTATGTTGAACCATAGGCAAATATTAACTCAAAGAACTAAATGCTAAACCTAAAACAATAAACTCTCTCAATGAATACATGATAGAAAATCTTTATGTCTTTGGGTTAGACAGACATTTCTTAGATATAACACCAAAAGCATGATTGGAAAATTAAAAAATTGATCATTCTACATTTAAATATGTTTTCAAAAGAAGTGTTAAGGGGATGAAAAGACAAGCCACAGGCTGGGAAAACATATTTGCAAACGGCATATCTCATTAAGGATTTGTATGCAAAATACATAAATGATTCTCAACAATGAGAAAACAACCTGATTTGAAATATCAATAAAAAATATAAACAAACTTCAGCAAATAAAATATACAAATTGCAAGCAGGCACATGACATGATATGCAACATCATCAGTCATTAGAAAAATGCAAATTAAAGCCACAGTGATGTACCAATACACACCGTTTAGAATGGCTGCAATTAAAAAGTCTTTCCGGGGGCGCCTGGGTGGCGCAGTCGGTTAAGCGTCCGACTTCAGCCAGGTCACGATCTCGCGGTCCGTGAGTTCGAGCCCCGCATCAGGCTCTGGGCTGATGGCTCGGAGCCTGGAGCCTGTTTCCGATTCTGTGTCTCCCTCTCTCTCTGCCCCTCCCCCGTTCATGCTCTGTCTCTCTCTGTCCCAAAAATAAATAAAAAAATGTTGAAAAAAAAATTAAAAATAAAAAGTCTTTCCATCATAAGTGAAAGTGAAGCAAGTGGAATTCTCACCCACTGCTGGTGAGAATGTAAAATTAACTAACCTCCTTGGAAAATAGTTTGGCAAGATCTTAAATTTCTTTTTAAATTAAAAAAATTTTAAAAAAGAATTTTTTTTTTGCGTGAAAAATTTATACATACCCCTTCCAGCTAATCCAGCCATTCCACTCAGGGTATTTACTTAAGAGATATCCTAGCATATGTTAATACATCTACATTCATAACAGCTTTCTTTGCAATAGTCCAAAACTGTAAATAATCTAAATGCCCATCCATGGATGAACTAATAAATTGTTATATATTCATACAGTGGAATACAACTCAGCAATAACAAGAAATGAACTACTGATAAATGCAGCAACATGGATGAATCTCAAATAATTAATGCTGAGTCAAAGACAAATAAAAAGCATTTACATTCTTTACTACAAAAGATGTTTGGAAAACAATATGTATGTGCAAAAGAATGAAATCAAACCGTTATCTTACGCCACATGCAAAAAGTAACTCAAATGCATCAAAGACCTAAACATGAGAGCAAAAACTATAAAACTCATAGAAGAAAACATAGGGGAAAGGTTCCATGATATTGCATTTGGCAGTGATTTCCTGGATCTGACACCAAAAGCACAGGCAAAAGAAAGAAATAGATATATTGGATGTTATAAAAAATAAAAACCTTTTTGCGTCAAAAGACACTATCAACATAGTGAAAAAATGACCCATGAGTGAGAGAAAGTACTGGCAGATCATATATCTGACAAGGGATTAATATCTTAAATATATACAGTAAAACCTTGTGAGCAATAATTTCTTGCAGAAACATTCTTATAATCCATTGGCTAAGTTGTGATCATGTGACATTCAGCATCACATACTACATGTATTGGAAGACATGGTTCATTTACCAAGTAAGTTAAAATTTATTAGAAATGTTTTCTCATCTTGCAGAACACTTGCAGAACAAATTACTCACAATCCAAGGTTTTACTGTGTATATGTATGTATGTATAGATATATATAGATTTTTTTTTTTTTTTAGTTTGAGACAGTACACAAGCAAGGGAGAGGGGCAGAAGAAGAGAGAGAGAGAATCTTAAGCAGGCTCCACACTCATCATGGAGCCCGATGTGGGGCCTGATGTTACCACCCTGATATCATGACCTGAGGCAAAATCAAGAATCAGATGCCCAACAGACTGAGCCACCCAGGGGCCCCAATATCCTGAATATATAATGAACTTCTACAACTCTACAATAAAAAACAAATAACCTGATTTAAAACTGAGCAATGGACATGAACATGTATGTGAATATGCAAAGAACATTTAAAAATGGCCAAAAAGCTCATGAAAAAATGTTTGATATCCCTAATCATTAAGTAAATGCATACTGAAACTACAATAAGATACCATTTCATACCCATTGGGTTGGCTATTATAAAACCAAATACAAATAGAAAATAAAATATGTTGGAGAGGATGTGGAAAAAGTGGAAACCTTGTGTACTGTTGATGTGAATATAACATGGTGCAGATGCTATGGAAAATAGTATGAAGATTCCTCAAAAAATTAAGCACAATTATCATAAGATCCAGCAACTGAACTTCTGGATATATACCAAAAAAACCCTGAAAGCAGAAACTCGAACAGGTATCTGTCCACTTAGGTTCATAGCAGCATTATTCATAATAGCCAAAAGATGGAAGAACCCAAGTATCCATGAGCAGATGAACAGATCAACGGAATGTGATATATCCATTGAATCCAACAACGAAATATTGTTCAGTCTTAGAATGAAATTCTGAAACATGTTACAACATGGATAAACCCAGAACACATTCTGATCAATTAAATAAGCCAGTCACAAAAGGCCAAATATTGTGTGGGCCACTTATATGAGTTATCTAGAAGTAGTCCAATGCATAGAAACAAAAAATAGAATGATGGTTAAGGAGTGAGGAGAAAGAGCAGAGTTTCTGTTAGTGAAGAGGAAGAAAGCTCTGGAGATGGATGGTAGTGATGGTTGCACATCCATGTGAATGCATTTAATGCACAAAAACTACACTTAAAATGGTATAAGTAATTTTGTTATCTTTTACAATTTTTTTAAAGAAGAACATACTCTATGACTCAAACCAGTCTACACATTGGTAGAAAGCAGATCATTGGTAGGCTAGGAATGTGGGATGGGGAATTATGGAAGAGAGGGACTATAAAAGGGGCTCCTCTGTGGATGATGAGTATGTTTCTTTACTTGGTAGTGGTGACACTTTCACGGATGTATACATATCCAAACTTATACAACTGCAAACCTTACACGTATGAAGCATATTATGTATCAACCACACTCCAATAGACCAGTTAAATTGATTAAGAATAAGTTGACTTTGAATCACAGATATAAATGTAAGGGCTAAAAGTATAAAACTCCTAGAATACATAGAGATAATTTTTTATGACTTTGACCTTGGCAAAGGATTCTTAGATATGACACCAAAATGATCAATGAATTAAAAAAAGAGGTAATTGAACATCATCAAAACTCAAAACTTTTCACTTCAAAGGAGACCATCAAGTAAAAAGACGGCCCAGTGAATGGGAGAATATATTTGCAGATTACACAATCAGTAAGAGACTCATGTCCAAAATATAAAGAATCCTCATAACCCAATAATAAAAAGATAACTAACCCAATTAAAAACTGGGCAAATGACCTGAGTTGACATTTCTCTGAAACATCCAAGTGGCTTACAAACAAATGAAAAGGTATTGGACATCATCAGTCATCAGGGAGATGCACATCCAAACCAGAGTAAGACACCACTTCCACAGATTAGGGTGGCTGAAATCAACAAGTCAGATAACAATAAATATTGTTATGGATGTAAAGTGTATGCAAAATAGTGGTGGGAATGTAAAATGGTGCAGTCACTTTGGAAAATGCTCCAGCAATTCCTCCAATAATGAAACAGAGAGTTATCTTTTGACCCAGCAATTCTACTCCTAGAAATGAAAACATGTCCACACAAAAACTCATATGTGAATGTTTATATAAGCTTTGTTCATAATAGCCAAAAGGCAGAAACAACATAAATATCCATGAATGAATGAATGGATAAATAAAATGTAATATTACATAATATTATGCAGCCACAAAAAGTAAGGTAGCATTGATCTATGTTACAACAGATGAATCTTGGAAACTTCATACTAAATGAAAAAAGCCATCCACAAAAAACTACATACTATATGAGTCTATCTGTGTAAAATGTCTTGAACATGGGAATATATAGAGAAACTAGATTCGTGGCTACTTAGGGCAACCTAAGTGTCATGGGGATTGGGTAGTGATAGCTAAGGGGTACAGCCTTTCTTTGTGAGGTGATAAATTGTTCTAAAATTCACTATAATGATGGTTACACATACCGTGAAAAAAACTAAAAACAAATGAATTATACACCTTACAGGGGTGAATTGTATGGTATGTGCCTTACATCTTAATAAAGCAATTTTCCAAAAGAATAAGCAGACTTGTATGTTAACATATTCATGATAAAATGTGGTTCTGCCTCTTTCTGTCTAAGAGGAGATGATCCTAAATATAGTTTCACCAGTCAGGATGTGGTAGTTGATGCTGTGGTAACAAACAAACCTCAAATCTCATAAACTTAAAATGGTAAAGATCTGTTTTCACTCACATGTCCATCACTACTTGGCTGGAAGCTCAGTTTTCACCCTCATTCCAGGATCCAGGCTGCTGGAATTGCCACAGAATGAACCGTTGTCTGGAAGAAGGAAGAAGAGAACTCTGGAGGGTCTCAATCTAATAGCTAGAGGCTTTGCCTTAAAGTTCTGTCACTTCTGCTCACAACTCATTGGCTGAAAGTAGTTACATGTCCTCTTCTTGCCAAGTGGAACCACAAAACTCAACTCCCCTTTTTCCCATAGTGTTGACAGTGTTGATCTCTGCCATAGAGATAATATTCATGAAGGATTTACTATGTATCACAAGCTGCTCTAAAGCCTTCTGTATATCATCTCACAACTCACCACTGCCCCCCCCAAAATCTTTTTAAATGGACACTATTATTATCCTCTACCCCAGTATTTTACAGAAGAAAAAAATTAAGGCATAGAAGATATTCCTGAAGTTAGTAAATTAACTAGTAATTGGTATTTGAATCCAGACACGGGCACCAGACCTACATTCTTACTTCAACACAATGTTGCCAGCAGCTATTCTCATATTTCCCTTCCTCCTACTGAGACACAAATCTATCACAAAGTCCAAAAAGGTGTAAGAAAACTGCACTAGCAGCATAGATTATTAAATGACAACCGATTAGAATTCAGATCCCCCAGTTTCTGTCCAGTGTCTTTTGAGTAGATGGATGGTTTTCCCACTGTCCTCAGTAAAGCCCGGAGTTCAGAGAAGCTTCAAACAGAGCATCTCTGCTTTATCCTTTATGCTTCCTCCACATGTTTACATTTATTTCTTGGCTGACAAAAATAAAGTTGGGAAAACTACACTTCTCCACTCGTGTCTCCATTCCTGATAATCCAAGAGACAAACCCTCTGCAAGAACAGCTTCACACCAATGTATACACCAGTCTCCTTTTCTATTTTGGTAGTTAAAATGCTTACTTTTAGGGGGCACCTGGATGGCTCAAGCATCCGACTCTTGATTTCAGCTCAGGTCAGGATCTCATGGTCGTGAGATCGAGCCCTGTGTCAGGCTCTGCACTGACAGCGCAGACACTGTCTGTCTTTCTGCCAGTCTCCTGTTTGTGCACTCTCTCTCAAAATAAATAAATAAACATTTAAAAAAATGCTTACTTGTACATCACGGTAAGGGCAACTGTTTTGATAAACACTATTATCATGTGCAGCATTGATGAAAGCAGATACTAACTTGGAAAAATTTTTAAATATACAAATCATACAAGGGCATCATTAAGTATAGGAGATAGGACTTGGCAGTGAGTTATATCCACAAGAACCCGGCTCAAGAAAACCAGGGCTTAGGAATGGCACCTTTGATCTTTCTGTACAGCATGTTTCCCAGTCTTCAAAGCATTAGTGCTGTCTGCAAGGCCTATAACAGTGCCAACCATGTAGATGATGTCTTATATTACTTGCTGCTGAATGACTGAGCACTTGGGGATTATTCAAAGGAAGGCTTTTAGGGTCACCAGGAAATGAAATCAATGGGATGGATAAAGACACAATTCCAGCGCACCACTAAAGAAACTGCATTCTCCTTACGTTCTTAGTGTTTCTAGCAATATGGATCCTGTTAATTATTCCAAGTCAGAGCAGACATTGGAACAGGTTGATCTCAACTGAGAAATTTGGACTGCACTCCTGGCATAAATTGGTACAGTGAGGGCCCACCAGGAGAAAAAAAATGGCACCCTTCCCAAAAAGCATGCAAAAGAGAAATGTCTTTTTTAAGTTGGGGTTCCTAAGCACCCCTCCTCCTTAGCAATAGGAACAAGTCTAATGTGATAATAACCTCTCTCTGGGGTGGCATCTTAAAAGGAAACAAGCTTCCCAGTTCTATGACCTGTTGGAAGAGAGATCCCAGCAGGGATCGGGAGTCTTGGGGAGTGCCCTCCAGCACTGTGAAATCTTTGAAGAGACCCAACTTTGAAGAGTGCCTTTCTCCCAGATACTGTGAGCATGCATACACAATTAGGGAGAAAACCACCTAACTCTGATTTCCAAACCCATCTCAACTTTACTCTAGATCTCTCCTTTGATAAAAGCTGCCCAAACCCCTTCAGAGAGTTTTGTGAGGCAGTGAGGGAGACCAGAGAAAGCACATTTTCATCAGGCCGTTATTACGGGAATGCTGCCAATGGGAAAAATAATGGGCAAAGAAGGAAAAATTCTGATTATCTGACCAAGAGGCGTGAAGCATCTGTGGCTTGGGGCCAAGACATGGAAGGGAAATTAAAGGATAAAATAAATCAAAGATGTTGTCACTTTACCATGTGTTTGAAGGAGAGAATGCTGCCTGCTTGTGCTGTCCCAAGGTTTTCTGCAAGTAACATATTTTGAGTTCATTTTTAGCTCATTAACACAATTTTCTTTCAAGTGTTTTAACATTCACATTTCAATTCAACTTGAACTTCTCTCCCTCCTTTTTTTCATTTTTTATTTTTTACTTATTTATTTATTTTTTTGGCCAGTGGTAATTTGAGCATTCTCTATGGGACCTTTCAGTTATCTTGGAGGCTTTTCCCTTGACAAAGATAAAACAGAAAGACTTCAAAAGACTTTAGAATCAAGGGGATGTCACCTTTCATATGGGGAAGGAGAAGAAGTTCAAAGCTGGGCTCATATAGGGCTGTCCTTCAGAATTACAAATAACAGTCACCAATGCTGAGCATGTGGGATAATTATAATAATTTTATTAATAGTACAAACATTTCTCAAATATCACTCTATTCCAGGAATTTGCAGTCCAACTTATATTCATGATCTCACTTAATTTGGATGAGCAACATGGTGGTCTGCTTTCTAAAGGATTCCACTCAATTTAAATGGCTTTCCAAACAAGAAGTAATTTGGAAATTATTTTATGGTTTACAGATGTTAGTTACCAATGTGATATGCATGTCGTGGGGTCATATTTTAATATATCAACCAATGTGTTTTTCATTCCCATAATTTCATTTTATCCTTTGGCCATCCTCCATGCAAGCAAGATTACAATGTGCTCAAGGCCTTGAAGCACAGTTAGTACAACAGTCAAGGAAAGCATTGGGTTTTTGAGCTTTGAAAGCCCTGCAGATCTGACAACATAAACAATAGATGTGGGAGAATAATTAAGAGGCACCTCTTCCACCTCCAGGCCGGAAGCCAGACAGCTTTCATCTCTGTGATCTCGAGAAGCAACCCTGGATTTAACTCCTGGGTAGGGTACGGGGGAAACCTCAGGTTAACCTGGAGAGGGCTGAGAACTTATAAGACCTGTGCTTTTTTCCCTGGTCCACCCTGGGGAAATGACCCATCATGTACAGCATCTTCACCCTCAGCACGGTTTGGGAGCTTTAATGTAGAGATGGTTACAGGGCATATCCAGGCAGGTGAGCCTGAGGCGTCATCAGAAATTTCCTCTAGGTTTCATATGGCTTCCAGGAGAAGCCAAATGTTTCTCTCATCTCTGGGCGGTCATGCAAATAGCAGAGAGGAAGCCAACCCAGAAGGCCTCAGGGTGAGGATGGAAAAGGATGAGCAGAAAAGACTTAACAGAAATGCAGACACTTTAGGGCACACCGGGGTGGGCAGGAGATACCATCTTAACTCCATATCTTGGTACTGTGTCCTCTTCCTCTCTCTGGCATACAGGCTCAACTCAGAGCGATATATTGATTGAAATGACCCTTGAATGACTGGAATTCATTCTCTGCTTCCTGGAAGAGTGAGCACTTGAAAGAAGTACCAAGCTGAGTTGTACCAAAATAAGGAAAGCTGTGTTTCTGCACATTGGGTATTCACACCTGCACACATCCCTGTTTCCTGCTGGCTCGGGGCTCAAGCGTGATGTGTGCGAGAGGAATTAGCCATCTTGTCCATTAACCCCTGAGGGAAGTAGGGTAAATTGTATTACCTTTCTGAGTTTCGGTTCCCTCATCTGCTCAGCAAGAGAACTAGGTTGATAGAAAATGTCCTGTGGAAGGGCCTCAGGGGTTTCCTGGAATAGTAAAGGAAGGTCACTTTGTGGGACCACCTTCAAGATTCCCCTGAAGCAATCATAGAAGATTATTAAATACAGAGAATAAACTGAGTGTTGCTGGAGGGGAGGTGGGTGGTAAATGGGTGATAGGTACAAAGGAGGGCACTTGGTAGGATGAGCACTGGGTGTTCTAGGTGATGAATCACTAAATTTTACTCCCGAAACATTTTTACAGTATAGGTTAACTTGGATTTAAATGAAATGTAACATACATACATACATACATACATACATAAATAAATAAATAAATAAATAAATAAATAAATAAATAAATAAATCAGCAACAACAACAGATTCCCCTGCAGCAGCCTGTAACTGGGGAAGGTGGTTTTAATCTGATTTGGTTTTTTTCTTTATGTATCAGAATGAAAATACTGAGAGCAGAGTTCATGGTTCTCATTTCATGGCATGTTTGCATCATAGGGTCATTCCTGATGTTTTTCTATTTCACCTTTTCCCTTTCTCCCTGCTCTGCACTCCTATTCTGCACAGTAATACTGACAGACTCATATACTTTCAGAAGCTCCATCTTTTAGTCTGTTTACATTGAGGATTTACGTAACATTTTAAAAAATTTTTTTAATGTTTATTTTTGAGAGAGAGAGAGAGAGAGAGAGAGAGAGAGAGAGAGAGAGAGAATGAGAGGGGGGAGGGCAGAGAGAGATAGGGAGACAAAGAATCTGAAGCAGGCTCCAGGCTCTGAGCCATCAGCACAGAGCCAAACACAGGGCTCGAACTCAGGAAAGGTAAGATCAGTACCTAGGCCAAAGTTGGACACTTAACCAACTGAGCCACCCAGGAGCTCCAGATTTGTGGGTTTTTTCTTCAAGGATTGATTCCAGCTCTATATAAAGAAGCTTAAAAATCACTTCAGGAGTTAATGATTTCTAAGGTCCTCTTCACCTTCTACAAGCTATGAAGATGTTCTGGGGTGGATTGTGACCCTCCCTCCAAGAGATCTATGAAAACTCTGACCCCTGGTACGTGGAATGCAACCCTGATTGGAATTAGGGTCATGGCAGATGTGATTAGTCAAGATGAAGTCATGCTGGAGTGGGGTGCTCCCAATAACACTGTTGGCTTTGTAGGAAGATAGCCATGTGAACACAAGAACACATAGGAGAATGCCTTGTGATGACAAGCGCAGAGATTAAACGGATGCAGAGGTATGTCAAGGGATGCAAAACACTGTCAGCAAACTCTCAGAAGCTGAGCAGAGCAAGAAAGGATTCCTCTGCAGGTGTCAGAGGGAGCATGGTCCTGCCAACACCTTGATACGTGGATGTTAGACTTTCAGCCTCCAGAACCACAAAACAATACATTTCTGTTGTTTTAAGCCATACAGTTTGTAGTCCATTGGTATAGCACATAGGTTCCTAGGAACCTAACACAGAAGGGAAAGAGGAAATAGTAATTTTCATATATGGTAATTCTGCTTCCCTGTACCCAGCTAAAAAGGAAGTGCTTTAACATGCCCCTCGCTCTTTCTTCCTTTTGCTACATTTAGTTTATTGCTCTTCTCTCTTCCTATTTTTTCCCAACCCACACTACAAGATGGATTGCCAGAAGATAGAAGAAGCCATTTCCATTTTTTTTAATGCTTCTCCTCAGCACAAGACAATCTGACTAGAGAACTAGATCTATAAATGTGCACACTCCCACACACGACAAAAGGTTGTCTCATTCTCAAGACATGTTTTGCAGTCAGCCCCTGAAGCAGGATTCCAGAATTTGATCAGCTCCTGCTATCTCACCAACTGTTTCTTGACAGTGTCTGCTTTGGTGACATCACATGTTTGATTGCCACCCTGTAGAGATACAACAAGTATAAATTCTGTGCTGGAAGGCTCCAGTTTGGAAAGCCTTAGTCCTGTGTGGAAAAAAATGGCAATGGAACAAAAGTGCCATGTGGCTGGGATGTTGCCATGGCCCATTCTCTTGTGGTGATTATTTATGTAGTGGGGCAGATGGAGGCCCTGTTTACGGAACGTGCGTACCTTCATGCCGGTTTGCTCAGTCTAGTCCCAGCATTTAAGCGGGCTTGGTATCTTATTCAGATGATTCACTTATGCATGTATATATCCATATATACAATCAAAAATATTTATTGAGTAACTGGTACTGTAATACCTTATGTGCCAGAGATATTACAGTAAATAAAACAAAAAAATCCTGCTCTCATGGATTATGTATTGATGGAGGCAGTGAGACAATATGCAAAACAAAACGAAAATATCTATCTTTTTATAAAGTGACAGCTATGAGAAACAATTATGCAAGGAAAAGAAATGACAAGTGCCTGAAGGAAGTGGTAGGGGAGAGGGGTTGCAGTTTTAAGCAAGGGGGTTGGGGAAGACCTCAATGAGCAGGTCACATTGGGAGCCAGTAAGCCTCGCTGTTTCCTGTGGATCAGTGGAAAGAGTAATGAACTTGGGATGAGAAAACCCATATTCAGCTCTTGCTATGAACAGAATTATGTCCCTGCCAAAACTCTTATCTTTAAGTCCTAATCCCCTACTACCTCACAATGCGATTGTATTTGGAGATAGGATCCTTAGAGAAGTAGTTAAGTTAAAATGAGGTCATTAGAGTGGAGTCTAATCCAATCTAACAGGTGTTGTTAGGCTAGGAAGAGACACTAGGGACACAGGTGCACTGTGGAAAGCCCACATGAGGACAGAGCATAAAGGTGGTTTCTGCATGCAAAGGAGAGGCTTTAGGTGAAAACACAGAAGTGGACACTTTGATTTTGAACTTCCAGCCTCTCGAACTGTGAAAAATAAATTTCTGTCGTTTAAGCTACCCAGTCTGTAGCATTTTGATCTGGCAGTTCCAGCTAACGGGTCTAACAAACGTGGGCACTTACCACACCTCAACACTCGGATGTTGGATGTCATAAACTGAACATGTGCAAATATGAACACTTTACCTCTACCCTCAGCAATTCTTCTCTACCCAGGGTCTTTCCCATTTCCATTGGTTTCAACTCCAACCTTCTTGTTTCTCAGAACAAAAATGTTACAGCCATCCGTGGCTCTACATTTTCTATCAAAGCCTAAATCCAGTGCACCAGGAAATTCTGTTGGCTCCACCTTCAAAGCATATCCAGATGCAGTTAGAACTCACCACCTGTGCTGCTACCATCCTGTTCAAGTCACCAGCATCTCTAAATTTCTGCAAGAGCCTCCTGACAACTGTCCTGGCATCCATTCACAGCAGCCAGGCCATCCTTGTAGCCCACCTACCGCTCCTCCATTCCAACACCTTCCAACTAGGGCAGACCTGAAGCTTCCCCCCCAACAACTGCCTGTCTTTGAGTCTCTGTCAAACACAAGAGAATGGGGGGCTGACTCTCTTTCTACAACAAACTCTGATTAAATAAAGAGGATTTGCTTGTCCTTGTTGGGGTGGCCTTCATTTATTTCCACAAAAGTCAAGTTTAAAACACTTGATAATGATGCAGGCTAGATTTATGAACCACAGTGAGTATTTTTTTAACTTTATCTTTGCTTCATAAAATGCTTATTTTGAAGATTGCTTCTGGATCGAAGTACAAAGAACATTAAGTATAAGATAACTAAGCAATTATTGGACTAGCTGGAATCATCTGAGTTTTTCTTGTGTAGTTCCCAGCCACAGCATCATACTTAATGTTAAACATTTCAATGTCCGACTCTTCTCTTTCTTTTCTCTTCATAATAATTTCTCTTTTGTTGCAGTTCAAACTTAAATGCACTGGTTCGCTTCTCAGTAGACAAAAATCAGCATATTCTATGCTATAAGCCTTTTGGACACTTGAAACATTTTGTTAAATTGGTCTTTGCTTTTATTTTCTCAATTGGAAAGGATTTGTTTTCTTCATTTATTTCTGTGTAATTATTGTTTCCTCATACACCTTTCCCCATGAAACCTGTTTTGGGATCATGGTTGTGTGTGATTTTATCTACCTACCCAAAGTATCCTATGGTTAAATAAGTACAATTGCAAGCTTGCACAGAGCCTGATATGGCAATATGCAGAGAAAATGCTAATAAGCATGGTCAATTATTAAAAAGTGGAGATATTTACACTATAATGAAGAACACATTTTCCTGTGGAACACATGTATGTTAGTGTTTCATGGGTTCTAATCCTTACATATTATCATGACACTGGTAACCTTGTCCAGGCTCTTCCCATTCAACAAGTCTTATCCCAGGACTGTGTTTGGCTCACTTCATTGGCTCAGTTCAACCAAGGGTAGTTGAAACCAGAAATCAGCCCATCCTCTTATAAATAGTGACACATTACAAGTAATCATGTGGTGAACAGGGCATTTTTGTGGTCTTATAAACAGATCAATTACTTTTGTCTTTAGACCTTTAAAAATACTACATCTTGGATGGATGTGGAGTGGAGACATATCAGTGCTTATAACCACTGGCATAACTTCTGTATTTCATTTTCCAACTAGACAAGACTTGCTATTTTAACATTTTAATTAATGCTGAGCCCAAGACATCAGTGTACACAGACATGTTTTATATTATAGAACTCTTTAATACAATTTTGATCCGATCACTTTTAGCTACTACAATCCTTGATTGGTTCTTGCTTATTTGAAACGCATGTTAGTTTCACCAACTGCTTCTCTGCGCCTCGTTGTATTTCATGTGGAATCTCCTCCGTTCTCTTTCTTCCTGAGTAACTACAACTTGAAGTAAGATGTTCATGCGAAATAAATAGGTGCATTTTTGTGTATATTTTCAATTCAGCAGGGTAAGAATTAAGATGGGTCAGTTACTATTAGGTAAATGCCCAATCTAGTTCTTGGAAAATAATAACCTCTTATTTTTGGATAGTACTTCCTAATTTTCCAAGCACATTCAGAGTTATTACCTCACTGGCATGCAATAATTGAGGTTAGAACCTTGGGCTCAGGGTCAAGGTGGACCTGGTGTTTGAATCCAGTATCAGCAGTCAGGAGGAGTCTGATTGTTGGTAAGTTACTTAGCTTTTCTTCATTTCAGCTTCCTCGTCTATAAAATGGAGCTATTAATACACTACCTCAAATAGTTGTGAGGGTTAAGTGACACAATACTGAAAGCTTTTGCTCAGTATTTAGCACATACTATACTAAGTGTGCAGGTATTTTAGGCAGTGGTAGGGGTAATTGCTTCACTTGATCTAAGAAGCAAAAATATTACCTCTAACTATGGGCATTGATGCCCAGATGGTGTAAGTGCGTTATTCAAGACCTTAGAGATAATTAATGAGTCATACCTATAACTTGACTTAATTAAACCTAGTTTAATGTTCCTAAAACTTCAACAAAGATAGCAGAATATTTGTTAATATTTTTTTGACATCTCACATAATTCCCTCTTCTCTTATCCTGATTAATTCCTGTTGCAAGAACTTTGACCAACAGCCGGAACAATTAGTTGCTTGTATTATATAAATAGTTCAAAGACATTTCTTCATCAAAATATTGTACGGTCACTGTAGTTGTTATCTCTGTGTGCTCAATTCCATGGCCTCTTCTCAAAGTAGCAGCTTGACTTCTATTTGGAAATCTAGAGCTGCCCTGCAGGTTATCAATACAGTGTCCCACCTTCCAGTGATACAGGAATTGAAGAGAGTCTTTGTGATTGGATTTGGTCAAACTCTGTCTCTCTGAATCTTGAAAACAATCCAAATAATGGAATCAATTGCCCTGTATTCATCCCCATTTTAGAGACTCACAAGTAGTTTAGTTCAGACTATCTAGATAGCTGAGGCTACTTTATCTCTATTCTCTCAGAAGGCTGATTCTTTATTTTTACCCTTCTTTTGAGGGTCCACATCTTATCCTTCTCTCTTAAAAAAAAAAAAAAGGCTTATCCAGAGTCAGTTTCTTGTACTAGGAACTCCAACTCATCGTAGTAAGCTAGTGCCACAAAAAAATGTTGCAAAACAACCCTAAAATTCAGTGGCATACAATAAAAAGTATTTATCATTCATGTATCTCCAGGTCAGCTGGGATTGGACAGATCCAAGCTGGACATAGCCTCAAGCTGCAGGCTGAGTCCAGGTTCCCTCTTATGTGTCTCTTGCCCTCCTTGGACCAGAGCTCCAGAGGGCAAGCTCACTCATCCAAGGACATTTCAAGCTTCTGCCCCATCCTGTCTGCTAATATTCCATTGGCTAGAACAAGTCAAAGGGACAAGCTCAAAGTCAAACGAAGTAAAGATCACTCTACCCACAAAGTTGGTGGAGGCAGCAGTGAAAAGTTGCTGAGTAGTGATTTAACCTACTTGAGATAGACTTATTTGCATTAGGAAGTCATCCATTTCTGCTAAGGAATTTCCATCTAAAATGCAAACACTATTAGAGAAGAAAAACATAAGGCCTTTCCATTAACAACTTATCTTACCTTTGTTTGTCCAGTTGGCTAGAATGCAGTGTCCCCATATAGCTTAGAAGAATCATCTCCAGAACTATACAGATGGATGCAGGTTACCAAGGGGGATTGGGGTTAGGACAAAGGAAAACCTAAATTCATATCACAGTATGGAGGGGCATGTGACAATGTCCATGTAAGCAAGATTCTTAGGGACTAAGAAGAAGGTAAATTTCACTGGACACATGGATGCCCTCCTATATACTAAGTGAGAAGGGGAAAAAGGAGTTTATAGATTCCTTAGGTTTGTAAGAATGGATCCTCAAATTAGGGCTTAACATTACCTGACTCCATATTATTTTTATTTCCTTATGCTCTGCTATGGCTACACCGTCAGCTTGGAGTTGTCATACAAAAGTTACCATGAATTCTGATATATGGGAAAGCTGAATAGTTTTAGATTTGTTTACTCTCAATCTAGGAGACCATATTCGTTTAGGTAATTTCTGGCTTTTAATTTCTCAGTTGTATTTTGGATGCGGTCATCAGAGTTGCCAGGCTACTCATGTCATGAAATACACAGAACTGTAAGACTCTGAGGTCAAAGGAAGCTTCCTAGGAGTGTTAATTATTCTATCAGGTGGAGTTCAAAGGAGTAAGTAGAGACCATGCCCATTTCTCAAGTTTCAAATTGTCTACAAGTATTCAAGTGTGAACATGTGTGACAGTTTGTGAGCATATGTGGAAGGCAGAGGACTGGTTCCTATAAATCGTGTTTGGATGTTTGTAAGGATATAATTCAAATATTAGAAAGCCAAATTTGGACAGGGCATAGTTCTACTCCCAAATGTATCAACATCCTTTAACTATACTCTCAGGCAGATCAGGTCAAAATATGGCTTAACAACCAACTTCTCTCAGAATAAAGCATATTTTCCCCAGGAATGTTTTAAACAAAGTGAATGACATACACTCTCATCAAGAGAGATGATTGACATTACATACTTGATGAAATTTCCCTTTTCAAAATCATGACACTTTATAACATAAAGAGATAGTAATTATATACTCTCCAACCTTAAAAAAAAAGAAAGCACTAGTGGGAAAACAGAAATATGTTCTACAAAGAATGCAATTAGGCAGAGCTAGATTAGAGAATCCACAGAGGATAAGCCACAGGACTGATTATCTTGAATTTAATTTGCTGCTTTTGATATTTCCCCCTGCATTTTAGTTATTCCATAGAGATCAGCTTGTTACAGCTTCATTTTCCAATTGGTACACTTATTTATTATTATTTTTTTGCATCAGGCATGGTAAAAGATCACCACTCACACCAATTATTAATCTTCCAACTGCCTTGTCATTTCCAAAGGGAAACAAACAATATGGTACCTGACATCTAAATCCTCTCCCCTGGGGAGGATGCAGACCAATTTTCTTTCTTTAATAGGGGCGCTTGATGTTAAGTTGTTTAAGTACTGGGATTTGTTGGGAAGGGTCTCAAACCTGTGGTTGCAATGAAACACCTCTGTGTGACTTCTCTTTCTCTTGAAATACCACAGTTTCAACTAAGGTACCAACAAGCTATAAATAGTCAAGTGAGATCATATATTTTTTTTTAACAGAACTGCCAGGAGGAATTATGATAAGGGGTGAGATTTGTAAGTTTATGACTACTTTATTTTCTTTAAATTTGATGAAGCTCATTGTCCCCTCATCTTATGTGTACTCTGTCTGCTCCATACCCAAAGGCATGCAGATTTTAACTTCATTTCTATTTTTCTCAAGAAATTTCATCACATTCAAGATGTCATGAATGCTTTGTTGCCTTTACCACAAATGTGGCAGGGAAGAGGGTGGGATTCTCCCTACAGATAGACCCTAGAACTCCTCCATGCAGCTTCCAATGTTCTCATGTTTTAATTTCTCGAGAGTTCAAATGCTTTTACTCATCCCTTATTTTCCTGTATTATTCAGCCTTGTTTTTCTTTCTTTAAACAACTGAGCTCTGAGCCTTACAAAATGCAGCATACAGTAAAACAAAAGTGTACTATATTCGAGTTTGGCAACTGACTCTTCTTACTTGAGGATGTCCTTTTTGATTTCTCCATCCTACCACCTCCAATATCCTAAGTTTATTTTTCGTTAATCACATGTAGTTATACCCTGAGAAGTAATTTGATAATAAGGTATCAACTGATTTTTATAAAGCACTTTTTCCCTGTGAATTTTGGCTTGGGAA
Source organism: Felis catus (assembly GCF_018350175.1). Taxonomy (NCBI): domain Eukaryota; kingdom Metazoa; phylum Chordata; class Mammalia; order Carnivora; family Felidae; genus Felis; species Felis catus. The sequence continues at coordinate 41,003,095 of NC_058369.1, forward strand.
AGAGATTGCAACAATGACAGACCTGGGGCTTCAAGGTTCAAGAGCAGAATTCTATAGACTATAGATGCTAATTAATAGCCAGCCTATTTTCTGTTCCTTTGGTTATCAAAAACTGTAGAACTTTTAGGAAACAGAAGGTACAAGGACAAGAAAATCTGGTTCCGATAGTCCTGCTGGTGTTATTTTTCTTACAATATTGTATCCTGTGTGAAAAGTGACTTAAGACTTCCTCCCCAGAATCACAAGACTAATTCCACACTGCCAATTCTTCAATCTGAAGAAAATAAGTTAAATCTTTTTTGCTATGGTCATTTTTTTTTAGGCTAAAGATAAACAATAAAGGTAATGTAGAAACCTGTCACAGCTAGTTACCAGATATAAGGCAATCCTCAGCATAAAGTCAACTTGCTTTTTCCAACAGGTGTTTTTTTTTTTTTTTTAAGTTCTGAGCTATCTTTCTATTTATAATTTTTAAATGAATACTTTATTCATATTTAAATCAATTCTAGAGTCTCATATATTAACTCTAAATCATTGCTTTTATAACCTCACATTTTATAAAATGAGTTTATTCAATCTCCTCCTAGTGACCTTCAACATGCGTATCTCTGTCATCACTAGAGCTACTTTGTGAGTCATCTAAGGCAGTTTTCTGACAATGCTGTTTCTAAGTTGTTCAAGACTTCAAATCTATGTATGAGACTGTCTCTGCAGATTTTATCCCAAGCCACAGGTTTTCATTTGCATAACCTGAGAAGAATTGGTTTCTTGTTCATACTCTAGATACAAAGTCATGCTCTCCAATTATTGGGTGGCCTTTTAAGCAATCTAAAAAAGCTTGTTTACAACAAGCATCCAACACTTGTAATTATGAGGTCACACCTGCCAGAACAATTATTAAACCTGTGTTAATTGTCTATGTCTTCTCTCCCTTGTTAACAAGTCTATTTTGTGACCTTTGTGCGCTTTTTCCAACTGGCATCAGTTGAGGTCGTTTGGGGCTAATGTGTACCTTGAAACAGTTCTTTGATCCAAAAAACATAACTGAGAGAGGTTGTAAATAAAATAATGTCTCCTTTCCCAAAGATATCCATGTCCTAATGCCCAGAACTTGTGAATATGTTAATTTATTTGGCCAAAGAGAATTAAGGTTGCAGATAGAATTAAGATTGCTAATCACCTGACATTAAAGTAGAGAGATGATCCTAGATTACACCAGCAGGTCCAAATAATCACACTGCTCCTTGAGAGTTAAAGAGTAAGGCTGACAGATTAGTCTTCTTTGACTGAGTTGATGGAAAAAGAAGCTGGAGAGATTTGAAACATGACAGGCACTCTGCACTGCCCTTGTGGACTTTGAAGACAGAGGAAGGTGGCTTACACTTGAGGCAAGAGAGTAGCTTCTAGAAGCCGGCAGCAGTTCTCAGTTGACAGCTATCAACCAAACAGGGACCTCAGTCTTGTAACCCCAAGGAACTGACTCTTCCAACAGCCTCAAAGAACTGAAGAATGGATTCTTCACCGGAGCAAGGGAGATATATTCATTTTTCTGGGGTCTCATTGTTCTACTACTCAAGGATTTGGGCCAAGGTGTTGAATTTTAACGTTTTTATCAAAATGCTGCCTTTACATGAGACTAACAAAATATCATACTTTCCTATCACTTTAAAACAGGCAAAATCATTTCTTTTTTATGTTTTTAAATGATTTAAAATATGTGAAGTAAAGAAAAGGCTAGGCATGCTGAGGAGAAGCCCATGACTTGCATGGTTCCAGTGTGAAAGGCAGAGTGTGTGAGCAGTGTGGGAGAGAGTTGGGGCAGGTAGTGGGGCCTGGGTCATGGTAAATCCTGGAAGCTACTTTTTGGGGACTGAAATTTTTCCTGAAGGGATCCATTCAAGGACTCTCTCCAAAGGAAGGATATGATCATATTTGAGTTGAGAATAATCATGCTAGAGCATGTAATGAGGTTAAAACTATTACTATAGTCTAGCCTCTCAACTCCCCAGGAAGACCAAAACACTGGTTGGTAAGGGAGGAGCCATAGCAACAACATTCATAAATGTGTATGTAATATTTTATCATAATCCTCTAATGATATCTGATTTAATTAGCTGAGCAAAGTGAAACTATGACAAGTAATGGGACTCGCCCCCCCCCCAACCCCCAAATCATGAAGTCAAGGGTCAGAGTGCTAGCACCAGCCCTTGTGAAACAAATTCATTTTCTTTCTATATTCATGGGATAGGCATTTGTGCTTCCATCATCAGCCTATCTATAAAAGAGTCAATGATTTATGTCTTAATCCCAAAGATTCTAAGAGATAAAAACTGTGTACAAGCTCAGAGCTCCATGTATTAATATCAGTAAGGTACTTTAGGACCCAGAGTAGCAAAATTAGTCTTCCTGCTCCTGACAAGGGCTCTGATCATGTTAACTAAAATTCATAAATATGAAAATAAAGGATTGGATTTTTTAAGTAGCAGGGAAAAAGTAACGAAGTCTGATTTCTTGGGAATAATATAATGAGTTTCTATTTACTGAACACTTAGGTTGTGGCAGGTTAAACACTACTCTTAACCTTGGGAGAATGAAAGGACATTGCTGTCCCATTTTACTGGAGGACAACAGAGGCCCAGACAGGTTAAGTTGTGCCCAAGATTACTCAGGAAGTAAGGACAGGGTCAGGGTTTAATTTCAGGAATTTGTATTTTAAAAGTTTCTAGGGGCGCCTGGGTGGCGCAGTCGGTTAAGCGTCCGACTTCAGCCAGGTCACGATCTCGCGGTCCTTGAGTTCGAGCCCCGCGTCGGGCTCTGGGCTGATGGCTCAGAGCCTGGAGCCTGTTTCCGATTCTGTGTCTCCCTCTCTCTCTGCCCCTCTCTCTCTGCCCCTCTCCCGTTCATGCTTTGTCTCTCTCTGTCCCAAAAATAAAATAAAAAACGTTGAAAAAAAAATTAAAAAAAAAAAGTTTCTAACCTCCATGTCACATTGCCCAATTTGTAGGAAGGAACAGGTAAAAGGGACATGAAAGAAGGTAAATGTCAAAGTCGCTTTTGGGTGATTTACATGAGGACTTAAAACATAGAAGGAGGTCTTAAACATTCAGCATAAACTCAAATTTGTTCATCTCTTTGAAAAACCTGAGCAAGTACATGAATCTAGACAACTGTCTAACTTTCCAGAGAAATGTTTCCTAACTTGTGTCCAATTCTGAAAAAAGGGTTACCCTGGACATTTAAGAGCTATCACAATAAAAGGAGTCATCCCTGAGCCTTGTTCCCCTCCTGGACTTGGGGGCTTGGTGCTGGGAATGTGGTGTGAACTTGGGTAATAAAAATTGCTTCCAGAAATCCTGAACTGAGGGATTCTTTGGTAAAATACGAAAAGAAAATTGAGCAATCTTTTAGCCAAGAAACAAACTAAATTTACGCTAAAAAATACAGTCAATATTTGTAAAGTACATTACCATTCTATGTAGCTGCTTCACTACAAAATACCTGACAGACAGAAGCTTCTGGTTGGCAGACTCATGTAAACACCATGAAGCAGGAAGGTATGAGGGGAGGAACAGAGATAAAGGACCCCCATGGGGCCAAATGCAATGGATGGTCAAGGGACTGAAAGGTGACCTGAGTGGAGGTATAATGTTATTTGCCCCACATTCTATATTGTATTTGTGAGTACCATGGAGGTAACACAGCTGTCTTTCTGGCATGAACTACACCTTAGAATACTGAAGAGTAACTATCTAAGATTCCAGGAAAGGATGAGTTTATTCTTAAGAACTGCTTTGTTGATTCAAATGGCACACTAAGTTCAAAACCATGGAAAGTTTCTCTCTACCGTTAGAAACTCTGGTTAAAGACAATTTTAGACCTTGTTAAGGTCAAACAGAGGATTTTGTTTTTTCCCCTTGTTCTGATTACTTTGAAAGGCCACCAACATTACAGACAGCCCTTAAACTTGATTAACTTTCCCTGGGAGCATCACGGCCCAGTAAACTGTGCCTCAGACATCCTGCTTTCCTCTCGGAGTACTGTGTGACTGGTCAAAAGGGACCCTTGGGACTGGAGATTCATACTGAGAAGAAAGCAATACAGGCTGCCAACAGGATACTTTTGAAAAGACAACAAGGAAAATATCAAGTGCTGAGATGTAATTGTGTTATCAATCATTTCAAAAACAGAGTCTATTATTCCTGTTCACTCACCTACTTTTTCTTTAATGGTTGCCATTTTTTTTTAACATATATGCAGTTATTCCCCATTCTGTGGAGAGGCATTTTAATTATTTAACCTTACCCCACCCCCAATTCACCAAAGATGGGTTCAAGAAGTGACAGATAAAATTATAGTTGTTTCGGGGAGCCTGGGTGGCTCAGTCGGTTGAGCATCAGACTTTGGCTCAGGTCATGATCTCACAGCTTGTGAGTTTAAGCCCCGTGGGGGGCTCTGTGCTGACAGCTTGGAGCCTGGAGCCTCTTCAAATTCTGTGTCTTTCTCTCTCTCTCTGCCCCTCCCCCACTCATGCTCTGTCTCTCTCTGTCTTCCAAAAATAAACAAACATTAAAATTTTTTTTTAAAAATTATAGTTGTTTCATGCTATTAACATCAGTGCTAGGAGGCCTACGCCAGGAAAGGTTACAAAGAATGAAAGTTCTCCTGCAATACATTTGCAAAATCTCCTTTGCTTATGTGGTCTGGAGATCTGTTCACCAGTTGCTTATTGTCTTTTCCTGAGTCTTACTTAGATCGTTAGTTTTAAAACTAAAAGGAGTCTGAGAGATCAGACAATACGTCCAACGTGTTTCATCTCCAGTGCTAACTCTTGTTAATTGGGCCTTATCATCTGAAATATTGTGTTAGGTAGGATTCTGAAGCTCAGTCTGTATTCAGCAGCAGAATAGCTTTGATTAAGGCCTACTATCTCTGCCATGGGTACTGAAATGAGGTAGAACTATACTGATGGAGACAGTGGTCATCCAGGACTTAATAATAGAACCAGAGAGAGACCTGAGTTCTTCACATCCACCATAATGGCATAAAGACAGGATGAACCTGTGAGTATTCTTTTAAATTAATTCTAGTTTCCCATCATTGCAGATTTCAACTTCTCCACCATTACATGCTTCTTCTTTTGGTATGTAACTCTTGTTAAAATATTCTGAGAAGGAGACCCTTTGACACCTTCTTTATACCCTTATGTGATGTAATTTGCTATGACAACATAAAAGAGATTGAGAGCAAAGGGCTCTCTGTCTGAGGGCAGACAGAGTGGGGCTATGATATTATTTGCAGTCTTAGTCCACCTTGAACACTCCCAGAATGCTTCAGCCTCCTGGCTTCATACTTCTTAGTCTGCCTGTAGAACTTTTCTACTATTTTCACGGCTCACTCCCTTACTTCTTTTATATCTCCATGTTTAAGTATCACCTTATCAGACTGATCCTCTGTCATCCTATTTAATAAGAGCACATCCCATCCTGTCCCTCTGTCCTTTTACTCTAACATGGTTTATTCACAGCAAGCATCCTCTTACCATTACAACTTGTTCATGGTTGTATTTCTACAACACCACCTGATACAGAATTTCACCTTTGTGATCAATGACACACTTGCTTTCTCTCCCACTGCTAGATTCTAAGTTCCATCATGAGCACAGTCTCTTTTGTTCCTGGCTTATTTCTCAGCCCAGAGAATAGTCTCGGTCACACAGTAGTCCTACAAATAAAACTGTGTTGACTCAATTTGAAGGGATATTCACATTTCAGTCAATCTAGCTTTTAACTTCTGACACTGTTGTCCAACTACAGCTAATGGGCCACATCCAGCCCAAAGACTGTGCAAATAAAAATTTTTTGGAACACACTCATTTCTTATTTATTTACATACTGTCTGTAGCTGTTTTCACATTACAAGGCCAGAGCTCAGTAGGTGTAACAGAGACTTCATGGCCTGTTTAGCCTAAAATATTTCCTGATCCCTGGCTAAAAGGGCATGAGCAGGGATGAAAGTAGTCAATGGCAACCATAGCTATCTTTCTGTAACTGACCAAGAGGATCTGCCAGAGTTGAACGGAAGGTGGATGGCTCAGAGTCAATTCTTAACCCCTTTAGCAACCCTCAAGTGCAAACTTCTGAGCAAATGCTGGACTCGCTCCACAAATTTTTCTTGCGTAGCTACAATGTGCCAACCTCTTCCAAGGCTCTGTAGTACATCACTGAAGAAACACAAGCACTGCTTGAAAATGGGCGTTCGAGCAGCCGAGACAGACAGTAACCAGTGAAAACATTAAGTGAAGGACCTCGTACATAAGAAGAAAGGGCTATTGATGGAGCCGGGGGTGGGGGGGTGGGGGTGGCAGGAGAAGGTATATAAATATATATAACACGTAGGACACACTGAGAAGACAACATTTAAGCCAACACTTGAAAAGGGTAATTACCCAGCTATAGCAATAACTTCTGGAACAATATTAAAGGCAAACAGAACAGCCAGTGCAAAAAGCCCAGGGCAGAAGTAAGCCTGCTGGTTTTGAGGGACAGCCAGGAAGCCCCTGAGAATGAAAAGAAGGAAAAGAATAGATTGGGTGTCCACAGTGAGAACATTGTTTTAATCAAAAACTCTAATTGGGAGGGAAATACAATTTAACCGACCATGGACAAACTCTCTTGGGGCATTTAATTTTGTCAAACAAGACACTGTAGAATAATTATAAAATTAGTATATTTTATTGGCTCAAATTAATTAGCTTTCCCCACATTTCCAAATGCCAGACTTTGCCCCATTTATTTGGAATCTACAAGCTGACTATCCCTTGACCTTTTGATTTCCTATGCCTCTGATCCTTGAATTCTCTCTAGAGAGTTCCTGCCCAAGAAGGAAACAGCCAACCTGAGGAGGAGACAGGTCTCTGCAGTCAGACCTGCTGGATGATGACTCCACGGAGCTCCTCCAAGTCACAGAGCCTTTCTCCCTGAACCTCTGTTTTCCCATGGGCACTGGACAGAGTAACAGTGCCCAGCTCACAGGGTGAACACTGAACAACTTAATGTGAGTTAGCACTCAGCCAAACCCTGTAGGCATTTATATACATGTTAGCAGTTATTTTTTATAATTTTTTAAATGCTTATTTACTTTTGAGAGTAAGAGACAGAGCATGAGTGGGAGAGGGGCAAAGAGAGAGGGAGACACGGAATCAGAAGCTGGCTCCAGGCTGACCTATCACAGCACAGAGCTCAGTGTGGGGCTTGAACTGACAAACCCAGCCATGAGATCATGACCTACCTGAAGTCGGATGCTAGACCCACTGAGCCACCCAGACACCCCTACATGTTAGCACTTACTATGACTTACCCTACCTGTTCTCGGCTCCAACCCCTGCAGCGCTGATGAGATTTCATTCTCTCCTGAGGCAGCTTTGGCTTCTTGGGGTGGGTTTGCATGTTAAGTTATTGAGCCCAAATCCACCTGCCTGCAATTTGCAGCACTAGCCCTGGTTCTATCCCTTAAGGTCAAATAGATCCCATCCATCTCCCACCTGAAAGTCCTTCAGTGATTAAAGGTAATCACAACATCCCTCTCAAGTCTGTCGGATCCTTCAGCCAAGCCTCATTTCACTCAGTGGTTTTCCTTTCCCCTCACCACACTAGCCTGCACATTTGACCTTGCTCCATTTGCCTTAAATCTATCTTCAATTACATTTACACTTCTTCCCAACCACTCTTCCTTGCCTGCCTTTTGATTTGATTAATTCCATTGTTATTGTGGTGGCATGTCCAGGTTTATAACACATGCCGTGCTCTCCTCTAACCCTAACACCTACCACTGGTTAGCTTTAATTCCTTTCTTTACCATAAACACCTGAGCTCTGGTTTTGACCAGTATGAAGGGCGGGGGTGGGAATTGGGCTTCCTCTGTCCCGATCTTAAACCACATTAATAGTCCAGTTTTTGCTGTCCTCCTAATTCATCTCAAACTGAAGGTCAACCAACACATCTCCCGCAACTCACTTCACACATACTGCTTCTGGGTCACATGGGCCTGCCTTGACATTTGTAGCGTAAGCCGGTCTCTTGACCCCAAAATAAGACCTTATTATTGCTTTCCCTGCTAAAACCAACTACATTAGCTTTCATTTGTCTTTCTCCAGCTTATCGTGATCTTTTGGTATAGCTGCTATCTATGAACATTGCAATGGCATGGTTTCTAAATCCTCGTTGAAGTTATCGATTAAAATATTGGGCATCGCAGGACTAAAGACAGAGCCTGGTGATGTACCCCTAGATAGCTCTCATAGGGTAAGATAATTCTGATTGTAACTCACACAGATTATATGATATAGTCTTGACTGCCCTCTGACCATGAGGGTATTGTGAGTAATTTTTCAAATTTCTTGGTCTAATCTAGATACAAAATATCTATAGCACTTTATGATTTATTAATCACATGTTCACCTGATATAAATGGAAAATGACAAAATGCTGATTAGGCTTGTTTACCAAACACCCATTAAAAAAAAAACAACAGATGATGTCTGTCTTTTGTTTGAAACCATTCAGTGCACTCTCTGGCAGACACAGTAATAACTATCGAATATTCTACGTGTTCCCTTACACTTTGGAGATCTCTTGTCATTAGGCAGGGCCTGGTAACTTGTTCTGGCAAGAAAATATGAAAGGAAGTGACATGTGTCACTTTCTGGGTGAATAGTGACAATTCCACAGATACGATTCCATAGTTTCTTTTTTCCCCTGCCTCAGTGATTGCTAAGGATGATAGTGTTCCAGATGGTGTAGTTGCAAGATGGCAGAACCCCCACTGCCAGGGTCCTTGAATAACTGCGTAGAGCAGATCCCCTGTTTGCACATGTGGATCACGCATATAGTGTGGGTACATGTTCCCATGTTGAATCACAAAGATTTGGAGAGTCGTTTGTTATTAGAGCGTAGCCTAGGCCATTCTGACCATTCCTTTCTCCTGCTCTGAGAGTAAAGCTCAGACTCCTACCATGCACTAGTGGGACCTGTGTGTTTAGACATCTGTTTGGCCCTCGGTGTCACTTCCATGTTGCTTCTCTAGCTGCACTGACCTGATCACTGGTCCTGGAGTGTGCCACACTCTTCAAAGACTTGAGGCCTTCAGGTATACTTGGCCTTGAGGATCCAAGTTTCCTCCACCTCAAATGCTCTCCCCTCCCCTCTGGACTTACTTTCACCACTTTCCCTTCAGATCCTCACTTAGGTACCACTTCCTCAGGAAACATTCCTGGACTTTCACAAACTCTGTTAGAACCCCCATTATACGGTTTCATAGCATCCTGTCTCTTTTTCACAGCACTTTGCATTCTTGCAGTTATTCAAGGTGTAACATTTTAATCGAATATCCATTTTCTTCCCTGGACTATATAAGCTGCTTGAAGCAGGGGCTTTATTTAATTCCCCAGGGTCACCTCAGCACCTCCTACAGTACATGGGACAAAACCCTCCAATTTTTGACCACTAGTGGATCTTCCCCATCAAGCTGAAAAAAAGACAAACCTGAAAGATTTTATTCATGTTCTTAAATTCCTTCCAGTTCAGTTGCCTGATTTCTTTTGATCTCAGAAAGCCAAGCCGCTTAATATTATGCTTGAAATAGAATTAACTTATTTAAATTTATTTATTGGGCCAAGAGATGATGTGTCCAACAAAGGCAGAAATGGGCGAAGAGAGCAGAAATGAAGAAACTTAGTACTCAGCTGCACATTACAGTCATAAGAAAAGTGAACATTTAAGTAACAAGTGAACTGCGGAGCTCTGTGGCCCCCGGATGGGCGGTTCCATCGGAGCCCAGGTGCCGCCAGAAGGGGTTGTGAGTGCCAGGGGTAACCACCCTCCGTCCTGGGGCTGGACACAGAGTTCCTATCACAGATTTGCCTTTTGTCGGCAGCTGTGAGCGGACGGGTCTCAGTTCAAGTATATCACCTACGAAAACTAACAGCCTCTCCCATAGTGCCCAGCTTGGTGATGGGGCGTAAAGGCTTGTAACAAACCAGAACTAAATTATTGATTGTGCTCTATAGAATCAGTAAAACCAGGTTTTGTTTTTTATTTAAAAAATTGTTTTTTATTTATAACTTTTAAAAATTATTTATTTATTTATTTATTTTTGAGAGAGAGAGCGCAAGAGAGCTTGAGCAGGGGAGGGGCAGAGAGAGAGAGGGACACACAGAATCCAAAGCAGGCTCCAGGCTCTGAGCTGTCAGCACACAGCCCTACGCGGGGCTCCATCCCACAATACCTGAGGTCATGACCTGAGTGGAAAACAAGAACTGGATGCTCAACCAACTGAGCCACCCAGGTGCCCCTAAAACCAAGAACCACTTTTTTAATCATTTGGTGCCACTGTCACCATGATTTGAAATCTCTCACTCACATCCAACTTAAGCATCTCACATCAACTCTAACTTAAGCAGGAAAGTTTCAAGGCCCTAAGTGACCTTTGTATATTAAACTCAGCCAGCGTCTGAACATGCACGTCTGCCTCTGTCAGGAATGGGGGGTCATATTTGCTTCAGTTCCTGTGCCACACACTGGAAAGCACATGATATTAGGTGTAAAGTGCTTTTACATACATTTCCATGACCTGGGGACCACAATATATATATTGTGCCTTACACACGTGTGTGTGCGTATATATACAAATACATGTGTATATATGACATAAATACATTAAAATTTTTTTATTTTATATTTAATTTCTAAATTTTACAAGTATATTGATTTTAATGTATATATGTATTCACATACATTTTAACATCCTTCCAAGCATTTTTTAATGTCAACAGCTGGGAAAAATTCTAAGCACTAACACTTTTAAAATGAAAACAAAAAATAACCACCTAATTTGTATCTATGTTTCACTATGACCGAAGTGTTCTACAATCAAAAACTATTCGTTGCTGCTCTTGTGTTACCACCTAACCTGTGGAGCCACTGTAGTCAAACCCATGAAATGTTTCCGAGACTTGGAGAAAGAGGCCAGCAGCCGAGGACTCTTGGGGAGAATGAAATGGGAAGTCAAACCTGGGAAGCAGGTGTTCCTGTCTTTTCTCCAACCACAGTCCCCTCACCTAATTTAGTTGGGAACAAGGGCTTTTGTTGTTACACATCTCCCTTATTTATTCCTCAGCATTTATCAAGTGCCTACTACGTACCTAACATTTTCTGGTGCAAAAGAAAGATACGGTAGGTAAGATTCTAACAATAACCCACAGAGATCCTCATCACTGTGGAACTCCCATCCCACCATCACTGAATGGGGCACTATGAATATGATGAGGTGACACTCCAGGAACCAGATACTGTCCTGACTTGAATCAGCTTTGATGGGGATTCTCCCCAGGGCTTCCAGATAAAAGCATGAACTAGACAACACCTTGATTTTGGTCTTATGACACCTTAAGTAGAGATCTCAGTCTAGCTCACCTGCGCTTTTCACCTACACAGCTGTGAGATTATAAATGGGACGTATTTTAAGTGGCTAAATTGTGGTCATTTGTTATGCACTGCTGGCAAACTGATACAGAAGTAAATTAAAATGAGAGAAATCAGGGGCGCCTGGGTGGCTTAGTTGGTTAAGAGTCTGCTGATTTTGGCTCATGGCATGATCTCATGGTTCATGGGTCTGAGCCCCACGTTGGACTCTGTGCTGACAGTGCAGGGCCTGCTTGGGATTCTCTCTATCACTCTCTCTTTGCCCCTCCCCTGCTTGCTCTCTCTCTAAAAGTAAATAAGTAAACATTTTTAAAAATAAATAAAATGAAAAGTTTCTTTTAAAAACAGAAACTTGAGGGGCGCCTAGGTGGCTCAGGCGGTTGAGCGCCTGACTTTGGCTCAGGTCATGATCTCAGTTTGTGGGTTCGAGCCCCACAAAGCTCAGCTCCTTTGTGTCCCTCTCTCTTTGCCCCTCTCCTCTCCCCTCAAAAATAAATAAACATTTCTTTTTAATTAGAAACTTGATCCAAATATCAGAAGCTTACTCTCCACTTGGGAAAATAGGGTTTGCATTCCCTCCATGTCAACTCCCCTCCGGGCTAAAAAATACGCCAAGTGCAGTTTTATTTTTTGAAGGGTCAAGTCAATGTCAACATTGCGTCCACTCTACTCTGGTTTTAACAAGTTCTTACCATGTACTCTACACTATGCTGGGCCCTCAGGTCCACAAAGAGACTCAGTGTCTGTCCTCAGGAGGGCTCTCAACTGAGAACATGAATAGGACCACAGGACAGGTGCAGAGCCCAGTGCCATGAGAAACCACAGAGAACTCTGGGACACAGAGAACTGGCTTTTACCCAGCATGGGCACGAACAGCCCCCTGAGGGGAGTGACAACAAAAAATAATCTGGAATTTCAAAAGTCATATGAGGTCAACACGTCTTACAATATTTTCAGACAATTTCACCCAATGATTGCACTTTAAATTTTGTATTGTTCACTGGACATCGTGATGCATTTAACTGCCTTCTTAAAAACTGTGAGGACAATTATGCAAAGAAAAAAAAAGTCCATATACTGCTTCCATTAGGTAGTACCCACCACTGCCCCTGAAGTCATTTTAGCCAATTCCTTAGAAAGTCAAATGTAAGCAGTCGAGGAATCTCGCAAGTACTTGTTGCTGATGAAAATTATAATGTATTTTCCTCCTTTCCTCTTAAATACATTTGGAGTGGATTTGAAAAAAATAGACTCTCAAAGAGAGAGGAAGTGATTACATTTCCAAGTGTAAATGTGTAGCGAGGTGATGAGGATCACAGAGAAACTCCGCATTACGACCTTTCACAATAATTTTTAAGGGGGTCAGGAGAAACGATGGAGTTTCCCTGTCTGTATAAATAGAGGTACAACTCAAATTCTCATTTGAAACCTTTGATCTTTAGAAGAAAGTGATACAGTTATATTTGCTCTCTAATTTTCTCTATTTGAAATTCAATTCCATATTTCTTTCTTGTGAATTGCAAATTGCCCTTCAATGTTATGAGACTTTTAGAATTGTCGCACCAGTTCAAGAACATGAAAAGGAATTATCGTACAGAGACCATGTATGTGCAAAATCTATGTGTACACACACATGCATATACATGCCTCCTTCTTTGTGGTGACTGATTTATGTCCGTGTTAATTTAGAAGTGAACAATCTGCAATCTGGAATTTTGACAGATGATGTTTTTCCAGGTTTCTCATGTTTAAGAACCAAGAATAATGACTATTGATCTTTGGTCTACATCATAAAAAGAAATGCACTTTATCCACTGGCTCATGATTAACGGTCCTCACATAATAATAGCCAGTATAACTCAAAGTGCAAATTGATATTAAAAGGGCAGGAACAAAAGACCGTAAAATATAATTACAATAGAAATGAATGAAAGCACATCAACTGAGTGAGAGGCAAAGAGAAAGAAGGGAGAAGGGAAGTGTGTATTACGTGTGAGGCTTTATGATAAATGCCAGCAAGGAAAGCTTTATTGAAGACCTGGAAGAGATTTAATTGCTAAAAAAAAAAAAAAAAAAAAAAAAAAAAAAGGACAAATCCAAAGGGTCATGCTACTTGTATGCTACTGTAGGCTACTCAGCTACCCTTTACAAGCCAATTCAGCTTGGTTGGGGACCACAGATGGAGCAGTCAAATGACTCAGCGCGCGTGCACACACACACACACTAATTATCTCAATCTGCATCTCTATCTGAAATTCTCACCATTAGCATTGCTCTTCCAGTAGTTGTTTTGATGTCATTTACTTTAAAACTGGTTAAAGATTAAGGCATCCAGTTTCTTGAGGAACACACAGGTTAACTAGGGAATACATTAGCAAAGGGGAGTTCTTTTGATTTGCTTTTAGCACTTTGAGACAACTAGCAGACAACATAGCACCAGGGAAATGACACATGAAATAAGTTCATTTTGTTGGGAGCCAAAAAGCAGAATGGGTGAGACCAGCTGTATGACACCTAGCAGTAGGAGAGCTGGCGCATGGCAGTTCTGAGCCCTGAGATCCTGACAGCCAGAGAACTGGGCAGGGGTGAGGAAAGGCAGCAGTAGTAAGAACACTATTTGCTGGGCATTCTTTTGAGTACTTCAGATGTGTCAACTCATTTAGTCCCCCAAACTTATGCAGTGTGAACACTTAATCCCTGTTTTACCTATGAACACACCCACAATCACCTCAAAAACTGGTGCTATTGGGGTCAAGGAGTGCCTCTGGTGTCCCTGGGATCGACCTCAAGAGTCAGACTCATGCTCTTTGTTCACTACCTATCTGGGAGGGAGTGGTGTAGAGAGTCACTGGGAACACCTTGACACTCCTGAGGGTTCAAATCTCAGATGTGCTGCCAATGAACTATATGGCTTTCATCACTTATTGACCTAGCTTACCTTCAATTTTTTTTTTACCAGTAAATTAGGAATAACACCAGTATCTACACCTCATGGTGTAATTATGAAATTTAAATGGGATGTTACATGTAGGTGCTCTGTGGCACAGGGACCCTAGATATGCACAATAAATCCCTAATAACATCGACGAAACAAAAGGCAAAGAGGTTGTGTACTGTGCCGATTTGGTCAGAAAAGCACAGCTTTTAGGGGTGCTATGCAACAAGGGATTTATTATAGCACTAGCCCTTGCATGCTGTGGGAGCTAATGGGGAAGTCTATGCAGGCTGTGCTCTTTGTGTCTAGCGTTGAGTCCAGCATCACTGGAGGTGATACGACTGGCAGTCAGGAAGGAGAATGGGACACAAATGAGTGAAAGAATGACGTGGACCCCATGCGGGCAAGTAGAACCCATGTTCATCCCAATGCCCCCACACTCACCCCACGTTGATATGGCAGTTAATCCGCAAAAGGAGCTGGTGCCCTCCGCAATTGCCCCTGGGCTCAGAGAAGCTGGTAGAGGAGCTGTGGTCCAGGTCTTGCCTCAGCTCAAATACATACACAAGCAACAAAGTATGCAAGCTCCACAGCATGTGGTAGCGTACCTAACCCTCAGAGTATAAAGATATATCTGCCGCATCACATTTGCCTTCCGAATAGTACGCAAAATTTCTCTTGTGGCTAAATTTCACAACATGGCGGAGGGAATTCTGGGAAACGGAGTTCCGGATTAGCCAAACTGACACAGTACAAAGCCAAGGGACCAGGATCGCATACCTTATTTTCTCAGTATTGGCTAATTCCTTTATATTTTAAAATAATGGCTGTAGCTCTAAAACAACATTCTGACTCTCATTTGGAGCCGCTTCATGATGGTCACCAGTAAATTTAGACCTATACATTTCCTCATCTGTACCTCTGGAGTCAAAGACTGTGCTTCTTACTAGCTTTGCTACAGTTAACTGCTGCTGTGGTGCCATGTTCTTCAGTGCTAGGCATTTACACTTCTAACACATCAGGTTTACTGACCACTCCTCTGTCCACTCCATGGATTCCCATTATAAGATGACTGATTCCAAACTCCCTATGTTGTCCTTCCCATCTACTCCTAACTTGTTCGTGCAGATTTAGATTTCACTAGCTTTGCGTCTCCCCATCATTCTGCTCTACTTTTAATGTTGCTCCTCCAGATCATACTGTAGTTACCAGTAGGTATGTCACCCATTAGACTATTGTCTAATGCTAATTATGGGTAGGGACTGGTTCGGTAAGTGGTGGGATGTACAAATAAATAAAGAACAAAAATTGTATATGTCTCTTTTTCCATTCACTTTCATACATTTACACAGTTATCTTACAAATTTATATTGATAGGCTTCTATAGGCCAAGTACTCTCTCCACCATAAATACAAGGAACAAAACAGCCATGATCCCAGCTGCTGTGGAGCTAACATTCTAGTCGGGAGTCAGATATTAAATAAAAAGACACGTGAATCTATGCACAATCGATCATTGTGATTAGGGGCTGGGAGTAAAAATAAGATAATTGCTACTGTTATTAAATTAATATATTTTAAAAATGACTGATTGGATCAAGAAACTTAATTTGTGCACATAAGAAAGCAACATGAATTACCCCAATGGAGAATAGACAAATTAATGTGGCCTTGTCAGCACAAGGCTTGAAATAATTGAAGGAACCAATTCAATTCATCATTTATCAGTTGCACAGCATCCTTCCAGGCACTGAGTGAGTGCCCTTGCCTCCCAATTGCCAGCAAGCTTCAAGAAAACACAAGCTAGGCTCTCTGGCTGTGTAGTCTTCCTGGAGAATGTTGCCCTTAGAGAGTGTTTATCTTTGGAGAGAAAATCAACTCCCACAGATCAGGACCAAGTTGTAGGACTTTAGGGCAGTTCTTATGAGACTGAGGCTCTCAGTAAGCACATAAGATATCAAACTCTTCAGACAACAATTTGATAAAAACAACAGTTGAGTTTAGGGCATTGAATTTTAATAATGGGATGTTAATCATTTATTTTGTATCCAGCACATAAAATTCCCAGATGTCAACTCCAGTGCCAAAAATGGACATGTGGAGAACAGCAGGTATGAAAGGATAAATCTTGTGATTTATAGGCCTTGCTTGCTGAAAGTCTCTAATGATTCATTTCATCACTGTGGAGCAATTTCCCCAACAAAACATGTCTTTCCCATCCCTTAATCCGAGCGACTCATTTGCTATTCACTTTGTTTGTCTTTCTGTATGGTCTTTGTCAAAGCTTCCCTCTGAAGAATTTCCTCCTTATAAACACTGCACCTTTGATCACCGCCAAAACATGTGAAAGATTATGAGAGGTAAGAACAAAGAGGAACTATTTAAGACCTTCCCAACCATCTGATCTCTTTGTTGATTACACCTGTTTGGGAATTTTTTCATGTCATATTTTTATTCCAGGCTGTCATAGGTTAGACAAGATATTATAAATGCATGTGAACATTGTCCAAACAGAAGTTTTTATATATTATGCCATGTTTAGTAACATAAATGAATTTCAATTAATATAATGGAAAATACAGTTGGTATTCAATGCCATCTATGTTTATTCAGCTATTCAGTTATTCTTTCATCAAAACATCTATTCCATCAAGAGGTATTCAGTACATTTTAGGTACCAGATATTAGGCATTTAGTGGTGGGCGAGATAGGTGTGGTTCCTGCTATCAGAGTAATATGGTTATGAAGGAACTGACACACTTAATACAATACACTATGTGCCTCTGTACTTGTGTGTGCTCGCATGCCTGCATACACATGTGCACACATGCATGTGTGTGATGGGGACACAGTAATATCACAAAAAATGTCTAATGTCATGCCTCTGAGGGTATGACATTAGAAGTATGATTTAAGTCATGAGAAGAAGCCAGCCCTGCAAAGATCCAAGGAGAAATTATTGTAGGTTAGAGGAAGAACAAGTACAAAGTTCTTGGGCAAGAGTGAGTTTGGCATGCCTGAAGACCCAAAAGAAATCCAAAATGGGGGAAGTAGAGACAAAGTTGCTAAATTTGGTACCAGATGAAGGTGGAAACTGAGCAGGAGAGAAATCAAAGAGGATTTATTTGTATCAGAGTTTCTTCATTTCCAGTACTACAAATCTCTGGATTCTGAAGATCCACAAGGCCCTTATTAATTGCACTAAAATTTTCTTCATTTATGCATCTGTGCATTTTCAAAGTAGTCTGAGACTCAAGGAAGTCTAAGGATTAAGACCTGGTCTATGGAATATTGATAAAGTTTAAAAACTGGTCTAATGCAGTTTTAATAAAAATATTGGGTAGCTACATCATATATTAATGATTAGGTTCTTTTAGACCCTCATGATACCTTGTGTCACTGATTTAAAAACCTTGGTAATTACACATTCCAATCCTAAATGGTTCATCCAGCTGCTGTTTGAGGTTCTGTTCTTTTCAGGTAAGAAAATGGAAGTGTTTCATTAAATCATGCCAAGGTTCACAGACTTAAACTTTTTTGAGAATAAGGACAAAACTGGATTAGGAATTGTTTTATTCTTCTTGAACTCTACATTAAGTGAACACTGCCTGGGATGGATATGATAGATAATTTTTAGCCCTTGATAATAACTAAAAAATGTAAACCTTTTCCATCATCATTTTTCACCCGTGTTTGATAACTATTGTGTGAGAACAATGGAAGCAGATATATGATACTGTATTCAATATCCCAAAGAGATGATGAATGATAACACTTACAGTTTAAAAGAAAAATGGCCCAATTTCAAGTGTCCTTTCTGGAAGTTCTATGACTGTTTTGGGAAAACTTGCTAAAAATACTAAGGCAGTAGAGACAAGAATGAAAAGAGTAAAATATAGTCTCCATCCCTTTTTTTTATGTTAAGGATACTGTTTAACATACATCATTTTGACAAAGCTGACTTATTTATTAAATAAAACTTAGGATCATTAAATAGCTTTCCAGATGCTGTGTCCATGAATAGTGGATTCTGAGAAAGTTCATTACATGAATGAAAACATTGAAAAATATCACTTTAAATGTGATAAATGTCTTTGTCTACCTTGCCTCATAACTTTGACTGAAATGACCTGACACATGAATAAATATTTATATCAGCTTTTATACTAAAAAAGAAAAGCCTGCTGGAAAATGTTGTGTCGCAATTACTCACGGGTATTTGCCTGATGATTATTTGTCTCTAGTACAGAGCATATTCTAAAATAAACAGAATCTGGCATAGAACTGTTATAGAATATATTTATACATTAGCCAATTCACAACCAGTTGAAAGGGATGAGTTCAGACAAGCCTCTGTTTGTCTGCATTGCTCTGAATACTTGGTTTGATATTCCCACTCAATGACTAGTTTTAGTTTTGCAAAGTTGCAATTATTGTGGTTGCAAGGAGACAGTGAAAGGTATCTTTCTCTATGGTGGCTGTTGGAAAATTATCCTAAATACTTTCTCTAGTGTGTAGTAGAGGGGAGCAGAATTTGTCATTCCTAAATACATCTATTTGGCATAAAGATTATTTTAGGCTGATTATTTTTAAGAAACTAAAGATTCAGGAAAAGCTCTTTACCTCCCTCTCAATTGCCTAAATTTGCATTGGAAAGAGGGTCTCTACCAAGAAGAGAGCTCTTACCAGAAATACCTGTTTACCTAAGAAACTTACCTGCATAACAGAGCAACCTATGTTTTCCAATCATCTCTTCCCAACTTCCTATGAAAGGCTTCTCTTCCCTTTGTATCCAGAAACTTCTCCCCTTTCCTTACCTCAGGAAGTTATAGAAGCCTCAACTATCTGGTTGCCCTTTGGGTCTCATAATTATATAGGGCTCCCACACACACAAATTTATTTTTTCTCCTGTTAATCTGTCATATCAATTTAATTATTAGACCAGCCAAAGAACCTAGAAGAGAAGAAGGAACCCTCCCCAGCCTCCTTTTCGGTAGAATCAGACACAAGTCTGGAGTATTTAGGGAGTTGGGGAAGGGCTACCTAGAAAGAAGAAAAAAGACGGTAAAAATTGTCATGTTAAGTGGGGATATAGCCCAAAAGACCCTAAATATCAGAGGATGGTGTACAGCTTTACCTGTGTACAATGAAGAGGCCACAAGAATTCTTACCTGGAGGAATAACTTAGTGAAATTGACTTTCCTGAATGATTTGTCTGACCAGAGTCTGCAAGATAGGCTTATAAAAGAAAGTGCATTTCCTTTTGCAGTGTAAATATGACCTCCAGAAACTACTTCCAGCAAGAGATGGAAATTCTTTCCTCTCCACTTGACTCTGGGTTGGCTATGTGACTTGCTTTGACCAACAGGACAGTGCAGAAGTCTGCCACATGAGAGGCCTGGAAGTTGCTCTATGCTCTTACAGAGCCCAGCTGCCATATGGCAAGGAAGCAAGTGCTATCCTCCAGCACAGGAAGAGGCTCTGGAGAAAGGTGCCATCTGATGAGCAGATGAAGGCATGGAGAGGAAATGAAGTGTCCCAGACAACAGGAAATACTAAGGCCCAAGACATGTGAGAGAAGCTTTCATAGCACCCCCACCATCACCCCCAGTCCCAGCCCACCGGCCAAATGAATGCAGCCACACAAGAGGTCTACAAGACAAGCATATGCATCGCTCAGTCTACCAAGAGAATCTCAAGACTTGGCAAATCGTTGCTGTTTCAAGCCACTAAGTTTAGAGGGGGGTTATTGCATAACAAGAGAAAAACAAAATAACATCTCACTAAGTATCTTTCTCATAATCAAACTCAGGAAAGATTCATTGAGTCAGAAACATGGAAACCAGTTACAATGGTATTTCAGAAAAGTTAGCATGGGGTAATGAGAAGGTGGCCTAGGTGAAAAGACTGGGGTTTAATTAATGCTCACATTCCCTCCTCTCATCAGGAAAGGACCGGACCATAAAACATGCAGATTAAAATGTTGAGTTTAGAAGTGACATAAAACTGGGCTCCTCCCCTGGTTCCAACATTTAAACATTTCTTTCCCCAAGACTAGGTCTTCTCACCTAAAACACAGAGCTAATAAGAGCCCGCAAAGAAGGAACTCATTATGAAAATCAGCTGGGGGAGGATATGAAGTTACTCAGCACAGTGATTTGCAGACACTGAGTTCAGGGTCGAGAGCTAAGGTACTATTTGGAAACAGGACCAGGCATTCCTTCATTTCCAATACTTCCTCTTTACCGTCCTGAGTTCTGTCTTCTGTATCTCCAGGAGGGATGTCAAAGAATAAATACACGGAGAATAGAAAATAATAATTCTTGATTATTGGGTTTCAAAAGCTTAGAGAATTTGTGTTTCAAAAAGCTCTGCCTTGAGGCCAGTCTCCGGAAGTTGAGAGAAAGGGTCAACAGCCTTTTACTTGCTTCCTCCCACCCCAGGATCCAGATTCTGATGTAAAACCCCTAAGATGGAATCTGTCCTCTGTCTTTAGCAGGATCCCCCTCCCTAGGCCATCATCAGGCAATCCACATTTCAAAATAGGGGTGACTATGAAAAACCTTGGGTGATTCTAAGATGTCTTAGCTTAGGAGACTTGTGTCCCCTTTACTATTTTAAGAGAAAGCAGTAATACTTCAAGGGTCCTCTGTGTCCAGAAGCTGAGCTTCCATAAGGAAAAGTTGAAGAATATTTTGAATGGGTAAAAAAAGACTTCTATATATCCTGTATAGCATATCTTCCTGGGCTATCTCTCCCTTATATTGTCTTTGAGCTATGTTACAGCTGTGTAAGTTACAGAATACTGACAGTAATGCAAATAATTCCTTTTCATAGAAATGCAAACTGTATCCAGTTGAAGAAGTTGGCTATTGCCCCATGAATATTGACCAATTTGGTATATACCTGTAAATTAATTTCAGCCTTCCTGATAACCCATAAGTGTGCCTGTTCTTTTGGATTTTCCATGAAACTGGTTATGTGTTTCTTTCAGATTTCAATGAGAGTCATAGTGACACCTCTGTATTACTTTGCCAGGTCTGCCATAATAAAGCATCACAGACTGTATGTACACCAGAGAAATGTGTTTTCTCATGATCTGGAAGTTTGAAGTCCAAGATCAAGGTGTTGGCAGGTTGCTTTCTTCCAAAGCCTTTCCTTTGCCTTGGCAGATGGCCTCCTCCTCTTATTCTTCACATGGCCTTCCCCTTGTGCTTGTCTGTGTCCTAATCTCTTATAATGACACCAGCTGTACTGGTACTGGGTTAGGGCCCAGTCATGTAATATCATTTTATCTTAATCATCTCTTCAAAAGCCACATCTCCAAAACAGTCACATTCTGAGGCACAGGGGGTAGGACTTCAACATATGAATTGGTGGTAAGGGGGTACACAATTCTGTCCCTAACAATGTATTTTTAAAAATTAAAGTATTCTTTAATACTTCTTGGGTGATAATATCCCCAAACATACCCATAAAGGCATATTTAAAATATCAAAAGTGGGCCAACATTATGACTAAAGATTATGGTCTCTCTTTTAACCACATGTACGAGTATTCATATTCTATCATTCCTGAGGACTTTGCAATAAATGTTTTCTCTTTATTATAGGCATATTCTACATCTCTATCTTCACATTTCATCAGATAATTAAGGAAACATCAAAGGTATGGCTCTCTTCACTAGTCCTCACCCCTGAGCTCCTATGTGTGTATGCATTTTCAAGAATGTGCAGAATGAAGCATATTGTGCTGAACAAAATTTTCAAGATAAGGTAAGCTGAGGATTTCAAAGAGTGCAATGAAAGTAATAAAGGTCTAGATTTTCAGAAACCCAACATGTAACTCTACCTGGAGAAAAAGTCACATTGAGTTTCACCATATAGTTTTCCCAGCATTGCACTATGGATGAAAAGAAGTCACAAGGAACCCCAAAGGATAAGAAAAGTGAAAACCCAAAGCACCAACAAATTCTTCTAAGTTTTCATTGGTAAATTCTTTTGGCATATTCCAATGAGTCTGATTTTAGAGTATGAGAAATTTCTGGCAGTGTGACAAACAGATTTGGGAATTCTGGTGTGAAATGACAGCTCTGATCCACATGGCTGAGTGAACACAGATGGCTTTCATTCATCGTTTTGCTTTTCTTATTTACTGCCTGACACCTTACCTGCTCCTAAGAATGCGAGATCTTAGGAGACAGAGACCTGGTTTCTTGCTCTTGGCTATATCCCTGGAACAAGGAAAAAAGGCGGGAGCATGGTAGGTGTTCAATACATATTGTTGAGGGGAGGAGCCAAGATAGTGGAACAGCATGGAAGTTTTTTGTGTGTCTTGTGCCCATAAAATACAGCCAGACCAACACTAAAACATCCTGCCTACCTAGAAAACTGATCTGAGGATTAACACAACAATCTGCACAACCTGAACCACAGAATCCAGCAGGTATGTGGTGTTGAGAGGTGAATTGGGGGAGAGAGAAGCCCCAGAGGGCAGGAAGCCACTTTTGCTTATAGAAAGAGGATAGAGATGAGTTCAGCAAGGGGGGGGGGTGGGGGGGATGGGGGGAGGAAGAATACAGGAAAAGAACTCCCCCCCCCAAAAGCAGCTGGATAGAAAGTGGAAAAATGGAAACTGCCACAGGGACTGAACTACAAAGGGAGAAAGGAGAAAGGAGAGGGTTTAAATTCCATTAAGACTATAAACAGGGGGAGCACAGAGTCTAGAACTCCACAGCTTGATACCTAGTGGTGCTCTGGTGGGAAGGGCTAATCCCCAGGAACAGAGTGGAGTCCGGGGTTCTTCAGGCCACATGGGGAGAGGCAGTTCCCCTGCTGGGAGGACACCAGGTAGAGGCTGTGTGGGTCCCCCAAAGGCAGAGCCCCAGTGGACCTGAGAGAAGAACCACATTTGCTAGTGCTGGAACACATCATTAAGGGTGAAGCCTGGTGCCAGATGCGTGTTGAGATTTTCCGTAGTCCCTGAAATGCTGCTTCTACGCTATCTCACAAACTTTTTCTGGGGCGGGCTGGCACCAGGGCACAGTCTCTGGGCCTCGGCAGCAGCACGATCCCACAAATGTACCTGAATGGAGCAAGCACCCAGCCATTTTTCAGAGAGACCCTCCTGCAGAGGGGCAGAAGGGGTCAAAGCTGCAGTCCCTCAGGAGTAAAGCATTGGGAAAAACAGCCGCATCTGTGACAAAACTCAGGAGGGAGGTGCTGCCTGGGGCTTGGTCACAGACTGTGTAAAGCAGGGAGTGGACGGAAGCTGAAAACAAAGGACAGGTGTGCAACTGCTAATCAGGAGAAGAGTTCCAATACTAGAGACTGGGTAGCTGGGTGATGCCATTTTCACTGCTCCTACACATGCGCATACGCACCTATGAGTGACGCGATAATCCACCCCAATAAGCTAAGCAGTGCCATCTAGTGGAGAATAGAGTCATTACACTAAGCCCCGCCCAACTGGGCCAACCTTGCTCTTCAGGAACACGAGTCTCTCTGCCTGCTTAGTTTATGAACTATAAAGTGCTTCATAGTTTGACTTTTAGGGGAAAACAAAGTAATTTCAGCCATATTTCATTCCATTTGCCAGTCTGTCTATTCAATTTTCGTTCTTTTCTTTTTTTTCCTCTTTTTTGTTTCTTTTCTTTTTCTTGAATACAGAAAGAGAAAAAAATCATTTTTATTTTCAATTTTTATTAAAAATATTTTTCTTTAATTTTTTTCTACTATATTTTTTACATTTGTGTAAATTTTTTCAAATTCTATTTTACTTATATAATTTCATTTTAGTCTACTTCAGTGTATTAATCTTTTTCAAATTTTCAAATGATTTTCTTTTATTTTTCTTTCCCCTTTTTTCTCTAATCTTTTGAAACTCTTTCAACACCCAGACTAAAACACACCTACAATCTAGCAACATTTATTTGATTTTTTCTGTGTGTGTTTTTAATTTTTTAATTTCAATATTTTTTTAATTTTAATATTTTTTTAATTTTAAGTTTTCACCTCATTAATTCCTTTTCTCCCTTCAAAATGATGAAATGAAGGAATTCACCCCAAAAGGAAGAGCAGGAAGAAACGACAGCCAGGGACTTAACCAACACAGATACAAGCAAGATGTCTGAACCAGAATTTAGAACCATGATAATAAGAATACTAGCTGGAGTCGAAAATAGATTACAATCCTTTTCTGTGGATATAAAAGAAGTAAAAGCTAGTCAGGATGAAATAAAAAATGCTATAACTGAGCTGCAATCTCAAATGGATGCCGTGGCGGCAAGGATGGATGAGGCAGAACAGAGAATCAGTGGTATAGAGGACAAATTTATGGAGAATTATGAAGCACAAAAAAAGAGGGAGATTAAGGCAAAAGAGCATGATTTGAGAATTAGAGAAATCAGTGACTCATTAAAAAGGAACAATATCAGAATCATAGGGGTTGCAGAAGAGGAAGAGACAGAAACAGGGGTAGAAGGGTTATGTGAGCAAGTCACAGCAGAAAACTTTCCTAACCTGGGGAAAGACAAAAACATCAAAATCTAGGAAGCACAGAGGACTCCCATTAGATTCAACAAAAACCGACCATCAACAAGGCATATCATAGTCAAATTCACAAAATACTCAGGCAAGGAGAGAATCATGAGAGCAGCAAGGGAAAAAAAAGTCCTTAACCTACAAGGGAAGATAGAACAGGTTTGCAGCAGACCTATCCACAGAAACTTGGCAAGCCAGAAAGGAGTGGCAGGATATATTCAGTGTGCTGAATCAGAAATATATGCAGCCAAGAATTCTTTATCCAGCAAGGCTGTCATTCAAAATAGAAGGAGAGATAAAAAGTTTCCCAGACAAACAAAAATTAAAGGAGTTTGTGACCACTAAACCAGCCCTACAAGAAATTTTAAGGGGGACTTCTGAGGGGAGAAAAGATAAAAAATAAATACATGTAAATGAATGAATGCATGAATGAATGAATGAATACCAAGCAACGAAGACTAGAAAGGACCAGAGAACACCACCAGAAACTCCAGCTCTACAAGCAACATAATGGCAATAAATTCATATCTTTCAGTAGTCACTCTAAATGTCAATGGACTCAATGCTCCAATTAAAAGACCTAAGGTAATAGAATGGATAAGAAAACAAGATCCATCTCTATGCTGTTTTCAAGAGACCCACTTTAGACCTAAAGACACCTTCAGATTGAAAATAAGGGGATGGAGAACCATCTATCATGCTAATGGTCAACAAAAGAAAGCTGGAGTAGCCATACTTATATCAGACAATCTAGACTTTAAAATAAAGACTGTATCAAGAGATGCAGAAGGGCATTATATCATAATTAAGGGGTCTATCCACCAAGAAGACATAACAATTGTAAACATTTATGCACCAAATATGATAGCACCCAAATATATAAATCAATTAATCACAAACATAAAGTCATTGATAGTAATACCATAACAGTAGGGGACTTCAATACCCCACTCACAGCAATAGACAGATCATCTAATTTAAAAATCAACAAGGAGACAATGGCTTTGAATGACACACTGGACCAGATGGACTTAACAGATATATTCAGAACATTTCATTTTAAAGCAGAGGAATATATATTCTTCTCCACTGCACAGGTAACGTTCTCCAGAACAGATCACATACTGGGACACAAATCAGCCCTCAACAAGTACAAAAAGTTTGAGATCATACCATGCATATTTTCAGACCACAACACTATTAAACTCGAAATCAACCACAAGAAAAAAATGTGGAAAGGTAACAAATACTTGGAGACTAAAGAACATCCTACTAAAGAATGAATGGGCTAACCAGGAAGTTAAAGAGGAAATTTAAAAGTTCATGGAAGCCAATGAAAATGATAACACCACAACCCAAAACCTCTGGGGTGAAGGAAAGGTGGTCATAAGAGGAAAGTATATAGCAATCCAGGCCTTCCTAAAGAAGGAAGAAAGATCTCAGATACACAACCTAACCTTACACCTTAAAGAGCTGGAAAAAGAACAGCAAATAAAACCCCAAACCAGAAGAAGACAGGAAGATTAGAGCAGAAATTAATGCTATCGAAACCAAACAACAAAAAACAAAAACCAAAATATGGTAGAACAGATCAGTGAAACCAGAAGCTTGTTATTTGTGTTTTTTTTTTAATTTTTTAATGTTTATTTATTTTTGAGACAGAGAGAGACAGAGCATGAATGGGGGAGGGTCAGAGAGAGAGGGAGACACAGAATCTGAAGCAGGCTCCAGGCTCTGAGCTGTCAGCACAGAGCCTGATGCGGGGCTCGAAATCACGGACTGTGAGATCATGACCTGAGCCGAAGTCGGACGCTTAACCAACTGAGCCACCCAGGCACCCGAGGAAGCTGGTTCTTTGAAAGAATTCACAAAATTGATAAACTAATAGCCAGTTTGATCAAAAAGAAAAACGAAAGGATCCAAATAAATAAAATCAAGAATGAAATAGGAGAGATCACAACCAACACAGGAGAAATACAAACAATAATAGGAGAACATTATCAGCAATTATACACCAGTAAAATGGGCAATCTGGAAGAAATGGACAAATTCCTGGAAACATATATACTACCAAAACTGAAACAGGAAGAAATAGAAAATTTGAACAGACCCATAACCAGTAAAGAAATCGAGTTAGTAAACCAAGAAAACAAGAGTCCAGGGCCAGATGGCTTTCCAGGGGAATTCCACCAAACATTTAAAGGAGAGTTAACACCTATTCTTTTGAAGCTGTTCCAAAAAATAGAAATGGAAGAAAAACTTCCAAACTCTATGAAGCTAGCATTACCTTGATTGCAAAACCAGACAGAGACCCCACTAAAAAGGAGAACTAAAGACCAATTCCCCTGATGAACATGGATGTGAAAATCCTCAACAAGATATTAGCCAACCGGATCCAACAATACATTAAAAAAATTATTCACCACGACCAAGTGTGATTTATACCTGGGATGTAGGTCTGGTTCAATATCCACAAAACAGTCAATGTGATTCATCAGACCAATAAAAGAAAGGACAAGAACCATAAGATCCTCTCAATAGATGTAGAGAAAGCATTTGACAAAATACAGCTTCCTTTCTTGATAAAAATCCTCAAGAAAGTAGGGATAGAAAGAGGATACCTCAAGGTCATAAAGGCCATATATGAAAGACCCAACACTAATCCCATCCTCAATGGGGAAAAACTAAGAGCTTTCTCCCTAAGGTCAGGAACAAGACAGGGATGTCCACTCTCGCCACTGTTATTCAAAATATTATTAGAAGTCTTAGCTCTGCAATCAGACAACACAAATAAGTAAAAAGGCACCCAAATCGGCCAGGAGGAGGTCAAACTTTCACTCTTTGCAAATGACATGATAGTCTATATGGAAAACCCAAAAGATTCCACCAAAAACTGCTAGAACTGATTCATGAATTCCACAAAGCTGCAGGATATAAAATCAATGCACAGCAATCGGTTGCACTCCTACACACCAACAATAAAGCGACAGAAAGAGAAATCAAGGAATCGATCCCATTTACAGTTGCACAAAAATAACCCATAAAATACCTAGGAATAAATCTAACCAAAGAGGTGAAAAATCGATACACTGAAAACTATAGAAAGCTTATGAAAGAAATTGAAGAACACACACACACACACACACACACACACACACACAAAATGGAAAAAGATTCCATGCTCCTGGATAGGACGAACAAATATTGTTAAAATGTCGATACTGCCCAAAGCAATCTACATATTCAAAGCAGTCCCTATCAAAATAACACCAGCATTCTTCACAGAGCTAGAACAAAGAATCCTAAAATTTGTACGGAACCAGAAAGACCCCAAATAGCCAAAGCAATCTTGAAGAGAAAACCAAAGCAGGAGGAATCACAACCCCGACTTCAAGCTATACTACAAAGCTGTAATCGTCAGGACAGGATGGTACTGGCACAAGAATAGACACCCAGATCAATGGAACAGAATAGAGAATGCAGAAATGGACCCACAAACCTATGGCCAGCTAATGTTTCACAAAGCAGAAAAGAATATCCAATGGAATAAAGACAGCCTCTTCAGCAAGTGGTGCTGGGAAAACTGGACAGCGACATGCAGAAGAATGAACCTGAACCACTTTCTTACACCATATACAAAAATAAACTCAAAATGGATGAAAGACCTAAATATAAGACAGGGAGCCATCAAAATCTTTGAGGAGAAAACAGGCAAAAACCTCTTTGATCTTGGCCACAGCAACTTCTTACTCAACACGTCTCTGGAGGCAAGGGAAACAAAAGCAAAAATGAACTATTGGGACCTCATCAAAATAAAAAGCTTCTGCACAGGGAAGGAAACAATCAGCAAAACTAGAAGGCAACTAACAGATGGGACATATTTGCAACATATTTGCAAACGACATATCAGATAAAGGGTTAGTATCCAAACTCTATAAAGAACTTATAAACTCAACACCCAAAAAACAAATAATCCAGTGAAGAAATGGGCAAAAGGCATGAATGGACACTTCTACAAAGAAGACATCCAGATGGCCAACTGACACATGAAAAAATGCTGAACACCACTCGTCATCAGGGAAATACAAATTAAAACCACAATGAGATACCCTTTACACCTGTCAGAATGGCTAACATTAACAACTCAGGCAACAACAGATGTTCATGTGAATGCGGAGAAAGAGGATCTCTTTTGTATTGCTGGTGGGAATACAAGCTGGTGCAGCCACTCTGGAAAACAGTATGGAGGCTCCTCAAAAAATTAGAACGAGGACTACCCTATGATCCAGCAAATGCACTACTAGGTATTTATCCAAGGGATATAGGTATGCTTTTTCAAAGAGGCACATACGCCCCAATGTTCACAGCAGCACTATCAACAATAGTCAAAGTATGGAAAGAGCCCAAGTGTCTATCAATGAATGGATAAAGAAGATGTGTGTATACACACACACACACACACACAATGGAGTATTACTCGGCAATCATAAAGAATGAAATCTTTCCATTTGCAACTACGTAGATGGAACTAGAAGGGATTATGCTAAGTGAAATTAATCAGTCAGACAAAGACAAATATCATATGACTTCACTCATATGAGGACTTTAAGACACAGAACAGATGAGCATAAGGGAAGGGAAGCAAAAATAACATAAAAACAGGGAGGGGGACAAAACAGAAGAGACTCAAATATGGAGAACAAACTGAGGGTTACTGGAGGGATTGTGGGAGGGGGGATGGGCTAAATGGGTAAGGGGCACTAAGGAATCTACTGCTGAAATCATTGTTGCACTCTATGCTAACTAATTTGGGTGTAAATTTAAAAAATAAAATTAAAAAAATTGTTGAATGAAATGAATGAAAATCACTGAAATTCTTTGGATCTCACTTTCCTTGTAATTTAAACCTGGAGTGGGTAATAGAATTCACTGCACATCGTTCTTGTAAGGAATAAATATGCATGAAGTTCCTAGATATACCAGGCCCTTAGCAGAAATTTTGTGCCAGAATACTCCCCAGCTCCTCTACAACCTGACTTCAGACTGACCACTAGTCTGTGAAACATGTGCATAGGTGTGGTTCCCAGGTTAAGCTCTAGCTCAGGCCCCACTGCAGCTCCGTGTAATGTACAATTAGTCCATACTCCCCTTCCCATTGAGGATCCAGACAAAATTACCTAAAAGTGCCCCTTATTCAAAGATACTTTCCCCTAGTACTTTTCATGGTATTTACCTTTAATTACCACTCAATAAATGTGTCTTGAATGACTTTTACTCACAACACCTATACACCCTCTTCCTTCGTCCTCAACATTTCAGAAGCTTTTCTTTTTGCGGATTTATGCCATGGCCAAAGATATTAATTCCTTTTTTAACATGGCTAAGGTATAATTCTAAATTTTGGGGGAAAAAAGCTTAATGGCCAAATGGAACATTTAGATGTGCATCAATTCACCAAAAAACCTAACAGCTCTAAGTAAATTCTCCTAAGTCAGACCGCAGGGTGACCTCTAGAAAGTGACAGCATTTACCCTGATAGCTGCTGGCAGACCTACGTTAGCATCAGCATCTGGAGGGATGGCCAAAGACTTCCTTCTCACTTACCTGGAGTGTTCAGAGAGCTTTCACTTGACAATTTTAGCTGCAGGAGAATTCTGAGGAGAGGCACAACAATGACCAGAAACTGGAAAATCTCCCAGAGCAGTAAATAACCCTTTGGGGGTACAAACC
The DNA here is from genome assembly GCF_018350175.1 of Felis catus. NCBI lineage: Eukaryota > Metazoa > Chordata > Mammalia > Carnivora > Felidae > Felis > Felis catus. Next base: position 41,033,778 of record NC_058369.1, read on the forward strand.
TCTTTCTTTCTCATATTAGTGTCTTCATGTAGAAGAACTCAAGAGTCCAGCAGCATTGGCGCCAAGTAGCAATCAAGACTCTGGATTTGGGTCATTTTTGTGATTCTTATTCCTGCTTCTTTCCCTCCTTCTCTGACAAACATGCCAAATAGGGAACTGGGATATATGCAGAATAGCACTCAAACTGGGAATCTAGAGGAAAAAAAAAAAAAAGACAGATACAGAGACAGAGAACGTCTGAAAATCTCCACCCACTCCCCCAACCCGAAACACCTTCACAAAATTCAAGGTCCTTTTTGTTTTAATTAACTATTTCTTCTGCTTCAGAATCACCCTCAGGAGGAATTTAAAAACCTCAAACTTCAGAATGTGCAGATTCCCCTCAAGCCCCTTATGTCATTTTTCATTTGGTACCAAACATGATCATACTCTAAAATGTTCAGCAGGAATTTTTTACAGTAAAAAAAAAAAAAAAAACCTGAAAAGGGCAGCTACGGCACACACATACCCAGCTTTTGTCTCTTTAAAAGCATTAGAAATCAAACCAAATGACAACAGGGACTACTAGTACCTTAACTACTCCCTGGGAACAGGTTGAGGGTCTTTGGAAATTGCATTAACTCTTTCAGATGAGGCTTGGACACTGATTTTCATGCTGCTGTATTAGCTTGATTGGATCTCCGGACTTGTGGGTAGTGCTGAGATCTCAAAAGGTCACAAAGATATTTAAGATTTCTGTTTGTGTTTGTCTCAGTGACATTTGAGATGCAGCCCATTATTTTTCTTCTAAAATTATTTTTTTTATGAAAAGAGAAACTCTCTTTCTTCAAGGAGCTGAAAGGAAAGGTTTTTGCCTTGGGATTGGAGGTCAGTTTTAGATAATGAAGTGAGAACACAGGAAGAATATTTTGAAGTTATATGAGGTATATAGCCAGGTCCTATCTTATGACAAGGTCAAGTTGTCAAGTCAGCAGAAGTCCAGTCAAAACTACTCTTAGAGAATACTTGAGAAGATGCCACACTGGAGATATATATATATATATATATATATATATATATATATATATATATATATATATATTTGTATATATATATATATGTGTGTGTGTGTGTGTGTGTGTGTGTGGAGAGAGAGAGAGAGAGAGAGAGAGAGAGAGAGAGAGAGACAGAAATGACTGCCATGAATGAAGTAATTTACTCAGTTTCCTAGAAATTATAAGCACAGCAAACCATGCAGGACCACATAGGATGGCACCAGGGTCATTCACAAGATAAAGTGACAAGGGGAAAATGTGGTCAAGAGGGTTTATGGTGGTTTATTTTAGAAGGAATGGGTGAGGCAGGGTAAGCAGGCTTAGTATTGGTTAGTTTGAATAATCTCAGTGGGCTCTGGGGCTTAAGGGTTGTCCCTAGTTGTCTATACCTGGTCCTGGGGGTGATTAAGCAGGTAGACAAAATGGGCCAGAGTGAGAGCCCAATAAAGAAGGTGGTTGGGAGTATGGGCTCTGGATTTGTTGATTTTTATATCAAAGGTGTGCTCCTTTGCTATCTCTAGAAATTAGCTAACCCTGGGAGGTTCTGTGCCTCCAGGGTCAGCAAGTCCCCAAGATGTCATAGCATGAAAAATGCAAAATAAAAGAACATTATATGTACACACACACATGCACGTGTGCATACACATATGTACTCTTGTGCTGTTTTGATGCCCATCAAACAACTTTCAAATTTTCCTTTCAGTGCATTTGTTATTTTGGTCTTCCCATAATGTAACACCCACCTCTAATGCAAGCTGTATTTGAAGGTTCATCAAAGTTCTCTGACTTTCCCTGACAAGGGGTGAGCTTTTGACCCAAGCTATAGCCAACTTTCTCAGTCAGAAAGTTGAACTTTGGATGGAGTGAGTAAAGACAAGAAAACCACTGGTACACATTCAAGAAAACTGTACCCCAACACACCAACACGTTAGCAGGCAAGTAATTTCCAGAGCTACTTTAGTTTTTGTCCTCTCTGAAACCCCGTTCTTCATTATTTCCTTAAACTGAGCTTCCCTATATGTTTTCATTAAATTCGCTTTTAATATAAGCTGGTCAGAGTGGATTTCTGTTGCTTACAGACCAAGAAACTGCAATGAAGCTGTCCACCTGTAAGTAGAGAAAGTGCTGGTGATTTGTACTCTTTAGTACTTCTTTTCAATTTATAGTGATTCAACAAAGTTTTCCTCCAACAATGATTGTGCTTTCTATATCATAGGAAGCATGAAATAATCATGCAGGGGGTTCAGTTTTCTGTGACAGTTATATTTTCTACTATGTGCTAATGAATCGGCATCCTGTTTTCCACCTCAGCCTTCTGCATCACAGTTAGCATGATGTCTGACATTTCTCATGATAGGTGGTCACTGACAAGGGCTAGACCCTGAAACCTCAAAATGGAAGGCCAGTGCCAGTCACCTACTTTTAGACATCATTGCTCACTGAACACCAATGCCAGCTACAAGCTCTTATCATCCTCTACTGATTTTTAGAGGTCTCAATGACACTTCAGGGGCTGAGGTGGAAAGGTTAACACAAAATTACTTTCTGGAGTTTGTGGTCATAGCAACGGGAAGAGAGCTGCATCAGTGGCTTCTCTGGCAGCTGCCAGGACAATCTGCTTACTGTCTCTTGACATTAGAGCAGTTTAAGCCTCCTTCACTAGCCTCATCTTGCCTGCCAGCCTATGTGGATTTCTTCTCATTGGTGACTAGGTATCTTCACTCTCTATTCACACAAGGGCCACATTGTCTGGTCAGACAATGGCTGGATTGGGTCTTGGGGCAGAGGGGTTTTGACAGCTTGAATACACCGCAAAATAACGTCAAAGCAACTAAGGGCATTGAATGATACACTCAGTTGTGTTGTCCTCTGCCCTTTTATTACTCCTTGAAAAAGGGAATATCTTCTCACGCAAAAGGTCATTCAAGATAGGGGGATCATGCCTCTTGGAAAAGCAACAGGCGATTGTAAATTCAAGCTTAAGGATGGTCTTTCCCAAAACACAGTATTGTTGAAAAATGAGTGCAGGGGCGCCTGGGTGGCGCAGTCGGTTAAGCGTCCGACTTCAGCCAGGTCACGATCTCGCGGTCCGTGAGTTTGAGCCCCGCGTCAGGCTCTGGGCTCATGGCTCAGTGCCTGGAGCCCGTTTCCGATTCTGTGTCTCCCTCTCTCTCTGCCCTTCCCCCGTTCATGCTCTGTCTCTCTCTGTCCCAAAAATGAAATAAACGTTGAAAAATGAGTGCAAATATAGTGGAAATGGGTATCATCAGAAGGCCTCTGGTCACGGGAAAAGGGAGCATAATATGGTATATTGTGCCCTTAATCCCCAAAATAGTACATACCATTCCTCCCCCAAAAAACCTATTATCAAACAACATATCAAAGAAATGAGAACATGAATCCTGAAATCCCATATTTCAGGAAAGGTAAGCAAGGGCTCTCAGGCTATGGCAATATACCAGTAGCATTAGTTGATGCTGACTGTGTGGCACTGGCTTATTGCCTGGAAAACAGAGTTTGGGGTATTTTTTATGGCAATCAAGACGGTTTCATTAAAAGATAATTAGTAAGAGACAACACTGGGAAAGCCTTTCATCTGATTCATCAAGCTCATAAACAAGATAGTCCCAGCATGCCACAGTTCCATGAAATGAAAAGACATTTGTTATCCTGAATTACGATCAGTGCCCGTTCAACATAAGCCTCTGTGGCCTGGAGAGTCCAGAATGCTTGGTTGTTCTTTGCCAATGTCCATTTGGTTTAACATTTTCTTCTCTTTCCTTTACGTAGGAAAGGCAAGGACGTCCCCTGGCTAAACTTGAGCAGCCAAAACTTTTAATCTACTAGTTACAAAGGGCTCAATATATTTCAGGGACTGCTGAGCACTTTTCATGCTTTACTTCATTTAACCTTCCACCACTCCCAATAGCATCCCATTTTCCAGGTGAGGAAACTGAGACCTTGCAATCTCCCTGCTGAAAACACCAATGGCAACCCCGTATGTTTAAAATAAAAACTTCAACTTATGGTAGCTGGGAAGGTCCTGCATAATCTGGCCCCTGCCTACCCTTTTGACATTATTTCAGGATAGGCTTTTGCTCATGCATTCCTTTTATTCTATTTCTTGAACTGAGTATATATCCCTGCTCCGTAGCCTTTTCTCTGGCTGTTTCTTTTGCCTGCAATGCTCTTTCGCCAGATTTTCATAACTGGCAGCTTCCTATTATTCACATCTCAGGACTAATGTCACTCATATGGAGAGTCCTCCCCATCTATTCTTTTCTTTTATCTTTTTCTCAATAGCATGTATCACCGTATGAAATAATCTGTTCAATAATTTATTTTTATATCACATTTGCCCAATTTTAACATATTCTCCAAGTCAGATACCTCAGTGTTGTTTATCACCCTCTACTCACTCACTTGGGGTATTTAGTTTAGGCGTATGATAAATATTACTGATTAAATACAGGTGTGAATGAATGAGTAAACTTCAGGGTTTATAGGTGACTTACCAAAGGTCATATAACTCTTAAGTGACACAGGACTTCCTAATTCCAGAACTCAAATCCAGGTCCTCCTAATTCCAGAATTCAAATTCTTAATCACTGTTCTTCCTTGTTTCTCTGTGGAGCTTTAAACTGACAACTTTCATTCATCATTTGAATATGTGCTCAGAGAAATTGGGCTCCAATGAATTAGGGGATGGAGATCATAACTAAATATGTGAAAAACTGCAAGGTTGATATTCAACTGGTACACCATAGCATTACCATATTGGTGTTAAAAGTATTAAAATGCTTTCCATAGTGATTGGCGTGTGGCCATTGCTACAATATCCCCAAGTGACCCTCTCAGTCTCTCCCTTGAGACCTCCTCAAGATTTGGAACACCCTCCTGCAGGATCTGGACTTGATACAGTACCTAAAAGATTTATACCTGACATGGCAGCAGGCTTCCAGGACCACTTTCATCCATTCTGATTAATCATACCCACTGATCACCACTGTTGGAAAAATACTGAAGACAGTCATTGTAAAAGCCAAGTTCTTAACTTGGTCTACCTTTTGTCGAGATAATAAGCCTAAACCACATTAGCTCAGCTGCAGAAGAATAAGCAAGAATGTTCTTTTCCCTTTTATCTCATCAAATTCACATTATAAATTTAATAATTTTAAATAAATTACATAAAAATTTAATAAAAAAAAGAAAAGGGTAGGCAATAGTGAAGGGTATCGTGAACTAGTAATTGAACTGGCAAACCTAAAGTGTCCTGAATAAGATTTAGGGTCCTATAAGGGACCATGATAATCATTTTACCTGCAACTTTAGCTTTTACTTCTCTTTTTGTCCCAGGCCTCCCATTTATATTGAATGCTGAAGAGTAACCGGATGGATAAACTAATGCGAAACTATCTGCTGGATACAGTTAATGGCCAACATTTACTGGATATTTACCATGTCGGGAATTGGGAATAATGTTCAATCTTTTATGTCTGTCTCATTCATTTATTCAAATTCCAAGCTACCAGATGTAATCCTCACAATACAATTCTGTAAGGTAAACAGTAACATCCTTCTGTTACAGACAAGAAAACTGAGCCTTGCAGACATTTGTAACTTAAGTTGTCTTAAGTTAGCTAATTGTCTTAAGTTGTGTAATTACTACTAAGTGTTGGAGTCCAAATTTGAACCACGGTCTCAGTGATTGCAGAGCCTCTCTGCAGAACTCTCTTTATAAAAGACAAACTTGACGGGTTTTCCAAGTTTCTAGTTAACATCTCTGCCAAGAGAACAAAGTGAAAGTAGTTTGTCTGGAAGTTCCTGTTAACACGAAATGATTAACTCTTACATTTAAGCAAAGAATGCAGCAAGGGTTACCTCTTTTTGCTTTAACTTTTCCATATGTTTCTGTTCCACTGGCATATGGTAATGTTGAGTTTCAGTCAGTTCCCACTGAAAAATAATTAAGCCTCAGGACGAAACTAAATCCTAACACAGGCCTGCAAGTCCATTTCACTAAGATGCTGTTCCTGGTGCATTTTTCAGTCTAACAGATAAAAGACTATATTAATGGCTTCTGGGGCTCTGAGATAATCCCTTTGCCTTCTCTGACTTACGACTACCATTAAGAGACTTAATGCAGCAGTGGTGTGGGCAGAGAAATCCCGCCCAATAAAGAACACAAAATGAAGTCATAGGAGGGGCTGTAGTGAGAAAAAAAAAAAAGCTTGTAAAGTATTGATTAACTAATTAGTCAATGTTTATAAAGAGCCTTAACAATTAGTCTCACTATATATATCTTAAGGATCTTTTTATTGATAGCTGGGCAATATAGAAAGGTTCTTTTTTTGGTAGTGGAGGAGAGTGTAAAGAGAATGGAAATAGGTACTGAATGGCAAAAGCCTAATGATAAAAGCACAGTTTTACCTCATTATCCCTCCATCTTTCTATATTTAAAACACCTAATATATTCAATCTGTCAAGTAAAACAATCAAACTACATGAGTTCACAATTATGTGGACACTAATCATTGGGGCTGAAGATAACCCAGGTCTTCAATCATCTCTCATAGATTGAATTGGGTTTTATGCTTTTCACACACATTGGCAATTTATGAGAATATATGTAGGTTAGTGGGAATGAAATACGACTCCACATCTTTGCTTTCAATCCAGTCCTTTTGCCTTTCCACTTTTTTTCTTTATGTCCTAGTTTCTTGACTTGTTATCATTTTAGAAGTCTGCGTGGATGCCAAATAAATCATGGCTGTTGCCTTAACCATAACTTCATATACACACATGATAATTATAAGGCAAAGCAAACTGGTAAGTCAGTAAGTGCTGTAAGAGAGGCACTCACACACACACAAAGGCAACTGTAGGAAAAAAGATGGAAATGGCATGGAAAAGCAGGAAAGTACTGATTACTGAACACCTAGTACATTCTAGACCCTGTGTTAGGCCTTTAATCTACGCAATTTTATTTAACCTTTGCCATAACTACATGAGATACACAATCCTTTATACTATTTTATAGCTACTCTGAGTCTTTGAGTGGTTAACTGGCTTGCTGAAAAGCCCATGTCTTGTGAGGGACAATGCTAATGGACACTGCTAGGTTAAGAACTCACATCTTTGGCCCTAAAGTGTATCTTTCCATTCCATAAGAAGCCACTCAGAAACAGCTCTGTCAGTCTCATGGTTCTGAGAAGACCTCAGGAAGAAGACAAAAAGTGTGCAAGTCCTTGAAAGGCGGATTGAACTTCTATAGGCAGGGGGAGTGCTTGTTTCAAGATAAAGAATTTGTACAGAGGACAAGAGTATCGGGGCACGTGGTAAAGGCTGAAAGGCAAAGACCTGTGTCAGATCTTGAAAGACCTCAAATGATCATTTCTGAAACAGAGTGACATGTTGTAAGTGACCTCAAAGAAAATAAACCTTATGCACTAGTGGCAGTGTTGAAAAGGATCTGTCAGAGGGAGAAGTCTGCTGCCGAGGGATTTAATATGAGAGCCATTATGGGTGAAACTGCATCCCTTTAAAATTCCTTTGTTTAAGTCTTAACTTTAGAACGTGATCCTATTTGGAGAAAGGGCCTTTACAGAGGTAATTAAGTCAAAATCTGGTATTATGTGTGCACCCTAACCCCGTATAACTGATGTCCCTATGAGAAGGGAAAACAGAACACACACACGTACAAGCGAAGATTCCATGAAAACACAGGGAGAAGAGGACCATCTTGAAGCCAAGGAGAGAGCCCTAGGACAAATCCTCCCTCATAGCCTTCAGAAAGAATCAGTCCTGCTGACACCTTCATCTTGGACTTCTAGCCCTCAGACCTGTGAGAAAATAAATTTCTGTGGTTTAAAAGACCTCAGTCTGAAAGACTTTATTATGGAGGCCCTGGCAAACTTATACAAGGAGTAATGCCTAATTCTTCATAGGTCTCAATGTAAGCAAGTCAGTACCTTTCCACTTTAGCCCACATAACATCAGTGCCTTTCTGCTCTGTCCTCGCTACCTGGTCTCACCGTTCACTCTTGGTATTTTAAAACTCTCTCCTACAACACTCATATCAAAACCTCATTATATCAAGAGTGGAATGAATCTAGGCACCTTTCTGGGTCTCTTCAGTCTTGGATGTACAATTAATCACTTCCCTTTTTGCACTTCCTTTCTTCCTTATTTCCTCCTTCCTCTCATTTCAACCTCAACACCCCTGCTTTAACCCGCTTATCCCCAAATTAAGAAGATAAATCTAGGACAGTCAACTCCATGAAATACACAAACATGACTCACACATTGCACAGGGGCTCATGAGTTGAATAGTTAAAACATATTTTTGGCAAATCCTGAATCACAGAGATTCCTTTTTGTCCTCAATATCCCAGATGACAGTGTTCCTATTACAACGTAACTATACACCTGCGGGACTGTGCAATTAAAATATATGAACCATAACTTTGTGTCTTTTCAAAGGTACTGAGCTCAGTGAAGATCTCAGCACTACAAACCGGGGTCAGCTTCACATATTTCAACAATGAAGCGAATTTTTCAGTAATTCATGTCAAAGAAATTAAATTCACCTTGTTTCATTTTTATATTGCTGTATTTAAAATGAACTGTTTGTGGGTGCCTGGGTGACTCAGTCAGTTGAGCATATCACCCTTGATTTCGGTTCAGGTCATAATCCCAGGGTCGTGGTATTGAGCCTTGTGTCAGTCTCTGTGCTAACAGCACGGGATTCTCTCTCCCCCTTTCTTTCTCTGTCCCTCCCCACTTGTGCTCTCTTTCTCAAAATAAGTAAATAAACATTAAAAAATAATAAGATTAATGAAATGTTTCTTTCCTCTCTTCCTCTACTGTACTGGAAGTTGCAAAAGTGTAGGTATATTGTCAGTGTTCACTGTGGTATTCCCAAAAACTAAAGCAGTTCTCTGAGGATAGTAATCATTCCATAACGTATCTGTTCAATGAATACAAAGACTCCTTATGACTTCAAATAATGGGAAGCTGATGACACTGCTTCATCTAAACAGATTAATTGGCTGGAGTTTGGCTAACAGTTAGGGATGTATCTGTAAGTGCTCATAATTCGTGGAGACTGGAACCATGTTAATCTTTGGAGGTGTGGAGAAAAGCTAGTGCTTTGAAAAGTGAAAATATGTAGAAATGTTAGGATGGAGTCTCAAGTAGGATCAAATTTTACTCGGTAAAAGATCAATCAACTTTATTGCTTTCTATCTTGTTAAAAAACAAGACAACAGGTCCAAAATGAAGTCATTTATGTTAACCCCACATCACCAAACCAAAACTTAATTATAATTTTGGCTTTCCCAGACATGGCACCTTAAACCAGGGAGTCAGGAATCTCCTGATCATTGGTTGTTAGGTAATATGCCTAATAGACACCTGCCATCCCCTACAGGCAAGTCATGTCGCGATAACCAACCTGTTTTTATTTTCCTTATTTCCCCTCCTTTCTGCCTATAAAAACCTTTCATTTTATACAGCCCCTCAGAAGTCTTTCCTGTCTCCTAGATTGAATGCAGCCTGATTCAGGAATCACTGAATAAAGCCAATAAGATTGTTAACATTTACTTAGTCAAATTTCGTTTTTTAACTTTCTGATTAAAAAAGCGATAGACTCTCCTCCTAGAAATCCAGGGTGGGTGAAGATAGTGGGTACTCACATATTAATGCTTTTGTTCCCATTATATTGGGACTTAATTTTACAGAATCACTGAGTTGATAGGCATTTAACACATTTCTTACAAAAGCAATGGGAATAGTCAAAACACATCAATGTCTTGGGAACATTCACGAGGTAGGAAATTCTTAAAAGCACCTACAGAGACGGGCAGGTGGTATAACGAAGCTGTCAAAGACAGGGCCAGCCCAATACTAGCTTAAGGCACACTGACAACCAACTGGCCCCAGCTGGTAAAATAGCCATATATTGAATTATAACCACAAACTTGCCAGAGTTGATTGGGGCAAAGGTGAGAACAGAGCCAAAGGCAGCCTCCTTTTAGGTTTTCTTGTGACAAGGCATGAGGGGGACATGAACCAATGTATTTCCCTCTTCCAAGTGCCTAATCTCAAAAATACCAAGAGAATGAGGCAGATCACAGAGAGATCAAGGCTAACAGATCTTGGCTGAGAAATCATAAAGGTCTGAGCTGAAAGTATCTAGGATCAGATGTGATCAGAATACAAAAACTGTGAGACGGAGAAAAGATATTTGTAGTCTAATAAGTCAAAACTGGCCTTTCCTGAGCCTTTGTGCTACCATGTCTATGTATTTTTACTCTCTAAGGCTCTGGTACTTATTCACACCCCTAGCGAGTATAAAATGGATTGCTAGCAGAGAATACTGAGCTCTCTGCGTTCCTATTACTTTCAACTCCAGGTCCTAAGTCCAGCCGCACAATTAACCTCATCATCCCTAGAGAAACGTGAATGAGTCTTTCCCAGCAATCAAAAAGTATTAGGAAGAACAGAGTGTGAGGTCCAAGTGGTTTCTTTCCCTAACAGACATAGAAGTACATCTGAACAGTCACTATAAGATAACAGATCTATTGTTGAATCATTTGCTTTTCTTTATTCCTACTTTGGATAAGGACCTCCTTCATGTCCTCTTCTGTGCTACAACTGTACTTTTTTCATATTCATGACATAATTTTTACTCATGCTTTTGGCCTGGTAGGTTGTTTTTCTTTCCTGTCTTAGGCAGACAGGACACACACCCCAGACACAAAAAGCCCTGACCGAACATAATGATTTATAGCCAGATGAAGGAATGCTACAGGGACGCCAAAATAAATAATACCAGGAGAACTCATTTGACTGTTTTGGAAATTTCAATGTTGTATTTGTTCTCAGTAGTTTCTTTGTTTGGGTAAATAAGGTATTTTCTATCTTTTTCCCAGTCTTCACAGTAAACGGCACTATGAATGCAATGTGTGGGTCAGGGATGGAATAAATAGATGAGAGAAAGAGTAAAAATCGCCTTTGCTCTTATATCTGCTCCTATTTTGTCTATGATTGTTGAATTGCTTGTGAATTATTCTATGGATGTTTTTCTCAAGGCAAAAGTAAAGAAAATAGAACGGGTCCTTCTTAAAGGGGAGGGACTAATAATCTCTTCTTTTTAATTCAGATACAGCAATAATAGTTGCATTCTAATATAAAAGACAGGAAGTGAGGAGGGAGTGTTACTATTTCATGGAAAATATTATTGATTCTGTTGCTTACTGAGGCTTTACTATTGTTTATAAAGTTGGGGATTTAAAATAAAATAAAAAAAACCTTTTACTTGTGCAATTCCTAGGGAAAGAAAACCAAACAACTTAAATTAGACTCCTATTTGAGAGCGGAAATCTAAACGAGTATCTGGACACTCTCTACAGTTAGATCATTGATTTTGTGTGCTCAGAGGCAAAGCTAAATTATAGCATCTTAAAATTATCCCATCTGTGAAAAACTTAAAAGATGAGACTTCATAGACAACGCCACAGTCACATTAGTCACACAGGTAGTCCTGTGCCAGTCTGATTCTACACATGCGGGAACTGTGCATTTAATTGATGCCGGCACCCAAACTGACCCTGTTGCTAAGTACTGGGTATTTCCATGGGTTGCAATGTCATCTTCGTTGATTTTGTTATGTATTCTGGAGTAAGCAGGAGAAAAAAATATTTTTGAGTTTTATCTTGTTTGGATTTTGTTTTTGTTTCTAAGGGCAGGAGCTTCTGGAGAAAACAGAAATAGTGATAAGAACAATACTGTAAACTAGTTGGCTCTGGTCCCTTTTACCCTTCCTAATGGATGTATTTTCAGTCCTGGTGGATTATGGTCGGAAGCTCCAAAAGGCAGTTTCTCAAAGTCTTTGTGTGATTCTAGGTACCAGAGGGGTTACTTCCGGATCCAACTCAAGGTCAGCAGAGAGTAGGAAGAAGGGCATTCACCTATTTTCTTGCTGTTTCCTGACAGCAACCCCCGTGAGCATTATGGAAAAGAAGAGTAGCCTCCGTGCCCACTGTTCCCAGCAGAGTGACCACGAAGCAGTGTGTTCATCGCACCAATACCAATGGCCCCTCAAATACCTGGGGCCAGCCAGCTTGCACGGGGTGGAAGAGCATTAATGGATTTCCTGCATATGATAGTCCAAATAAGGTCTGAATAAGGTCTTTGGGAAGACGGAAGCCTTCCAGTCAAAAGAGGAGGGTCTGAAATCTGGTGACTTTCAGGATGGAAACCGATGTGAGCATAATTAATTGTACTTAATACTTGTTAATGACTATAGGCTACTTAAGTTTATGTGAAATCCTTGACTTGGAAACAACAACCACACAAAAACTTCAACGGGCCTTAGGGAAAACTGTGTGTTAGAGAAGATTGTTTGCATATCATCCCCCACCCATTTCTACTTTGCGGTCCTTTTCTCTTCTTTCAGTAGTTCACCACTCTTGAGTTCCCAGTCATCTTAGTGAGTAAATACCCAGACTCCTTACTCTGCCAATCCACCTAGTTTGCTGCATGTTTTTCTCGAACTTTCTAACTCCTTATTCCTCTCTCCCTCAAATCTTGCAGTCCCAGGTAAATGGAACAGCAGCCAGAGTCCAGACCCAAATACATATGGTAAATTGGTATTAGTATTTGATAAAACAGGTGCAGCATGTCGGTGAGGAAAAATGGAAATCTTTCTTGGAAATAATAGTGGTATTTCTCATTTATTTCCTATAACAAAATAAAACCAAGGAAGATAAAGAATTAGACATAAAAACATAAACATGTTTGAGAATAAAACACGGAAGAATGTTTAATACAAAAAGATTGGTTGTATTCAACTTCAAGTAATAATATTCTATGTGGGAAAGTTACGAATGAAGTCAAAGGCAGTATTTAATAAGCAAAATTTGCAATAGAAATTATGAAACAATGGTTCAGTTTTTCTTCATATCAAAAAGAAATAGGGTAACAACCCAATGAAACTCTGCAAGAGACATGTAGAGATAAATCACAAACAAGGTAAAAGTAGTATTTTAAATATTAAAAAGCTTAGCTTCACTCACAAGAAACATGAATTGAAATTATTGTCACCTTCACCTATTAAATTGGCAAAGATATGCTAGCTAAGTAACATTCTCTGTTGTGAGTTTTGTGGACCAAGAGATGGACGGTCTACTGAGCTTTGGTGGCAGCATAAATGGGCACAACCTGTACTGAGGACAATTTAGGGATATCTTTTAAGATCACAAATGTTTATATCCTTTGACCAAATAATTTCACTCCAAAGAATTTTCTTTTCTAGGTAGTCTCAGATGTGTTAAAACATGACTATAAAAGTAAATTCTTAGCTGAAGTCTTAATAGCAAAAGATTAGAAATAACCTGTCAATCTGTCAATATGGATCTCATTAAATAAATTATGGTGCAGGCATATAAAAGATTATAACAACAGCATTAGAAGATCCACTTATGCATATATGATGTGGAGAAATGTCCAATATATATTATGAGGTTAAAAGAAAGCAAGCTACAGAATAGCACACACAGTGAGCCGTCATTTGTGAAAATTCCTATGTACGCATATGCCTACACCCTCTCCTGAAGAATGCACAGAAACAGGCAACAGTGATTGGTTTTACAGGAGAGAGGAGACAAGTGGGTTGCTGTGGAAAAGAAGAAAGAGATTTTCCTTTCACTGTTGATTTGTGGTACCTTATGAATGTTGCATCTTGTACCTTTATGAGTTATTCAAAGAGAGTAAATTACTTAAAGCACTATCTTACTAGTTCTATTTCTGTACTCAGAAAGCCCTGTGTCTTTTTTTTTAATATTTATTTATTTTGAGAGAGAGAGAGAGAGAGACAGAGAGAGCATGAGCCAGAAAGGGGCAGAGAGAGAGGGAAAGAGAGGGAATCCCAAGCAGGCCCGGTGCTGTCAGTGTAGAGCCCAAAGTGGGGCTCAGTCTCACAATGACAAGATCAGGACCTGAGCTGATATGAAGAGTCAGACACTGAACTGACTGAACCACCCAGGGACTCCAGCCCTTTGTCTTTTATAAAGGGAAGTGACTTCACCACATCCCATTCAGCACTTAGTAGGCCATTACTATTTGCTGAATGGATGAATAAGTAGCTGGCCTTTTGCCAACAGATATTTCAATGACTGGTTCACCCAAAGGAGGCAGGCAACCTGAGGCTTGTACAAATGCATGGGGCTTCAGTTACCTCTTTGAGTCCAGGCACTGCCAGTCATGTCACCTCCCATGAGCATACTAACTTCCATCATGGCCCTTTGCTCTATAACCACCTATTAACAGGCTTATTTGTTTATTGTAAGCTTCCCCCATGAGACTCTTCTTTTTTTGTTGAATCTGTCCCTCCAGTATTCAAAAATTATCTACCATTCTCCAGGCAAATGGAAATGGATATCAAATACTAGTTTTAGGAAGAATGACTGAATAGAAATGTATATAAATTGGGGTACCTGGGTGGCTCAGTCTGTTAAGCATCAACTTTGGCTCAAGTCATGATCTCACGGTTCATGGGTTCAAGCCCCGAGTTGAGCTCTGTGCTGACAGCTCAGAGTCTGGAGCCTGCTTCGGATTCTGTGTCTCCCTCTCTACCCATCTATCACTTGCGCACTGTCTCTGTGTCTCTCAAAAATAAACATTAAAAAAAAAAAGAAAGAAACATGTGTAAAGTGAGTTACCAACTTTTCCTCTTAATATGGTGAATTTTAGATAGACCCAACTCAGTTTTTCCAATAAATTATTTCCTCTTTATAATGCTCTGGATCTCCTAAGACCAGCAGTGAAATGATGCACAATGAGAGGAGCTTTCAACCATAATGGCACATAGACTCACTCATACAAACCAGGATTTTGATGCTCAAGCCCCACGTTGGATCTAATGAAAAAAAGCCCTAGACATTGTATCCCCATAGTTTTCTAAAGCATCTGGATGACCTGGATGGATTGTGAGAATTGAGAACTATCGATCTATGAATAGACAATCACACCGCACATCCTTATGCTGCATCATTCAAGATGGAAATAAGGTGCCCACAAAACCAAAAGCTAATAAGAGAAAGGCAAATCGTTGGGAAGTAAATAAGGTATTTAATTCTGAACTGCTTCAAAAGTTCTCCCTTAATGGTGGTAATATCTGCATGCAGCCTGGAGTCATTTGGAAAGAAGACTGTGGAAAGCAGATGCTTCACCCACAGATCTTTTCATTCTAGTAACAGTGAGACCTATTAAACCAGCTTAAACAATGAAGGGAATGTACTGACTCAAAATTGAAAGATAGTCCTGATTTCAGGTAGGCCTGGATCCAGTTACTCAGATTACATTAGTAATGTTAAAAAGAAGGTACTAATGTCACTTTTTCTACCTCCTTTCCTTTCTCCATGGTGGCATGTCAATCCTCAGGCTTCATACAGTGAATGTCACTACAGAAACCTTTAGGCTTCCACTTGAGACACTAAATGACCACTATCCAGACATTATATCCACACTCCTACATTACCCAATGGAAGACAGATACTTTCTTTTGGTTGCTTTTGGAGAATACAGACAACCTTATATTCCACGAGCTGCACTAAACATTAACCTCTTCCTGAATGTCTTCACTTTCATTGGGTCACATTCCTATGTCTCGAACCAATAAAAATCTTCAACAATTTTGAATACATTGCTTGGTGTCAGTACAGTAAGAGATGACCAACCCTGGAGCAGGGGTAGATTCAGTGGTGATCTAGAGCTGGCTTGTACTGGCTTACAATGGCCAAATGTTAAATTAACAGAAATTTTGCAAGCTGGTTGTTTGACAGACACGACTAAATACTAAAATATATAAAATTACCATGAAATCAATATTTAAAACTAAGGAAATAAATAAATCACTTGTTAGTCTTTTTACTACATTTTACTACTATTTATGCCAGAGGTCAGTACATTACAGGCCTTGGGCCAAATGGAATCTGCTGCCTATTTTTGTAAATAAAGTGTTAATTGGAACATAGCCATGTTCATTCTTTTACGTACTGTCTGCAGCTGCTTTTACACTAGATTCCCAGAGGTGAATAGTTGTGACTGAGAACTTCTGGCTCACAAACCTAAGGTCTTTGCTATCTTGCTTTTTACAAAAATTAAGTTGTTCACTCTTAATAGATACTCTTGAGATTGTTTAGGTCTAACGTGTCTGTATGGTGGAAAAGTTACAAAATGGTGTCCTACTGCACATGTCTTCCCAACCCTACATTCAGTGACCTCTAGCTTGAAATTGGCCAGGGGAGTATTGACACCACGGATATTAGCAAACATTATAAATCAGGGCTTTTGTTCTTTTTCTACACCCAAAAGCATTTTGTTAAACACTTCCCAGTACATGACTACATACAATTAACTTCATCCAAAACATATGGCTGTGAAAGATGGCTTCCTAGAGAGGAAATGAATGTTGGGTGATACAAGGTAAGTAAATGTGCTCTGTAGTTAGCATCTCTGGTCTTTTAGTTGAGTGTATTTAACCAAATGATTCTATAAGGTACAGAAAGAAGATACCTAGGATTTCTCAGCTGAAGAAAGTTCAAAGAGCATGGCTAGAGAAGATAGAAGTTGTAAGAGGAAGCAAGAAAGGTGAACTCTAATAATGGGCTCTGCAAAAAGATGACAGAATCTGGAAGAGCCTAAGATGAGAAGAGGGAGAAGGAATACAAAAAAGACACACAGCAGAGGAAATAAAGGGATATGCTGTATGCAGCAAATAGCCTCAGAACAGAATCTATTTAGAAGGTGAACATGAGAAAAAATTGAAAGAGCTTAAGACAAGATTCTGACAAGAAACAGAGGCGAGGAGAGCATCTTAAATGAAGAAGCTCAAATGTGTCCATGGTCAGCTTGTGGGTGTCAGCCAATCTGCTGTTAGGTGGGGTTCCCACTACCAAAGGTCGGAAATAACACTTTTTGGGGATTGCTTCATTTCCTGGTTCATTAAAATTCGACTGGGTTTCCTCCTTTCAAAGTTCAGAAGTGGAGGAGTACCTGGGAAAAAGATTTCTGATTAAGCACATAAAACGCACAAAGCTCTCTCTTTTTTTTTAAATGTTTGTTTATTTTGAGAAGTGGGGAGGGGCAGAGAGAGAGGGAGAGTGAGAATCCCAGGCAGGCTGGGTGCTGTCAGTGTAGACCCTGATGTGGGGCTCAATCCCACAAACCGTGAGATTATTACCTGAGCCAAAATCAAGAGTCAGCCGCTTAACCAACTGAGTCACCCAAGCGCCCCCACAAAGCTCTTCTTAAGGTCATTGCTTGAGGGCCTATTTACCCCAGGGGGACGTCAAGCCAGCTACAAGTCCCAGGCAGCTGGTGTGCTTCCTAATGTGCACAGAGAGAGCGCATGAAGGCAGTGTCTGTTCACACCCAGTCATCTCAATAAAAAATGAACAAAATATATATTCTATGGATTCTCACATGGGGCCAGCAAGCAGCTCTTATCAAAAATCACAGGAGGCTTTGTGCTGGGCATCAAAAGGGGGAGAAAAAAATGAAACCTGTTGGCAACAGAGTTAGCCACAATGGAGCGTCTAGGGAATACAGATAGCAATGCATCAAAGGGTTGGTCTTAATGATACCTTCAAAAAGAACAGAGCTGTGCTTAATGGCTTCCTGAGGTACTTATGTTCTTTAGAGCAAAGACGTGGAAATAATGTTCTCAAAAAGTGAACTGGGATGTAATTTAGTGGAGTGAAATGAAAGAAATAATTCCAATGTACATATGGGAGGATTTATATTATCTCTATAAGCTACAAAATATTGATAGCACTTAAAAACAATTGAAAATAAAAGAAGTATTACCTTTTTGAAGGTTTCTTTTGTATAACAGAGTTTGTTATAAGGTAAAATCAGCAATTATCATGAGTTAGGGTTACTACTACCCCTTTTGGCAAAGGTTTTTTACTTGACCAAACTTTGGTCAGTTTCCTGAACCTTCTAGGCCCATCTAGGTATATGTCCTTGTGAAATTCAGTTTTATTAAGAACCTTGCTGACTCAAGGGCACCTGGGTGGCTCAGTCCGTTAAGCATTTGACTCTTTGTTTTGGCTCCGGTCAAGATCTCACAGTTCTTGGTTTCAAGCCCAGTGTCAGGCTCTGTGCTTGGGATTCTCTGTCTCCCTCTCTCTCTGCCCCTCCCCTGCACTCTCTCTTTCAAAAATAAACATTTAAAAACAAAAACAAGGGGCGCCTGGGTGGCGCAGTCGGTTAAGCGTCAGACTTCAGCCAGGTCACGATCTCTCGGTCCGTGAGTTCGAGCCCCGCGTCGGGCTCTGGGCTGATGGCTCAGAGCCTGGAGCCTGTTTCCGATTCTGTGTCTCCCTCTCTCTCTGCCCCTCCCCCGTTCATGCTCTGTCTCTCTCTGTCCCAAAAATAAATAAAAAACGTTGAAAAAAATTAAAAAAAAATAAAAACAAAAACAAAACAAAAAACCCTGCTGCCTGAATTTAACCAGAACCACCCACTCAGTAGCTGATTATCCTCAGTATCTCATCAGATTCCCTGTCCTCTACCCACCCACAGATGATAATCCAATCATCTGACCTGTCCTCAACAAGCATTTTGTTAGGTTGGTTTAGCCAGAATCCCACTTACTCCTGATTTTATCTGTTCATAACTTTTCATCCACTAACCCCCACTGTGCCCCTTGGCTATAAATCTCACTTGCCTGCCCTGTATTCATAATTGAGCCCTGGTCTACACTAAGGTCTCTTTTCCTCTGGTGCAATAGTCCTGAATAAAATCTTTTTTTTAATACTTTGACTCCTACCTAGCTCTGGTTTTCTTTGACAACTTTCGCAGTCTGCTGTATCCCCTGACAACTGAATAACCACAGATTTGAAAATAGGTATTATTTTTTGCATACATCTGTCTTGGTTTTAGGGAGTCTACTCTGGTTTTCAGCAACATGCTTCATAATTAGTACTCTGATTCTGATATCATGTGCAAACTCAGAAAACCCCAGACTGTTTCATCCTGCAGCTACTTAGTCAATTTGTCAAAGAATGGGTCAGTTCATGGAAGAAGAAGGAGAGGAAGAGGAGGAAGGAGGAGGAGGAGGAGGAGGAGGAGGAGGAGGAGGAGGAGGAAGAGAAGGAGAAGGAGAAGGAGAAGAAGAAGAAGAAGAAGAAGAAGAAGAAGGAAGAGAGGAAGAAAGATAAGAACAAGAACAATCATAAAAACCAGTCTGGAATTCCACCAAATGAAGTCAATAAATCCACAAGTATTTTCTGAGCTTTCACTTTGTGACTTGCTGAGTCTGAAGACAGAATTGAGAACTTACTGTCTGGTGTAGCAGAAAGGCAAGAAAAAACTTTTTAAGGAAAAATTGTAGCTAGTGATAGTTATAAAATAAACAGGGTGCTAGAGAATAAGAGAAAGATAATTTGTAAATTCACTGGGTTGTAAATGACTGGCAAGGGGAGTAGTAATGGTTCCCACTGATGTTTGCTTTTCACTTGGGCTAAGTGCCTTAATGTAAAGAAATGGTATTTTTATAGTTCAGTGGTTCCTAAAATTGTTCATGTGTAGAACCACCTGGAAGTTGTAGTTTCCCCTCAGAACATAATGAAATATCATTATATGTAATAATAATATCATGAATGCAGTTAGCACAAGCTTACATAATTTGCTTAAGTTCATGGAACTTAGGGATGCTCAATTTAATTAAATATTCACACTACAAAATGAAATCTTTAAAAAATCACAATGATAAACAAATATGTCCCTAAAAATGAAACTACCACTGTATATTAAGTCCACCAATTTCAAATTCTTCTCCAATGCTTGTTTTGCTGCAATTACATCACAGCAGATGCAAACAATTAAAAAAAAAAAAACTTTGGGGAGGGGGAAAAACACCTTAAAATTGAAAAAATTCTATTCATTTGTCTTAATTTTCCTGCTCTGTTCTTCTCTGACACAATGAGAATATCTGCTGCCCAACACTCATTTTTAAAATATGGACTCTGAAGGTAGAATCCAAGTGATCAAATATGGTTTCTTATATTCCTGAAATAATGCCAAGAGCTAAGTCATAACAATAAGTGAATTCTGCTGGTGCCCACAGTCCTGTAGTATTGCTTTACTTAGGTGTACACATCTTCCATGTGGGGTGTAAAGGAAGGACAATTGTCAGAATTTATTTCAGGTACGTTTCAGGAAAGATGGCAATTTTTGAGTCTGAACTCAAAATATCAAAAACATTTGGACATGTATTTCAGAACCTCAGAGGTTGATTTATAGAGTATCATGCAAAAAGGAGCTGGTTTCCTTGAACCTAACGTGCTTATTTTCTTCTTTTTACATATACTGAAATGTGTCTAATGAGCTGCTTCTTTTAATGAATACCCTTGGACAGCTTAGAAATGCTGCTTAAATGTAGCAGTAGCTTTTAGCCATAGTTGGAGGCCAACCTCTATTGAACTGTTATCATTATAAATACATATGGGTAATCTGCATTAGTTCTTTCTTTTGTGCATATGTTATTGCAAAGAAAGCTTTCCAAAGACCTTTTCAACTTTTCTGGAGTGCTAGGTATCAAGAATTTTAATGAAAAAAAAAATCAATTATTGTGAGGCTCCCCAGAAAGCTTTTAGTTTGCAAATGATCATCTCCCTCTTAACATCTTAACAGTAAAAGACATGAGCTGATAATGAAATTCTCATAGGTCAGGACTACTTGGAAAGAGAAGCGCATCTTCTTGCTCATTCTGCCAATTTTCCTCATGTATCTGCCCTGGAATCTGAGGGTTTTTGCACTCTCTGCTTGCGTGGTGATTAGCTCCAGAAAACAGGAAGTCCTGCACATGAAATTTCTGAAGCAGCTCACTTTTATGTTAGTATTCAGTACATCAACTCTTCGTAGGACCACACGTAAGTATCTTGGCTACAGTGTCTTCATCATCCTTAAAGAACCAACTTCATTTTGATTGGAAATATTTGTTATGTCTGAGGACCGTTGAGGGATCTTTCCACATGAAAACATGATACCTGGTCATTATAAATCATAGTGCTATACAGGCAGGCTTATCAAATCCATTTACAAACATCTAAACTACAGGCCAATTAGTAAGTTTGACTGTTTATATTTGTTCTTCTATGTGCAACTTTTCACATATATGCAGATATCCTTCAAGTTTATGAAATTTCAATGAGTAAAACATTCTAATCTGGAAAAGAGTATAGGTTCATCAGAATCATAGAGCTATGTCCATAAATTAGACTGTAATATAGTATTACAAGTTTCAAGATTAGACATAGTCACTGATGTTAATGTATAGTCATAAAAATAATGTTAAAAATGTGTGTGTATATGTATGTGTGTGTGTGTATATATATATATATATATATATATATATATATATATAATCAAGACCCATGTTAAAAGGTGTGCAGGTATGTGTGTGTATAGTTCATAAGGTATATAACATTGTTTGCCTGCTTTCATGTTTGTGATTAATTTTTCCTCATTTTATAGAAAGAATATCTTTTGGAGCATTTTATTTTTTAAATGATCATAAATATGTATTAAGATGCAAAGTGTTGGGGTACCTGGGTGGCTCAGTCAGTTGAGCATCCTACTTTGGCTCAGGTCATGATCTCACAGTTCATGAGTTCAAGCCCCGCGTTGGGCTCTGTGCTGATGGCTGGGAGCCTGGAGCCTGCTTTGGATTCTGTGTCTCCCTCTCTCTCTCTGCCCCTCCCCCACTCACACTCTGTCTCTGTCTCAAAAATAAAACAACTATTAAAAAAAAAATTAAAAAGATGCAAAGTGTTTTGGGGCCTCTGGGTGGCTCAGTCGGTTAAGTGTCGACTTTGGCTCAGGTCATGATCCTATGGTTTGTGAGTTCCAGCCCTGCTTCGGGCTCTGTGTTGACAGCTCAGAGACTGGAGCCTGCTTTGGATTCTGTGTCGCTCTCTCTCTGCCCCTCTCTTACTCATGTTCTGTCTCTCTCTCTCTCTTTCTCTCAAAAATAAACACTAACAAATTTTTTTTAATTCAAAAAAAAAAAGCAAAGCCTTTGAGTTTCCAAACCTAAAGCATTAGTCTCATTTCAAATGTAAACATGTGCTATGCTCAAGTTTTAAAACTTGAATATTAATTCATTAATTTATTCAGGAAAACTTTTTGACAATATAAATTAAGCCAAGTAATTTCCCAGGTGCTTTATCTGTAACAATGGTAAACAGACAAACAAATAAAACCAAACATAAGATAATGAAAATAATGAAGGACATTGTGTGTCTACCCTTATTTTATTTTATTTTATTTTATTTTATTTTATTATTTTATTTTAAGTTTATTCATTTTTGAGAGAGAGAGATAGAGCATGAACAGGGGAGGAGCAGAGAGAGAGAGGGAGACACAGAATCTGTAGCAGGTTCCAGGCTCTAAGCTGTCAGCACAAAGCCCGACGCGGGACTCGAACTCACAAACTGTGAGATCATGACCTGAGTCCAAGTTGGAGGCTAAATCGACCGAGCCACCCAGGCGCCTCTGTGTACACTTTTTTTTAAACCAATAAAGTAATAAAAACAAATTACAAAAACAAAAATGAACAATGCCATTAGATTGAACAAACGGTAATTTGTCTTGAAAGCAAATTCAAGTAACACTTCTTGAGAACCAGCTAAGCAATGTGGTCTGAGCTAATTATTAGCACAATAGCCTCAAAGAGTCTGCATTAACCCCATTTGCAGAATGGAGACATAGAAAGATTGTTTTTTAAAGTCACAAAACTGCCCTTTGAAAGACTTATGATATTTGTACCTCTAGTGCCTCATTCCACTTCTTAACTACTTAAATTGTAAAATGTGTCATGCGTAGGGTGATTACAGAACATTTGTGTAGTTTGGAGAACAATAAAAGAGACACCACCAGAAGATGAAAGAACATTACCAGTACCTCTAAAGTGCCCATATGCTGCTGCTGCTTCAGTATAAGGTAAGCACTACCCAAGCTGGGGCATCAAATAGTTTTACCGCTTGTATATGCCTCACTGAACATTATTTGTTTCACTTTGTTAAGCTGAGAAGCAAACTCCTATGCACGTAGGAATATTCTGGCTTTCAGGGGAAGCCACTATTAGGTAAAGGCTGCCTGGAGAAAGTAAGGGGACAGAGACTTGAGGTAAGAGTCCGCTTTCGACATTCGTCAGTTTAGAAGCGCTCAGTATGGGACCATCAGTGGGTAAAGTCAGGGATACTTCCAGGGACTACAACACTCACCGAGGGTGAGCCGTCCAGCAGACTGGCCAAAACCTGGATGTCTGGAAGAAATAAAACTCAAGAGTAGTTGTCTCTATATTTGGTTTTTGTGTTCAGAACATTTCTTTTTCAAATTATCCTGTTTTTGTTTCGTGGATGCAATATCTTCCTTAATCTTGAATTTTTAAATTTAATGTTCTTTTTTGAGTGGCCTGTTTCCTTCAAGCTGCTTTATTTCTGTGTGTGTGTGTGTGTGTGTGTGTGTGTGTGTGTTTCTGGTTTCTATTATCAATTTTAGAAGTTTTCCTCAAATATCTGAAATCCAGAGCATCTATTTTAGGTGAGATTTAGATTTTAGAAACCTAATCAAAGGCTTTGAGCAATATGAGTGGGGCATTTCAACTTTGAGCTTCATTGTCTGGTGAAATGGGTGGGCCATTTTAGAATAACACCCAATATAAGTATCCTTAGATATTTCTTCTTGGGCAATTCAGATTCACCCGTCCACAACCTGCACGGTTATGGCCACGAATTTTCCTAGAACTCAGTGAGGGAATAGTTTGGTATTTCTTTCTTTCTTTCTTTCTTTCTTTCTTTCTTTCTTTCTTTCTTTCTTTCTTTCTTTCTTTCTTTCTTTCGTGTATTTATTTTTGAGAGAGAAAGTGTGAGTGGGGGAGAGGGGCAGAGAATGGGGTAGGGGGTGGGACAGGGATTCCGATGCAGGATCTGTGCTGTCAGCACAAAGCCTGATGCCGAACTCAAACTCATGAACTGTGAGATCATGACCTCAGCCGAAGTTGGACACTTAACCGACTGAGCCACCCAAGTGTTCCCAGCCTGGGATTTTCTACAGTCAGCATTTTAGCTGCAGATGTTAGCCACAGAACTACTTAATCCTTATGTTTTGGGAACCCCCACCACTCCTGGTTGTACCTCTTATCCTCTTTTTCAGCATCTCAGGGAAACAAATCTGCAGGGCTCTACTGGAGTGGGAGAGCTGCTAGGGCATAGAGCAGGGAGAGAATCTAGGTGTTCACATATTCTCAGACAGACTTCACCAATTCTTCCCCATTTTCTCCATCCCACCCTCCCCCACATCCTTTTATCCATAGCTTCAGAGACACGCTCCCTCTCTGCCCTTTCAGGAGTACGGGGTATGAGCTGGGGTGGTTCTCAACACTTCCCACCAACCTTGCATACAGTTTCCACTTAGTTGCTGTATTAGTCACTATTTGTCCGACTGTTTTTCATCTTCTAAAATTTTGTGGGTTTTTTCCCTTCAATATCCTTCAATATGCAAAATTCTGCTTTTCCATGTTTGTGCATTTATTTTTCATGGAAACAATTTACTAAAGTTTTAGGAGATTGTCTGGAGGATGTAAAACAATTACATGGTTTCAGAGTCACTTTCTTAACCTGGTGGGTAAGAACAGCTCCTTTTTTATGTGTCTACTACGTACAAAGAACTCTGCCAGGTGTAGCAATCAGTGCTAAAATATGTAACGCACTGACTTAATCTGCTCAGGTCTCCATAACAAAATATCATAGACTTGGTGGCTTTAAACAGCAGAAATTTATTTCTCACTGTTATGGAAGCTGAGAAGTCCAAACCAAGGGGTTAGCCAATTCAGTTTCTGGTGAGGGCTCTCTCCCTGCAGATGGCCGCCTTCTTATTATGTTCTCATGTGGTGGTGAAGAGAGAGCGGCTGTGTCTCCTCTTTTTATAAAGGTCACCAGCTCCATTGTATTAGGGCTCATCCTTATCACCTCACTAAAACTTCCTCACAGGCCTTATCTCCAAATACAGTCATTTTGGGAGTGAGGGCTTCAGCGTGTATGTTTTGGAGACACATAATTCAGTCCATGGCACTGGCACAGTCTCATTTCTCCAGGGATTTATCACAAGTTTAAGGAACAAAGGCTTTCATACACACACAATGAATCAATAGTACAGTATTTTGGTAAGGTACTCTGTAAGTGATATGCTAAAGCATTATATGTTTAATTTGATAGTGTGAGATAAGGAGAGTCAAGGAAGTATTGCACATGTTGATAGAGAGCAAAGAAATGTAGACCAACCTTTGGTCCAATAGGCTTTGCAAATCTTAGCTCTGCTAAAGTGACTTGGACAGGTTACCTAAAAACTCCAAGCCCCTCCCGTGATCTAAAAATGGAGTGATCTAACATCCATTGGACTTGTATGGGTCAATAATGAAGAAAATGTTTTTAAAGTGCCTGGGTATGGCACTTGGCTCAACAAGTATTAGCTACCAAGGAAAGAGGGAAGGAAGAGAAAAAAAGCAAAGTGGGAAGAAGAGAATGAAAAGAAGGGAAAAAGTTTGTATCAGTCTACATACGCTTTTCTTTACTGGAACTTCATTTTCATAGCCAGCTCTTAACTATTCTCAGAGAGGAGCAAAGGGCGTACAATGCATTTTCATGGCCCATTACTGAAAAAAAGGAAATCAAGCCTTGGGTATGATCTTCTTTGGCACAGATCCTGGGAGTGCAAAGAGACAGAGGTAAACATTTATGAGCGGGGATAAAATTGGAAATATTGTGACCCTTGGAGCAAAGTGGTCATATGCTTGTACTAATTAATCCTTGTTTACCCTTGAGGAGCAGCAAGGGTTCACATGCAAAGGAGGAAAGAGATTAAAAAAAAATACCACTTTCTTTTATTTGAACTTTAGCACTTTATCCATTAACCTGGCTTCTTATAATGTTATTTTGAAAAGTAATTCTCTCAAAAAGAACTCTTTGTACGAACGAGAGATTAATACCAGTAAATCCAAATCATGGACATTCTAGCACTGAAATGCTTTTTCACAAGAAATGGCTTTGTAGGTAATTTTTTTTTTCATAGTCATTATTATTTTAGGGAGCAGCGGTATGGATGTTTTCCCTGTGGATCGTGAGTAAGATTGCTTCTAAATAATTCTTAGTGCCTGAAATAGTTGATTGTTCTCTTTTGGGCAGAAGAGAGCTGGGAAGGAATGTAGGTTGGATGAGGGTTGGACCTAAACAGTCGTTTTAACATCACACACACAAAATGACAGCCTAGCTCTTCCTTGAAGGGGTAGTTTTGCCCAAGCAAAGGTGAGATGAATTGGTCCAAAAACCTCTATTAACTGGCTGAAGGAAATTAATAAACTACTCTTCTACATGGCTGTGAGTCTCAAATGAGTGTGTGAATTTCTTATTCAGGCTCCTTGCTTTGTACGATACAATTCTTCCTGAATAAATAAGAAGTACCTTGGCTTAGTCAACAGATTTGTTTGACATTCTGTGACTTGGAACATAGCACAGGAGCTGACATCACTGTTTTTCCCTTTCTGTTTTCCATACAATATGTGCCTTTCCTTTTTACGTGTCATATTTCTTTATACATGAAAGAAGACTCCCTTTTCCCATTATGAGGTTTCCTTGATTTCCCAATGATGACAGGTGAAAGAATCAAGCTGTACAGGCCCCAAAACACAGCCATGAGCAGGAGAGGCACCAGGCCACAGGAACCACAGATCTAAATGATGGCTTTGGGAAAGCACAGAGGGAAAGGAATCTAATCACCTAGGTGGGAGAATATTTCATTTCTCTGGATATATCAGCGTAGAACAAAGGAAGGGGATAAGGTTAGAGACTGTAGAAATTATTATGGGTTCCTGAAAGCTCTAACAGGATTCTTAGAAACCTGGAGATTTTTCTCCGAAGAGGACAGGAAGACCAAGCAATATGATCTGCAAACATTTTCTTCCATTCTGCGGGTTGTTTTCCACTTTCTCAGTGGTAATTTTGAAACAAAAGTTTATAATGTTGTTGAGTCCAATTTATCTTCTTTTCCTCTTTTTGTGGCTCATGATTTTGGGTACTGTCCCTATGAAGGCTTTGCCTCACCTGAGGTCATGGAGATTTCATCCCTATTTTCTTCTAAGATTTTTACAGTTCTAGCTTTTTTTTTTCTAATTTTCTTTAAAAAAGTTTTTTTTAACATTTATTCATTTTTTTGAGAGACAGAGAGAGACAGAGCATGAGTGGGGAAGGGGCAGAAAGAGGGAGACACAGAATCTGAAACAGGCTCCAGGCTCTAAGCTGTCAGCACAGAGCCCAACGCGGGGCTCGAACTCACAAACCGCGAGATCCTGACCTGAGCCGAAGTCAGAGGTTCAACCGACTGAACCACCCAGGCGCCCCTACAGTTCTAGCCTTTACATTTAGGTCTATGATCCATTTTCAGTGAATTCTTATTTAAAGTATGAGGAAGGGTTCTAACTTCATGCATGTGGATATCCCAGCACCATTTGCTATGAGACTATTCTTTCCCCCTTTGCAGTGTCTTGGCACCTTATGGAAATCGTTTGACAATATTGATTTCTGTGCTCTCAGTTCTGTCCCACCGATTTCCATGTGACTGCAGAGTGCTATACTGTTTGGATGAATGTTACTGTTTTCATTTTAATTACCAAGATTTAGAAGATTTTCCTAATTGTTTCTTCACTTGTTATAGTCCTTGAGAATAATTTAAAGAAATTTTAAATGTTTTTTTAAAAATAAATGTTAATAGTTTTCATGTGTTAGGGTTGTTTCTCTAAAGTAAGAATCTATGGAGCTCTTTACTCCACCCTCCCAATGGTCTTCCCTCAACAAAGAACAAAGCAGGAAAAGAAATCAAAATAGACTCTGAAGGAAATGGAAGAAAAAAGGAAACACATGGTTAACTCAATTAATATTAACTCAATTCTGAGAGCCCATGACAGATAAAACGTACTAAATTTAGGATAGGTTTCAGAAGATTTGAGTCATATTACTAAAATCGTAATAATAATAAATCATTTTTATAATAATAAACATCTACTTACTATGTTAATATGAACTGAGATACATTTAATGTATCTATTTAAATCTTTTAAATATATCATACATCTTTACTTACTGCTTACATCATATGACCACCAAAAAAATCTCAAATTCTAGAAGGTAAAAAGTAAAGATCTTATTTTTGGACAACTGATCCAATAAAAGTAGGTATACGTAAGAAAATAGTAGATAAAAAGTACACCCTAAAATAACGCCCTTGGATTTCAAAATAATTCTGCCTTAAACAACTGCTAAGCTAACAAAGAATCCAAAATTGAAGATACCAAGTCTCTTAAAAAATTGTAATAAAAATACATCCAACTTTGCACATATAGTTAAAGTTGTATTTGGAAGAAAATTTTAGCAACAACATGTAAATAGTTGAGGAAATATGAAAATAAGTGAGTTAAGCCTTTAACTCTGGTGGGAGTGGTGGAGAAAGGACGCAAAAACTATAAAAAATAGCAGAAAATAGAGATAAAGTGAAAAATATCAAATTTAAAAAGCAAAAAAAATAAATTGATTTAAAACATCAGGGCCTTGTCATTTCCATTTACCAATAGTCAAATCAATCTGTAGTTACACTAACCAAGAATAAAATGGGACCAGTCAAAAAGAAAAGGTGGAAATGACCACAGATAAAGATGAAAGTAAAAGAATTATGGGAGTAATCCTTCAAAACTCTATGAGTACACTTGAAAACCTGACTAAAATGAATTTATTTTATTTTTATTTTTATTGTTGGTAAATTTGGGGAGACAAAATGGGTCCTGATGGCATAGAAAAGAGAAAAATCAATAGGAAGACACCAAGGCTTCATTTCAGAGTTTCAGACAATATCCCAGTACATTTTTTAAAATGTTCACAAAACTTAAATCTGATACTCTTTTAAAACTGTTGCAGAGAGTGTTAAAAGAAGGACAACTTCCAAATTCTCTTCACAACATCCTATTTGTTTCAAAACAAAGATCGCTTTCTGTTAGTTTTCTATTACTGCCATATCAAATTACCACAAACTTAGTGGCTTAAAACAACATAAATGTATTACTTCACGGTTCTATAGCTCAGACGTCTGACATGGCTCTCCTCAGGCCAGAATTACTT